>NC_091953.1:59033407-60233407 GCF_031021105.1 Erythrolamprus reginae
GTTCCAAGCATCTACTACTCTTTCAGTAAAATAATATTTGCTCACGTTGCTTCTGATCTTCCCCCCAAACTAACCTCAGATTGTGTCCCCTTGTTCTTATTCTTCCGGTGCTGCGAACCTGCCTTCCATTGAGGACCTTTAATACTGCACGAGTCAAAAAGAGGGCGGTGAAAATATTTACTGAGCCCTCATATCCTGGACACAAAACTCTTTCAACTCCTACCCTCAATACGTCGTTACAGAGCACCGCACACCAAGACAACTAGACACATGAACAGTTCCCCGCCCCCCCCCGAACGCCATCACTCTGCTAAACAAATAATTCCCTCAACACTGTCAAACTATTTACTAAGTCTGCACTACTATTTCTACTAATTTCCTCCCCTCACCATTCCTATCACACATTTCCTCCCATTTATGACTGTAACTTATTGCTTGTATCCTTAAGATTTTTATTAATATTGATTGTTTCCTCGTTGCTTATTTGATCCCTACCTCATGATTGCTGACAAATGTATCTTTTCTTTTATGTACACTGGGAGCATATACACCAAAGACAATTTCCTTGTGTGTCCAATCACACTTGGCCAATAAAGAATTCTATTCTATTCTATTCTATTCCATTCCATTCTATGCTACTCTACGCTGTTCTGTTCTATTCTATTCCTTGTGTGTCCAGTCACACTTGGCCAATACATAATTATATCTTCTATCTAAATGGTATTGCTAATTTCTCCAAAAGCCAAAAGCGGAGAACCGGGCTCGGAACCGGGCTCCCCAAATGTGGATCGGTTCGTCCAGGCGGGTGTATGGACTCCACCAAGCAGCTGTTGCGGGTGCTGTCACTGCAACGCGAGAGAAAGCCACAAAACTTTCCCTTCTGTCTCCTTGGGGGGGGGGAGGCGATCTTGCTCTCTCTCTCATTGGCTGGGAGGCGTGTGTCCGAATCCCCGTTTCATTGAGCGGAATTCGGCGGCGTGACGTCAGTTCTTCCCCCCTAGACACCCCCCTCAAACCCGTCCACCCCCCAGCCCCGCAGCACTTCGCTCATTGGTGCAGCCGCCCGCCCCAAGGACAATATTCATTGTTCTGGAGCGCCTCGGCTGCGTAACGCGGCTTATAAAAACGCGCGCCGGAGAGGGAAAGATGCTTCGTGTGAACTGTACACGGGGGTAGCCCGCAGCTCGGCTTGGAAAGGATCCGGCTGGCCCAGGGAGACCCGTTCCGAACCGTAAGTCTTCCCTCCCGGTCCAAGTTGCCTTCCCTGGCTTCCCTTTGGCTTTGCAACCCTGAGAACCCCTACCAGATCTGCAGAGATTTATTTAGCCGGTGCCTCTCAACATCAGGCGGGAAGAGGTGGGGGATCGTGATTGCTGTTTTTTTAATCCCCCCCTCCAAACTTCCTTTTAGAGCTTCGGAGATCTCTCCCTCCGAAGAATCTGCCCCCCCCTAAAGAAATATGAGTGTATTTCCGGCGCTACTTAATTTTTACTGTAATTTTAACTTACTTTTTCACTGTAGTTCCGGCGCCACTTAATTTTTATTCAGGGGATTGGAAGAAAAAAAAACACCCAAAAGTCAGAGTAAATATTTAGCGAGGAAATATACTGCTCAAAAAATAAATAAATAAAGAACACTCAAAGAACACATGCTAGATCTGAATGAATGAAATATTCTCATTGAATACAAAGTTGGATGTGCACAACAGCATGTGAAATGAATTGTCAATCAGTGTTGCTTCCTAAGTGGACAGTGTGATTTCACAGAAGTTTGATTTACTCGGAGTTACATTGCGTTGTTTAAGTGTTCCCTTTATTTGTTTTTTGAGCAGGGTATTTAGCTTATTCTTCATGAACTCTTTGGAGAAGAAATCTCCTTGGGTGGTGTCGGAGAAGGTTTCCTTTGAAGCGATAGAGTTATTTCGGAGTAGGAGACGAGTAAGAGAGGGGCGCCGGCGTAGTTGGCTGAGGAGGAGTTAGCTGACCAGGGATAAAACTTCTCTAGCACAGAGATGAACCCTAAATCGCCCCTGCGGTTCATTTAGGTAGGTTTAAAAAAAAAAAACTTTGATGCAACCGGTGAAAGAAAGCGAGTCTAAATCAATGAAAACAACAGAGAGCGAATTTTCAATGGGACATAAATGCACTTTTCAAGTAAAATAGTCCAGCACGCTTTTTGGCCAAACGTGTAAAAAGCGTGGTCAAAGTTTATTTCCAAGGTTGGAAATAAACCCAATTATATCTGATTTCAGGTAGGGGTGGCGGTCTGGTGTTCGGCGGGAGAAAGGCAAAGCAAGGCCGGGTTTTTATTTTTATTTTATTTTATTTTAAATTTCTGCTGGCGCGAAGGAAGAAAATAAGAAGGTGGACTGAGATAGGAAACGCTCGTCCGCACATCAAAAGTTAAATTGTGGCGGAACCACCACGAGGGCCCCGTTTCTCAATTTTATTTTATTTTTTTAATTAGGTTTTTCCATAATTCTGAAAACGGGGCGAGAAGAAGCAGATTATTATTTGCGCGGGTATTTACCATGAATGATTTTAGGCACACAGATCTGGGGACAGAATACGAGAAGGGGCCGTTCTTTCAGACTTTACAAATAATTGTTTTACATTTTTGGAGATTTTAATACTATTTATACGTTTTGATTTTTGTCGCGAGCCACCTGGAGTCCCTAGGAAGATGGGCGGCGTACAAATCAAATATTAGAATATAAGAATTAGAATAATGATGATTTTCTTTTTTAAAAATGCTTTAGCCAACATATTGACCACAAGCCGACTAAATTAAATAGCCGACCTGAGTCCCATTGGGGTTGGGCGGCATAGAAGTCGAATAAAGAAATAAAAATAAATACGAAGTCTAAAGTTCCCGGGCTTTACTTAAAGCCGGGAACTTCGGGAAAATTTTCGGGATCTTTTCCGGCAAGGAGTCAACCTCTTCTCCAAATCACCAGTGGGTAGAACAAGAAGCAATGGATGGAAACTAAACGAACAGAGAAGCAACTTAGAACTAAGGAGAAATTTTCTGACAGTCAGAACGGTTGATCAGTGGAACAGCTCGCTCCCAGAAATTGTGAATGCCCCGGCACTGGAAGTTTTTAAGCAGATGTTGGATAACCATCTGTCTGAAGTTTCCTGCCTAAGCAGGGGTTTGGACTAGAAGACCTCCAAGGTCCCTTCCAACTCTGTTGTTGTGGTGGTTGTTGTTGTTGTATTGTCATTGTAGTAGTAGTAGTAGTAGTAGTAGTAGTAGTAGTAGTAGTTATCATCATCATCATCATCATCATCATCATCATCATCATCATCATTATTAGATGATACCATGGTCTTTTGAGATTGAAGACTGCCAATGCCAATATTATTATTATTATTATTATTATTATTATTATCATCATCATCATCATCATCATCATCATCATCATCATCATCATTATTAAGAGCGCGCGAATCTGGGCTTCCCCGCGCGTGATCCTGGGCCCCTTTGAGGCCAGTCGGGGCCGGGCTGCTCCCTCTGCCTGACGCTCCGTCTCTCTCCTTCCCTCCGCAGGCGAGCCGGGGGGCGTCGGCGGGGCCAGCATGGACTCGGACGCTAGCCTGGTGTCGAGCCGGCCTTCGTCTCCGGAACCAGACGAGCTCTTCGCGTCTTCCCGGAGCAAGAGCGGCGCCGTCTCCAGTTCGACGTCCAGCGACCCCGCCGCCGAGCTGAGCGCGGAGCTGCGCAGCGCCATGAGCGCTGCCGGGGTGGTGGTGGTGGATAAGCTGGCCTTCAAGTCTTCCTCGTCCTCGTCCTCCTCTTCCTCGTCCTCCTCCTCCTCCCTCTCCAAGAAGGACAAGAAGCAAATGACGGAGCCGGAGTTGCAGCAGCTGCGCCTGAAGATCAACAGCCGCGAGCGCAAGCGGATGCACGACCTCAACATCGCCATGGACGGGCTGCGCGAGGTGATGCCCTACGCGCACGGGCCCTCGGTGCGCAAGCTCTCCAAGATCGCCACCCTCCTCCTGGCGCGCAACTACATCCTCATGCTCACCAACTCGCTGGAGGAGATGAAGCGCCTGCTCAGCGAGATCTACGGGGGCCACCACGCCGCAAGCTTCCACCCGGCCGCCGCCGCAGCAGCTGCCGCCGCTTGCTCGGGGAGCCTGGTGAGCCACGCCGCGCCCCTGCCGGCCCACCCGGCTCCCCACGCCGTCCACCACCCCATCTTGCCCCCGGCCGCCGTCTCCGGCGCTTCCCTGCCGGGCTCCGCGGGGCTCTCGGCCGTCGGCTCCATCCGACCCTCGCACGGCTTGCTCAAGTCGCCCGCCGCTGCCGCCGCTGCGGCAGCTGCCGTGGCCCCCCTAAGCGCCGGCTTCCAGCACTGGGGCGGCATGCCGTGTCCTTGCAGCATGTGCCAAGTGCCGGCCCCCTCGCACCACCACGTCCCCGGCCTCGGCGCGCCCAACCTGTCCAGATTGACCGGCGACGCCAAATAAAGAAGGGACCGGGGCGGCGGGGAGGAGAAATGGAAGGGGGGAGTGGGAGAGGGAGGGTAGGTGAGCGGGAGGCGGGAAGGGGCACCCCTTGGGCGGTGGGGGAGAGGAAATCGCCCCTCCGGGACTTTTGCGCAGCCCCCGGCCCCGAGGTAGGTTCCTTCCAGGACTTTCCCGAGCGAGGGAATCCAAAACCTCCCGTGGACGTTTGAAAAGCCCTCGGAGAAGGAGTCCGTCCTTCAGAACTGCCTTGCCGCCTTCGCTCAGCCGGCCAGCTCCGGTTTGGGTAGGGAAAAAACGCAGCAAGAGCGGCTGTTGGCAAGGGAGAGTCCCGGCCCCCAAAGGTGCAGTAGCAGAATTGCGCTGGGCTCCTCTAGCACTCAGAGCCACGGGCGCACCTGCGATTTCGCTACCTGCCCAGATGCAGTAGCAGAGGACCCCTTGGGCGGTGGAGGAGAGGAGATCGCCCCTCCAGGACTTTTGCGCGCCCACCGGCCCCGAGGTAGGTTCCCTCCAGAACTTTCCCGAACGAGGGAATCCAAAGTCCTCCACCCGGACGCTTTAAAAGCCCTCGGAGAAGGAGTCCGTCCTTCAGAACTGCCTTGCCGCCTTCACTCAGCTGACCAGCTCCGGTTTGGGTAGGGGGGAAACACCGCAGCAGGCACGACTGTTGGGAAGGGGAGAGTCGGATTTCTTTTTCTTTCTCTTCGTAAAGACGCAAACCTGGGTTAGAGACCCGCTTTCCAAGATGGGGACCTCCTCAAAGGCTCCTCGTTTCTTCCCACCTTGAATGAAGTTTATTTGACTTTCTTTCTTTTTCAAAAGTAGAGGGGGAGGATTTGCAAACCGAGTTTAAACTACTGTATCTACGATTTGGTTGGAAACTGTGGAAAGCTTTGGGGACCGGGAATCCCCTAGATTTCTCTCTGGATGGTCCCCTAAAGGAGGGGGGAGTGCAGAGGTGGGCTGCTAAGGTGGAAAGATAAGGTGTATTCGCCCCCCCCCGGCTCTGAGTGCTAGCGGAGTCCAGCGCAATTCTGCTACTGCACCTGGGCAAGGAGCGAAATCGCGCGCAAAGACACAGGTGCGCCCATGACGCGATTTCGTTCCTTGCCCAGGTGCGGTAGCATCATTGCGCTGGACTCCGCTCGCCCTTAGACCCCGTTGAGCGAGCACACTCCACCGTTCCACCTTAGCAGCCCCCCTCTGAGTGAGTGGCACCTGTAACAATATAAAAACCTAGCGCTGGTTGGAGATTCTTAATATGGAGACGTGCCCCACTGATTTCAGAGGAATTGGCTTGCCTATACATCCGTAGGACTTTTCAGGAACAAAACGATCCTGGTACCCTGACTCTAGATACATTGTTTCCCAACCTTGGCAACTTGAAGATATTTGGACTTCAACTCCCAGAATTCCCCAGCCAGTGAATGCTGGCTGGGGAATTCTGGGAGTTGAAGTCCAAATATCTTCAAGTTGCCAAGGTTGGGAAACACTGCCTAGAAGAAGAAAGCGCCTGGTCTTGGGCGCCATCCAATTGGAGGTGAGCAAATTGAAGTGCCCCCCCCCCCAGCTTCGACCCCGATTTAGGGAAAGTTTTATTCCAAAGTGAGTGGGATGCTGGTTAGATAGATTGTCGCAGGGGGTTTTCCTGGAAGTTCTGGCTGGATGGGGCCCACGGCCTTTTAGGGTTGCTGGTGTATTTGGAGCAAATAATCCCTTTTTTGCTGGCACATAAAGATTAAAAGGAAAGAAAAAGAGAAGCGGGAGGGAGACGTTAAGATTGGCTTGTGCTACCATATTTAGATCCCCCTGCCCACCCCCCAGAGCTTGTTTCTGAATAAGGCCTCCCTTCTCCCCTTCTTAGCCCTGTCACCTTGGAGAGATTTTTTTTAAAATCACCTCTTTATTTTTATATATAAATCTATCTATAAAATAAAGAAATGGAAAAGTTCCTAAATAATATTTATTATTTGGTTGCAAAAAAAATAATTAAAAGTGACCCGCTGTTCACATTTTTAAAACAAGGAGAATAATTAAAAGAAAGAGAGATAGAAGAAGGACTTGTGTGTGTGTGTTGTCCCTTCATTTCTGGTTGAAGTGCTTTTTGTCTTCAGGGGTAAGCGCTCGGGCTCTGGTGCCATAGCCGCAGCCCACTAAACTCCTTAAGGTCAACAGCTGGGTGTGCTTGATTGATGCTCCTTCAATCACCTGCATAGAGTTGATGGGTTTTAATGTATCCAGGGTCTTAATGTATCCTTTCCCTCCAAAATCACTACAGTAGAAAAGGTCGCTGCCAAATGAAGACTCCAGCTTCAAGAACTAACAGGCCGCACAGGCCTAAATTCAAAAGGACACAGCCAAGTCCAAAGTTGGGCTCACATTAGTACTCTTTCCCATGTTGCTTCAAAAGGTCTGTTGAGATTGCTCACTAGGGCAGTGTTGAAGATATCTGGACTTCAACTCCCAGAATTCCCCAGCCAGCATTCACTGGCTGGGGAATTCTGGGAGTTGAAGTCCAAATATCTTCAAGTGGCCAAGGTTGGGAAACACTGCACTAGGGTGTTAAGGACAGAGGTGGGCTACTGCCCAGATGGGGGGGGGACACACAGGGGTAGCAAAAATGGAGCTCCACCCCAGAGCACCCAATTTGCACTGAAAGATGTTGAAAGAAAATGCAGGGCGTCCTGCATAAGCCACGCCCACAGTGTGGTAGTAAAAAGTTTGGTAGCCCTTCACTAGTTATGGCCACCGATTCTAAGGCAGGGCCCCCCAAACTTGGCAACTTCAAGACTTATGGACTTCAATTCCCAGAATTCTCCAGCCAGATGTGCAATGCTATATAGCCATATATACATACATACATACACATACATACATAAATATATTTACATTCATATATATATATATGGCTAAAACAAATATGTGTGTGTAGATATATATGTGTGTGTGTGTTTCTCTGTCGAACTCTTCCCTGGTATAAGTTGAGACAAGGAGGAGAACCTGTGGCCTAGAGGTTAAAGCTACTGCTTTAAAGGGAGGCGGCCCAGGTTCAAATCCCAGGAAGGGTATTGCTAGCTGATGGGAGCAAAATAGCTTGAAATAGATCTATACTAGTCTCCCTTAATTTTCATTATCAGCAAAAATATGTTACACACACACATACACACATACATACACACACAGAGAGAGAGAGAGAGATACATACATACATATACATATACATACATACATACATACATACATACATACATACATACATAGCTATGCTGGCTGGAGAATTCTGGGAGTTGAAGTCCACAAGTCTTAAAGTTGCCAAATTTGAAGGCCTCTGTTTTAAGGCTCAAAATGGGCAACAATTTCATTTCGCCAGGATCCTAGGTGCCTCATGGGCTGGGCCTCTTCCATGGGTGCTCAGCAAGCCCTCTCTGGCCATACCCACCCACTCCAATGGCATTTGGCTTGCCTGTGTTACAGTTTGAGTTAATATTCAATTGGTCAGTTGAATCATTCTAGGGGGGAGGTTGCGAAATGACCCCCTTGGGAAGGGGAGGGCAAACTGAGGTTCTAATTTCATGTTACCTGTTTTCTAACCAAACACTGAGCGTTTATTTGCTCTGGGAATATGATCCAAATGTAACGCCAACACATTTTCTACTTACATGTCTTCCCGAAAGGAGTTTCCAGGGTGGCTTTAATCCCTCCAGAATTTGGCAGGACTTTTGCCCAACCTAACAACGGGATGCAGTGGATGGAAAGTTGCCACACTTTCCAAAGGTTGGGCAGAGGTCAACCAGTGAGGGGGCTGGACAGGGGCTTTTCTGCCCTCACCACAATCTTGCTCAGCCTAGATCTCCTGCCAGGCTGAAAAGCATCATTTCCTTACTCAGGATTCTCCAAGTAGGCGGGAGGAAAAATATTTTATTTTATATTATTATATTTTTTTAATTAAGAGATTTTAAAAAGAACGTCAAAATCTAACAAGAACAAAAAAGAGAACAGTAATAGAATGAAAAAGAAAGTAGATTCTGATCTTATAGTTTTGCAGTAAATATAATTACAAATACAAAATTATCTTTTGCTCCATGGTTACAATAAGAAAAGCTCCCTTTCCCCCCATTATCTGTTTTTTTATAATAGTTAAAGCCAATAAATCATACAATCATTTTCTTCTGTTCCATGAAAAAAAATCTATAAGGGATTTCGAATTCAACAATAAACATATATTATGTCTTTTTTTCTAATCATGGCCTGTTTGGCTATCTCTACAACTTCCACGATCTTCCCCAATTATTCCATTGCCAGTAGATAGTGCTAAGTATTTCCACTTTTGAGTATATCATAATCTCACTGCAGTGATAACATAAAAAACAAAGTTTTATGACTTTTATTCCAACTCTCTGTCCATCAACTTCAAAAGAAAAACTCTGATTTCAATTGTATATTAGCTTTTAAGATCTTCTGTATTAGTGACTATCAGCATCCAAACCTTTCTTGCTTTTTTACACCCACCAAACATGATGAAATACACCACATTTCCAACACAATTTAGAGTTACAAAGTATAGTATAAAGTATAAAGACATGACAGACAACTTCTGTAGTGATATATACCATAGGAACATTGTTTAACAAAAAGGGAAAGGTTTTAAAATTCATTTCTTGGAATTATTTTGCCTTATTTTTCTTTTTCCTGGACTAGTCTCTGCAGTTTTTTTGGCAAAATTTCTATATGATTTGCCACTGCTTGCTTCCTAGGGATGAGAGAGAGGGGCCGGCCCAAGGTCATCTTTTGTGCCTAAGTCAGAACTAGAACCCACAGTCTCTAGACCAAATTGGCTGCCTCCTGGAACTGCCCCCTCTCAAAGTAAGCCTTCATAGGTTTATAGCTAGAATCGCAAGTTTTAGGTCAATCTATTCCAGTCCACCCAAGACCACCCAAAGTTTGGAGACTCCCCGCTCAGCCCCAAAATTCACTAGAGGCCCGCCACTCTCTTCCTCTTTCAACCTGGATTGTTGTGAGATAAAAGGACTGTCTTGCACTCCTGGGAGATTAAAAAAAATCTAAGGAAAAAAAGTGGAGCTGAAAGAAACTAAGGTTCCCAAGAAAGTAAGAAATCCTTAGGCCTGGGGAGAAAGTGGTGGAAAGAATGCGCAATCCATCCCACGAACTACAGAGCTGGTTCAATTATTAATTTAAATAAATGCACATCAATTAAAATACAAACTAACTTCCAAAGAGGTTTGTATTTGATTGACCACCTGTTATACCTATTCACTGCTTCCACCCATTGAGTTAACTAGTTCCTTCAAATTTTTGTTTTTGTTTTGAGAAAGAAAATAAGAGAATCACTTCTCTGACTTGGAAAGAAGGCAACCTCTTAAAGCTCCCCCTAACTGTCCAGTGACAAGGGAAGCTTGTGCGAAAGAGGCAGAAAATAGAATAGAATAGAATAGAATGGAGTGGATTGGAATGGAGTAGGAATAGAGTAGAGCAGAGCAGAGTAGAATAAATAGAGTAGAGTAGAGTAGAATAGAATAGAATAGAGTGGAGTGGAGTGGAATGGAGTAGGAATAGAGTAGAGCAGAGCAGAGTAGAATAAATAGAGTAGAGTAGAGTAGAGTAGAATAGAATAGAATTCTTTATTGGCCAAGTGTGATTGGACACACAAGGAATTTGTCTTTGGTGCATATGATCTCAGTGTACATAAAAGAAAATATACATTTGTAAAGAATCATGAGGTACAACACTTAATAATTGTCATAGGGGCCAAGTAAGCAATAAGGAAACAATCTTAAGAAGAAGAGGAAAGGAAGGAGATTTTATCGAAGTGTCTCTTACGATTACAAATAAAATGATTGATCTGATTTCCGGGATCTCCGAGCCTGTAAGCCGATGTCAGGTAGGCAGACAGGCTGGAACATCTGTTCTTTCAGAAATCAGATCCCGCAGATCAAGTATCCGGGTGCTCAATTGTCGGAGCTCTAATCCCGAGAGGTGAACTAATGGAGCCTCGTTGACTCCAACCTGCTAAACGGAAAGACTCCTTAGATCTACGTCCGTCGACCGCTGCCAAGTTTCCACCAGCTCGGATCGGAGAGGGGAAGGGGCGCCCCCTCTTCTTTCAACTTGCTCTGGAGATCAACTCCAAATTCTCTGGCTTTAGAGGCAATTCCAGGATAGGAAACGCACATCCCTTCCTTTAGAGCAGCGTTTCCCAACCTTGGCAACTTGAAGATATCTGGACTTCAACTCCCAGAAGTTCCCAGCCAGCATTCGCTGGCTGGGGACTTCTGGGAGTTGAAGTCCAGATATCTTCAAGTTGCCAAGGTTGGGAAACGCTGCTTTAGAGAAAACATTTCTGTCCTGGAAGTAATAGATAGACCACGGTTCCTGGGTGTGTGTAGGTTTTGACCTTCAATGCATTCCTGTCTGAAGCTAATAGGAATCGTCTTTGCACGCAGTTTACCCCGGTTTCCAAAAGGATTCTCTATTCTCGGGATTGATCCCACCTTGCATTGTATGAAAGCAAACCTACAAGCCAATCTTGGTAAGGCCACACTTGGAATACCACATTCAGTTTTGGTGGCCACGATGCAAAAAGGATGTTGAGACTCTAGAAAAAGTGCAGAGAAGGGCGACAAAGATGATTAGGGGACTGGAGGCTAAAATAATTTAAAGAACGGTTGCAGGAACTGGACACGTCTAGTTTAATAAACAGAAGGACCAGGGGGGACATGATAGCAGTGTTCCAGTATCTTAGGGGTTGCCACAAGGAAGAGGGAGTCAACCTATTCTCCAAAGCACCTGCGGCAATGGGTGGAAACTAAACAAGGAGAGAAGCAACTTAGAACTAAGGAAAAATTTCCTGACAGAACAATTGATCAGTGGAACAGCTTGCCTCCAGAAGTTGTGAATGTTCCAACACTGGAAGTTTTAAAGAAGATGTTGGATAATCATCTGTCTGAAGTAGTGTAGGGTTTCCTGCCTAAGCAGGACCTCCAAAGGGAATTGGAAGGGACCTCCAAAGTCTCTTCCAATTCTGTTGGTATTGTTGTTATTGTCGTTATCATCATCATCATCATCATCATCATCATCATCATCATCATCATCATTTCTTCTTCTTCTTCTTCTTCTTCTTCTTCTTCTTCTTCTTCTATTACTACTACTATTACTACTACTACTACTACTACTACTACTACTCACGTAGGTGCCCCCTTTTTTCAGCAAAGTGGTAATCCTCCCACTTTGCAGGGCGATCATCCTGAGACTAAAGCGAAGCCCTGGCCACATTTACCCTCACCCCCACCCCACCCCGTCATACAGCCGTCGGGGCGGCTCACTTTGCGGATTCCAGGGAAAAGCGCCCCTCCGGAGTTTGTTCTCGGGTCTTTCTTTCTACAGGTGACAGGTCCGTGGGGAGCACCTGTCACTTGGCACAGGAACCTCCCCAAAGAAGTATATGCTTTGTACGCACTTGGAGCAGGATTTTTTTTTTTAGTGTAGTCACCCCAAAATGGATGCCTACGTGTTAAAGGAGTGTGGGGAGGATCGCTGAAAAAGTCTGAAAAAACTAGGCGGAAGTTGGGGGAGTCCCAGTCTTACAGAGCATGGGAGGTGGAAGATGGAGAAGCCGCCTGCTCAAGTCTCGAATCAACTCGTGATAGGACCGGGAGAGAAACAAGGAGATTCCCACCCGGGTGAGATTTCAGCCCGTGTCTTTTTTCTTTTCTTTTTTTACCATCTTTTGTTGCAAAAAGGCATCCGTTTGTGACACCCTGTTGTTGTTGTTGTCGGGAAAATAAGGAACAAGTTCTTTCGATCAAAGCTTTTAAAAAATATGATTTCCCCCTTAGTCCGAAATAACCACGAATTAATACAACTTTGCATTGTAAGCCAAGCCTCTGGCTTGTGACCTCTTTCTCAAGTCGCCTTAACCTGACCCCTTTGAAACCACCTAGAGTGGGATGTAAAAAAGTACTATGAAGCGGTATATACACTGTTCAAAAAAAGAAAGGGAACACTGAAACAACACAATATAACTGCAAGTAAATCAAACTTCTGTGAAATCAACTTCTGTCCACTTAGGAAGCAACACTGATTGACAATTTTACATGCTGTTGTGCACATTCAACTTTGTACAGAACAAAATATTCAATGGGAATATTTCATTCGTTGAGATCTAGGATGTGTTCTTTGAGTGTTCCCTTTATTTTTATGAGCAGTATAAGTCTAAAATGCTACTGCTACTGCTATTTACTAACCGCTTCCGAAGTGCGATTTGGCAAACTTTAAACCTGGAGGGATTCTGAGAGTCTACCAGGCTTAAAGTTGCAGAGGTTGGCGCTACCCCTAGTTTAGAGCAGAGGTCCTCAAACTTGGCAATTTTGAGACTTGTGGACTCCAATTCCCAGAATTCTCCAACCTTCTATGCTGGTTGGAGAAGTCTGGGAGTTAAAGCCCATACGTCTTAAAGTTGCCAAGTTTGAAGACCCCTGGTTTAAAGTGAACCACCAGACCTATTTTGCGTTTGGATTGGTGGGGATCAGGGCAAAGCTGCCTCGGATCACCGGTTACAAGTTTTGGTCTGGAATGAGTCCTGGGCCTCCCGGCGGAAAAGCAGCATGGGGTTCAGGGGTATCCGAAGGGAGAGGTCAAAAAAAGTCCAGATCCCTATGGGCTGCCATCGAAACTTCTGCTTTTTAATGCGCGTCGCGGCCGCCATCTTGTCTGTTTTGACACCTTCCTTGCCGAGCTATATCAAAGGTGAGGACTTGCGGACTTCAACTCCCAGAATCCCTGAGCCAAGTACGGTAGTTGACGTGCACAAGGCAGAAAACGGCCGTGGTTCCCCACCTTTTCATCTAGAGTTCCCTACCCTTCATTTACAGTATTTGGGTTCTTGTTGTTTTTAAAACCTCTGTTAGCGCGGCAACTATAGCAGCGAAAAGCTGAACGGGAAAGTTTTCTGACCTTGCAAAGTGGTCGCCCAGGGCCGGGGTTATCTTGCAAGGCCGTTGGCCCCAAGGGCTTCTTCACTTCCACCATCTTCGCCTCTCCATCTTTGGGCAGGTGTAGGCAAAGTTGGCTCTTCTATGTCATGTGGACTTCAACTCCCAGAATTCCTAAGCTTGCATGATTGGCTCAGGAAATTCTGGGAGTTGAAGTCCACTTGTCATAAAAGAACCAACTTTGCCTACCTCTGAATTCTTGGGGATCTGACGGGGAGAAAGGCAGAGGCCATTTTAGCCTCGGTTTAGGAGGACAAGTTACTACTGAGTTTTAAAATATCCTGGATTTCAAAACCCAATGAATTAATCGACCAGAGTTCACCCAACAAGACAACCTGCCGAAGCGCAAAAATAGAGAAAAACCATCCCTGAATAAGCAATCGCACACATCAACTGGAGTTAGGATCTAACCGTTAAACGCGGTCCGAGGAGGGCTCGCCTGGTTCGTGATTTCCAAGGTAGGAATCCAAAAACCCACCCAAACTTTCTGTCAATGCTGCCCCGCTGCAGGTGTTGGAGTAAGAGCTCCATCGTCACCAGCCCTAAAGGTTGGGAACTGACGGGGGAGGCAAGGTTAGGGAATGCTGGCATACTCTCTGAAGAATAAACCTTACGGAATTAGAATTTTGCCTCTGACATTCTCCGCAATTCTCCTTACTCCAAGGAAAATCATCCCACCGAATTCAACACTCCTTACGACCGAGTAAACGGGATCGAATGAGACTGGATCCCCGGCTCAATTATTTGGTTGTCCCGAAGGTACTTTTTCAGGAGGCAACTGAATTTTCTTGGGTTTTTTTTCCTATCATCCATCTGTCTGTCTGTCTGTCTGTCTGTCTGTCTGTCAGTCCGCCCGCCCGCCCACCCACCCACCCACCCATCCATCCATCCATCCATCCATCCATCCATCATCTCTCTCTCTCTCTCTCTCTCTCTCTCTCTCCCTCCCTCTATCTATCTGTCTGTCGATCTAATCTATGTATCTATCGTCTGTCTGTCTGTCTGTCTATTCATTCATTAATTGGGTTTATATGCCATCCCTCCTCCTGAACTTTTTTTTTCATATTTTGACAACCCAGGGAGATAAAATGAGAATTTTCAATTGAAACTTTTTTTCCAAGAGGATCTCTTCATGTTTCCCCCTCTTGTAAAGTGAGGCCTCGTAATGCACAGCATCCTAATCTGATTTGGTTGGTTTAGACCTGTGCCTCACCCTGTTGATGTGAGAGGGCCTGGTTTGTCAAAAGTGACTGAAATTTGCATGGGGAGAACTTGCTATAATGCTTCTGATGAAGGAACCAAAAAAGTCTGTCTATTCAGTTTGAAACTGTCAAGAGGAAGTTTTTCATCAATGGGGTTGCAACAAATGGAGCTCAGAATTCCATAGGCCATAAGGCACCTAAAGGATTAGAACCAATTCTGATAGTTACCAAGTTGATGCTAGGTTTTGCAATACAATATCCAGATATAATCATGGGCGTTCCCAGATATGCCCATGTCTCATCAACACTCTACGGACTGCATTGGTTGCTGATTAGTTTCCTGTCACAATTCAAAGTGTTGGTAATGACCCATAAAGCCCTACATGGCATCAGACCAGAATACCTACAGGACTATCTTCTGCCGCACGAATCCCAACGGCCGATTAGGTCCCACAGAGACGGCCTTCTCCGGTTCCCATCGACTAAACAATGTCGTCTGGCAGGACCCAGGGGAAGAGCCTTCTCTGCGGTGGCCCCAGCCCTCTGGAACCAACTCCCCCCGGAGATTAGAACTGCCCCCATCCTCCTCGCCTTCCACAAGACTTTGAAAACCCATCTATGTCGCCAGGCATCGGGTAACTGATATATTCCCTGGCTAGTAAGATTTATTTATGGTTATGAATGGGTTGTATGGTTGTTTTTAATGATAAGGGGTTTTAGTCATAGTTTTAATTATTGGATTTGTCATATATTGTTCACTGTTGTGAGCCGCCCTGAGTCTTCGGAGAGGGGCGGCATACAAATCTAATAAATTATTATTAATTAATTATTATTATTAATGCCAAAATTGTCTTTTTCTGAAGATACAGTAAAATCTGTCTGCATCTCTTAAAGCACCTCTCTTCCTGGGATGATGCTTCATTTTCTCTGAAGAATCTTTTAGCATTGAATCTAAAGCCCCACACATCCCTATTTAAGGTGTGTCAAACAGTTACAGTGTTCCCTCGATTTCCATGGGGGATGCGTTCTGAGACCACCCGCGAAAGTCGAATTTCCGCGAAGATGAGATGCGGAAGTAAATACACCATTTTTGGCTATGGACAGTATCACAAGCCATCCCTTAACACTTTAAGCCCCTAAATTACCATTTCCCATTCCCTTAACAACCATTTACTCACCATTATTACTGGTACTCACCATTGAATAAGACATTTAGTGATCCTAATATTTATAAACATAATTATTTATTAACAATAATTATTTTTTTTGTTATTTATTTGCAAAATTTATTAGTTTGGCGATGACGTATGACGTCATTGGGTGGGAAAAACCATAGTATAGGAAAAAAACCCACGAAGTATTTTTTAATTAATTTTTTTTGAAAAACCGTGGTATAGGCTATTCGCGAAGTTCGAACCCGTGAAAATCAAGGGAACACTGTACTATAATCCTGCTGTGCACTTGAAAGCATTTGTGTGTTTGCACACACAGAAAGACAAGAGGATATATGTATGTACAGTTGTTGAAGACACAAGTCCAAAAAGTCCAAAGAGAAAGGGAAAAGGGAATCTTTTTATTCCAAGCAAGGGGATTTGTTCTGATTGACCCAGAAAACATTTTAATTCAGTGGAGTTAATATTTTCCCCAGACAATGTATAGTTGGAAGAAAATAATCATTAAAATGCTTCTTAGTCGAATGAGAAGGTTGTGTGTGTGCATATATATACGTCTTATTTAGTTTTTATTTCATTTCTGTAATCTCAGCAACTATAGTTTCATTCCAAATGATGTGCATATGTACAGTACCTGCCCGAGATCAGTCTTTTGTGCATCTAAACAAACGCAGCCCACAACATCAGTGCCATAATGAATAGGATCACTTGTTTAAAATGCAATAAAATTCTGCTGCTTTTGCTACGACAGATGAATATGATGACCTCTCAGGAAGTATCATTTACCAATATTATCATCACTGTGTTGTTCCCATATGTTTGCCAGTTGGCTCTGCCGAAGGAGACCCCAGGAGGATCCTGTTTATTATATTTTCCATAGCTATGGTACTTCCTTCCAATCAGTTCATCTCAAATTACAGGATTTGATGTAATGGGGATTTTTCTGTATGCTTCACATTTCACTAAGTCACTTTCATTTCAGATTTTCTGGATGTGATTAGGAGGCCTAGAGACAAGCTTTTTTGAGAATATACTGATTATTCATAGATAGATAGAATAGAATTCTTTAATGGCCAAGTGTGATTGGACACACAAGTAATTTGTCTTGGAGCATATGCTCTCAGTGCACATCAAGAAAATACTGTATAGATTTGTCAAGAAACATGGGGTACAACACTTAATGATTGTCGTGGGGCTCAAATAAGCAATGAAGAAACAATCAATATTAATAAAAATCTTAGGATACAAGCAGCAAGTTACAGTCATACAATCCTAAATAGGAGGAAAAGGATGATAGGAATGATGAGAAAAAACTAGTAGAAATAGAAGTGCAGACTTAGTAAAACGTTTGACAGTGTTGAGGGAATTATTTGTTTAGTAGAGTGATGGCGTTTGGGAAGAAATTAGATAGATAGATAGATAGATAGATAGATAGATAGATAGATAGATAGATAGATAGATAGATAGATAGATAAGTGATAGACATCATGATCTCTGGAACATTTAACATGATCTCTGGAATGAGTCTTCGGAGAGGGGCGGCATACAAATCTAATAAATTATTATTATTATTATTATTATTATTATTATTATTATTATTATTAAAAGGTTTATTTAAAATTACTTTAAAAACTACTAAGCTTTCATCAGAGCGTGAAATTGCCATTAAAGAGATGCTTACTTTTATGTAATGCTGCTCAATTTAATCACTGCACCTGTAATAGGACCACACCCTTTCTTCCCTCCTGTAATTAATTTTGTTGTTTCTGCCTTAGTCATGCTGAGAGATGACAAGGGGGTTTCTGTTGCCTCTTTCCCCCTTTTGTATTGCCTTTTTTCTCCATGGGGGGGTTAAAGCAGGGCTATCAGGCATTGCTTTGAAGGTACTTAACCCTGCTCCCTCCCCCTCATTGTTATTCCTCTCCTTTTTAGGCACACACATTGCCTCTCCTAACATCTGTTTTGCCCATGATCTTGTGATAGGTCTGCATTGTTCTTCTTCACCCCCACCCCACCCCAGCCCCATCTCTCTCATTCATTCAGCCAATTAGATAACACCTCTGATATTCTGATTAATGAACAAGAAGTACATCTCTCTCTGCACAGGGGAGTTATTTAAGTTAACTAGAGGGAGAGAGAGGGAGGGTGGGGAAGGAAGGAGGGAGGTACTTCTGGATCAAGTCGGCCATAGGCACTTGACCCAGAATAGTATTCTGTAATAATATTGCAGAGCAAGGTGTTTATGGGGGAATGCAATCCAGCCTTTAACAGATGGTCACAATGCCTGGTCCATGCAGGGAATGATGCTGCTGGTTTCACAGCAATGATACTTTTCTGGTTTCAAGCAGTGAGTTTATCAAGATGTCTCAAGCCACCGGAAATTTGTTTGTTTGTTTGTTTATTCATTCATTCATTCAATTTTTATGCTGCCCTTCTCCTTAGACTCAGGGCAGCTTACAACATATTAGCAATAGCACTTTTAAACAGAGTCAGCATATTGCCCCCACAATCCGGGTCCTCATTTTACCCACCTCGGAAGGATGGAAGGCTGAGTCAACCTTGAGCCAGTGATGAGATTTGAACCACTGACCTACAGATCTACAGTCAGCTTCAGTGGCCTGCAGTACAGCACTCTACCTGCTGCGCCAGAGGATAAGTCATAAGTGTGTCCATTTAGGTATAGAGCTGCACAACTTCTTAGTGATTGTGCAATCGCAGTTTGGATAAAGTTGTACAAAATGGCTCATTCACTTCAATCTAAATAATTTTTTTAAAATGGGATTGTTAGCAATATTATTGCTACCAGAACCAAAACATAACTATATGTTTATCTAACCAAAAGCTTTCTGGAATATGCAAAGGTCAAAGAAGCATACTGCATTGACTCTCAAGCAGAGAGAACCTTTTCAAAAAGGTAATTCCGCCAAGTTTGGAGCTCTGCTAAGAAAGTCCTGTTCATTCATATGATGAAGGTGAGTGTGAATCTTGATAGGATATCAGATTTTATCAACAAGAATTTGGATGAACACTCTTTGCTGTTATCTGTTGGTTGTTCATATTTATGGAGCCTAATTTGGGTAGCCCTACTTTTCATGACTTCTGGAAGTCCCTTGGACTGCAAGGTGATCAAACCGGTCAGTCCTAGAGGAGATCGACCCTGACTGCTATTTAGAAGGCCGGATCCTGAAGAAGGGGACATGATCGAAACATTTAAATATGTTAAAGGGTTAAATAAGGTCCAGGAGGGGAGTGTTTTTAATAGGAAAGTGAACCCAAGAACAAGGGGACACAATCTGAAGTTAGTTGGGGGAAAGATCAAAAGCAACATGAGAAAATATTATTTTACTGAAAGAGTAGTAAATCCTTGGAACAAACGTCCAGCAGACATGGTTGGTAAATCCACAGTAACTGAATTTAAACATGCCTGAGATAAACATATATCCATCCTAAGATAAAATACAGGAAATAGTATAAGGGCAGATTAGATGGACCATGGGGTCTTTTTCTGCCGTCAGTCTTCTATGTTTCTATGAAACTCAAATACTCTGGCCATCTAATGAGAAGGAAGGACTCACTGGCAAAGAGCCTAATGCTGGGAAAGATTGAGGGCAAAAGAAGAAGGGGACGGCAGAGAATCAGGTGTCTGGATGGAGTCACTGAAGCAGTCAGCTTAAATGGACTCCAGAGGATGGTAGAAGACAGGAAGGCCTGGAGGAACGTTGTCCATAGGGTTGCAGTGGGTCAGACACAACTTCACGACTAACAATAACAACTTTTCATGAAGAACATAAGTACAGTAGGCACAGAAAAGAGTCCTCAGAAAGAAGTCGATCCTTGAGATCTGTATTGGGTTGCAGCATGGGCGGTCCGAAACGATGTACCGGTAGGAAAAATGGAGATGTGCACACATCTCAGTGTCCCCAATGTGTACACGCATGCGAGATGTAGCTTTTGCACATGCGCAGGAAGCAAAATCTCATGCAAGGATGCTCTTGCGCATGAGATCACGAAGATTTTCGGTGGGTTTTTTTTTTGCTTCTGCACATGCGCAGAAGCAAAGAAATCACCAAAAATTGGCAACATCTCTCTTGCGCAAGCATCCTCATGCTAGATTTTGCTTCCTCCGCCTGCGCAGAAACCAAATCTCATGCAAGGAGGCTCTTGCGTATGAGATTATGCCGATTTTCGGTGGGTTTTTTTTTTTGCTTCTGCGCATGTGCGGAAGCAAAGAAATAACCAAAATTGGCAAAATCACGTAAGCATCTTCACGCTAGATTTTGCTTCCTGTGCATGAGCAGAGGATGAATCTCATGCTGGCGTGCATGTGTGCACCCCTCACCAAGAGCACACCAGGAGTGCCAGCCATGGGGAGCCCTTCACTGCTTGAGATGCTTCACAATGATCCAACTCTGTACATGCTCTCTCAAGTTTGGTTTATGATTGTTAACTCACGCTCTCATAGTCCTGGTCAACTGCTGGGAAATAATTTGGGACACTCTTATTTATTTATTTATTGGATTTGTATGCCACCCCTCTCCGTGGACTCGGGGCGGCTAACAACAGTGATAAAAACAATATGTAGCAATCCAATAATAAAACAACTAAAAACCCTTATTATAAAAACCAGAGATACATACAGACGTACCATGCATAAACTGTAGAGGCCCAGGGGGAAAGAACATCTCAGTTCCCCCATGCCTGACAGCAGAGGTGGGTTTTAAGGAGCTTACGAAAGGCGAGGAGGGTGGGGGCAATTCTGATCTCTGGAGGGAGTTGGTTCCAGAGGGCCGGGGCTGCCACAGAGAAGGCTCTTCCCCTGGGTCCCGCCAAACGACATTGTTTAGTTGACGGAACCCGGAGAAGGCCCACTCTGTGGGACCTAATCAGTAGCTGGGATTCGTGTGGCAGAAGGCGGTCCCGGAGATAATCACTTTCAGATAAATACTGAGTCACAAAAGTTTTTTTTAAAAAAAAAAGAATACATGGCAATCTAGTGAATTTAAAGTGACAGCAAAAAAATTCTGGTTACAATGTACATTTGCTCTTTCTTATATGCACACACGTTCACTCATCCATACTTAACTTATGTCCTTTTCATTTAGGTTGCCAGGCATTAGTCAGAGAGAGGTCTGGATTCAAAGACAACTCAAGGAGTGGGTGGACATCAGGACCTTTTCTATCCCCCAGGTTTTTACTTCATTGATTCACAAGACTGACAGCTACTCCTTCCTTGCTGATTTTCAAGTCTAGTAGTGGTTGATGGGACTTTGAGGGGATGGGTTCTGTTTGCTGAGGCCCAACTTCTTTTGTCATGTTCAGGTGACATTTTTTTCTTTGTATCCTTAATGACTTGGCTCCTGCTTAAATCCCCAAAGGATCTTGTAGACAAGTTTCCTGGCTTTCAATCCACCCTGCTTATGTGCCTGCTTTATCTTGGGTATTGCAGCTTAAGTCTAGTCACTCAACTTACATGGACCTGTAGGTCATGAAGTGTGGTCCAAAACTGAAGACATTTTATCTGCCTATATGTGGATAACAGAAACTTGAATAACTTGCAGCTTGAATGGCATCATAAATGCTAAGTATTAAGGAATCTATCCAAAAGAGTGATTGATCTATAACTCTTTTTCAAAGAAGAAATGACATTGAAAACAAGTAAAACAGATCTTGTCTTTCATTCTCATTCTCAATCCTCTCTGGCTTTTTTTTTCTGGATTAAGCTTCAACTCCTAAATTGACAAAGCTAATCTTTTGAGAATCCTTATGGAGCAGCAATTGTCCAATAAGTCTCAATTGTATGTCAACAGTTAAACTTCCATTTGATATCCAGACAGTATAATAAGATGGCAGAAACAACGTATCAAGTATTAAAGTTAATAGAGACAGATTTAAACTCAATAGAGTTTAAACTCACTCAGTAGATGAAATAAATCTTGAACAATGTTTTATTTTTATTTTGTTTTAGTTAAAATTTATGATGAGTTACAATTTTATGTTAGGCGTATTGTAAGAAGAAAAGATTTAACTAGAGAGTTTTACATAATTATGAACTGATTACGATAATAGGAATTACTATGCAAATAAAATATTTAAAATAAAAAATTTAAAATAAAAATAATGATCCATTTTATATGGGGTTTTTAAATAAACATGCTTTTAAATTGTATTATGGCGATCTCTTAAATGTTATACTGTATTTCATGCAATTTTCATAGAACACCCTACAAACATTTCTACTTCTTCTAACTGCCCTCGATCTTAATCTACCTGTTGTTTTATTTCTGATCACTAACCTTTCCTCTTCATTTTTGGTCTTCATCCATGGCCATAACTCTCCAGCTGGCCAAACATGACACCTGTCCAAGAATTCTCATTCATAGTCTCTAGAGCAACCTTCTCCAAGCTGAGTCCCTCCGGTTGCTTTAAAATGCAATTCCATTCAACCCAAGCCAACCAAATCAATCATTATGGATGCAGGGAACTGTCTTTTAGACATTTCCCCCAGATTTTGGGGAAACTGTTCTTTTTCTTTTTTCAAATCTTTGCTATGCTGCCTGTAGCATCAGGGAGATTTGTAGGCAATGATAGTAGAGAATATATAGTGCAGTTAATTTACAGCTCTCTTTTTAAAGAGCAAGGAAATCTCCTAATTACAGCATAGAAATGGCCAGCTTATACCCTTCTCTCTTTTATTGTTCTTTCTACTGATTAGCTCCTATTTGAAATATGGTACCATGTGTTCTGTGTTGAATAGAATAGAATAGAATGGAATGGGATGGAATGTGTTGGCTACCTGATACGCTACTTCTCATCAGAAGGAGCCATGGGTCAGGATGGGGAGATATCACCCGTCAGCTTCAAGGACTGAGTCTCTTTTTTAAAAACTGGGATCCACCCACTGGTCTCCCAGTTCTGATGAATCTGATGCACAAACTTGATGTGATGAACACTGTAAAAACTCCAAACTACGAAGGAAAGACCTCATCCCAACTGACCATAGGTTGGTGCATAGAAAAATTCCATGATCCAGAAAGAGTCCAGTAACAGTCCAGAAGGGGCAAAGTCATATAGGAATGATGTAAGCAGCGGTGGGCTTCTGCCCGAATGGGAGGAATGCAGTGGGGTAGCTAAAATGGAGCTCCACCCCAGAGCACCCAATTTGCACTGAAAGATATTGAAAGAAAATGCAGGGCGTCCTGCATAAGCCATGTCCACAGTGCGGTAGTAAAAATTTTGGTAGCCCTTCATTGGATGTAAGTCACGTTACCACACCCAAAAAACCCCAACGATCATGTCCCAATGAAAGTACTATGTTGGAAAACCCCCGCAGAGTATGCCCACAACCTACAAATCAGGAAGGGTTCTGACAGCTGGCTCCTCCTGATGAGAAGAAGCGTATCAGATAGGCCAATGCTCCTTCTCCATTGTGGGAGGAGCCAGCAGTCAGAATGGGACATACCAAAGCTACAGTCCCAATGGGCAGGTTCTAATGGCTCTCCTCCTCCACACCTTGGCCAAAGGCTGCTTCCCCCAAGTGTACTTGTCAATCTTATAGTGTCTGATAAATGGGTCAAAGAAGCCCAGGTAGCGGCCCAGCACAGATCTTCCAATGGACATTGAGTTGACCAAACTGCTGAGGTAGTGGTGCTGTGGGTTGAGTGTGCCAGGATGCCATTGGGACGTGGGAGTGAAGCCAGTTCGTAGGCTTTCGCGATGGTGCTCCTGATCCAATGACCTATTTCTGTGGAAGTGGCCTTGAGGTCCAAGTGTCATGGGAGGAATCCGACCAGAAGTGATTCAGTCTTTCTGACTGTCTGTTCACTTCCTATTCCAACAGAATATAATATAATTCTTTATTGGCCAAGTGAATTGGACACACAAGAAATTTATCTTTGTTGCATATGCTCTCAGTGTACACAAAAACACAAGATTTTGGTTAGATCACACTGCCAGTGATTGTAGAAGTGGATTACTTATGACATGACAGCATTTATTTAGGATGATTCTTATATTTAGTGTTTCAGTGCTAGATCACTTCATGGATGTGGAATCTACCGATTTTTAATTGCAATTAATTCAGTTCGTAGCATCATTGACCATGCTGGCTGGTGGTTGTAGCATTTAGACTATCTGCCATACAATTAGAGACTCTACTGCTTCTGCCTCTTAGCAGCAGATCCCAGTTAATTGCTTACAACTCATCTTCCTTCTAAAGTAATTCCTTGTAGTGAATTAACCAGTCTTTGCTAGTATCTGAAGCTCCTGCCTGGACACCATACACTTTGCTTCTGTTGGAGTAGGAATAATAGAGATGCTTATTTCAGAGCAAACAAGGAACTTGGAGAGAAGGGGAGTATTTAAATTTAAATATAAATGTTTTACAGGGCAAGACCTTTGAGTGGATATCTTTCTTCTACAGCAAGGTTATTTATGGGCACTTAAAGACATCTAACCTGGCATCTCTACCCAAATAAAAGAAACAGTAAACAATTCATCTATTTTACAAAAGTTCAGGTTCTTTAACACACACAAACTGTTTACAAGATTGTAATCTGAAGACCTGCTATAAGGTTGCATTCATGACAGAAATATTTAAAATGAAGATTGAAACAATAACTTCCACTAAATGAAAATAGTAACCTGTAGAGTGTATGATTAGAGCTTTTTTAGCTACAATGGATAGTGATGGCTTATACGGACAGACAACAAGGCCTCTCACTCCAGTCCTTAAAAAGCAAAACCTTTCCTATTTGTCAAATAACTATTCTTATAGTTATCGATCCAAAGCCTTCTTGAGCCATGTTATTTTATATTATTTACTAGTACTGATATTTACTGGAAGCATAGATATTTCCATCATTTTTATTTCTGGTCTATTACTTGCTCTTGGAAAAAGCTCTTCTGCTCTCCTCTTCTCTCATCTTTGTCTCTATACTTGGGTTTATCTGTATCTGTGAATAATCTAATTATCACAGATAATCCCCACTCGGTTAAAGACCTTGGTATACTAATAACAAAAGATTTAAGTGCCAAAGCCCACTGCAACAATATAGCCAAGAGGGCTTCAAGAGTTGTAAACCTAATCCTACGTAGCTTCTGCTCTGGCAATCTCACACTGCTTACAAGAGCTTACAAAACTTTTGCCAGACCCATCCTCGAATACAGCTCATCTGTTTGGAACCCATATCACATCTCAGACATTAACACCCTTGAAAATGTCCAAAGATACTTCACCAGAAGAGCCCTTCATTCCTCCACTCAAAATAGAATACCCTACGAGACTAGACTTTCCATCCTGGGCCTAGAAAGCCTAGAACTAAGACGCCTTAAACAAGATCTAAGTATTGCCCACAAGATCATATGCTGCAACGTCCTGCCTGTCGGCGACTACTTCAGCTTCAACCACAACAACACAAGAGCACACAACAGATTTAAACTTAATATTAACCGCTCCAAACTTGACTGTAAAAAATATGACTTCAGTAACCGAGTTGTCAAAGCATGGAACTCATTACCGGACTCCATAGTGTCATCCCCAAACCCCCAACGCTTTACCCTTAGATTATCTATGGTTGACCTATCCAGATTCCTAAGAGGTCAGTAAGGGGTGAGTACAAGTGCACTAGAGTGCCTTCTGTCCCCTGTCCTATTGCTCTCCTATATCTCCTATACCTTTCTTCTATTCCTATATCTCTTCTTCTATTCTTTCATTGATATGTTCTATTACTATATCTTCTTTTCTATTCTTTCATAGATATATTTTACTATGAGTATCTCCTCTATAACCTTCATCATGTATTTTACTATGTGTGTGTGTGTATACCCACTAAAACTCTCATTGTGTATTGGACAAAACAAAAATAAAATAAAATAAATAAATAAATAAAAGTTTGGTCCTGCTATTTATGTTCACTTTTGGAAATATCTCATCAAGCTTAATTTCCCATCAGCCCTTTTCTTTTTCTTTTTGAGCTGGTAGGTCAGAACTGGCCATATGCATTTGAAGGGGCTTTCTGGATGGGCCACCCGGTCCCATTGTTCCTTCTCCTGTATGTTCTTATGCCAGCAGGGAGACATTGAAGGGAACTCTAAGGCAAGAGACTCAGACTGTGTTCCTAGCAGATCTCGGCTGCCCACCCACCATTAATCATAGTATTCCCCTGCCAAACCAATACAATTGGATCAGGCCCAGTGCACAAGAGGGCTTCCTGAAAGTAAGAAGTGTGCCTTTGGGTTTTAATATATTCCCCAAGTTGATCCTCTTAGAAGAGGAGGCCATTCATCAATGTCACCAGATTGGAGATTAATTACAGTGTCGGATTGTATGGGATTTGACAAATAAAAAAGCAATTGTTACATTACTTCCAGTAAAATATATGTCTTTAATTGAAAATAATGACAGCCAGTCTTTTGATTTGGTTACAAGAAAAAAATTATATATGTTTTAGTAACCTGGAAAACAACAGGCTATCAACCTGTTGCATAAATACTGTTTAGTTTGATTTGTTATCAATCCTAATGTTAAATGGATCATTGGTTGACTAAACATCAAAATAGACATTATGCTGAATATATTGCTTCAATCAATAGACTCTCCTTCTGAATTTATCAATACGATATAAAAATCAAATCAGATTTATTCCTTAATACATTCTACAATTTAATTACTAATTTCCAGAATTTTGTGGTAGAAATTCATCAGTAAGCCTGTTTGTTTATACAATTTGAATTCTGCCACTGATCACTTTCAAAGTCCTGACTTCAATTCTAAAAGCATTGAATAAATTATGTATAGTTGTGAAGAGAGGGTAGGAACGATTTTGATTAATGTAACCCAAATACAAATGCTAGAGTTGTTTATCTAAGATCCAGCTGGTATAAATATGCATGTTAAAGCCACCTCTCCCCACCCTAAATTCACATATTGTACACTTTCTTGAGTGCCAATGACTGAAAAAGAGGGATTGTTCATTCACATTATATACCTCTGTCATAGCAAAGGCAACTTCATGTCAATATCATTAGGAAAAGAACTGAATATATAACTGCTGCTATCATAATATCTTTATTCCAGTGACACCTCAAACATTATGAACAATTTTGGTCAGCTCACCCAAAACCATATTTTCTCTAGCAACTGTCCTATCATGAAATAATATATGGGTTTTGGTGATCCTTAACAGTGAAAAAAATAGGACATTGTAGGGTTTTTTTAGAAGTATGAACAGTGTGGAGAAAATCATTGTCAGGCTCCCATCATGGATATTAGCTTGCTGAGCGCCATGTGATGGAACGCATAGCTGAGCAAGTCCTGCAAGAACTCTCAGTGTGGTTGAAACATGCTACAAAATTGTAGCAAAGCCCAAGGGATCCATGACTGGCAATTCAATCTTGAAAACCTCAGATATCTTGTCTTAAAATTATATGGTAAACAGTCTTCTTTCCTAATGACTGTGCCCTGCATCCCTACACATCAGCTCAAATGCAATGTCAGCATATTATCTCTGTCAAATTATTGAATTCATCATTTTCATATCTCCTGCATTGCAGAATTTATTATTTTGCAAGCAATACAGAAAATGTTGCTCAGCATTGCAAGGGAAACTGTACAAATTTCAATAGACCAAATCAAGGGATCAATAGAAAAAAGTTTTACTTCACAGTCCAAACAACAATCCAAGAGCAGACTGGCAAGTTGTTATGATTTAATCAAGTGAACTGATTTATGTAAATAGTGACAAACATTCAGACTTAACAGATGATCCATTTCTCTGAAACGATTAATTAAATCAACTAAGGAAGCTTTTGAATACATCGCAATTCTGCCGCACGAATCCCAGCGACCGGTTAGGTCCCACAGAGTTGGCCTTCTCCGGGTCCCGTCGACTAAACAATGTCATTTGGCGGGACCCAGGGGAAGAGCCTTCTCTGTGGCGGCCCCGGCCCTCTGGAATCAACTCCCCCCAGAGATCAGAATTGCCCCCACCCTCCTTGCCTTTCGTAAACTTCTCAAAACCCACCTCTGCCGTCAGGCATGGGGGAATTGAAATATCTTCCCCAGGCCTATATAATTTATGTATGGCGTGTTGTGTGCATGTTTTTTAAATTATGGGTTTTTAACTTCGTATTATTAGATTTGCATTGTACATTGTTTCTATCACTGCTGTGAGCCGCCCCGAGTCTACGGAGAGGGGCGGCATACAAATTTAATAAATAAATAAATAAATAGATTTATTATTTTGAAAGCTATTTATACCAAACATAATGTACTTTTAAAAAGTTGTATATTCTAGTTTATGAAGCAATAAATCAGTTAATATTTAGAGTGCCATAAGATATTGCGATTATTGCGATGTTCTTACCATCTCCCTCTTTTTGTGCAAAAGAGAAGGTATCAGTCCAAATCTCTCATCCAAGATTTGATTTATTAACAGCAATGTTGGTCACACCAATACTAACTTCCTTCCAGTACCCCTCCCAGGTTAAGGTTGATCTCCCCCATCTCCACACCCACAAGTTCACCACGATGACCAGTCCAAGTGCAGGGATGAAACTGACCTCCTTCTTACTAGTGCAGAACAAAGGATGACCTTGGACTCTAAGAAAGGAATTTGTTGTGGCTAGTAACTTTTCCTCCCATGCAACTATCCCTCCCAGTTCCCACGATACTATTCCATTGTGGAAGGCCAAAGTCTCTAACTCCAAATGATGGCTTCGGCCTGACAGGAGGCCAACCTGTTCCCTCAGGATTATTGTTGGCTGTTAGCCTAATGTTGCAAGATATTTAGTTTTGAAAAGCCATTCAAAGGGATCTTAATTGAGGAACCAGAAAGAGAGAAAATGATGGGAGAACAATTAAGAGTTTTGAGAGGTTATAAAGGTGGTAGCTTTAGAAACATAGAAGATTGACGGCAGAAAAATACCTCATGGTCCATCTGGTCTGCCCTTATACTATTTCCGGTATTTTATCTTAGGATGGATATACGTTTATCCCAGGCATGTTTAAATTCAGTTACTGTGGATTTACCAACCACATCTGCTGGAAGTTTGTTCCAAGGATCTACTACTCTTTCAGTAAAATAATATTTTCTCACGTTGCTTCTGACCTTTCCTCCAACTAACTTCAGATTGTGTCCCCTTGTTCTTGTGATCATTTTCCTATTAAAAACACTTCCCTCCTGAACCTTATTTAACCCTTTAACATATTTAAATGTTTCCATCATGTCCCCCCTTTCCCTTCTGTCCTCCAGACGATACAGATTGAGTTCATGAAGTCTGTCCAGATAAGCTTTATGCTTAATTTTATTTTTAGAAAGACTAATATGGTTTCTAACATTGCGAAAACAAAGGAGAAAAAAAATACATGGCCCTGACATTTTTTATTCTGGATGTGCTCAATACTTTCCCAAATCCCACCCATCACATGGTCCTCTAGTTCAATGTTTCCCAACCTTGGCAACTTGAAGATACTTATATCCAAATATCTTCATGTTGCCAAGGTTGGGAAACACTGCTCTAGTTTATTCCAATAGGAATGAAGCCGTGAGCAAGCAAGAAAAAGCCATTTCCTGGGCCCAGGGAAGCAATTTGAATCTGCAGATAATCTGTAGAGAAAGAAGTTAGTAGAAATCCTCTTTGAGATTAGAAACACTCAGAAGTGAAGAAGCCTTCTGTCTGTGGATGGCAGATCTGGAGTCAGTTGCATATATTTATGCCATTAATCTGATTCTCATGACACAAAGAATAAAGAAACGAGTGAGTGTAGTTTCTTAACCCTACTAACCAAAAGCAGTGCAGACAGTTAATAATTCAACACAGCTGAGGGATCTTTTTTACACCCGTGTGTGCATTTATTCATGAGTGTTTTGAGAATATATTGTTCAGGATCCATAGAGAGCCCATTTAATTTGGTGGTGGTGGTTCTGTGACTAAAGAATGACAACGTCTTATTTGAAACTGCCCTGGGCAGCAACCTATTATTGTGTGATTTAATTGAATATGCTACATGGCCGTGCGAGGGACATATGTCTCTGCAGACTAACAGACATTGAGGTCTGCCACATGCTTTTGCAGGCCTGAATTAAAGCGGGCAACGAATGTTCTTTCTCCCAAGCAGCTTGAGCCACAGCCCAAAAGCATTCATTGATTAGTTACAGTTTATTAACAGCCCATACAATTCTCATATGCTCCTGGGGATTTGTTAAGGTTGTCACCTGCAACTGTGAGAAATAATTTTCAAGAACACCACTGATGTCCAGATGTATTTCGCCCTCTTTACTTTTGTTGGGTTCAGCTAGAGCAAGTGATGCTAGAGAACTTACAGAGAGTAAAGCTTCAAGCTGTGTTTTCTTTCTGTTTAAAAAATAAAAGTTCACCCTGATGAATTTTGAGCAACTTTGCTAACAGGAAAATGCAAATATACGGATATCAACCTAGCACAGGAAAATCTCTGGAAAACCAGATTTTTTATTTTTATTTATTTATTCACTTACTTACTTACTTACTTACTTATTAGATTTGTATGCCGCCCCTCTCCGTAGACTCGGGGCGCCTAACAGTAGTAAACAGCATATATAGGCCTAGGGGGGAAAGGGTAGTTCAGTTCCCCCAAGCCTGATGACAGAGGTGGGTTTTAAGGAGCTTACAAAAGGCAAGGAGGGTGGGGGCAAGTCTGATCTCCGGGGGGAGCTGGTTCCAGAGGGTTGGGGCCGCCACAGAGAAGACTCTTCCCCTGGGTCCCGCCAGATGACATTGTTTAGTTGACAGGACCCAGAGAAGACCGACTCTGTGGGACCTAACTGGTTGCTAGGATTTGGGCGGCCGAAGGCGGACCCGGATTTTAACCTCTGGAATCTCTGGATATTAATATATCTGCTCACTGACTAATTTGGGCAATGGACGAACAAGTACAGTCCCTTAACAGAACAGGATGGGATGTACATATGTCCCTCCTTTGTTGGTAAAGCTTGTTGAAATATTAAGTAGAAAATACAGGTATTTCTCAACTTACAGTAGTTCATTTAATGACCATTTGACATTTCAATGGTACTGAAAAAAGTGACTTAATGACAGTTTTTTGCATTTATGACTGTTGCTTTAGCTCCATGGTCAATGTTTAGTCCCTTGGCAATTGACTCCTATTATGATGGTTGCAGTATCCTTGGATCAGGTGATCACTTTTTGTGACCTTCTGACAAGCAAAGTCAATAGGAAGCCAGATTAATTTAAGGGCCATGTTATTTATTTAACAGCAGCTGTAATTCACTTCTGGGGCAACAAATTGTGGCAAAACTCACTTAATAAATGTCTTGTTTAGCAACATAAATTTAGGGCTTAATTGTGATTTGTTAAGTCAAGGATTACATACACACACACACAAAGTGGTACCTCTACTTAAGAACTTAATTCGTTCGGTGACCAGATTCTTAAATAGAAAGGTTTATAAGTAGAAGCAATTTTTCCCATAGGAATCAATGTAAAAGCAAATAATGCATGCAAATCCATTAGGAAAGAAATAAAAGCTCGGAATTTGGGTGGGAGGAGGAGGAGGAAGAAGAGGAGGACAGTCGCTGCCCAGAGCAAAGGGAACATTTCTTTTTTCTGGGCGCTGGCAGAGGTTTATTCCCTCTCCAAACGGCCAGAGAAAGGGAAATGCTTCGTTCGCTCTGGACTGCCAAAGCCTCCTTAAGCAACACCAAAAGGCTCCTCTGGCAGCCCAGAAAAGCCCAAGATGGCAGGGATTAAAGGGGGAATGGCAGGAAACTGGCCGGGCCTTCATGCCACTCTCAAATGTCCTGGGAAATTTTTCCGGGCTCGGGTTCTTAAGTAGAAAATGGTTCTTAAGAAGAGGCAAAAAAATCTTGAATACCCGGTTCTTATCTAGAAAAGTTCTTAAGTAGAAGAGGTACCACTGTATATACGGCAGAAAAAGACCTCATGGTCCATCTAGTCTGCCCTTATACTATTTCCTGTATTTTATCTTAGGACGGATATAATGTTTATCCCAGGCATGTTTAAATTCAGTTACTGTGGATTATTACTCTCAAGTTAATACATTGAACTAGGCCAGCAACCATAACTGGTTGATCAAATCATCATAACTGTTCACACATACTAAGCCATGAGCCAGAGATACTCGTAACAGTGACTGGGACTCGTGCAACAAAGATACAATCCTCTCTTGCACCCCAGGATGGCACAATCACCCACTGACTACTTTCTGCCTCCTTACAGATGTTGTCTTTATGTCATTTCTAGCCAATGGGAGAGGTGCACTCATTATCTGTATGGCCTACAAGTATTTCCCTCTTATTCTGGCTATATCCAAGGGCAGCTTCAATCTACTTGCCTTGAGTTCAGGCGTAAAGTCAGATTAATTAATATTAGGGATGATCAGAAGGGCATTTTGTGCTGAAAAACATGGCTCTCTCCTCTGGTCACCAGCTAGTTTCCATTAAAGCCATTTCTCTCGGTGTGTTTGCTATCTCCATTGGCACTTCATGTTTATCCATCGGCCTCTTCTTGGCATCAGTTTCTCTTCATGCTTCCAACAGAATAGAAAGTAGACCTCCACGATGTCATTTGTGGAGAGGAAAGGACATGTTTGTATTTGCCCATTTTCGTTTCCTTGCCCCACTCATTTTGAAATTATTTATTTATTTATTTATTTTTTATTTATTAGATCTCTGTGTTATAGTTAGATCTATTGCAGTATAGATTATTATTATTATTATTATTATTATTATTATTATTAATAATTAGATTTCTTTGCTGCCCCTCTCCGTAGACTCGGGGCGGCTCACAACAATGACAAGAACAATGTAAGAACAAATCTAATAATTTAAAAACGCTAAAAACCCCATTATTAAAAGCAAACATACACACAAACATACCATGTATAAACTGTATAGGCCCCGGGGCAGATGTCTCAGTTCCCCCATGCCTGACGGCAGAGATGGGTCTTAAGAACTTTACGAAAGGCAAGGAGGGTGGGGGCAGTTCTAATCTCCGGGGGGAGCTGGTTCCAGAGGGTCGGGGCTGCCACAGAGAAGGCTCTTCCCCTGGGTCCCGCCCAACGACATTGTTTAGTCGACGGGACCTGGAGAAGGCCAACTCTGTGGGACCTAATCAGTTGCTGGGATTCGTGCGGCAGAGGCGGTCCTGGAGGTATTCTGGTCCGATGCCATGAAGGGCTTTATAGGTCATAACCAACACTTTGAATTGTGACCGGAAACTGATTGGCAACCAATGCAGACTGCGGAGTGTTGGTGTAACATGGGCATATTTAGGAAAGCCCATGATAGCTCTTGCAGCTGCATTCTGCACGATCTGAAGTTTCCAAACACTTTTCAAAGGTAGCCCCATGTAGAGAGCATTACAGTAGTTGAACCTCGAGGTGATGAGGGCATGAGTGACTGTGAGCAGTGAGTCCCGGTCCAGATAGGGCCGCAACTGGTGCACCAGGTGAACCTGGGCAAACGCCCCCCTCGCCACAGTTGAAAGATGTTTCTCTAATGTGAGCTGTGGAGCAAGGAGGACATCCAAATTGCGGACCCTCTCTGAGGGGGTCAATAATTCCCCGCCCAGGGTTATGGACGGACAGATGGAATTGTCCCTGGGAGGCAGGACCCACAGCTACTCCATCTTATCCGGGTTGAGTTTGAGTCTGTTGACACCCATCCAGACCCCAACAGCCTCCAGGCACCAGCACATAATTTCCACTGCTTCGTTGACTGGACATGGGGTGGAGATGTACAACTGGGTATCATCCGCATACTGATGATACCTCACCCCATGCCCTTGGATGATCTCACCCAGCGGTTTCATGTAGACATTGAATAGCAGGGGGGAGAGGACCGACCCCTGAGGCACCCCACAAGGGAGATTAATGAGCATGCTAGACCATATAGGTACAACCAATCTCTAATCTGGCTCAGTAAAAGGCTTGATTGGCACTGTCCTTTAAACTTTTAAGGAGAAACGAGTTACTCTATGACTACACTGCCCCTCTCATGAGTATTCGTCCTCACACTTGTTGGTCAGGAAACCTCCCACCACCAATTGTCTTCCTTGATCCATGGATTGAGTGACAAGAGCCTATCAGAGTCTTGGCCCTCTTCCTTTTTTTTTAATTAAAAATTTTCATTGATTTAAAAATATATTTTAAACATCTCTGGGACCGCCTTCTGCAGCACGAATCCCAGCGACCGGTTGGGTCCCAAAGAGTTGGCCTTCTCCGGGTCCTATCGACGAAACAATGTCATCTGGCTGGACCCAGGGGAAGAGCCTTCTCTGTGGCGGCCCCGACTCTCTGGAATTAACTCCCCCCAGAGATTAGGATTGCCCCCACCCTCCTTGCCTTTCGCAAACTCCTTAAAACCCACCTCTGACCTCAGGCATGGGGAAATTGATTCCCCCGGGCCGTTTCCCCTTTATGAATGGTTTCTCTGGAATGTATGACTGTTTTTATATTAAGGGTTTTTTAATCATTGGATTTGTACTGTGTTTTGTTGTTGTGAGCCACTCCGAGTCTTCGGAGAGGGGCGGCATACAAATCTAATTAATAATAATAATAATAATAATAATAATAATAATAATAATAATAATAATAAAAAAAAAATAGTATATATTGCTACTCCCTCCAAAAAAGGTTTTTTCAGCCCTATGGAGGTGCTAATGATCTTCCTGGCTGGAGGGATTTTTTCATTGCTACTCCAAAGAATTTTTTTCCCAGCCCTAAGTCTTTGCAGGCTTATTTTCACTGCTATTCCCTAGGTTTTTCCAGCCCTAACCAGGGGATAAAGCTGGGGTAGCACAGTGGTTAGAGTGCAGTACTGCAGGCTACTTCAGTTAACTGCCAGCTGTAGTTCAGCAGTTCAAATTTCACCAAGGGCTCAAGGTTCACTCAGCCTTCCAGGTGGGTCAAATGAGAACCTTGATTGTTGGGGACAATAAACTGGTAGGTAGGTAGATTCCCCCCCCCTTATTTTCCTCCCCCATAACTAAGATGTGTCTTATACTCTGAAAAATACAGTAATTTTGAAAAAGCTCTTGTGTTGTGTGGTTTGACGGGAAGTTGAACAACTATCCTTGTGGTGTGACCAGAACAATCTAGAACTGAACACACTCAAAACCGTAGAAATGGTGGTAGACTTTAAGAGAAACCCTTCCACCCTTCCACCTCTCACAATACTAGACAACACAGTATCAACAGTAGAGACCTTCAAATTTCTAGGTTCTATCATATCTCAAGACCTAAAATGGTCACCTAACATCAAAAACATCATCAAAAAAGCACAACAAAGAATGTTCTTTCTGCGCCAGCTCAGGACGCTCAAACTGCCCAAGGAGCTGCTGATTCAGTTCTACAGAGGAATCATTGAGTCTGTCATCTGCACCTCTATAACTGTCTGGTTTGGTGCTGCAACCCAACAGGACCGACACAGACTTCAGAGGATAATCAGAATTGCAGAAAAAACAATTGCTGCCAATCTGCCTTCCATTGAGGACCTGTATACTGCACGAGCCAAAAAGAGGGCGGGTAAAATATTTACTGACCCCTCGCATCCTGGACACAAATTGTTTCAACTCCTACCCTCAAAACGTCGCTACAGAGCACTGCACACCAAGACAACTAGACACAAGAACAGTTTTTTCCCGAACGCCATCACTCTACTAAACAAATAATTCCCTCAAAACTGTCAGACTTTCTACTAAATCTGCACTTCTATTCTATTAGTTTTTCTCATCATTCCTTTCACCCATTTCCTCCCATGTTGACTGTATGACTGTAACTTGTTGCGTATATCCTAAGATTTTTATTAATATTGCTTCTTCATTGCTTATTTGACCCTTATGACAATCATTAAGTGTTGTATCACATGATTCTTGACAAATGTATATTTTATTTTATGTACGTTGAGAGCATATGCACCAAGACAAATTCCTTGTGTGTCCAATCACACTTGGCCAATAAAAATTATATTCTATTCTATTCTATTCTATTCTATTCTAAAGGCATAGTTTAATAGCCTCTCTAGTGCCAGGAAGAAGTCTAGTGCTATTTCACAAAAGCAGTGAACATTGTTCACGGGGAGCCTGCCTTAGATTCAACAGTGCTTCAGAAAGTGCCAATCAGCCATTACATGGGCAACTGTTTGCAATCAGTCCAACCACATGATGGACCCCAATGGCCATGGAAGGCAACACTCAACAGCTAAGTGGGAAAGTGATAGCGCACTGCAGTCAAATTGACCAATAGAAGCTGGCCAGATCTTGGCACCTGACTATGTCACCATCGTTGCTGACACAGCAGAAATCATGCATAGAACAAGATTTGTATTAGAAGATAGAAAATATTACTTTGATAAAGGAGAAACTATAGTAAATACCAAGTTTAGTTGCTCCAGTATTACTATGCGGTAGGAATCAAAAAGGAAGGGTCTTACGACATGTCCTTTATTTATTTTATTTATTTATTGAATTTGTATGCCGCCCCTCTCCGTAGACTCGGGGGGGCTAACAACAATGATAAAAACAGCATGTAACAATCCAATCCAATACTAAAGTAACTAAAAAAAAATCTTATTATAAAACATACAGACATACCATGCGTAAATTGTAAAGGCCTAGAGGGAAAGAATATCTCAGTTCCCCCATGCCTGACAGCAGAGGTGGGTTTTAAGGAGCTTACAAAAGGCGAGGAGGGTGGGGGCAATTCTAATCTCTGGGGGGAGTTGGTTCCAAAGGGCCGGGGCCACCACAGAGAAGGCTCTTCCCCTGGGTCCTGCCAGACGACATTGTTTAGTTGACGGGACCTGGAGAAGGCCCACTCTGTGGGACCTAACTGGTCTCTGGGATTCGTGCAGCAGAAGGCGGTCCCTGAGATAATGATGAGGTAGCTTCAGCTGCAGTTAGGGAAATGTATGAACAATACGTTGCACACTCGCAAAGCAGGGCAACACCATTTGACTGTGACTCAGAAGAGATGAAATAGAGGCAGATGGGAACTGGGCAACAAGCAACAACAGCACATTGTTTATGCCAATTCAAGGATGATGGACAGCACTTTAATTCAATGGTAGGAAAGTAGCCAGAAATTTTGATTTAAATGAAATATGGCCTTATTATCTTAAGTAATGAGATTTTGAAAAGCAATAATAAATTCTTGTGAATATTGAATACATATATAATTTTGCACAATATTTGAATTAATCTGCTCTGCATTTCTCTGAAGCCTTACAGCTTCTTAAATATAGGGTACCAGCCCACACCCATGTCTCAATCTTCGGAATCCATGATCAGCTGCACAGGATGTGGATGGGTGACAACAGGAACCCACTCCTGATCTGGAATGACAGTCTGTCTGCATCCAAGCTGGGGATTTCAAGCTAGGCCTCAGCTCATATTTTTCTAATACTGTAATGGGGTAGGACAACCCTTAAACTACTGGTGGAAAACTTGGGTCCTCTCTTTCCCCGAGCAGATTTTATTACAACCTGAGCCTCCTTTTTCATTAGCTTGGTTGGCAAGAGTTATAGTCCTGGAACATCTGGAATACTGCAAGTCCCCTATTTCTATCTTATTTTATTTATTTATTTATTCATTTGTCCAATACACAAATAAATAGGAAGAAAAATAGACATGTGGTAATATATATAAGGGTAAGAGTGAACTTAGAGGAGAGGATATATGAAAGGAAGAGAATATATATGATAGGTGAAAGAAAGGAAAGACAATTGGACAGGGGATGAAAGGCACACCAGTGCACTTATATACGCCCCTTACTGGCCTCTTAGGAACCTGGAGAGGTCAATCGTGGAGAGTCTAAGGGAGAAATGTTGGGGGTTAGGGGTTGACACAATTGAGTCCGGTAATGAGTTCCACGCTTCGATAACTCGATTGTTGAAATCATATTTTTTACAGTCAAGTTTGGAGCGGTTCGTATTAAGGTTGAATCTGTTGCGTGCTCTTGTGTTATTGCGGTTGAAGCTGAAGTAGTCATTGACCAGTAGGACGTTGCAGCATATGATCTTGTGGGCAATACTCAACTCGTGTTTTAGGCGCCGTAGTTCTAGGCTTTCTAGGCCCAGGATTGTTAGTCTATTTTCGTAGGATATTCTGTTTCGAGTGGAGGAGTGAAGGGCTCTTCTAGTGAAATATCTTTGGTGAAATATCTTTGGACATTTTCAACAGACCGTTCCTGGGGCAGCCCAGGAAAAATGCAGATTTAATATTACTTTTCTGCAGCCAATTGTGCCCTCCCTCCCTGTCCGGTTCCCTTAATGGGTTTTTATGCAGAAGGCATGGCTGCTCCCTAAATAGATAAGACAGCCGAGACAGCCGCAGTAACGGGATGAGTCGAACGATCCGCACAGTATCCTCTTTATCCGCTACCTCCCGTCTGTTTCCAATAAAGAGATTGCTGCTTGGATCTATAAAGCTTCTTCTGTCTTTGCAGGTGTCGTAGGAACTTGGCCCTGGCTGTGCGGCAAGACACTATTTATTAACATTGATCATTCATTTCCTTCCAAGACCAAAGAATGGTCATTTTGCATCAAGCTGCCCCTGCCGTCTCTTGCCGTTCCCTTTGCCAGTACATTTGGCCAGTTGTTCTCTTTCAGCCTTGCTCTTCCTGTTGCATTCTGACCATTCAATGAAGAAAGAGTAAAACCGGATGGCTGGATTCAGTGCAGGGAAATTACTTCAGAGCCATCTTTGTTTTTCCTTTCATTCCATGGAACACACACTTGGCCCAGCGTCCCAGTGAACGGTTTGGAACATCCCAGAAGCAAGCAGAATCACTCGCCTCTTTTGACGACTCCTGAGACTTTTGCCAGGGTGTTGCTGCAACAAAAAACGAAATATAAAAGGACGCCCCCCGCCCCCCAGAAAAACAGCCCTGACTATGCCATTGGCCATTGTGCTATAAATCAGTTAGCGCCTTCTAAGCAAACTGTCTCTTTTATTACATCGGAGAAAGCTCGCACAGGAATTGGCTTCAACTACTAACTACAGAATGGCTTAAAGAGTTTGTCTTTTTTTTTTTTTTTGTAATTTCCAAAGAAATTCACTCTTTGAAATCAGTTTTATAGATCTGTGGATGTAATTTCACAGCACACTGAATCACATTGTTTTAAGACTGTTTAGCTGTCCTACACACAAGGATACTTTTAAGCCTATTCCAAAATTTAAAATCAATGTTGATGGCCTATTTTAAACTCATTTGCAAAGTAAAAGAAGCAACTTCTCTCTCTGCCTCTCTCCTTACACAGAGAAGGGGTGGGCATTTTTTTTCTGTGTCAACAAAGACCATAATTTTCTTCTCATTGGAAAAAAATAGATTCGGCCAGAAGATATAGAAATGAAAGTAGTTAATTTTAAAACTGGAAAATTTGCCATGTTTCAATATATTGTTCTTTTATTTAATTGCAGTAGTTTATTTTTGATAAATGTATCTTTATAAAATGTTTTAGTATCTTTTAATGTTTTTGTTTAAAGTAATTGAATAAATTTCTGTAGGCTCTCCCCCATAATGTGTATTGTAGCTAGATTATTGCAATTTCATAAGCTGTACACCAGCGATGGCGAACCTATGGCATCCTGAGGGCACATGAGGCATTGCCCTATTCAGCTCCAACAACCATGCACACAACAGCCAGCTGATTTTCGGCCTTCTTTTCGGCCATTCTATAGTTTTACAAATCTTCCTACAACTCTGGGACAGTGAAAAATGGCCCAATGGGCCAACCGGAAGTCCACTTGCGTGCTCATCACCTGCCTCCTTTTCGCTGTCAGAAGTCTTCAGGAAGTTCTTCAGCTTTGGACGGTTGCAGCCAGGCCTCCCACACTTTGGCCCATTTCTTCTACAGCCAGCAAAGCTTTTCTGAAGACCCCTGCAGCGGATAACAGAACCTCAGGAAAGGCCTTTAGGAAAGGCCTCTGAAGCCAGTAACAGAGTTCCAGATCGATCCAGAGCTCTCTTATTGGCTAGAGAGGCCTTCAGGAAAGGCCTTTGTAGCTGATACTATCATACTTGGACCAGATTACTTACGGGACTGCCTTCTGCCGCATGAATCCCAGCAGCCAGTTAGTTCCCAGAGTTGGCCTTTTCCAGGTCCCAGACAATGTTGTTTGGTGGGGCCTAGGGAAAAAGCCTTTTCTGTGGGGGCCCCAGTCCTCTGGAATCAGCTCCCTCTAGAGATTCACACTGCCCCCACCCTCCTCGCCTTCCGCAAGAATCTCAAGACTCACTCGCCAGGCCAGGAGCAATTAGATCTCGACCCCCTCCTGACCAATAAACATGATGTATGGTTGTGACTGAATTGGTTGATTGATTTTAATATATTGGGTTTTTTTAGCTTGTAGTGTTTAACTAATTAGATTTGTTTGGTATGCACTGTTTTATATTGTATCTTGTGAGCCGCCCCGAGTCTTTGCAGAAGGGCGGCATACAAATCTAATAAATAAATAAATACTACTATCTGATACTGATAGTATCAGTATAACTAGCTGATACTATCATACTACTATCGGCTAAAGAGGCCTTCAGGAAAGACTTGCAGCCTGTAGAAGAAATGGCCCGAGGTGTGTGAGGCCTGGTTGCAGGTAAGTAGTAGAATAGTTCCATTTCCATTTCATTTCTGAACTTCCGGTTGGCCTGTTGGGCCATTTTTCGCCATCCCCAGGCTTCAGGAGGCTTTCCTGAACCCTGGGGAAAGAAAAAAAACAGTCCAACAGGCCTACTGGAAGCTTCAGTGAGTCCTCTGTGCATGCACGGTGGGTGGGTGAGAACATGGGCGGTCATGTGCAGTGAAGAGCTGCCCATCGCCAGTGCTACCAGTCTACTCCCAGAGATGGGTGCGTCCAACAGACGTGCACGCCGGCACGAGATTCAGCTTCTGCATATGGGCAGGAAGCGAAATCTCAGACAAGAATGTTCACACGTGTGAGATTTCCCCAATTTTCAGTGATTTATTTTTTTCGGCACGTATGGGAAAGCAAAAAAAATGCCGAAACTCAGTAAAATCTCACAAGTGCCAACGTCCTTGTGCAAGATTTTGCCTCCTGCACTGAATCCCACACACGCACACGTGTGCATGCATTGGAAACACAGAGATGCATGCGCATCTCCATATTTCTAAATGGTACTTTGCACCATATTGTCCATGCAGCAGCCCGCTACTGGTTATGTGCATGTCTGAGGAGCAGTGGGGGGGGATTATGTGCATGCACACGTGAAAGGACATTGCATTATGGGTGTGGCCATGCACCTAAGCCAAAAAAAGGTTCACCATCACTGCTGTACACTTAGCAGTTTGTCATTTCGCTATGGAATTCAGTTAAAACAGCAGCACAGAATAATTTACATTGATTATCTGCTGTTGAATGTATACCATCCTGATTGAAATGTAGGTATAAACAGGGAGGAAAAGCCCCCAATGATTTCTTCTCCCTTGGTCTTAGACTAGAAGAAAATAAGCTGCTGCATTTATCTTGTATTCTCACATGTTAAAAAAACAAAAAGAATAGGAGCAAAAGTGCAGTTTAATGGCAGTTTACATCAAAATCTTTAAAGGTGATAATATCAAAAAGAAGTGCAAGAAACTACAACAGGCTCTTTTGCAACTGGGGGAATGGATTTCAAATGGCAAATGCGCTTTAGTATCAAGTGATAGTGCTGACACAAAACTTCTGGATTATTTAATGAGTTTTGAGATTAATTAATGAGTTTTGAGATTGCATGGACTTACTAACTGCTTTTTTAAAAGGCAAATTCTGTGCTTGAAATCGTTGTCCATACTTCACACCATTGTCCATACATAGGCATATTACATTGTTCAAGATTACGCAAATCACATATAACCCTTTCCTGGTACAGGAGATGAACCTGTAGTCTAGAGCAGCGATTTTCAACCTTTTTTGAGCCGCGGCACATTTTTTACATTTACGAAACCCTGGGGCACATTGAGCGGGCGGGGGGGGGGGGCTAAAAAAAGATTGGACAAAAAAATTCTCTCTCTCCCTTCCTCCCATTCGCTCTATTTCTTTCTCCCTCCCTCTTTCCCTCCCTTCCTTCATTTTTCTTTCTCTCTCTCTCCATCCCTCTTTCTTTCTCTTCCTTCCTCTCTTTTTTGCTCTCTTTCTCTCTCCCTCCCTACCTCCCTCTATGTCTTTCTCTCTCTCCCCCCTCCCTCTCTTGCTTTCTTTGTCTCTCTTGCTCTCTCTCTCTCTTTTTCTTTTTCTCTCTCTTTCTCTTGTTCTCTTTCTCTCTCACTTGCTTTCTTTCTCTCTCTTGTTCTCTTTCTCTCTCTTGCTTTCTTTCTCTCTCTCTTGCTTTCTCTCTCTCTTTCTTTCTTTCTCTCTGAGCTTCGCGGCACACCTGACCATGTCTCGCGGCACACTAGTGTGCCGCGGCACACTGGTTGAAAAACACTGGTCTAGAGACAAGGCCACTGCCTTATAAGGCAGAGCCCCATATTCATACCTGACGAAGGCAAATAAGCCTGAAATAGATCTTTTCATTAACATGTTCTTGCTGAATTTGAAAATTAAGGGAGACTAGGATAGATCTATTTTGGCCTTATCAGCTAGCCATGCCCTCACTGGGACTTGAACCTGCAGCCTTTGCCTTGTAAGGCAGAGGATTAACTTCTAAGGCTACAGTATCCAATCCCTTCAGCTCTGTACCAGGGAAGGGTTACATGTTTTTTGTGTCGAGTCACCCTGGTGTATTGAAGGAGCATCACAGTTCCTTTTTTGCCTCTCTGCCCAACCCAGGGCCATTTCCAAGGTAGTTAATGTATTCATAGCCAACAAACTATATTCTGTATGTGTCACATGTTTTTCCTGATTTTTTTTTCCTGATAATGAAAAAGAAGGGAGAATACTATAGAACTATTTCGGGCTTATTTGCCTTCATCAGGTAGTCACACTTCTTTGATAATTAGAAACACACAGGTAAGAAGCAAGTTTTCTGGAAGTTTGGCCTAATTCCCCAGGAGACTCAAAAAGCTGACAAACTCGAGCCCCAGACACCACAATAAGGGCCTTGTCCACCGCAACGTTTTTCCCTGAGCATCTGGCGGCAGCCAATGAGAGCCTTTCTCCCCTCCAGATCTGCACTCCCATTGGCTGCAGCCTGTCATTCCTTCGCTCTAATACAAGGTTTGGAGTTAGTGGATCCGCGCTTAATAATCCGTTTCCTTGCACTTCGGCGCTATAATAGCAGCGGGGAGATTAAAAGAGTGATCAGTCGATCCCGATCCCTTCTGTTCTCCTTCTCCGGCGTCCCCCCCTCCTTAATTCCCTGCCGCCTTTTTTGTTTTCCTCACGCGCTTTGAAGGCGATGGGAGCCCGCGGCCCGCTCTGAAAAGCTCCGCAAGGTCCACCATCATGTTGAGGCAACACTTCTCCTACGAGCTGGTTCGCTACGCGCAGGCCCCTCCCGCCTCGCTTTCCAAACAAGCGGAGGAAAACAGGCCGGACTTCGCCACGGAGCCGCTCCAGGCGCTATCCGGGACTGGAGGAACCAGCGGCCGGGCGGGCGGCGGCGGCAAAAGCGAGCAGCAGCAACTGCGGAGAAAGATCAACAGCCGCGAGCGGAAGCGGATGCAAGACCTGAACTTGGCCATGGACGCCCTGCGGGAGGTGATCCTGCCTTACTCGACGGCTCACTGCCAGAGCTCGCCGGGGCGGAAGCTCTCCAAGATCGCCACGCTGCTCTTGGCTCGGAATTACATCCTTTTGCTGGGCAGCTCCTTGCAAGAGCTCCGGAGGATCATCGGGGAGATCAGCGGCTCCTCGGGGCCCAGGCTGTTGCTAGCCGGACTGCCTCTTTTTGCCGCCGCCGCCGGCCCGGTGCTGCTAACGCCGAGCCCGATGAGCCACCTGCATCACCACCATCACCACCACGCGGACAGGCTGCGACCGGCCAGCAAATACCTCCCGGCGACCGTGGAGGAGCAGCAGCAGCAGTGCGGCCAAGTGCAGGGCCCCGACGGGGCGGCCCTTTGCTCCTGCTCCGCTTGCAAGTTCCCTCACTTGTTCCCTTCCGCCTTCGGGGTGGCCGCCGTGCAGACTTAAGTTTGCCAAACGGGCCCGGCGGCGGCCCTCCAAATGAGCGGGAGGAGGGAGAATAATACGGAAAGGGGCCCAGCGGGCTGCAATGGAAACGGGCGGGAGGAAACGAGGACCCCGGAGGGATCAAGGATCCTCGCGGCTTCAACTATTTGCATTATTCGGTCTGGACGGAGCGACAGCTGAGGCGGGATGCGCAAGAGAAGATAATGTTTAAGGCAGTGTTTTCCAACCTTGGCAATTTGAAGGTATCTGGACTTCAAATCCCAGAATTCCCCAGCCAGCGAATGCTGGCTGGGGAATTCTGGGAGTTGAAGTCCAGATACCTTCAAGTTGCCAAGGTTGGGAAAAGGACGGGGGTTTTGGCACGTTTTCCCCTCAAATCGGGCGCGCGATCACTGGGACGGTCGCGCGCCCGATTTGAGGGGAAAACGTCCCCCCAAAAAAACCCTCAATGGAAACGGCCGGGAGAAAACGCCCCCCCCCCCGTTTTTTTTTTATTATATTATTTTTTATTATTATTTGGTCTGGACGGAGCGACAGCTGGGGGGGGGCAAGAGAAGATAAGCCCCTGAAAATGACGGTTTTTGGGGCACCTTTCCCCCTCAAATCGGGCGCGCGATCACGGGGACAAAAGGCTGATTTTTGGTCCACAGGTACAGATTTGAAAAGGGGGGGAGGGGTGATGGTGAGAATTATTATTATTATTAATTGGACTTTTATGCCGCCTGACGACTCGAGGCGGCTTACAACATATAACGGAACAATATATAAGGTCCTAAATCCAATTAATTTAAATGTGTAAACTAAAAAAAACCCCAGAAAGCCGTAAAAAGACAGTCATTTCCAATTGTATTAAAGAGTTCCAAATAAATAGTCCAGACTCTTATAACCCAAGGGGGCCATGTGATGAAGGCAGCTTTGCACCGGACACGGAATCCAATATGAAGCCTTGTTGAGATCTATACAAGATTTCATGGAGGACTTGAAGGGAAGAAGCTTTTCTCTGCTTGGGGCAAAACCCAAATGAAAACATTTCAGACAAATGAAGACATTCCAGCCTCTGACTGAGCACATCCAGCAAAAGGAGAGTCGCGGCCCATGGCATTTGGTTCCATTGTCAACACTTTTGTCAATTGGAATAACTCCCCGTAATTGGACATCTTAATATATGTCCCACATTCTGGGGTGCAGAAAATAACTCATTCTTCTTATGAGAACCATTTTCAGGCACTTGAAAAGTATGATTCTTACCATCCTCTGTTATTTCTAGTCTTAAACATGCCCAACTTTTTCAGGCTCTCCTTATAAGGCAAGCAGGATCCACACTACAGTAGTGATTTTGGCATCTAATGCAGCAAGGAGAGAAATTTTCAAACACTTCAGTCATGGCTTAGAGACATTCAGAAATGCCATAAGATTCTAGTTCAGATCCTGACTAAATATTCAGTGTTTGGATAATCTTGGTAAGGTTTATACTGGGCACCTGTTCCAATTTTTCAGAGTCTCTCTTAATTGCCCAGAAACTCTGTGATACTAAGGATGTAATATAACTATCTACTTCTGGGATTTGAAAAAAAAATACTAAGTTGTATTTGCCTTTTCAGCAGCTATGCCAACTGATTCATGTTTAGCAACTGATTCCCCCATTCGATATCTTGTATTTGATTTCTTTTTCTACATGAAGAACTTTCTCTATTAAACTTCATTCTTTTTTCAGTCATATTATCTTGATTTTTTTCTTCTGTCTATTAATATATTAGCTATTGTACTCAGTTTTGTGTAATCTGCAAATCTGTTAAGCACTTGCTTCCACCTATTTATCCTGTTAATGAAAATAATGACGAGTCAAGCCTAGCCCTGTGACACACCACTTGACACTTAACTGCAATTCAATGTGTATTCTTTGAGCAGTGTTTTCAAGCCAGCTATAGATCCCCTTAACAGATATGCCAGCCAGCCTTTGCTTAACTAATCAAAATGTCATGTAATATTTTTGGGGGAATTTAGTTGCTTTTTCCCCATGAAATCAGTGAAACTCAACTGGGCTTAAGTCCTACTGTTCCATTGTCAAGTACAATGACTAGTCTCTCTTCTATTGATGAAAGTCTTTGCAATTCCAAGACTGACATTTGTATTTTTATTGCCTACTTGTATTAGTTGTAGATTGTCTATCAGTGACAATAATAATAATAATAACAACAACAACAATAATAATAATAATAATAATAATAATAATTTATTAGATTTGTATGCCGCCCCTCTCTGAGGACTCGGAGCGGACAATCCACAGTTATTGCATTGTTTGAAAATAATACAATTTGGTTTTCAAAAATTAAATAAAGCAACCTGTCTCTGCTTATGGAGAAATTAAATCCTATAGATTAGTTCATTTAATGTATTATATCCCAGTGTTATGGGTTCTTGATTTATTTTGTTTAAACTAGTTTAAATACAATGTTATTCACATACTTTTGTTCATATGCCAGCTATTGAAATAACTATATGGCATTGGCATCCTTCAGTCTCGAAAGATCATGGTATCATGCTCTGGATTCCCCTTCTATATCTATATAGCAATCACATTTATACTGTTAGAGTTTCAATCCTAAGTACACTTATTAGGAAATAAGAGCCACTGAATTACTGGGCCTTACTTTTAGGGAGCCAGGAACATAATTTATCAGAGCACTTCTAAATTGCACTCAGAAAGAGAAGATATGGATGTACTGACTTCACAACTTTGAGTGGAATGATTGTAGGCTTCTTACCAATATTGTGGTCATAAGTTTGCATGCACAGTATTCTGGTGCATTATTATTGTCTGTAATGGATTAGTCTAAAATTATTTTAATATTTTTTTTCTGTAACAGCAAAAATGAAGATACCTCTATAGCAATTCCAATAATACCCACTGACGCTTCTCAATAAGATATTGCATCAAATCTAGAAGCTTCATAGTCAGAAAATCACACTGGACATCTGAAGAACTGCCGATGCTTAGGTTTACAAGGTAATACAGGGCAAAATTAATCACTTTTAGGACAGACTATATTAAAAGGAGGATGTGGGAATGTAGAGTACAGCTATACTATAGAATACAACCCATTCACTTTGATGTAGTTACTCCAAAACATTTATTATGCTTTGGAGATTGAATGAAATAAATTGCATCGAAGGTAGATGTTTGACACATCTCTACAATGAAAGGCAGGATTAGTTACTTTATTTGATTTTTCTGGCAGAACAATCTAGTGTTCCGCAAGAGCTACAGCATAAGTAGGGACTCTTACTTCTACAGAAAGGTAATACGTTGAGCAAGTAACCTTAACTGATACCAGTTTTAAGCATCCCATATGCAGCTTTGTAATTAAGATTTGAGGTTTATTGTGTCATTCAGATTACAGAGCTCAAGTAACAGATCCAAGATGGCACCCATGTAGAGTTTCAAATAATGGTCTGAAACTTCATATAAAGAACCATACACATTGAGTTAAAAATTTTTAAAGTGTCTCTTGCTCGACATGTTGTATGAACATGGCCAGTGTAAAAGAATGATGAACTGATAATATTTTATAAGGATTGTGTTCTTTAAACATCTTTGGTAAAATGATTTAATCTGAATAGGAAAACAAAGCAGGAAGGTCTATGTAAGATAGGAATAATAAATGCAGGGTTTTTTTTGTCTCGTCCATGATCCAAACCCTTCCTCAGACTGACTGACTTGGAAAAGTTAGCAAATCTTGGCTGGATTAAACTAATAAAATGGTACCTCTACCTAAAAATGCCTCTACTTAAGAACTTTTCTAGATAAGAACCAGGTGTTCAAGATTTTTTTGCCTCTTCTTAAGAACCATTTTCTACTTAAGAACTCGAGCCTGGAAAAATTTCCCAGGAAATTTGAGAGCGGCACAAAGGCCCAGCCAGTTTCCTGCCATTCTCCCTTTAATCCAAGCCATCTCCGGCGTTTCTGGGCTGCCAGAAGAGCCTTTCAGTGGCGCTTAAGGAGGCTTTGGCAGTCCAGAGCATTTTCCTTTCTTTGGGCGCTTCGAGAGGGAATAAACCTCTGCCAGCGCCCAGAGAAAAGAAACGCTCCCTTCGCTCGGGGCAGCCCAGAGCGAATGGAGTGTTTTCCTTTCTCTGGATGCTTGGAGAGGAAATAAACCACTTCGCTGTGGTGACTCCCTTGTGCTGCTTCCCATACACCCGGCCCATGGTTGCCTCCCGGAGCATCTGATGCGGAAAGGTAAAAGGGGGCTCTTCGCCCCGGCCGGATCAACTTGGCTTCAGCCAAACCAAAGAGTTACCACAGTGAAGGAAAGGTGCCGGCTACAAAGCGAGTGAGCAAGAGGAGAGGGGAGCCCTTCAGCATGGGAAGGAAGAGGAAGCAGGTAGCAGCAGCAGCCGCCTTTCGGTCAAAGGAGCAGGAGGTTCCCCCCTTTTGCCTGCCTGGGTTTCTCTCTGGTGCAGTGCATGGGAGGCGTGTACCCCTCACTGCCTCAGAGTCACTTTTTTTTAAAGCCTTAAAGTTTTGGATTTTTTAAAATTCACCTCACCTTACCTTCCTTCGGGAGGGACTGTTCTCCTTCCTCCTCCTCTTCCCACCCATATTGTGAGCTTTTATTTCTTTCCTAATGGGTTTGCACACATTATTTGTTTTTACATTGATTTCCATGGGAAAAAATTGCTTCTACTTACAAACTTTTCTATCTGATCACGGAATGAATTAAGCTCTTAAGTAGAGGTACCACTGTGTCTGAATAAACACTGTAGTTTTACAAATCTTTTTTTTAAAAAGAACACCATAACATGATGTATGTACTCAGTGTGTACTGAAAAATTGGCGAAGATTTCAGAATGTATGCCAAGGTAGATCCCCTTAAGGTGCAGTTCCATCAAGGACTCTATTAGCAGTCCTTGATTTATAACTATTCATTCAGCAACTATTTGGAGTTAAGTGATTAGCTTCTACCACAACGGTCAGATTCTCTGCTCCGGTAGCGATTTTGGGGATGCGCCCGCAGCTGTGCATGCGTTGAAACAAAAATATTGACGAAAATCGCCAAAATCTCGCTCGCATCCTCACACAAGATTTCGCTTGTGCATGTTCAGAAGCCAAATTTTGTGCCGACGGACACACGCCAAAGTTTAAGTTTAAGTTTAAGTTTAATCAGATTTGTATGCCGCCCCTCTCCGCAGACTCGGGGCGGCTCACAGCAACAGCAATACAAGACAAATCCAATATTAAATTAATTTTAAGAACACCACAAGTTAAAAACCAATCATACACACTAGCATACCATACACAAATTTTATAAGCCTAGGGGGAAGGAACATGTCAATTCCCCCATGCCTGACGACAGAGGTGGGTTTTAAGGAGCTTACGAAAGGCTAGGAGGGTGGGGGCAACTCTGATATCTGGGGGGAGTTGATTCCAGAGGGTCGGGGCCGCCACAAAGAAGGCTCTTCCCCTGGGTCCCGCCAAACGACATTGTTTAGTTGACGGGACCCGGAGAAGGCCAACTCTGTGGGACCTAACTGGTCGCTGGGATTCGTGCGGCAGAAGACGGTAGTCCTTCGCTGGTTACAGCAGCACTAAACAAAGGGATTTATGTCCCTGACTTTACAGCTTTTGCTTGACACCCCACCCATGTTTACGACGGTAGGTGCCCTTCAACTCGCCCCACCTCCCTGTTTCCCCCATTATGCCCTTTGACCCCCTGCACTGCTGCTTTCCACACCAGTAGCATTTGACAGTCTTGGAAGGTGTGGCTGGCAGCAGCTTGGGTGGCTTAGGCAGGGTTCTGTGACCCAAAGATCTTCTTGCCAGTTTCTCTGTAATCAGCTTCCTATGGGGGTGGATCACCCGATCCATGGCCACTGTTGTGCTGTTCCAAGCTGGTATGCATTCTGGGACCACCCCCACCACCCCGATACCACCCCCTGATGTCAGAGGTCTAAGTCGAGGGCCTCTGACAGATTTGGTGGGTGAATGAATGAATGAATGAATTAATTAATTAATTAATTAATTAATTAATTCATTCATTCATTCATTCATTCATTTATTAGATTTGTATGCCACCCCTCTCCGTAGACTCGGGGTGGCTCACAACACAATAAAACAGTTCATGACAAATCTAATAATTTACAATTTAAAGTATTAAAAAAAACCCCATTATTAAGCAAACATACATACAAACATACCATACATAAATTGTATATGCCCGGGGGAGATATCTCAGTTCCTCCATGCCTGACGACAAAGGTGGGTTTTAAGGAGCTTACGAAAGGCAAGGAGGGTAGGGGCAGTTCTAATCTCTGGGGGGAGCTGGTTCCAGAGAGTCGGGGCCGCCACAGAGAAGGCTCTTCCCCTGAGGCCCGCCAACTGACATTGTTTAGTTGACGGGACCCGGAGAAGGCCCACTCTGTGGGACCTAATCAGTCGCTGGGATTTGTGCGGCAGAAGGCGGTCTCGTAGATATTCTGGTCCGATGCCATGAAGGGCTTTAAAGGTCATAACCAACACTTTGAATTGTAACCGGAAATTGATCGGCAACCAATGCAGACTGCGGAGTGTTGGTGTAACATGGGCATACCTGGGGAAGCCCATGATTGCTCTCGCAGCTGCATTCTGCACGATCTGAATGTGGAGGCACTCTGGTAAGTCCCTCAGCTTTCTGGCCAGTTTTCAAAACTCAGATGCTATCCTTGGGAGGCCTGCCCACTTGCTTCAATGCCTTGTTTTGAGCCTCAGCTTCAACTCAATGGGCCACGTCTTCATCTAATTCAGGGGTTCCCTCATCATGGAGCTCAGCTATCCACTCCACCACTTCTTTCTCATTCATGCCACCCGCAATCGCCAAAAGCAATTCCCATTCAGCTGGGTATTGGTCCGCATATTGATCAATGTGCACCCTGACTCGATTGAGGAAATAGGCTAGCCATCCTGGGGTTGCATCAAAAGTCTCTCTAAATCACGGAGGAGGAACAACTGGTGGGGCTGGTTGCTGAACCTGCAGGGGCTGTTGGGCTAGCATGAGATTTTGGGCTGCTATTGGCAGTGGGGCAGGATCGGTGGATGGAATTGCGCTGGTTGTTGGACAGGCACATATGGCAGGACCATGGCAAGCAGCTGGAACTGCACTGGCTGCTGGACTGGTATCTGCGGCAGGGCCATGGCTGTGGGCCATGACACCCACATGTCCATCACATGGTCCAATCAATGCACCATCCCACTGGAGATGCTTCCCAGTAACACTCCTCCAGGTGCAGGGCAGAGTGGCCTTGACTCTTGGAGAAATAAATGTTATTTTGACTATATATATTTCCAACTCTATACAATCCCCACCCTCAGTTTCCCACAGCACTAAATGGCAGCCCAGAAGATCCAATCAATTCAATCAATTTATTAGATTTGTATGCCGCCCCTCTCCGAAGATGGCTTCCAGTCTAGACAAATACATATCTTGGTAATGTATAGTTCACATACTCTGTTCAAAATCTCAACTCCAAGGAAAGTCAGAGAAATTTCACAACTGTAAGATCAACGATTGAACATCCATACAAACTAGTGATCCAGCTATGGTAATGAAAGTTTAAGTAGAAAGTCATCAGGTGGAAGACCACAGATTTGCACATGAAATAGATTTTTATTTTTAAAAAAATCAGGTTCTTGAGTAGAAAAGTACTCTTACTTGATAGTCAAGCTAACTTGTGGTGCTAATAGATTCTGATGGTTGAGAAAAGAGGTGGGGGGCGTTCAGAATTTAATTTAACAACTTACAATACATCCACATGCCCAGAAAATGTGGACAGCTTGATAGGGTTCACTGAGCCAAAGAAGTAAGACCAAAACAGTGCATTAATGTATAGGGGAAGAATAGTTGCAATCAGTTCTCTTGTGAATTGGATAGAGAACTTGGAGATGAAGCAATTATCAGCCATCGGGGATTAATAGTAAAGTCTGAATGCCAAGCTGTATATGTTAGGGGCAGAATATGTTGCCTATAGAAAACAACAAAGAGCGTTTCTTACTATTAAGTGAGATTAAATGTAATGGCCTGATTTAATCACAAAGGCAGAATTAAATTCAGATGGCAACTTCAAAGTGGACACATGCACACAAGCTACTGCATACATTTACATATAGCTGGCATAGCTTGGCTTGCATCACAATAGGATAAAGTTTCTTTGGCCACTTAAACAATTTTCCATTCTTTGCTTTTCATTAAAATTCATTGTATTTATCTCTAAATTGCTTTTAGTTAATAAGATGGAGCTAAGAGTTATAGTTATTCATGGAAATCCGGGCATAATTCTTTCAAGTAATTTTTTAATTCCATTAAGTTTTTTCTAAGCAAAGGAGTCAAGAATAGACTAGCTATAATCAGGTAGCTACAGAAAGCTACCAAAAGCTGCTGTAATAAATTACACATCTATTCTTGACTCCCCCTCCTCCACAAAATATCAATACTGTATTACTAATTATAGGAGTTCAGTCCTTTCATCCTAAAAGGACACCCATGTTGTAATTAATGCCAAATGAACCCTAGGTTATTTGTGGGTTGGGTTTTTTTTTCAAACCAGCCTTCTCTAACTGGAGAAACCTCAGATGTTTTAGGCTACAATTTCAATTAGTGTATTTCCAGCCAGCATGGCTGATGATTAGGGTTGAAATCCTTCATATCAAATCTGAGATACTTGGTTTCCAATTAATAAAAACAGCCATTATCTTTTTTTTCTCTCCAACATATATTTAAATTTTGGAAGTTTGTTGTTCCATGTGAACTTGTTACATGCTTTGATAAACTTTTTCATAAATGCAGGAGTGGGAGAAGATAAACCAATCTCTTTTCCCTTAAGTAAATTTTGGCTACTTCTTGATAAACATAAAATGCATGCTTTGCCTTGCCACCAAAATGTACAAAGATGCAATCCAATATATTGGTTCATTCATCGGCTGAGTTGTTTGGTTTCCTGGCAAGAAAAAGGAAGAGGCATGAAAGTGCCTTTTTCCAGGATGTCTTTCCTACTTCTCTTTCTTGGATTTCCTCATGTTTTCATGTTCAAGTATTAACCAGACTCAACCTTTCTTGAATTTCACCAGGACCAACTAAGATGGTGACGAGGGGCTATGGTCCTGCTTCATTTAACCCTTTTTATTCTATCTAAGCAGGACAATTATCTGTCTCTCTGTCTCTCTCACTCCGTCTCTCAATTACGTCTTCTAATCCATCCTAATTAGTTTCTTATGCCATCCCTTATATTTATTTTTTTGCTTTTTCTTATGGAAGGGGAGGCTCTGAACTTGTATCTATTTTTTTGAGTGTCCGATTTTGTTTGGAGAATTTATCTACAGCTTGGAGATTAGAGTATGACTGTACAGTGGTGGGATTCAATTATTTTACTATCGGTTCTATGGGCATGGCTTGGTAGGTATGGCTTGGCTTAGTGGGTTTAGCAGGGGAATAATACTGTAAAATCTCCATTCCCACCTCACTCCAGGGGAAGGTTACTGCAAAATCTCCATTTCCTCCCGATCCATGACTGCAATGCCAAGCTGTATACCAATAACTCCTGGAGTTCACAGATGACACAACAGTGATGAATCTGCATACAAACTGAAGTTTGAACAACTAACCCTGCGGTGCAACCAAAACAATTTGGAACTGAATACACTCAAAACCATAGAAATGGTGGTAGACTTTAAGAGAAACTCGTCCATCCTTCCACCTCTTATAACACTAGCAGTGAAGGGCTCCACTTACTTTTTCCTACCAGTATGGGATTGTGAGGCAGAATAGAATAGAACAGAATAGAATAGTAGTTCTTTATTAGCCAAGTATGATTGGACACATCTCAGTGTACATAAAATATACATTTGTCAAGAATCATGAAGTACACTTAATGATTGCCATAGGGTACAAATAAGCAATAAGCAAACAACCAATATTAACAAGGATATAAGCAAACACGTTACAGTCATATAGTCATAAGTGGGAAGAGATGGGTGATAGGAATGATGAGAAGACTATCAGTAATAGAAATGCAGCCTTAGTGAAATAAATTTAAATGGCAGATTTGAACTGATATTTGAAAAAAACTTGCAGTTCTTCATTTTAGCTGTTGTATCATTTAAAAAAAAGAAAAAGATGCATTTCTAAGTTTTCTAAATGGTTACCTTTATGATAAGGCCTACACATAACCATTATGAACATATACAATGTCTTCAGCTTCATAGCATGATCTAATTTAGTTCTAGTTCAATCCACAGGTTTGATCAAATTACTATAAGTTAGCCAGCATCATCTGGATTTCTGTAAATTTGATTTCTGATAAGCTAGATTTTTTTCCCTTTTACTTGCCTGATTAACATAAAGATCTAACTCAATAATGATTAAATCTCAAGGGGTGCATATTTTAAATTTCACAATATGATTGAAGCAGGTACTACTTCCTGATCTCTTCCCATTCAGTGAATTGTATTCCAAAGTAGAATGATAGCTGTCTTTGCCCAACCTTGCCCAAAGGCTCTCATGTGAAAAACAGGACAGTCAATTTTACATAACAAAAGATTGAAGTTGTAGTGTGACAAGGTCACTAAACACTATTGAGTGTCATTCTGGAATAGGACACTGAAGAAAGGTCCAGTTAAGAAACACAGAATATGGAGTAAGGTCTTAGCCATCCTGCTGTGGATTTTAAAAAAAGAGATAATTCTTGAATTGTCCTTCCAAGTAGAATTAAACTTTGGATGTTCTGCCAGCGTGTTTCAACCGCCCGTAATTACAGGGTAATTAGTCCAGGAAGACACACACCACACGATAAAAGGAAAACCCAAAAGTTTTTATAAACAGAAAAACAGAAACAGCTCCCTTTTTAAATGTCAAAGGGATTTTCTGGTACACACAAGGCACAGGTGAAATGCAATCCAATTGCTCACCCAATAACTGGGAAATTGAGTCCAATTCTAAAGTCCAGAGAGTCCACACGCACAATCCTGAACAGCAAAAAACCACTATCTTGACGAAACAATGAATCAGATAAACTGCCATGAGGCTAACACACCAGGCTGCACTTTTATCTGTAGCACTAATTACAGCAACCCCACCCAACCACAGGTGGCCTCATTTTCTCTTGGAATAATCCTTCAGTTGTTGTCTCCTATGCATCACTCTACGCATGCGTGGATGTGTCATTAATTCTTGTTCAGAATCCAGGGATGATACAGATGATTGATCTCCTCCTGGGCTGTCTGCCAAACTCCCCTCTTCCCTGTCACTCACGCTTCCTTGGTCAGAGGAGACAGATTCTACTGGAAGCAAAACAGGCCTGTGGCATGTGGATGTCTCCCCCACCTCCACCTCCACATTGCTTGGGGCAGGAGCTGGGCCAGAGCTAACCACAACATTTGGGTATCTAGAGGAAATGATGCAAAGAGAATTGGCCAAGTTGCTTGTCATGGCTATCACCTTCCAGCAGATTTTCAATTATTTTTAGTTTTTCAAGAACCACATCATAATCATGCATTACCCAATTATATTACTAGTATTGGGGAAAAAATTCAGCTCAGCTTTTTCTGTAGACCGGAAAAATTACTAACAATATGGGACTCTAGTCAACTAATCTTCTGCACAACTATCATTTATTTTAATCTTTTTATGGTTTCTTTTTGGCCATGGGACTTAAATAGCATTTGACTCAAATCATTTTGAGATTTTCTCTGTGCCCAGGATAAATGCTATTGTTTTACAGCAAGTCCAAGCTAAAGGGAAAGTTTTTGACTCATGGGAGTCCTCTCAATCCAGAATTGCTAAAAATTGCTTCAAATACAGTGATTGTTGAGAAATGGTAAAATAGCAAGAAATGGTAAGAAATGACCAGGAAATATAAAGTAAAAAATATTACAGCTTAACTGCTGCAGTCAGCTGTTGATCCCAACTGATCACATTTTAATAATTTAATTTAAATAATACACAGTTCAAGAACCAACAGTGCGTACAAAGCACACTGAGATCTCCTCAAATCATATTGCATTGTATCCAAATTTGATTAGACTTCAAAGAATTTTAGGGGATTTGAGAGGCCCTGAGGTGAATTCATCCCAACCATTACTATGCATGGGACAATCTATGCTAGGCAGGCTAGAAGTACCATGCATACTAATAAGGTTTTGGAGTTAGACCGGTTGTTAATTTAACTAGAAATCATACTGGTGCAGAAGGTAGTTAGTTCCACCAATCACCATTTCCCCAGTTTGTTGCTCTTTTGGTTTCTACAACACTCCGTGGCCTGCACTGGCTGCCGATCAGTTTCCAGTCACAATTCAAAGTGTTGGTAATGACCTTTAAAGCCCTACATGGCATTGGACCAGAATACCCCCAGAACCGCCTTCTACCGCACGAATCCCGGTGGCCAATAAGGTCCCACAGAGTTGGCCTTCTCCAGGTCCCGTCGAACAAACAATGTCATTTGGCGGGCCCCAGGGGAAGAGCCTTCTCTGTGGCGGCCCCGGCCCTCTGGAATCAACTTCCCCCGGAGATTAGAATGGCCCCCACCCTCCTTGTCTTTTGCAAGTTACTTAAGACCCACCTATATCGCCAAGCATGGGGGAACTAAGACATATCCCCCAGGTTTATTATATTTCATATTTGATGTGTATGTGCTGTATAGTTTTTAATTGTTGAGGTTTTTATATATTTTATTATTAGATTCATTCCATTGTTATACTGTTTTTATTACTATTGTGAGCCGCCCCGAGTCTTCGGAGAGGGGCGGCATACAAATCTAATAAATTGAATTGAATTGTTCCTTGGAGTGGATGGTCCCATGTTTCTGCCTCTTTCAATAGGAAGAGATTACCAGATCTTACCATTCTGTTCAGGGTTGCTTGTGGAATTTGATATTTAGGATGGATGTTTTAAATATAGTACTATTCTCATTTTATTGCAGGTTTTATTAACATTGTTTTTTATTGGTAAACTGCCTTTGGAGACTTCCCTTCTTAATATCAGCTTAGAACCATAGTCATAATTATGGAATAAATATATAAGCAAGTGATAATTATGAACCCTCCCAGGTTTTGAAAATGATTTAGGAGAGAAGGGCTTCAAGAGCCTCAGGCAAGCCTGAAAAAATGAAACCACTATTTAAGGGGTAGACTTAGCATTTGGCATTTTCTTTGAGGTTCATGTGAAGTTCGGAAAAAGATGTGTGTCTTTTAATGTATAGCAGAAAGGTATGGTCCCTATCCACGTGCAACATCCTGAGCCATTCTTTTTATGTGTTTGTTTGTCAAACATGAACAAGATAACAGATATGGTATAAACATAAACCAAAGCACAGTAGGAATGGATAAATCTGGACAATAGGACAGTAGGTACGATAATATGCTTATGCACGCCCCTTACAGACCCCTTAGGAATGGGTTGAAGTCAACTGTAGTCAGTCTAAGGTTAAAGTTTTTGGGGTTGGGGGAAGAAACCACTGAGTCGGATAGTGAATTCCAGGTGTTGATCACTCTGTTGCTGAAGTCATATTTTCTGCAGAGGTTTACAGTAGTTTATTTTAAGTTTGTACCTATTGTGTGCTCGTGTATAGTTATGGTTGAAGCTGAAGTAGTCATTGACTGATAGGACATTGTGGCATATGATTTTATGAACTACATTTAGATTGACGTAGTTCTAAATTGTCTAAGCCCAAGATTTCAAGTCTGAGGGCATGAAGTATTCTGTTGTGAGTGGAGGACTCCCTTGATTGTATTAATGTCCGATATACAGTGCGTTCTGAAACCTTGTTAACACATACGCAGCCACAGAAGCATGGTTTGTGGGGCACGGGAGAGAATCCACAGAAGAGAAAAATAAGATTTCATTCTCCCAACATAAACTCTGGATCTACAATTTGATTTAAAAATGTTTTCAAGTTCTTTACTCTTTCTTAATCTCAATTATAAAGCTTGTATCTTTCCCAGGTCTATGTGTGATGTGTGTGGTTATAGATGCAAATGTGCTGTACACCTGCTTATCTGGGATGATTGTATTAGATGTAAGCAATAGAATCCAATCAGAAAATCCTTAGTGTTTACTGCTTTCAGCTTTCCCTAAAATGGACGGTTAAAATTAAGGAAAGTGTCATTTGGCCTGCCGGAGAGCTGGAACCAGAAGATCAAGCTATGATTTCTATGATTCTGGCCTTTTGTTAACCCGGAATAACTTTTTTTTTTAATGTCACAAAGCATTTCTACAAGAGTGTTGAAATCTTACATTTTGTAAGATCTATTCTTAAAAATAGGTAATGGTCCCCATTAAGACTCACAAAGATCTACCCAAAATTAAAAGATGCTTGTTGGAAATGCAAGAAACAAGCTGGCACCTTTTTCCACATCTGGTGGTCCTGCCTCAAAATTCAAAATACAGTGATACCTTGTTTTACGAACCCCTCGTCATACCAACTTTTCGAGATACAAACCCGGGGTTTAAGATTTTTTTGCCTCTTCTTCCGAACTATTTTCACCTTACAAACCTGGTGCCGGGATGCCCCACCTCTGGACTTCCGTTGCCAGCCGAAGCACATGTTTTCGCACTGGTGGGATTCCCCTGAGGCTCCCCTCCATGGGAAACCCCACCTCCATACTTCCACGCAGGGGAATCCCAGCATTGCAAAAACAGGTGCTTCGCTGGCAACAGAAGTCCGGAGGTGGAGTTTCCCATGGAGGGGAGCCTCAGGGGAATCCCAGCATCGCAAAAAACAGGCGCTTGGGCTGGCAAAAGGGGTGAATTTTGGGCTTGCATGCATTAATTGCTTTTCCATTGATTCCTATGGGAAACATTGTTTCATGTTATGAACTTTTCACCTTGTGAACCTCATCCTGGAACCAATTAAGTTCATAAGACAGGGTATCACTGTGTATGGAAAACTACTCATAAATGGCTTACAGAAATCATGGAGGAAGAAATAGAATTTACCCCAGAAAATATGTTTCTAGGAATTTGGAAACAACAACACTCTAAGCAAAAGCTTTATCTTATGACACATATGATCACCGCAGTCAGAATTTCAATTGCACAAATGTGAAACAAAGAACAAACCCTGTCCGAAAATATAATCATTGAAAAAAATCTATAGATGTGCAGAAATGGATAAAATGATGAATACAATCAAGGGAATAAGAACTAAAAAAACCATAGAGATATGGCAAAAATGGCATGAATGGATGCGTAATAAAAAACAAAATGTAGTAATGCAGGGTATTGGTGTAAATACAAATGTCTTAAGCCTACAATCCTACTATGCTTCATCCTCTATTAATGTACAGTGTTCCCTCGGTTTTTGCGGGGGATGCGTTCCGAGACCACCCACGAAAGTTTAATTTCCGCGAAGTAGAGATGCGGAAGTAAATACACCATTTTTGGCTATGGACAGTATCACAAGCCTTCCCTTAACACTTTAAACCCCTAAATTACCATTTCCCATTCCCTTAACAACCATTTACTCACCATTATTACTGGTAATCATCATTGAATAAGACACTTAGTGATCCTGATATTTATAAACATAATTATTTATTAACAATAATAATTATTTTTTCTTATTTATTTGCAAAAATTATTAGTTTGGCGATGACATATGACATCATTGGGTGGAAAAAACCGTGGTGTAGAAAAAAACCCGCAAAGTATTTTTTAATTAATATTTTTTGAAAAACCGTGGTATAGGCTATTCGCAAAGTTTGAACCCGTGAAAATCGAGGGAACACTGTATTGGGTTGTATATAGATTACTAAATACATAGAGTTATGAAGTGTAATTACCAAATGTAATAGATACGGAATACAATCTGTTCAAATAAATATGTGAAAAACTTTTTTTTATATCAATAAAAGACTAAAAAAAATAGATAATGGTCAATGGACTGATTTAAATGAAAAAAAGAATAGAAGGCTGCTGTTAACAACTGTCTTGTAAAACAACTGCCACAACGGACACTGACACAAAAGCAGCACTTTCCTCCCCATCTGGCTTTGTTTTCGCAAATACAGTCTAGGAAACATCTTGATGGATTTTCTGTCCCCATAGGTGGCTTCTGGTCCGTTGCCAAATGTGTCAGGCAGAACCATCTGGGTCTGAGGAGGTTCTGAACTTCCTCAGGCTTTGCTCCATATGCACAGCTCGGCAGGCATCCCTTGCCCTGTTCAGGACTGCTGTGAATCAAACTGATTGTTATTCAGGTGGGATGGCCCGGCCATGAACTGCACTCATTTAAAAAAAACAAAACCAACTGCTCTCAAATACTGAGACTCGCATCCTGGTGAAAGCCTCCCTCTGACCTCTGCTCACCAGCCTCTTCCAATGGAAGGGGTTTGGGGTTATTCCCCTTCTGGATTTCTGCACCTTCCACAGTTACCAGACATCTCTGTAAAGCCAATCCCCAGCTAACCCCTCCCCTTGCCTTGTGCTGGGTAGTAAGGTCAATGGTGCTCAACAATTCAACGTGGGAAGTCTTGCTGAGGAAGTACCCAGCCATAAATTTCACCCAACAAGAGCCTCCTATCAAGTTGGCCTTGTTCAAGACCCTCCCAGATATTAATCACAAGAAAGTCTATGGTTTCTGTACCGTTGGGCAGAAAGACTGAGATGCTAGCAGGGTGAAAAAAGAGGGATTGCTCATTTCTTACGATATTATTATTAATTGGCTGAAGGAGGAAGCAGCAATTCTAGCAGCTTTATTGTCAATCAGCTAACATGAGAAACTAGGGTGTATTGAATGGGGACTTTTCATTTGGGTGGCTACAATTGTGCTGATTAATAAGGGAAATGTTTCTTAACAATGTATCTAAGGAGTGGAGTCTTCTTCTGTGTGATCTTTAAATATTTAGCACCACCTCAGCAGGGATGGCTCATAGTAGTATGTTGACTTTAGGTTCCAAATTTATTTATACTTTAAAAAGACTCTTTGATTCTAGTTTAAGTCAATAATAAGATCTTAGTGATTTCAGTGGTGGTTTTTTTTTTACTCTGGCAAGGTCAGAGTAGATCTAGATCTAATTTAATGAACGGATCTCAATTTCATTCTCTCCCTTTATAAATACAGTGATACCTCATCTTACAAACGCCTCATCATACAAACTTTTCAAGATACAAACCCGGGGTTTAAGATTTTTTTGCCTCTTCTTACAAACTATTTTCACCTTACAAACCCACCGCCGCCGCTGGGATGCCCCACCTCTGGACTCCCATTGCCAGCGAAGCACCCGTTTTTGCGCTGCTGGGATTACCCTGAGGCTCCCCTCCATGGGAAACCCCACCTCTGGACTTCCGTTGCCAGCGAAGTGCTTGTTTTTGCAATGCTGGGATTCCCCTACTGGGATTCCCCTGCAGCATCGCAAAAACACAGAAGTCCGGAGGTGGGGTTTCCCATGGAGGGGAACCTCAGGGGAATCCCAGCAGCGCAAAAATGGGCGCTTCGGCTGGCAAAAGGGGTGAATTTTGGGCTTGCACGCATTAATCGCTTTTCCATTGATTCCTATGGGAAACATTGTTTCGTCTTACAAACCTTTCACCTTAAGAACCTCATCCCGGAACCAATTAAGTTTGTAAGACGAGGTATCACTGTATTTAGAAACATTTCAGTATCAAGCATAGAGATGAACTATATTTTACAATGAGAGGAAAAGCTGTTCTATGTGGAAAGTAATTTTTGTTTATTATGGTGATCTATGTTAGCTCTAGGAATTTATGCCTTTCAGAACTTTCTAATGATACCCCCAATATCATTGGCCAATTGTAAGGAAAGCTAGAAATAGTAATTTGGCAATATCTGAAGGCTGCAAACTCCTTGACCCATTATTTTAATCATTTCATTATGTAACACAGAAACTGTTATATGGACATGGTGGGAGCAAAAAGATTTGTGAAGATAGAATTGAATTTCTTTTGAAGGAATAAATTGAGGGACTCAAGTATGAATGGGTGCTATTCCAAATGATGTGTCATTTAGGTACATAGTACATATTGCTTCATCCATTCTTCATACTAGTGGCAATTGAAATAAAAACAATTGAGATACTTATGGTCAATGGTATAACTGGATGGGAAAAATAAGGGAAAAAAACAGTAGATAGTGTGGAAATGACTAAGAATTGGGACAATGGAAAAATATGATATATTGTAAGCAGATATGTGAATTGTAAAGTATAAAATTTAGATGTGGATTTGTGAAAAAAAATGTTATGATGTTTAAAAAAAATGATTGACACACTTATAGTGAAGCAGCACACATGAAAACATATACAGTAATACCTCATGATACGAACTTAATTGGTGCAAGGAGGAGGTTCGTAAGACTAAAGGTTCGTAAGACGAAACATTGTTTCCCATAGGAAACAATGTAAAGTCAATTAATCCGTGCAACCAAAAAAACCCCCGCAAAAAAAACGGCTTTCGGCGACTGCTGGGAAGCCGCGCGGCTGTTTTAAAAGGTGACAGCCGGCCTGGGAAGCTTCCCAGCACCCCCCCCCGAACCCGGGTTCGGGGGGGTGCTGGCAAGCCCCCCAGGCCGGCTGCGACCTTTTAAAACACCCGCGCCGCTTCCCAGCTGTCTCCCGAAGCCGAACACGGAAGTTCGGCTTTAGCGTTCGGCTTCAGGAGACAGCTGGGAAGCGGCGCGGCTGTTTTAAAAGGTCGCAGCCGGCCTGGGGGACTTGCCAGAACCCCCCCGAACCCAGGTTCGGGGTTCGGAGGGGTGCTGGCAAGCCCCCCAGGCCGGCTGCGACCTTTTAAAACACCCGCGCCCTTTCCCAGCTGTCTCCTGAAGCTGAACGCTAAAGCCAAACTTCCGCGTTCGGCTTTGGGAGACAGCTGGGAAGCGGCACGGCTGTTTTAAAAGGTGACAGCCGGGCTGGGGGGCTTCCCAGCAACCTCCCGAACCGAACCTGGGGTTCAGCAAAATTTTGCCTCTTCTTACGAACTTTGTTCGAGTTACGAACCGGCGTTCGGGAGGCTTCTGGGAAGCCCCGCCACCCGGCTGTCACCTTTTAAAACAGCCGCGCGGCTTCCCAGCAGTCTCCGAACGCCGGTTCGTAACTCGAAAAAAGTTCGTAAGAAGAGGCAAAATTTTTCTGAACCCCGGGTTCGTATCACGAGTTGTTCGTAAGACGAGGGGTTCGTATCTTGAGGTACCACTGTATGCATATATCAGGGAGCTGAATAACATTATGCAAATTGCAGAAGGGGGTATGAAATAAATAGTAAGGCCAAAAAATTTAGAGGTAAACAAAAGGGAGGGAGGGAGGGAGGAAGGAAGGAAGGAAAGGAAAGGAAATACAGCTGAATCTAATTTACAACAATACAGTGTTCCCTTGATTTTCGCGGGTTCAAACTTCGCGAATAGCCTATACCACGGTTTTTCAAAAAAATATTAATTAAAAAATACTTCACGATTTTTTTTCTATACCACGGTTTTTCCCGCCCGATGATGTCATGTCATCGCCAAACTAATAATTTTTGCAAATAAATAACAAAAAAATAATTATTATTGTTAGTAAATAATTATGTTTAAAAATATCAGGATCACTAAGTGTTTTATTCAATGGTGAGTACCAATAATAATGGTGAGTAAATAGTTGTTAAGGGAATGGGAAATGGTAATTTAGGGGTTTAAAGTGCTAAAGAAAGGCTTGTGATACTGTCCATAGCCAAAAATGGTGTATTTACTACCGCATCTCTACTTCGCAGAAATTCGACTTTCGCTGGCGCTGTCGGAACGCATCCCCTGCAAAAATCGAGGGAACACTGTACACTACTTATTTCTCCATAGCGATCTCTCTAAGAATTTTACTTTTTATTTGTTATTGCTTCTCATCTTGGTGTTATTGCACTACTGTGCGATATCCATCCATGTGGATGCTTATCTCTTTTTACAAACCCTGATGTGAATCTGGGCAATGCAACAGAGGTCACATCCATTCCCAACTTCCGAAACTTTTTATGAGGATCAGGAGCAAATATCCCACGCTGCGATTTCTCAGGCTGTATGTGGTTCAAGGAGAATGGAGGGAATTAAAACCCTCCCCAGTTTCAAAGCCCTGAACAATCTGTTTGGTCCCCCGGTGCAGTTCAAAATGAATGGGCAATGGCTGAGAGAGGGAGGGGGGGTTGGAGAGTGTCCGTGCTGTGTACTGACAAAGATTTTGTAATTCTCAGGATCACTTTAATTCCAGTTGTTAAGACATAGGTTGTTGCGAGCTCTTGATTGTGTTTGGTGTGATGTTCAAAACAATATGTCTTGCTCATCTGAATAGCAAGCCGGTGAAAGAATATTCTTGGCAGCACTATAAAGCAAAGCTTTCCTTTCGTTAACCAGTTAAGAAATGTGGGCTAATGCAGCCCAGCCTTTTTACCTCCACAGCTCTGTGTTTTTTCTGAGGCTGGCAGTAACTGACACTTTTTCTTTTGCTTAATTAAGTTGTTCAGAAGAAGGCTGGTCAAACAGTTGCATCTACGTGGGGAGTCTTGAAATGAACAGAAAGCAGTGGGCGTTGCCAACATAAAAGGGGGGATTCTGTTATTGTTTGGGTGTAGACGGGTCATTTTTTCAAAGTTATTGCTGCCTGAGTGACCTCAATTCTTCTTCAGCAGTAGCAGCGGCAATGAAAGCTCATTCAGCGGCTTAAATGCAACTACCTTGGGCTTTACAATGTGCTGGGAGGTAGGAAAGAGCGAGAGAGCCAGCACTAAGTAACAATTTCTATATCTTCCCCCGCACACACGCACACACACACACACACACATACTTCTCTGAGTGAACTCCCATAAACAATGTTCACCATTACAAAGTGATTCAGCTCCAGTCGGCAAAAGGGGAAAGGGGAACTGACCACATTGAAAAATATGCACTGCTCAAAAAAAAAAAAAGGGAATACTTAAACCACACAATATAACTCTGAGTAAATCAAACGTCTGTGAAATCAAATGTCCACTTAGGAAGCCACACTGATTGACAATCAATTTCACATGCTGTTGTGCACATTCAACTTTGTACAGAACAAAGTATTCAATGAGAATATTTCATTCGTTCAGATCTAGGATGTGTTATTTGAGTGCTCCCTTAATTTTTTTTGAGCGGTATATATAATTCCCATGTATCAATACATTGTTAGTACTCAATACACTGACAGCTGAAATGACTAAATCTGAAATTCTGCAATATTTGGATATTCTGTTTTCTGCACATTATGAATTTCAATCGATCTTTTTGTTCCTGCAGTCAAAACAGCAAACGGGCGGCCACATTTAATGGACGTGTGTGCGGCTGTGTAGCCCTGCTTGTGCATGTGCATTCTCTCAAGATTTCCTTTGTCCTGGGTTGCTTCTCAAGAGTCTTTTCTGTCTCAATGGCCTTGTTCAAATTCTACTGGGCTACTTGTTTGCACGAGGTTAACATCTGTTTGTCAGTGACCCTACAGCTCAGCTAGGATGATGGTAGAAATGAGCTGCATCGCTGAATTTAGTGTTTTTATTATTGGTTACATCCAAGCACCACATAATAGCAATCGCACGCCTAGAACATCTGTTTGCCCAAGTATTCTCATGCTGTGACTCTTGATTTGCCTTAGAAGTCATCAAAAGCATTTTTAGTCTCCCCAAACCCTTGTGAAGAGCAACATGGTAAACAGAGGCAGGTGGGAGATATGTGCCAGGAGTTAAAACCTGTAAAGAATCTGAAGAAATAACAAGTGGCGAATGAGTGGCACCAATAAAACCTCTATGTGTCAGTGTTCCAACTAACATTTTATTTATTTATTTGTTTGTTTGTTTGTTTGTTTGTTTGTTTTGTCCAATACACAATAATACATAATGGTTATAGAGGATATATACGAGTAGAATGTATCAAAGAGAGTATAGAAGAGAAAATATAGGAGTAAATATAACTAAGAAAAGATATAACTAAGAAAAGATAGAAGAGATAGAAGAGATATAATGGATAGAAGAGAAGATATAGGAGATATAGGAGAGACTATAGGACAGGGGATGGTAGGCACTCTGGTGCACTTATGTATGCCCCTTACTGATCTCTTAGGAACCTGGTGAGGTCGACCGTAGATAGTCTAAGGGTAAAGTGTTGGGGGTTAGAGGATGATACTACAGAGTCTAAGTTTAAATTAGGGTCCAAGGCAAATACTTCCTCAAAGTTCCAATTTATTTTTAGAGCCATCTTGGCACATCTCTGGGGAAACCTGGAACTGATTTCCCCAGGATTTCTACTTCCAGGTTACAGTTCATTCTCCTGTCCCACACCCACAAGTTTGTCACATGGACCACTAATCTTCTGCCACCAGGTCCACACACGATCATCTTCTTCCGGCCTGGTGTTGACGAAAGATGACCTTGAAACTCTAAAAGGAATTTATTTTATTTTGCACGTGCAACCGCCCTGCCCCTCCCCTCTTTCCACAGTAAGAAACATTTCAAAAGAACATAGCATAACGTGGCAGGCCCAAACCTCCAAGCATTCTGGTTTCGGCCTCATACTATGTGTGAATCACACATTCCTTTGTTGGGTACTGTGTAGATAATATAGTACGAAACAGCCTCATGGACTGAGACTGAACAGATGGGAGTCCTGAAAAGTGGAAATATGCCATTAGTGAGCATTTGTGGGTGTGCTGTAGACTGTTTTAAGGAATTTCTCTTCTTTATCTCTCTTAATTAAAGACTGATGCTTTTTAAAATTGAATTTAGATATCACCACCATCACTCCACCATTGACTTGTGATTCAATGTCTTACTGTTATCCTGAAGGGCTGAATAGCACCATTATGATGTCCAATTAAATGTTTAATATTGGGGTATTATTTAAGTTTACAATTCTACATTATTTTTTTAGTGTTTATTGGGCCAGTACCTAACTGGAAATTAATAATCACTTTAATAATATCAACAAACAGTTTAAAAAAAGTAATCTCTAGCATTTTATAGTCCTATAGTTAATCTAGTTCAGCCTAAAGATGGTCCTTCTGGGATAGCTGATGCAAATCAGATGCAGATTTTAGGTTGTTCCTGCAGCATCTTAAAAGCTTCTAGGTTCCAGCTGCTCAGTTTGTTCAAAGGAGCTCACTCATTTTATAAAGAATCAAGGAAGTAGATACCTTTAATTCCAGGCAAACAAAAACCCTTCTTTGATGTGAACACACCAACCAAAAGAAACGAAAAGAAATAAAGGCCCATGAAGATTGGAAAGAAGTTATGGATGATAACTTCTTGATGGATGATCTTGATGGATGATCTCTGGCGGGCCTGGGACAGGGGCTTGTCCTCTGTCCTGGTGCTTCTTGACCTCTCAGTGGCCTGCACTGGCTGCCGATTGGTTTCCAGTCACAATTCAAAGTGTTGGTAATGACCTTTAAAGCCCTTCATGGCATTGGAGCAGAATACCTCCGGAACCGCCTTCTACCGCACGAATCCCAGTGGCCGATAAGGTCCCACAGAGTTGGCCTTCTCCGGGTCCCCTCGACCAAACAATGTCATTTGGCGGGCCCCAGGGGAAGAGCCTTCTCTGGGGCGGCCCCGGCCCTCTGGAATCAACTCCCCCCGGAGATTAGAACGGCCCCCACCCTCCTTGTCTTTCGCAAGTTACTCAAGACCCACCTATATCGCCAGGCATGGGGGAATTAAGACATCTCCCCCAGGCTTTCTTATATTTTATGTTTGGTATGTATGTGTTGTATGGTTTTTAAATTGTTGGGTTTTTTTAATGTACCGCTAATTTTATTATTAGATTTGTTCTATTGTTATACTGTTTTTATTGTTGTTGTGAGCTGCCCCGAGTCTTCGGAGAGGGGCGGCATATAAATCTAATAAATTGAATTGAAATTGAATTGAATTATTTCAGTACTGGTGGTGGCACTTGACGTCCCATGTAGATCTTTGTGGCTCATCCGGACAAAAGCACATTTCTTTTAGTTCCATCCTCTACTGACAAATTCACAATAAAACCGAGAGACATGAAGTAAGATTTCATTTTGTTTAAAGTGTCTTATGTAAGATATTTCATAGGACTGGGAATGGTCACTTTTTTGCAGGTGTTATCCAGTGCCTCTGTATTTACATATATTTGCATACTGTCAAACAGCCAGCTGACAGGATCTCTGAGAAGGTCTGGACTGAGCCCAAAGCTGTCACGATTTTCCCTTTGCCAGTCAAGGTTAGCTTTGGATGCAATTAAAGAGAGAAAAGAAGAACTTTTGACATTGCAAAGAAAGTCACAGATGGGATAAGGCAGACAGAAGTGGAGGAAAGCCCATGGAGTTGCTTATTGAAAAGTAATTCATCTGTCAGAAATTATTGTACAAGAAAGTTAATGTTAAGAACTCAATTTCATTGAAAGGGAAAAATAATCTCCATGATCCAATAATTGAAGATAAATACATAATGTAAGCAGATAAAGGAAAGAATTCTACTTTACTGATCCAGAACACAATCATTTATTTTCACATAATACTCCTTTAATATTTGCTCCTTGTAGAAATTGGGTGTGCTTTGGAAGGCATTTATTTTATGCTTCTCAAATGAGGTTTGGGAGGTCGTGCCACTGTATTATAAATCATCTCTTATAAATACAGTGTATGGTTTTAGAATTGCCAAATTGCAATTGCAAAGCTCTAGAAATAAAGAGGTAATCTAATCTCATTCAGGAACAGTACAACGTATAGTTTTCTAGCCTCTGCTTAAATACATTCAATGAAGCACTTACTTATGTTGTCCAACAGCTTTTACCAAAAGGACATTTTTCATAACCAGTGCATTTCTATCTACGAAGTGCTGTCTTTGAAATCAATTTAAAATAATACCTACATTAAAAATCACTACTCAAGTGCTAACTGGGAAGAATAAAAAGAGATATATTTAGTGCTTAAACAATTGTACAACCTCCTGATCCTTTTTGTGCGAAATTGAATGTGCTGGAACCATCAGGCTCCAGTAACCAGGAACAGGAGTTAATTTCAAAGCACTAAAAAATATTTTATCTGTTTATACGTAAGAATCCGATCCACCAATGAACAAGCCAAATTGGCCCTAGAATTCTGGAATTCATTGGAGGGAGAGCTGAATTTGGGTCTCTTGTGGAAGTACAATGACTCAAAATTGAGGACTCATTTGATCCCACCCTTGGGCTGAGCTTGCTCATCTCCTATAGGAACTTGACTTTGAAATACTGGAGCCCAAGTTCCTAAATGATAATTTTCTCTAACATAAGATTGCTCATTTAATTTGATATCTTTTCCTCTTCTCTTCCAGAATGCCTTGCCCTAGAACAGGGGTCACCAACTTTTCAGACCTCGGGGACCACTAAATTCATAACTTTAAACAACGCGGACCACTAATATGATCTGCCTAATGACTAGTTGGATGGGCGTGGCCAACTCAATGTCCCTCACTTGAGGGGCACCTTGCTGGGGTCTATTGATCCCTCCCCTGCCAGCCACTCTTCGCCTGCCTGCTCCCGCTCCTTAGGGCCCCAACAGGAAGCAATTGTTGGAACTAAGCAGCCACCACAAGAAAGAGTTGGCAAAGGAGCTGGCTCAGTTCAAATTTAATCTGACTGAGAAGGAGGCTCTGCAGAAGCACCTCATGTGGACTACAAGCATAGGCTTTCCAAGCAGAGTGAAGACGTGAGGGAGTGCAAAACCAGGTACTAGCACTTGGAGGTTCACCAGGCTGAGATGGTCAGCCAGTTTTAGGCCATTGGCTCTTCACCACCAGTGGCGCCTCCCTCCAGCCTTCACCCAAAGCCCACTACCAGGAGCCTGAATTCAGAATTTCTGCCCCCCTCACACCTGCACAAAAAGACCCCGTGGGAGTAGACTCTCTGCAGCAACACGAATGTTCATTGTAAGTATCTGGCTCAGGGGCCATAATTTGAGGACACCTGATTTAGTGCAATGTTAAAAAATGCAAATAATTTTTCAGTGGACCACCAAAATTTTCTCATGGACCACCAGTAGTCCACGGACCACCAGTTGATGACCACTGCTTTAGAGAGTTCAAACACATAGCAAGTGGGACTTTGTAATAAATAGCAAGTTTGGGGCTTTATTATAAATAGCAAGTTTGGGGCTATATATAGGGGCAATGTTCCCTCTAACTTTTTTGGTGTGGGAGGAAAAATATAGTGTCTGAGCGACAGTCCCTTTGGGACTGGTCAGCATAGAATAATAAATAGGTAGATAGATAGATAGATAGATAGATAGATAGATAGATAGATAGATAGATAGATAGATAGATAGATAGATAGATAGATAGATACATACATACATACATACATACATACATACATACACAGATCCACAGATCCACAGATCCACAGATCCACAGATCCACAGATCCACAGATCCACAGATCCACAGATCCACAGATAGATAGATAGATAGATAGATAGATAGATAGATAGATAGATAGATAGATAAGAAAAAAATTCCCTTCTTTTTTATTAAAGGAAATTAATAATAAAACAAAACCAAAATCTATTTTATTACTATCTTCTCCTCTTTTTCCATCCCTGTCTCCTCCCCCCTTGTGTGTGTGTGTGTGTGTGTGTGTGTGTGTGTGTGTGTGTGAACTCTTGAACCATTTCCAATAACAGGTGAGCTATTGGAAATGGTTCAAGAGTTCACACACACACACACACACACACACACACAAACGGCTGGGGGGTTTTTTCTCTGTTATTATTTGGGTGTTTTTTACCATATGCTTTAAATCAAGAGTCATTTCTCTCTCTTTCTCTCTCCCCCTCTTTCTCTCTCTCTCTCGTTTTCTTTCTCTCTCTTGCTTTCTTTCTCTTCTCTCTCTTGCTATCTCTCTCTCCCCCCCTTTCTCTCTTTCTCTCAGCAGCGGCATTGGGCAGTAGCCGTGGGGTGGCGGCAGGATGATCAGCTGTGAGGCAGAGCTCTGGAACGGAGGCACCGCGAGGGGGCTGTGAGAGCGCTTTCTCCGAGAGCTTCAGGAACGCCTGCCCTGCCTCTAATGCAGCCTCCTTGCTGGAAGTCTGGGACAAAAGTGCTCCCAGCGAAGGGGCTGCGAGAGGGGCAGGGCAGGCATTCCCGAAGCGCACGGAGAAAGCCCTCTCTCGCAGCCCCCTGGCTGGGAGCGCTTTCATCCCGAGAAGCCGCAGCCACAGCCGCCACCACCGCGGGAGAAGTCGCACCCCAAGGCAGGAGGCAGTGGAGGAGGAGAGGGGGCGGATCGGGTGGGCGGGGGGGCAGGGCCGAGAGGCCAGGGGCGCGAGGGGGCCGGAGGCACTGTGGGGAGGCAGGGGCGGCCGCGGCTCCCTTCCCTTCTACTGCCGGCACTTCCCCACCCCCGCCCCCCCATGCGGGCTTGCAGGGGGATGTGGAACACACGTCCATGGAAAAGGGTGCGCAGGGGGGTATTTTGGGGCGCATGCACACGCGCGCAGCTTACAGGGAACACTGTATAAAGGTGCTGAAGTTGCCCTAGGCTGTTAAGCTTCAGCTTTATTTTCCTAAGCTTTCCATGTTTCAATAACTTATAACAAAATTACTTGAACTGCTGCCTTCGCTTTCCTATTGATCTGGTCTTGTTTCGCTGGTTGCATTTGTTTCTAAGCTTTTGATCTAATAGTTATTTTTAACTGATGTCTTACACAGCATAGAAAAACTTTAGGTTGAGTTTTGGAAATCCTCAGACAATATATAAATTCATGAAAGAAGCATATAATTGAGAATCTGTACCAGATATTTGTGATATATTTGGGGAATGAAGAATGCCAAAGGTTGACCTTTTATTTGCCTGACTGGCAGCTGGATGTTTTGTGGTTCCCACAGATCAGTGTTTCTCAAATAGTGGAGGGGCATCGCGGAGTTATGCCAGGTGACTCTGGGGAACATGCTTTTTGCCGCAGGAAGTAGGGTTTTTTTGCACCAAACAGTAGCACACAGCCCAGAGTATGAGATACGAAATGTATATAACAAACCCTTAAGAGATGCTATGGAAAAATATTTAACAGGGATGAAAAGAAAGGAGGAGAGAGACAGAGATAATGAGACAAATGTAAGTCTCTCGAAAGTCAAGAGGAGGAAATATGACGAAGTGTATGTAGCACTTGGCTTCACTGTGACTACGGTGGGAGACAAGGAAAGACCGGTATGTTTACTATGTCTAAAAATGTTGGCAGCAGACAGCATGAAGCCAAATAAATTAAGGCGTCACTTCAACACAGTACACCCCAATCATGCTGATAAAGCCGCTTGAGTTTTTTCAGAAAAAATGGTTAATATTGCAAACAACCGTCCTGGCATGAGGGGGGCATGAAATGTTTACTTCTTCCTAGAGGGGGGCATAACACAAAATAATTGAGAAACACTGCCATAGATTTGTTGTGGTTAGCTCTGGCCCAACTCCTGCCCCAAGGACTGTGGATGTGGGGGAGACATCCACATGCTGCAGGCCTGTTTTGCCCCCAGTGGAATCTGATGATGAAGGTTCCTCTGACCAAGAAGACATGAGTGACAGGGAGGAGGAGAGTGGAGCAGACAGCTCAGAAGGAGATCAATTATCTAGCTCCTCCTTGGATTCAGAACAAGAGTTAATGATACAGCCACGCATGGGGAGAGCGATGCATAGGCAACAACAACTGAGAGATTATTATCAAAGAAAATGAGGCCACCTGTGGTTGGGTGGGGCTGTGGTAATTAGTGAGGCTGCTATAAAGAGCAGCCTTTGGGTTTGGCCATTGAGGAGGATTATCTGATCATTGTGTTTCGTGACTGCTTTACTGACTTTGACCTTTTGTGTGCTGATTTTTCCCTGCTTTGAAACTAAACCAGAGCAAAGTGTGTTTCACTTTGTGAAAGAAGGACTTTGAATTGCCTCACAGCTGCAAGCTAAGTATCACAGGACTGATAAGGGACTTGTATAAATTACCAGTTTGTTTGGAGACGAGTGCTCTTTGCTATACCAAAAGAGGGCTTAGTTTAAGTGAATTTTCATTATAAAGAACATTGTTTTGAATTTTCAAACGTGTGTGTGTCTGAAATTTGTACCTGTGAATTTTTGGGAGGATTCTACCAGAGAGCCTGACAGAACAAGATTAAAATAATGCTGCCCAAGCACTTGCTCCATCTCTCTTGAGAGGTATGTCACTTGCATACTTGCAGAATCAGATGGGTATATATCTTATACCAAGAATGAAAATTTTGCAGTTTTCTCTGGGCATTTCTGACTGTCTGTCCTGTTTATTGCTCCTTGGATTTGTAGTTTGACATCTCATTTTCCACTCCTGCTATGTCTGTGTTCAGACTGGTGGAAAGGTTGTGGCAGCACCAGTGATAGAAGTTAAGGCTCCCAAGGCTACATCCAGTAGGTGGCTTGGTAATTTTTTAGGAATAATGTGGAGGATTAAATGGGGTCGTGTTATAAATGTCAAAATCTGTGGCCCTCCCCTGGTTGTTTTGCATATTCTTACCAAGTCACAAAATATAATAGTTTGTGTTGAAACAGTGATGGGTACTACAGTTTCATGAACGAGAAACAATCAGTTCTGTTGATCTCCCAACAATAAAGCGACTGTTCAGTTCTGGACTGCAAATGACTGAGCCATCTGGCCCATATCGTCACAGTAAAACATTGTCCGTGCCACAAAAATGATTGCATCCACAGGACAAACTAATGTGACCTCCAAAGAAAGGCTTCCTCTGAAGCTATGATATCATACTGTATAGCAGACACCAGCACAATTGAATCTGGTCACCCAGGGTGCAAGTGAGATCGGACTATTGAAATCAAATTTTATAGGAGACTTTTTGTCCTCTGTGGCAAATCACCCAGGTCCGACGACAGCATTGAAACATCTTTTCTTATTCACTCTTAAGGCAACAGTACACTTCTGTTGTGCATTGGCAGACGCCTTTAGCTTGTGCTCAGTCCAGGAAGTACACATCTCTTTGCAGAATTAGCACCTGCAACTTTTTCTCACCACAATGTTTCACTGATGGTTCACCACCTGCACCCGTCTTTTTTCTTGCCCTTCCATGAACAAGCAGCTCTTTCTCCTCATGCCAACTGGAAGGTCCCAAAGTCTGCCACAGCCTTACAAATAGTCCCTTAGCTTAAGAAGTCACTCATAATGATCTTCCACCTGAATGGCTGTTTCATGAATATGGGAAAGGGGGAGTGCGAACCAAAGAAAGGACCCATCTCAAGGAAAGAAAAACAACTTTCTTTTTAAGAAAAGTTGATTTATTTTTACAAGGGTTGATCTGTGGCAGCTTTGAAAAGAAAAAAAATAGCAAAGAAGAAGAATACGGTCTAAGTAAAAGATGAACCTATTTAAGGAAGGGCATGCCACTGATATGAAACTGGACCAATATAGAGGAGTCAGTTTGGTTAATCATTTAAACTAAACAAAATGTTCTTTGCTGACACAAAGTCCTTGCTCTTCTAGATTTCTATTGGACCTAAGGTATCCATGTATCTGGAGTTACTATAAAAAAATGTTTGGTAAGTATTGTTTCTTGTCATCACCATACAGGACCTTGCTAGTATTAAATCTGGGCTACATTAATTTACACAGATCACTATGATATAATTAGTTTTCTCTTCCCTAATAACATTCATTAGATTGTTTTCTTTTAAGAAAAGTATTCATCGTCCTCAGCCGAGGGACCTGCCTTCCATATTTAGGGGTTACCGATAATTAATTTTATTGAATATTTCAGTAAATGTTCCCCAATTTGTTATAGGATGCCTTGTAACCATTTAGCCTTGGTTCCATCTCTTTCAAATAACTGGTTTAGGATGATAACTAGCTTTGGGGTCTGAGCAGCAGTTGTGTTTTTCTGAGGAGCAGAAAAGGGGAAATACCTTTACATAGGACATACTCCAACAATGGGTTTCTGTGTGTTTTTTTTAAAGTAATGTTTAATGATGTTATTCATAGTGTAGAACTACCTACCTCCTATACTGAAAAATGGGGAAATCAATTATTACAATTTAGTGTACCTGCATGAATTTCCTTTTAGGAACAAGAAAATGTTTGGCATTTGCTAAAATATCCACTCAACAAAAAAACACAAGTTCAGGATTAGTTAATAGGGACTAGATTGCCTTTTCTTAACTGGATTTCTAGTATTTTTTTAAAAAAATCAAACTTCAGGATTCTATTTTGTGTTTCATTTTTCAATTAGCTTCTACCTGAAACTATTAACCAGTCTCTCTGTGTTATGGTTAGATCTATTGCAGTACGGATTATTATTATTATTATTATTATTATTATTATTATTATTTAGATTTCTTTGCTGCCCCTCTCCGGAGACTCGGAGCGGCTTACAACAACAATACATAGTACAAATCTAATGGTTAAAAAAGGACAGTTTAAAATCCTTATAATAAAAACAGTCATGCATCCCAAACAAACCATATATAAAATGGAACGGCCCAGGGGAATCAATTGCCCCATGCCTGATGGCAGAGGTGGGTTTTGAAGAGTTTGCGAAATGCAAGGAGGGTGGGGGCAGTCCTGATCTCCGGAGGGAGTTGGTTCCAGAGGGTGGGGGCTGCCACAGAGAAGGCTCTTCCCCTGGGCCCCGCCAGATGACATTGTTTCGTCGACGGGACCTGGAGAAGGCCCAGTCTGTGGGACCTAATCGGTCAGTGGGATTCGTGCGGCAGAAGGCGGTCCCGGAGATATTCTGGTCCGATGCCATGAAGGGCTTTAAAGGTCATAACCAACACTTTGAATTGTGACCGGAAACTGATCAGCAACCAATGCAGACTGCGGAGTGTTGGTGTAACATGGGCATATCTGGGAAAGCCCATGATTGCTCTCACAGCTGCATTCTGCACGATCTGAAGTTTCTGTACACTCTTCAAAGGTAGCCCCATGTAGAGAGCATTACAGTAGTCAAACCTCGAGGTGATGAGGGCATGAGTGACTGTGAGCAGTGACTCCTGGTCCAGATAGGGTCGCAACTGGTGCACCAGGCAAACCTGGGAAAACACCCCCCTCGCCACAGCCAAAATATAGTTCTTTAATAGCTGTGGATCAAGGAGGACACCCAAGTTGCGAACCCTCTCTGAGGGGATCAGTAATTCCCCCCCCCCAGGGTAATGGACGGACAGATGGAATTTTCCTTGGGAGGCAAACCCCACAGTCACTCCATCTTATCAGGGTTGAGTTTGAGTCTGTTGACACCCATCCAGACCCTAACAGCCTCCAGGCACCGGCACATCACTTCCACTGCTTCGTTGACTGGACATGGGGTGGAGATGTACAATTGGGTATCATCAGCGTACTGATGATACCTCACCCCATGCCCTTGGATAATCTCACCCAGTGGTTTCATGTAGATATTAAATAGTAGGGAGGAGAGGACCAACCCCTGAGGCACCTCACAAGGGAGAGACCTAGAGGTTGACCTCTGACCCTCCCACTAACACCGACTGTGACTGACCAGAGAGGTAGGAGAACCACTGAAGGACAGTGCCTCCCACTCCCAACCCCTCCAGCTGGTGCAGAAGGATACCATGGTCGATGGTATCGAAAGCTGCTGAGAGGTCAAGAAGCACCAGGACAGAGGATTAAACCCCTGTCCCGGGCCCGCCAGAGATCATCCATCAACATGACCAAAGTAGTTTCCATGCTGTAGCTGGGCTGGAAACCCGACTGTTGAGGGCCTAGATAATCGGCTTCTTCCAAGGACTGCTAGAGCTGGAGCACCACCGCCTTCTCAACAATCTTCCTCATAAAGGGAAGGTTGGAGACTGGACGATAGTTATTAAGAATGGCTGGGTCCAGGGAAAGCTTCTTGAGGAGGGGGCGCACAAATGCCTCCTTATAAGGAGCCGGGAAGGACCCCCTCCCCAAGGAAGCATTGACAATCTCCTGGACCAAGCTCTGTTTCACCCCCCTGCTGGCCGAGACTAGCCAGGAGGAACACGGATCCAGTAAACAGGTGGCGGAACTCACAGCTCCAATGGCCTTGTCCACTTCATCAGGTGTCACCAAGTCAAACTCTTCCCAGACAGATGGACAAGGACGGGCCCCAGTCACCTCGACTGACTCTTTGTCAGCCAACTCTGTAATCCAATCGGAGTCGAGCGACTTTATCAGCAAAAAATGTGTTAAAATCCTCAGCACTGCTCTGCAAGGGCTCCCCAACTCCCCCCTGGTTAAGAAGGGAGCGGGTCACCCTAAACAGAGCGGATTCCGCTGATGCAATCAAGGCGGCATGGTACGCGCATCTTGCCGCCTTGAGCACCACTATATATTGCCAGATTGCCTGGCAATATATACCAGCATCATTTAATCAAATTTATGCTTACTGCCAGAGACCTGGCACCATCAGCACTTAGGCAGCTTTCTCATGTACCCATGGGGGGATTCCCATTGGCATCTTTAAAAGGAAAGAAAGTAGAAGTGGGATATTTTTGGTTGTTGGAGGATTATTTTAATAGAAGAAATAAAATATGAAGTAAGAAACTGTTAAAGATGAGCAGTTGTGCAACCAAGGAGCCAAATTGGAAATGGGAATGAGAAAAAGAGAAGAACATTAAATAAAATCTTAAGAAACCAGGTGAACAATTAAGCATCTGCTTGCCTCCCTCTCTCTCTCTCTCTCTCTCTCCCCCCTCTCTCTCTCTCTTCTACCTACCTACCTACCTACCTACCTACCATCTATCCATCTTGCCGGAGGAACCACCAGAACTTCAATGATCTGGAACATGCCAACAAAACCAGGGCTAATGAATCTCAGAAAGTAAAAGGTTCCAAAGAACCTTTCACCAGCAACAGTGAGCATAGCCATCATTTGGCTATTTGCTTGACAATCATTGTCATCATCAACCATTCAGTCATGTCTGACACTCAGACACCGTATGGGTCAGCATTCTACATGTCCCTCTGTCTCACGCTGCCTCCTTCAGCACTGCCATGCTCATCCTGTTGTCATCCTTAGTATTGTCCAGCCTGTGGGTGTTGGGGTGGCCTCTTCTCCTTTTTGTGATGATCACTCCTGGCATGATTGACTTTTCGAGTGAGTCAGCTCTCGTGACATAACCAAAGTGTGGTATGACAGCCTCCGTTTGCTGAATTTGGCTTCAAGTGATATGGTGAGGGTCAGTCTATGACTTGGTTATCTTTACAGTCCATGGGGTGTGTAATAGTTATCTCCAGCCCCACAGTTCAGGGGGTCCACCCTTCGCCTTCTCCATCTACCTTTTTCAAAGTCCAAATTTCACAGCCATAAGAAGCAATTGGGGAAAAAATTGTGCTTAACTGATCTGCATTTGGTTGTGAAGCTGATGTCTTTTCTCATACAGATGTTATTCATGCCAGACATTGCAGTTCTTCCAAGTGCTATACTCCTTCTGATTTTAGGTCTGCAATTTCTATTTTTATTGATTTTAGAGCCCAGAGAGATGAATTTCTTTACTGTTTTGATGGTCTCGTTGTTGACCCGCATTCAGCCCTTCACTCCTCCACTCGAAACAGAATACCCTATGAAAGCAGACTATCAATCCTAGGTCTAGAAAGCTTAGAACTACGTCACCTAAAACACGATCTAAGTATTGCCCACAAGATCATATGCTGCAACGTTCTACCTGTCAATGACTATTTCAGCTTCAACCGCAACAACACAAGAGCACGCAACAGATTCAAACTTAATATTAACCGCTCCAAACTTGACTGTAAAAACTATGACTTCAGCAACCGAATTGTCGAAGCGTGGAACTCATTACCCGACTCAGTAGTGTCAACCCCTAACCCCAAACATTTTTCCCTTAGACTATCCACGATTGACCTCTCCAGGTTCCTTAGAGGTCAGTAAAGGGCGTGCATAAGTGCACCAGTGTGCCTTCCGTCCCCTGTCCAATTGTCTCTCCTTATCTCATTTATCTTTTCTTCCTTTCAAATATGTTCACCTATACTTTTATATCTTATCTTCTATTCTTTTCTTTACTTATATTATTACATATCTTTCTCTTCAATGTGTATTATGTATTGGACAAAATAAATAAATAAATAAATAAATAAATAAATAAATAAATAAATAAATAAATAAAAGTGTGTTCTCTACAGTGGTCATTATGTTTGTTTTCTTGACATTAAGGCGCAGTCCAAATTTTTCACGTTCATCCTTGACTCTCAGGATTAGCCACTCCAGATTCTCCTTACTTTCCACGAGCAATGTTGTATCATCTGCATATTGGAGCTGATATTCCTACCACCAATTTCAATCCCAATGGTAGATTCCTCCAAATGTGTACATATCCTTGCGTAGAGATCAAACATGTCTACATAAGGATGTGTTTACAAGCTGATTACTTTCCCAAAACATGTAGTGAGAGTAGGTGAATTGGATGGGAAAAATAGGAATTCTTTTGTTGAACAAAACATCGTACAGTGATGCCTCATCTTATAAACACCTCGTCATACAAACTTTTCGAGATACAAACCCGGGGTTTAAGATTTTTTTGCCTCTTCTTACAAACTATTTTCACCTTACAAACCCACCACCGCTGCTGCTGGGATACCCCGCCTTCGGACTTCCGTTGCCAGTGAAATGCCCATTTTTATGCTGCTGGGATTCCCCTGAGGCTCCCCTCCATGGGAAACCCCACCTCCGGACTTCCGTGTTTTTGTGATGCTGCAGGGAAATCCCAGCAGGGGAACCCCAGCAGTGCAAAAACGGGTGCTTCACTGGCAAGGGAAGTCCGGAGGTGGGGTTTCCCAGTGAGGGGAGCCTCAGTGAAATCTCAGCATCACAAAAACACAGAGGTCTGGAGGTGGGGTTTCAAGGACTTCAGTGTTTTTGCAATGCTGCAATTTCACTGATGCTCCCTTCGCTGAGAAACCCCACCTCTGGACTTCCGTTGCCAGCAAAGCACCTGTTTTTGCGATGCTGGGATTCCCCTGCAGCATCGCAAAAACACAGAAGTCCAGAGGTGGGGTTTCCCATGGAGGGGAGCCTCAGGGGAATCCCAGCAGCGTAAAAATGGGTGCTTCGGCTGGCAAAAGGGGTGAATTTTGGGCTTGAACGCATTAATCGCTTTTCCATTGATTCCTATGGGAAACATTGTTTCGTCTTACAAACTTTTCACCTTAAGAACCTCGTCCCGGAACCAATTAAATTTGTAAGACAAGGTATCACTGTATATGGAAAATCTCAAAGCAGCATGGAAGTTTATATTTTCACATCTTTTTAGGCAGAACAAGATACTTTTGCTTTCAGTTTATAAAAAACAAAGGATTTCCTGTTCTAATAACTTGATAGCTTTCTTTCTTTCCATTACATTTTCATGCTTATTATCCAAATCAAATGCCACCCCTTTGCCTCTTCATTTGCCATTTACTATGTTCTGTCCTGGCAGGCATCTCCTGCTTTCAAATGACTGTCTACCAGCCTCTATTCATTTTCAAAGTAGCTCACTACAGTTGGAATAATTATCTTTCAATTCCTGCTTTCCGGCATCTTTCAATCATTTGAAGAGATCTGGTCAACCCCATAGGAGGCAGCTGGATTTCTATCCTAAGGGAGGGGGGACAACCCCCACACCCAGACAAACATGCCAAAGAAGGATTCCTGTCCCAAATCTGAAACAACCAAGTGCTCTGCAGGTGGTGAATTTATAGTCCCGTTTGAATGAGTCTTACTTTTAAAAAGAAAGAAAGAAAGAAAGAAAGAAAGAAAGAAAGAAAGAAAGAAAGAAAGAAAGAAAGAAAGAAAGAAAGGGGCAATTCATAAAATGATTGTAAGTTTAATTTGCATTGCCAGCTAGAAATTCATATAAGCTAGATTTAGTTCCTCCATATATATACATATATGTCACATGTTTCTACTGAATTCGAAAATTAAGGGAGACTAGGATAGATCTATTTCGGCCTCGTTCTGGCCTCATTAGCTAGCCATACCCTCCCTGGGATTTGAACTTGCAGCCTTTGCCTTGTAAGGCAGAGAATTAACCTCTGGACTACAGTATCTAATCCCTTCAGCTTTGTACTAGGGAAGGGTTATATGCTTTTTCTGTCAAATCACCCTGGTATATTGAAGGAGCATCACAGCTTCCTTTTTGCCTCTCGGCCCAACCCAGGGCCATTTCCAAGGCAGTTAATTTATTCATAGCCGACAAAGTATATTCTGTCTGTGTCACATGTTTTTGCTGAATGAATATATATATTTCCTGATAAGTGAAAAGAAAAGGAGCATAGTATAGATCTATTTCGGCCTTGTTATGGCCTCATCAGATGCAACTGCATTAAGGGTATGTCTAGCTGATGAGGTCATAACAAGTCTGAAATAGTTCTATACTAGTGTTCTGCTGGACTCTCTGATAAGAGCCTCCTGAAAATTCAAGGGTTCATACAAACACACACATTTGAAAATTCAAAACAATGTTCTTTATCACAAAATTCAAAATAAACAAAGCACTCTTTTTGTATTGCAAAGAGCACTCTTCCCAAAACAACCAGGTAGTCTGTACAATTTCCCTTAAGCAGTCATTAAGTACTTAGCTAGCAGCTGTGAAGAAACTTCACACCCCTTCTTCTTCCAACGAAGGGAGACACACACACACGTTGCTCTGCTTTGGTTTCAAAGGCATGAAAAAGCAACAAAGTCCAGCAACACAAGATTCCTGACAAACTCCGATCAGATATTCTTCCCCAACGGCCAAACCCACATGTTGCTATTTATAGCACCAGCCCTAATTACTGGAGCCCCACCCAAACACAGGTGGCCTCCCTTATTTCCTGTAGTATGTTCTTACTTGGTCTCTTCTACGCATAATTCTGCGCTTGTGTGGGTCCAAAATGTCATCATCTGAATCAAGGGAAGATAAGGGAGATTGACTGCCTGGGCTGTGTGACAAGCCCTCTTCTCCCGAGTCACTCCCACCTTCTTCTTCATCGGAGGAAACTAAACTCTGAACTGATTCTGTCAGCAGTAACACAGGCCTGTGACATGTTGAATTTTCCCCTGCATCCACCTCCTCATTCCCTGCGGCAGGAGCTAGGCCAGAGCCAACCACAACAACTAGGCTCCCTTTCTTTTCACTTATCAGCAAAAATATGTAACCATGTAAAATAGTTGTCGACTATAAAAATTTATCTACCTTGGAATGGCCCCTACATGGGGCCCAAAGGCAAAAGGCAAGCAAATTTGCTTCCTCCCACATTTGGGAATACCAGGAGGATTTCAACAGAAAATATTCTCAGGGACTCTATGCAAAGGAAAGAAATGTGTAAATAATTGACAGAGAATGACTCTGGTTCGGAGATCAAGTGCTCAGATATCAAGAGGGAACTGAACCCATCCACAAAGCTACATCTTTTACATCATCTGCTGCTCAGCACATGCAGGACACAGTGGCCTTTCTTTTTTTTCCTTTTAAATTTTTTTTAAAAAATCTTTATTAATTATTAACATTAAAAAAGACAAAACAAATACACAACAAAGACTAAAGACAAAAATAAAACAAACATAAATTTGCCAACCTACTTGTTGGCATTGAAACTACAGTTTTCTAACTATTATTTTCTATATTCATTTATAGGAGTCTTGGCCATGTTAATTTCACACTTATTTTTTTTTTTAAAGGAATAATAAAAAATTAACAAGATTGCTAAAGAATAATATATTTGACCGTAATATGAATATTTAGAATTTTAAATATTTTTGTTGTTGCCCCAATTATACCATCTATTCCACATCTGGTAGAATTCTATATTGTCTTTTTGTTAGAATAGAATAGAATTTATCGGCCAAGTGTGATTGGACACACAAGGAATTTGTCTTGTTGAATTTCACAGTGGCCTTTCTATTTGGTCCTGCACAGAGTCCTTTCCTTGGAGGCAGGGGGAGAAACCTCACTGATTATTATTATTTTTATTATTATTTATTCATTTATTTATTTATTTATTAATCAGATTTGTATGCCGCCCCTCTCCGCAGACTCGGGGCGGCTCACAGCAGTAATAGTACAATGTAAACAAATCTAATATTTAAGTTTAAGTTAATTTAAAACCCCAATTTAAAAACCAATCATACATACTAGCATACCATGCATAAATTTTATAAGCCTAGGGGGAGGGAAAGTATCAATTCCCCCATGCCTGACGACAGAGGTGGGTTTTAAGGAGCTTACGAAAGGCTAGGAGGGTGGGGGCAACTCTGATATCTGGGGGGAGTTGGTTCCAAAGGGTCGGGGCCGCCACAGAGAAGGCTCTTCCCCTGGGTCCCGCCAAATGACATTGTTTAGTTGACGGGACCTGGAGAAGATCCACTCTGTGGGACCTAACTGGTTGCTGGGATTCGTGCAGCAGAAGGTGGTCCCGGAGATATTCTGGTCCGGTGCCATGAAGGGCTTTATAGGTCATAACCAACACTTTGAATTGTGACCGGAAACTGATCAGCAACCAATGCAGACTGTGGAGTGTTGGTGTGACATGGGCATATTTAGGAAAGCCCATGATAGCTCTCGCAGCTGCATTCTGCACGATCTGAAGTTTCCGAACACTTATTAGATTTGTATGTCGCCCCTCTCTGTAGACTCGATCCTTCTGCCCAGAGGAAATACTTATATGCCACAGTGCATATCATTTCATTCTCAGTGCAGGGAGAAAAGTGAATGTCCAGCTGGACAAAGTGGCAAGCCAGAACCCCTGCCTACCTTTCAAGGAACACTTTTGTCTGCACACAGCAAAGCCCAGAGTGCTGACCCTTTGACTTGCGGTATAGGGACAAAAGCCATCTGTGAAGGGCCAAGAAAGGAGCGAGCCTTCTCTGCAACACCCTCCATAGTACTGCTCTGACCACCGTGTGACTTTCCAGATCTGGAAATGTACAGGAGCACTAAAGCTCATACAACAAACCAGGGCTGAAATACTCCTGGTTCGCTTGTGCCTGTTGGGACATTGGAGAGCTGGCCGCGAAGGCAGCGTGAGGCTCCGCCCATCTGCCTGGATGCCGCCATTTGGATTATTTCACCCTCTGCACATGTGCAAAGCATTCTATACATGCGCAGAGAATAAAAGAACCCAAATGGCAGCATCCGGGTGAGTATGCAGAACCTTGTGCTGCCTTCATGACTGGTTCTTTGACGACTGACAGGCACGAACAAAATGGGAGTATTTCACCCCTGCAACAAACCCTTTGCAGGCGTGTTAGTGCTGGCTACACCTAACCACAGTTCCCTTTTTACAGGGATGGGAATTTGAGGATGGACAATTTGAGGAGGAACTCATATGGCTCATCCCAGACCAGGGGTAGGCAAAGTTGGCTCTTCTATGACTTGTGGACTTCAACTCCCAGAATTCTTGAGCCCATCATGCTAGCTCAGGAATTCTGGGAGTTGAAGTCCACATGTCATAGAAGAGCCAGCTTTGCCTACCCTTGTTCCAGACCATTCTAGATCTGTCAGCTCCTTAGTCATTCTGAATATCTAACTAGCATTTGCCTCTAGTTACTAGCAAGAGGCCAGATGAAACTCTGGGGATTGTAAAATGAGAGATTATAACTGCTTTCTGCCAGGCCACACAAGTCCCGGGTAAAATCAAAGTCAATTGGCCATCTATACATCTCCACCCCATGACCAGTCAATGAAGCAGTGGAAGTGATGTGCCGTGCCTGGAGGCTGTTGGGGTCTGGATGGGTGTCAACAGACTCAAGCTCAACCTGGATAAGACAGAGTGGCTGTCGGTTTTGCCTCCCAAGGACAATTCCATCTGTCCATCCATAACCCTGGGGGAGGGAATTATTGACCCCCTCAGAGAGGGTCCGCAACTTGGGCGTCCTCCTCAACCCACAGCTCACATTAGGGTAACATCTTTCAGCTGTGGCGAGGGGGGCGTTTGCCCAGGTTCGCCTGGTGCACCAGTTGCCTCCCTATCTGTACCGGGACTCACTGCTCACAGTCACTCATGCCCTCATCACCTCGAGTTTCGACTACTGTAATGCTCTCTACATGGGGCTACATTTGAAAAGTGTTTGGAAACTTCAGATCGTGCAGAATGCAGCTGCGAGAGCAATCATGGGCTTCCCAAGGCATCCACATGTTACACCAACACTCCGCAGTCTGCATTGGTTGCCGATCAATTTCCAGTCACAATTCAAAGTGTTGGTTATGACCTATAAAGCCCTTCATGGCATCGGACCAGAATATCTCCGGGATCGCCTTCTGCCGCACAAATCCCAGCAACTGGTTAGGTCCCACAGAGTTGGCCTTCTCTGGGTCCCGTCGACTAAACAATGTCATTTGGCGGGACCCAGGAGAAGAGCCTTCTTTGTGGCGGCCCCGACCCTCTGGAACCAGCTCCCCCCAGATATCAGAGTTGCCCCCACCCTCCTTGCCTTTCCCAAGCTCCTTAACCCTGCTGTTCTGTTCGAAAAAACTCCCTAATCTTATGTTCCCGGGTCTATTTGACCCGAACTGCAAATTGATCATTTTAGGTACTTATATTTGGTCTTTTTGAAAGCTTTTTTCACCTGGAAACAGGTTTGAACATTTCTGCACACAATGGAATGAAAATTGAACTGGAAAAATTAATCCTTATTGGTTTATTTTGTACATAAATGTGCCTCCCCCCCATTTTTGTGAAAGTGTTTTCAATTTATGGATAGTTTTGCTTGCAAAATCCATTCTATTTTACTAAAGTTGGTGTGGGATTGGTAGCTTGAACATTTCTGCACACAATGATATGAAAATTGAAATGATAAAAGTAAATCTTATTGGTTTATTTTGATGATATAATGCATGCCCCCCCCGTTTCTGTGAAATAGTCTTCACTTTATGGATAGTTTTGTTATTAAAATGCATTCTATTTTACTAATGTTGGTGTGGGATTTGTAGCTTGAACATTTCTGAACATAATGATATGAAAATTGAACTGGAAAAATTGATGCATATTGGTTTATTTTGCACATAAATGGCCCCCCATGCTTATACTCAAATAGGCTTATACTCGAGTAGGCTTATACTCGAGTATAAGACAATATGGTTTTATATTCAAAAATAAACCAATAAGAATCATTTTTTTCAGTTCATTTCTATTTTTCTTATGTTCAGGATTGTTTCAAAAGGATATTCCAAATATTTCTAGCCAAATATGTATAAAAAGTGACAATAATGGCACACAGCAAGGCTGAGGGGGGGTGGCCCTTTTGTGGCAAAAATAAACCAATAAGAACCATTTTTTTCAGTTCATTTATATTTTTTTAATGTTCAGGACTGTTCAATTTAGTATATCAAACCTTTTGGGGGGAAATTCCTTGGGGATTTGTAGCCTTAAAAATATAAATTGACACGAAATTCAGAAAGGATGGGGGGAGGGGCTTTTTGATCAAAATAAAAATATAAGTCTCAATTTTTCCAGTTCAATTTTCATATCATTATGTTCATAAATGTTCAAACTAGTTTTCCAGTTGAAAAAGTTTTCAAAAAGATCAAATTCAAGTACCTAAAAAAAATATTTTTGGTCCGGTCATATACGAACAGAAACAGACTCGAAGTGATGATTTTGTTTTGCCCAGAAAACAATAAGCCACCACCCCAAAAATATTTTTTTGATGATCAGCATTGTTAAATTGAGTAAATGAATGCCTAAGATTTTAAGGAATATTTCGGATTTGGAGCATAAAAAAATAAAAAGTGAAAATGGTTGCAAGCAGCCGAGGGGGGGGGGCTTATTTCTGATGTTAAAAAACCAGTAAGAATCACTTTTTTCAGTTCCTTTATATTTTTCTTATATTCAGAAATGTTCAAGCTACCAATCCCACACCAACTTCAGTAAAATAGAATGCATTTTGCAAGCAAAACTATCCATAAATTGAAAAAACTTTCACAAAAACGGGGGTGGCATGCATTATAGCAGCAAAATAAACCAATAAGATTTACTTTTTTCATTTCAATTTTCATATCATTGTGTGCAGAAATGTTCAGACTACTTTCCAAGTGAAAAAAGCTTTCAAAAAGACTAAACATAAGCACTGCAAATGAAGAGTTTTCGCTCCGGGTCAGGGTGACCCGGGAACAGAAGAAGTGTAACTTTTTTTGCCCAGCAAAAACTAAGCCCCCCACCCCCCAAAAAAAATTCTCATAGAGAGAACCCCTGAAATGATGAAAAGTCATGAAATTTCAAGTTTCAGATATGCAGGGAAAATTTTTTACAGGGACTCAAACTTGGCTTCGGGTCGCATACGACCCGAACAGAACCAAACCCACCTCTGTCGTCAGGCATGGGGGAATTGAAATTTTATTTTCCCCCTAGGCTTATAGAATTTATAAATGGTATGTCTGTTTGTATGATTGGTCTCTTAAATTGGGGTTTTTAGATTATTTTTTAATATTAGATTTGTTACATTGTTTTCTTTATTGTTGTTAGCTGCCCCGAGTTTTCAGAGAGGGGCGGCATGCAAATCTAATAAATAAATAAAATAAAATATAAATCTAGTATAAGACAAAATATTATTTATAATAAATATTTAAATAAATGAACTCCTCCTTCTGTTCCCTCTATATTGTTTCATGCCAAATCTCTCCCTCCTAAAATGTCTTACCTGAAGGAAATAAAGAACTAAGAGTGATTACATGTGCTTGCTTAACTCTAGCTTATAGGAAACACTTCTAATTAGTTGATAACTGTAGAACTATATCATCTTACAATGCAATAGTTACATTTGCAAAACCGCTCAGTATCAATTGTGGTATTGTGTCTGTATCTCTGTCTTTGTGTTATCGGTAGCCCCCAATAACTGTTGGTGCCTCCGTTACTGACTGATTAACAGTGCCCCTTACTGGTCAGAGAACCAAAGGATTTTCTAATTTTCTAAAATTTCTTCTCTCCCAGGAATTCCCCCGCGTTCATTTTGAATGTAAGGCAGAAAACTAAACCTCAGATAGGTCCTTGAAGGTGTCATTCTTTTGTAACTCTGGATTTTAAGGCAGCATTTCTCAAATTGGATGAGCAACCATAGAAAATTTCTTTAATCATGAGGAAATGCTGTGATGCCTAAATATTACACAAACGCAAAAATGCACCCAGTTTACCAGATTCTTTTACAAAATAGCTGTGGTATATTGCTTCCAATAAAATATCTCAGATTTAAAATTTCAAGTTTTAAATCTAGAGAATCCCTACCGTTAGAATTCCACTTAGATATCAATAAGATAACATTACACCAAAAATAAATGGGGGGGAAACTCATAACTAGGATGGGGCAGGAAATAGAGAGAAAAGTCGCAACTTCCAGACACAGATCCTATCAGTTAATTTGAGTTATTAGTGATGAATAGGGGCTGACTTAAAGCACATTTGCAGCAAACTGAAAAAACTGGCTGCAAAAACCATATTTGTTGAAATGAAATGTATTGAGTCTATTCAAAAATGGAAACTGATTTCAAAACACAATTTACTTCAAAGCATAATGAGGTTACCTTTAATATGTATTGTAATGCAGAGTAACTTAAAACTACCTAATGTATACAATAGAGCCAGTTTGATGTAGTAGTTAAGGCATCAGGTTGGGAACTGGGAGACTGTGAGTTCTAGTCTCATCTTAGACACAAAGTCAGCTGGATGGTTTTGGGCCAGTCACTCTTTTTTCTGCCTATGGCAATAGCAAACTGTGTCAGAAAAACCTTGCCATGAAAACTGCAGGGAAAACTGTCCAGGAAATCTCCAAGAATTGGCATGATTGAATTGAAGAATATACAGTGGTACCTCTACTTACAAACAGTGTTCCCTCTATTTTTGGGGGGTGGGCGGAAAAGTATAGTGTCTGAGCAGCAGTCCCTTCGGGACTGGGCGGCACAGAAATAATAAACAAACAAACAAACAAATAAATAAACAAATAAAAAACCCACCCTGTTTTGCCTCAGAGAATTTCAAAATAAAATACTGCTCACTGTCTATAACAGTGAGCTCATAATAGGGCAACTCTATCAATATCAAAATGCCACTTAAATAGTTGACCTAGTTTCCAACTAGATTTTGATTTTCTTTCTCTCTTCCTTACTCCCATTCTTTTTCTTTCTCTTTTCCTTCCTCTCTTTTTTCTATCTGTTTCTCTCTCTTCCTCTCTCTCTCCTTCCCTCTCACTCTTTCCCTCTCGGCTTCTGGGCAGGTTTGGAAAACTCTGAGTTGATGATGATTTTTAAGTGAGCGATTGCTCACTGCTCAGCTTAGAGGGAACTATGCTTACGAACTTACCGGTAATTCGTTCTGTGACCAGGTTCTTAAGTAGAAACGTTTGTAAGAAGAAGCCATTTTCCCCATAGGAATCAATGTAAAAGCAAATAATGCATGTGATTGGGGAAATCACAGGGAGGGTAGAGGCCCTGTTTCCTCCCAGGAGATTCCTCGGGAGGCCCCACTGAGGCTTCTCCCCACCTTTTCTGCCCCTGTTTCCTCCAAGGAGATTCCTAGGGAGGCCCCACAGAGGTTTCTCCCTGCCTTTTCCAGCTCTGTTTCCTCCCAGGAGATTCCTAGAGCTGCCCCACAGAGGCTTCTCCCTGCCTTTTCCGCCCCTGTTTCCTCCCAGGAGATTCCTGGAGAGGCCCCACGGAGGCTTCTCCCCACCTTTTCTGCCCCTGTTTCCTCCAAGGAGATTCCTAGAGAGGCCCCACAGAGATTTCTCCCTGCCTTTTCTGGCCCTGTTTCCTCCCAGGAGATTCCTAGAGAGGCCCCAAGGAAGCTTCTCCCTGCCTTTTCCAGTTACAATTTCAGAGGCTCGGGGTTGTAAGTAGAAAATGGTTCTTAAGAAGAGGCAAAAAAATCTTGAACACCCGGTTCTTATCTAGAAATGTTTGTAAGTAGAGGCATTCTTAGGTATAGGTACCACTGAATATATAAATTATAGCATGAGAGTTTCAATAAAATCATTCTTTTGAAGACTGTGCTTTTTTACACTTATCGGAAGCATCTGACAATGCATGCATTGACATCCTTCAGTCTCGAAAGACCATGGTATCATGCTCTGGATCCCCCATTTTCTGATAATAGTGATCTTAAAATTCAATATTTATCTTTGTAGTACATATTAAAGGTCAAGAGATTTATAACAAACACCTATATTTAAGTATTATAATTTTCATCATGATTCAGAATTATTAGTTACAGTAGGTCAATGTTTTTCAACCAGTGTGCCGTGGCACACTAGTGTGCCGCGAGACATGGTCAGGTGTGCCACGAAGAAGGAAGCTCAGGTTCCGGTCTCGCAACTTTTTGCTGAGAGAGAGAGTGAGAGAGAGAGAAAGAAAGCAAGAGAGAGAGAAAGAAAGCAAGAGAGAGAGAGAGAGAAAGCAAGAGAGAAAGAGAGAGAAAAAGAGAGTGAGGAGAGAGAGAAAGCAAGAGAGAGAGAGAAAAGAGAGAAAGAGAGAGAAAGCAAGAGTGAGAGAAAGAAAGCAAGAGAGAGAAAGAGAAAGAGAGAAAGAAAACAAGAGAGAGAGAGAAAAAGAGAGGAAGGGAGAGAGAGAGAAATGAGCAAAAAGAGGAGGGGAAAAAGAGAAATGAGAAAATGATTGAGACAGAGAATGAGAGGAAAGAGAGAGAAACAAAAGAGAGAGAGAAGTGACTCTTGATTTAAAGTATATGATAAAAAGCACCCAAAGAATAAGAGAGGAAAAACCCCCAGCCCTCACCTGTTTTTGGAAATGGTTCAAGAGTGTGTATACACACACACACACACACACACACACACAAGGGTGGAGAGGAGACAGGGATGGAAAAAGAGGGGAGAGTGTCTTAGGGTGTCATTTTGTGTCATTTTGGTTGGTGGTGTGCCCCAGGATTTTGTAAATGTAAAAAATGTGCCGTGGCTCAAAAATGGTTGAAAATCACTGCAGTAGGTAATAGAATTAAGCATTCTTATATTTCAGTGAATAAGCATTCCTGAAACAAGGACATTTTTAGTATTTTGCAATGTATAAGACATACATTTTTCCTAAAAGAGGGTGAAAATTTGGGCGCATCTTAGACACCGAATGTAGCCCACCCGCTGAAAATGGTGCATGCAGACGCAGCAACTTGCTATGGCATTCCTTGCAGCCTGAAATAGCTGATCGTTGGGAGGCCGATCAAACCAACTATTAGCTGCTTGTGCTAATCAGGTTGTGCTGAAGCTGAAACAGGCAGTTTACTATTTGGTGCAAGGAGGCAAATTGCTGGGAGGCAGAGGCAGATTTTTTTTTCCCCCTTGTGCTAATCAGGCTTGCTGAAGCTAACACGGGCTGTTTTCTGTTTCCTGCAAGGAGCCAAGTTGCTGGTTGGCAGAGGCAGATTTTTTCCCTTGTTTTCCTCCTCAAAAAAGGTAGGTGCATTTTATAATCTGGAGCGTTTTATACTCTGAAAAATACAGTAAAATTGTCTATAAAGCTCCTGGCTTTCTTGCCAAGTAATCCCAAAAAGAAATGTGTTGTTGTGTAGTAAATTATTTACCATTACCAATTCAAAAGATATGTAGGAGTAAGACCAGATTTTGGGAATTGTTGGCGACAGGAAGAGAATTTTGATCCAAAAAATAAATGGACTGGATGTCAAAATTTTTTTGGAATGTCCCACAAATGAACCCATCATTGGAGAGAACATCACTGGCAGAAGGTCTATATACATATGGCAATTGACTGAAATATTAAGATGCTACTATGGACAGAGAGTCTGCCAATGGAGAGGTACTTCTACTCCATTCTATCGCTCTCAAGTTGCCACCAGTGTAAATTACCAATGCTACATCTCTTCAAGTGGGCATGAATCTGCTGTTTGTATACTTCACCAAGAATGTAAGATTCACTCTCATTTTCTCATTTTCTCTCTCCGTCTCTCTCTCTGTCTCCCCCTCCCTTCCCCCGCAGCAGAAGTATATAAATAATAAAATCCTCTTTGCTTTAGGGTTATTGTTTTTTTTAGAATTCCAAATGTCTATTCTACATCTGACCAAAAGTCCTTCTAGTTCAGTACTCTGTATCCACAGAGGCTGGTTAGATGCCTCTGAGAAACTCACAGCAGGTCTCGAGCACAACAGCCAAAGATTGAGAAGCAGGTCAGGTTGTCATAAGGTAGTTGCCTGAGATTTTGGAAACTAGAAACAAGAACAAGGGGTACAACATTCATGCCTTGCTACCTTAAAATTGTGCATCTCACCTCTGGTGTTAATATTTGATCATCTTCTGTATGTGCTAAAGTTGGGTTCCATCTTTTTCTCAGGTAGCAAGGTGAAGTCTGTGATGCATAAATATGATCAGTTAGCAAACTGTTAAGGATCAATTAAATCTAGTCTAATTGTTTCCCTCTGCCTGCACCTTCAATTCCATTTCTGCCTTGGAGCTTCTTAAATTTTTAAATTTTTCCTGCCAGGAAAAAAAGAAAAGAAAGTTTAACATACTATTGCCAAAGATGACTGATGGTACTCCAAACAATAGCATTATTTAGAGAGGAAAACCCTGGCCTGTTGATCTTTGGCCTTGTTTACACTGAATCTTTGCCCGGATTTCAGCCATCTGTGGCCAGCAGCCAATGCAGCTGTGCTCAAGCAAACCCCTCAAGGTCAGGCAACAGAAGCTGCAGTTGGCACCAGTGGAACTGCCCTTCTTTCTCCCTTTTGAGTCCAACCAGCTTGTGGTTCGTGTCAGCGAAACTCTGTGAAATATGAAATGTTAAGGCCTATAGATCCAGGGGCATTGTTTTAAAATTAAATGTGATTTGGTAGGAAGTGAGGAAACATTGTTTCTATGGTATACAGAATTTTAAAAACCTTCAGAAATGAAGCCACAACCACTATATGACAGAAGTGTCAGAAATACGAAACACGCAAAAATAAAGATGCTCTAAGGCAGGGGAATATATAGAGCTTGAAACACCATCCTATTTGTGCTTTTTATACCTGCTGAGCCATTTTATTCGTTTCGTTTTTGGCAAAACTTTTTTTTTGTTACTTATCTGTTATTATTTTTATCAGATGCATTACAACTTTTGGTAAGCTTATCAAAAATGTAGAATGAGATACACTTAATTCATAGTTCTATTACAGTGTGCTGATTGATCGGGGATGCCTCTCTAGCCATTAGCAATCATAAATTGAAACAAATCATATTACTGACTTGAAAAAGTTTAAAAAAAAACTGCTGCAAATGAAAACAAAATACTGTACCTTTTGCTATTACATTTTTTCTGTTTCCATTTCTCCCTCCCAGACAAAATATTCATCCATCCAATTATTATAAATTCTGAACTATTTTTGCACAGTCTCCTCTATATTTTACATATTATCTTTATATATATTACTTCATGTCTATTCTCTTCCATATGTATTGTGTATTGGACAAAGAATAAATAAAAATAAAATAAAATAAAAAACTAAAAAAAAAACCTTGGCAGCGTGAAGATATTTGGACTTCAACTCCCAGAATTCTGGGAGTTGGGGTGCGGGTGTCTTCACGTTGCCAAGGTTGGGAAACATTAGGGTAGAGAATAGAAACCTTGTACTGTAGTGTGATACAAGATTATATGCTACAACGTCCTGCCTGTCAACGACTACTTCAGCTTCAACCACAACAACACAAGAGCACACAGCAGATTTACATTTAATATTAACCGCTCCAAACTGAACTTTAAAAAATATGACTTTAGTAATCGAGTTATATTACCGGACTCCGTAGTATCATCCCCTAACCCCCAACATTTTACCCTTAGACTGTCCACGGTTGACCTATCCAGATTCCTAAGAGGCCAGTAAGGGGTGTGCATAAGCTCACTAGAGTGCCTTCCGACCCCTGTCCTATTGCTCTCCTATATCTCCTATACCTTTCTTCCATTCCTATATCTCTTCTATTCTTTCATTGATATGTTTTATTCCTGTATCTTCTATTCTTTCTTAGATATATTTTTCTATGAGTATATCCTCTATAACCTTCATTATGTATTTACTATATGTATATCCGATATAACCCTCATCGTGTAATGGACAAAATCAATCAATAAATAAAAAAATATGCGAGACATACACCAATTGCTCAGTTTACTGCCCATCCTAAAAAGTCCCTGACTGTATTTATTTTGCAAATGTATTTGATGAACGAACATGTTGAATGCAACACTGATTAACTTAAAGGCTACCAAGGCGGTTTGAGCACAGAGAAGTAAGCATAACATTCAGTTCTGACATTCACTGCAGTAGGCTATATTAATGAAGTTGGGTGTTTTTATTTTAATTGACAATATGCCATCAAGCTGGTATGAACTCATCGACATTAACTAAATAAGCCTATGTTAAGCTGATTTGTTTCCTCTCTGTCTATTCTAGCTTTCTAGTAGTGCTAGGACAGGCTATTATCTGAAGGCACATGGGCCGATATGATCCAGCATAGTTTTACATAATTGGATGAGGATGTTTATAAAACAATGCAGAACTCTTGAGAATACAAGACAGGTCTGCAGAGCAAAGCCAGAGCCCATCAAAACACAAAACTATTAGAAGGAACTGCATCTGAAAGTGCTCAAAGAAGCCTTAGTCAGAGCAATCATGAAGAGAAAGAATTATATTACTATTGCTATTATTACTGCTATTATCATGCCTAATTTTGGCTCCATGTTCCTCCATTTGTGTGATAAGTTGCTGTGCAAATAATTGTTAGCTTCCAGAATAACAAGGGGATCTAGCTTGCTATCTGTTGTTAAAGCTGCTCCTTAGAGAATATGAACCCTCTGGTGAAAGAAAAAAGGTGACTGGGTACTGAAAATAAGCTGAAATGTAAATGTGTACTCCTCCCTTACAACATGCCTAATTACCCATAAATGTCATTAAGTCAAGAAATCTTTTCCACCAAATTAACTTCAACTTGTCTCATCTAATTAGCTGGAGCTGCTGAAAGGTAATAACTTCCTAATTCATGTTTTTAGAAAACACATTTAATGGTTGACTTTTGTTAACTGCGATCCTGAACCAGGTATTGCAGCTGTCAAAACTGAGCGTTATCACAGTAATTAGAAACAATACCTCTAGACTGTTTCAGGCAAACATAATTTGACAGCTCAATTGCTGGCAAGGAACTTTCTATGGACACTTCCAGTCGATTGGGGCTTTTAAAAAGTTCTGAATAGATTAGAATGCATTGGGCGTGATTATACTTTTTCTCTTATGGCATTATGAATTTCCATTGATTGCAGAATCGACCCGTGAAGATCCAGTGTTTTCACTGTTAAGGATATGTTTCGTTTTATAGACCAAATCAGCTTCCTTCTTGGTGCCTTCGAGATGAGTTAGCAATATGATTCCAGAATTGCCAATTTGAATTTGTTTGTTTGTTTGTTTGTTTGTTTGTCCAATACACAATACATATGGAAGAGAATAGACATGAAGTAATATATATAAAGATAATATGTAAAAATACAGGAGAAGATATATGAAAGGAAGAAAATATATATGATATATGAGATAAAGGAAAGACAATTGGACAGGGGACGAAAGGCACACTAGTGCATTTATGTACGCCCCTTAATTGCCTTTTTCAAAATGAGTGCCAAAAATCGGTGAAAGAAACTAGTTGGGGAAGGCTGGGCTAAGTTACACTCTTGTCCCTTATTCAAGATTCCTCTGTCTTAGAACTACTTTTTTAATAACAGCATAAAAGAGAGGCAGACTAGGCGACATCTTAGATTAGATTTCAGAACAGGCAGAAATAGAAGCAGGGTATATGTCTGCAACTCCTCAAAGCAGCTGTGCCCTTTCCCTCTATTTCAAAGTATGTTTGAAGACAGCATCCAAAGTAGTAATGCTTATAAATTAGGAAATCGGGTTGAGATTCCTGGGCTAAAATTATTCAGATGTGTGAGAAACTCAGGAGGCAGGATGAAGTCTCTATGCATGTGTTCTGTCTGGGTCCCCCCAGATGCCAACACCAACCCAAAAGAGTATCCAGACACACTGGTAAAAAGCAAAGGCAGTTTATATAATTCAAAGCAAACACAGGTAACAAAAACTGTTCTTACAGACAGGAACACTATGAAGCTTCACAGAGGTTTCACGAAGGCCAGGCAATAAAACAGGATTCTTGCTGGCAAAAACAACGCTGGAGAGAATAAAACCCACGCCTCCCCCAAGTCTTCCAGACTTCTAGCCCACAAGCCAAGATCAGAGATGCCGAGAATCGAAGCAAGGTCACAGGACTCCTAGTTGATAACTCTCCACAAGGGCGGGCCTGCCTTTTCAACCCTGCTGAGGAGAACCACACCCAAACCCAGCTGTTGCCAATTCAGGGATGGAAATACCTTTCTAATTGGCCCCTTCTTTGAGCTGCTCGTCGCTGCCTCATGTCTATTATAGCCTGTGCGTCTTCATCCAATGAATCCAGGCTACTAGCTGGGGAGAGCCCCCCCCCGGGGGTCTCAGGCTGCTCTCCCTCCTCCTCTTCCTGACGTTCCTCTCCCCCATCTGCCTGGTCCTCCCCCTCCTGTTCACTGTCCTCCTCCTCTGGGCATGGATCCGGCAGAGATCCAGCCGGTCCCTGAGGAACCTCAGGCTGAATCACAACAGCATGTATGAAATTATTATTGTATCCCTGAAATTCTCAATTTTGGGATTGTTTCCATTTTGGAGCCTGCTTTACGACATCGTTTCCAAAGAAAAATCTGCAAGTAGAGTCAAGATCAATATTCTCTACCCCCACCCACAACTAACCCTTATTTTCCATCTTTAGACACACTCTCATCCTATGTAGTTGGACAATACTTCAAACTTTTTATGAACTGCAGGGAAACCAGTCAAATGATAAAAGAAAACAAGCAGATGCATTTTATATTGTTAGATTTTAAAATAAAACAAAAATAATCAGAATACACATTAATTGAAATATAGAGTATGGATATTATATGTTTACACAATTGACAACTAAAACATAGAACATACTTGTACGTAATTCATGATAGAGCAATATTTTTGGACCAATTAACATGTCAATGCAGAAATTTTGGTTTTCAATTTTTCTCATCAGGATGAATCAAGTGGGTGGATTGGTGACAGTGGCATTTGAAATCATATACTGTATTACACACACACATACATATGAGACAGAAGGCCAACCCGAGTCTACGGAGAGGGGCGGCATACAAATCAAATAATAATAATAATAATAATAATAATAATAATAATAATAATAATAATAATAAATGTGATAAATAGATAGATAGATAGATAGATAGATAGATAGATGATAGATAGATAGATAAATACTGTAGATAGATAAGTAAGAAGAAAGAAAGAAAGAAAGAAAGAAAGAAAGAAAGAAAGAGAAAGTGGCATTTGAAATCATATATTACACACACACATACATATGAGACAGAAGGCCAACCCGAGTCTACGGAGAGGGGCGGCATACAAATCTAAATAATAATAATAATAATAATAATAATAATAATAATAATAATAATAATAAATGTGATAAATAGATAGATAGATAGATAGATGATAGATAGATAAATAGATAAATACTGTAGATAGATAAGTAAGAAGAAAGAAAGAAAGAAAGAAAGAAAGAAAGAAAGAAAGAAAGAGAAAGTGGCATTTGAAATCATATATTACACACACACATACATATGAGACAGAATGCCAACCCGAGTCTACGGAGAGGGGCAGCATACAAATCTAAATAATAATAATAATAATAATAATAATAAATGTGATAGATAGATAGATGATAGATAGATAAATACTGTAGATAGATAAGTAAGAAGAAAGAAAGAAAGAAAGAAAGAGAGAGAGAGAAAGAAAGAAAGAAAGAAAGAAAGAAAGAAAGAAAGAAACCCAGGATGTACATTTTCTCAAATGCTAACAGACACTGAATAGGTAACAATGAAGAAAATGCAATAAAATTCAGTGCATGAAACACATGAGTGTCTCAAGAATAATTAAGGGCCAAAAGCACAAACACAATGGGTTTATTTGCTGAAGACAGGCGAAGAGTCTTTATTATTACCAAAACCACCTAGCCCAAAAGGAACTTGGAAGAGTATTTTCATTGTACTGTACTGCTAAGACCTGTTGACCACTTTCTTCCTTTTCGACTTCCAGTCCTCTGTTGCTGTCAGTGACACATGGTTTTTCCTCATCTGGGCTGGCCCAGCCTCATTAGGAAGGGATTTTGTGCATGTTAGTTAATTGAGTCTCATCCTCGCCACCTGCCACTCGCGAGTCTCATCTGCACACTAACTGCCTCTAATTGTCATCATACGGCTGGCTCATGGCAACAACTTGAGAACAGATCCCTAGCAGTACGTGTGCCGTAGGGCTCTGCAATCTTCCAGGGACCAACAGTGTGGTGAGGAACAGTAACTGTAACAATTTGTCAAGGGACCAGATGTCTTGAGGCACCTGTGCACAAACATCAGGCACCAAGGCTTCAATGTTTATCGTCATGCCAGATCTTAATGGGAGAAGTTTAGTTTCATTAAAGCTTGTGCTCTTTTCCTGGGATAACGTGTATCTAATGAGGGGACTAACTACAATGAACTTCTACCATTCATGAAATAGCAGGAGTTCAAAAATTCAGGGGGGTGGTGGCCCTTCATCACCCACCAATAATGCTATCCAGAAATGTGCTTCTGAAGAACACTCTGGAAAGAAAATACACTGCTGGGGGTGGGAGGCTACTTGGATTAAGGCCAGAGCCACACTCACCTCCACTGCCTCTGTTGTGAACTTTTGAGGTTTTTAATGAAACGTAAAACACGGCAACTTTTGAGAGGTGTCGACTTCAACTCCCAGAATTCTCTACCCGACATGCTGTTATTTTTCACACCTGGAGAAAAATGATTGCTCTAGACCATTGATGGTGAACCTATGGCATGGGTGCCACAGGTGGCACATGGCACACAAGCTGTTGCCCTAGCTCAGATCCAATGTGCATGCCAGCCAGCTGATTTTTGGCTTGCACAGAGGCTCTGGCAGGGCACTTTTGACTTCCAGAGAGTCTTCGAGGGGATGTGGCAGGGCGTTTTTACACTCCCCCGACTCCAGGGAAGTCTTTGAAGCCAAGAGAGGGTGAAACATGAGCCTACTGGGCCCACCAGAAGTTGGGGAACAGGCCTCCGGAGGACTTCGGGGGGGGAGCTGTTTTTGCCCTCCCCAGGCATTGAATTATGGGCATGGGCACTCACACATGTGCAATAGCTCACGCACATGCTCCTTCGGTACCCGAGGAAAAAAAGTTCACCATCACTGCTCTAGACTTTTTTTTAAAAAAAATAACCAACCGTTTATCATTCATTTTCTGTTTCTGTTTTGCACAATAACTATTAAAAACTTTCTTTCTAGCAGTATCCCCCTTTTTTTCTTAGCTTTATGCAACAGTGTCCCCAGCTAGCATGATGATGAGGCTGCCCATTACATCTGGAGGGTGTTGGGTCGGAGAACATTGGCTCAAGGGATTTTCTTTCATTGTCTTGAAACTCAAATCCTTCCAATCCCTAAGGATTAGTCATACATTATTCTTCTCTCTGGTATTCCTATGGGCTTCATTCTCATTAGGTTACTTCATCAGTTGCACATAATTGGGTAAATACTCTAATATAATGGTGGGGGGGAGGAGAATATAAATTCTAAAAAATATAGATTTCATTACATGCACAATTAAAAAGGTGATTTTGGGAAAGGGGCAGAAGCTCAGTGGGAGAGTATACTTTGAAATTGTGTGTGTGCGTATGTGTGTGTGTGTAAATCAAATAGAGGACACCAACACAACTAGCCAAAATTGATAATAAACATTCACCAAAAGGTTGGAAGTGTAGAACGGCAAATGGTTCATATTACCATATGTGGAGGCTGTGTAGTAAAGTGAAGACATACCGGAACAGAGTACAAATTTACTTAGAGGAAATATCACAACCAAGGTTTGAAAAAACACAGTAATTCTTTTTATTAGGAATAACCCACGGAAAATACAAAAAAAGACATTTTTATTTAATTTTACATATAATAACAGCCGCAAGACTAATATTTGAACAACAATGGAAAAATGAAAATGTGCTCACGGATGATGAGCTAATAGAAAATGTTATGGTATATGCAGAAATGGAGAAATTAATATTGGAATTGAAAGACAAAGATGAGATAGATTATTATAAAGTGTGGAAGAAATGTTATCAATGGCTACAAAACAAAAACAATAAAAAAACAGTCAATTAAACTGAGTAATAGAGAAAGAAAGTGAAAGAGGATTGGTCAATATAAAGGAAACAAGAGATACCTATGTAAGTTCTATAAATAATGAAATGTAAATAATAATAGTAATAGCGTATATTATGGAAATACTATAATACGGAATAATATACCGAACCTTCATGAATGTGTTCAATGTTTTTAAACGTTTTGTTTATATATGTCTATGTCTAAATAAAGTGTTAAAAATATTTTCATATGTGACTATTCTATTTTTGCTTTACTTGTTTAATTTACAGTATACAGCTAAATGTCTCACATAAATGACTTTGGGTGGCTTACAGGATTAAAACATGCAAACCTACCAAACATAACCACCGGTGCTCAAGGATAAACGATGACCACACTCACCATCAATAGTAACAGGCAGTGTTCCCTCTAATTTTTTTTGGGGGGGGGCGGAAAAGTATAGTGTCTGAGCGGCAGTCCCTTCAGGACTGGGCGGCACAGAAATAATAAACAAACAAACAAACAAACAACCCACCCTGTTTTGCCTCAGAGAATTTCAAAATAAAATACTGTACTGTGTGTCTATAACAGTGAGCTCACAATAGGGCAACTCTATCAATATCAAAATGCCACTTAAATAGTTGAGCTAGTTTCAAACTAGATTTTGATTTTCTTTCTCTCTTCCTTACTCCCATTCTTTTTCTTTCTCTTTTCCTTCCTCTCTTTTTTCTTTCTCTCTCTCTTCCTCTCTCTCTCCTTCCCTCTCACTCTTTCCCTCTCGGCTTCTGGGCAGGTTTGGAAAACTCTGAGTTGATGATGATTTTTAAGTGAGCGATTGCTCACTGCTCAGCTTAGAGGGAACTAAGGTAACAGGGCTCATTTACTCACCTGATACAAATGCCTGGAGAATCAGCCTTGTCTTCAATGTCTTTCAGAAGGCTAACAGGCAGTGAAGGGCTACCATTTTTTTTACTACCACACTGTGGGCATGGCTTATGCAAGACGCCCTGCATTTTCTTTCAATATCTGTCAGTGCAAATTGGGTGCTCTGGGGTGGAGCTCCATTTTTGCTACACCACTGCATTCCCCCGCCCATCCGGGCAGTAGCCAACCCCTGCTAACAGGGTTTGGGTCATTCAAATTATCAAGGGGATGCTTTTCCATGGGGCAAATGCTGTCACTAAGTGACATGACCTTGGGATTGGGACTCACTGTTGTGGTTGGCTCTGGGCCAGCTCCTGCCCCAAGGACTGTGGGGGGTGGATGTGGGTGAATCTTCCTATTGTCAGAGGCCTGTTTTACTGCTGACTGCTTCGGACAGCGGCGCGTCGAAAGCAGGGAGTGACTATGAAATGGGATCCTCAGAGGGGGTCATGGCTGACAGCCCATTAAGGAGTAATTCATCCTCCTCCTTATCCTCACTGGACTCAGATGGATTCATTGATGTATGCAGCTGCAGAGCAATGACTAGGAAAGAGCAGCTGCGGAAATACTTCGGGAGATAAGGGAGTTTCACCTGTGGTTGGGTGTGGTCCAACTAATTGGGACTGCCGTTAAATTGGCAGCGTTTTGGCCTCAGAGTGTGGAAGTTTATCCGTTCGGTGACAGTGGAAGTGGCTTTCATCTCAGGATTCTCCAAGGACTCTCTTTGCTTTGATACCAGGACTCTGAACTTAAACCATAGTCAAACATGTGAGTTTGAAAACGTTTGAAGGAGAGTGGCTGTGACGTCTTCACAGCTACTTGTTAATTGCTTTGTGTTTGTTTATTGTTTTTCGCGGCATTCAAGTCTGTTGCTTTGAAGGTGTTTTTTGACTACCAAAAGGGTACTTTGGTACTTTGGATAAAAACAGTGTTCTTGACTTTTCACATGTGTGTGTCTGCTTTGCCTACCTTTGCAATTAATTGGGGGCTCATGCCGTAAGCCCGGCAGAATACCCACAAGGTTATTTGTTTGATAGAAGGAACCTATAGCATACCTTTCTTTCCAGTGGCAGACCCTTTCTAGGCTCTGCAACTAGCTTGGCCCTTTGCCATGGGAGGTTTTATAGCACTTTGAATTACATCTCAAAACCAGTGTAGCTTGTGGAATAGCAATATTGCATAGGCATAATTAAAGGTAAATGTTCCCCCGCACATGTGTTCTTGTTGTTTCCAGCTCTAGGGGATGGTGCTCCTCTCCATTTCTAAGCTGAGGACCCAGCACTTCCTACCAAAGTTGACCCTATTTTTCTAGTTGTGTTTTTCTTACATGCTTTCAAACTGTTAGGTTGGCAGAAGCTGGGAGACCATGCCGAAAACTGTCTGCACCACTACATTCTGGACCAATGCCACTCCCACATGTTCTTCAAGGTCAGTTCCATGTACAGCACATTAGAAACATGCCGAAGACATGCACTGCCCTCCTCCGGCCATGGCTATTCTTTGAACAGGAAATGAGAGGCTAGGACAGTGATGGCATACCTTTTTTTCCTTGGGTGCTGAAAGTCCATGCACGCATGCGAGTACCCACACCCATAATTCAAAGCCTGGGGAGGGCAAAAACAGCTTCCTCCATTCCCTGGAGGCCCCCTGGAGGCTGGAAATAGCCTGTTTACCAACTTCTGGTGGGTCCAGTAGGCTCATGTTTTGCCCTCCCCAGGCTCCAAAGCTTCCCTGGAGCCAGGAGAGGGTAAAAATGACTTCCCCCATCCCACTGGAGGCCCTCTGGAAGCCAAAAACACCCTCCCAGAGCCTCTGTGTGAGCCAATAATAAGCAAAATCACACACATGTACATTGGAGCTGAGCTAGGGCAACGGCTAGGGCAGGGGTAGGGAACGTTGGCTCTTCTATGACTTGTGGACTTCAACTCCCAGAATTCCTGAGCCAATCATGCTAGCTCAGGAATTCTGGGAGTTGAAGTCCACAAGTCACAGAAGAGCCAACGTTCCCTACCCCTGGGCTAGGGCAACCCACGCCATAGGTTCGCCATCACTGGGCTAGGTGGACCTCCCCACAAATACACACTGTGAAATCAATCCCCACATAGAGTTAAATATGGAGTCAGGGGATGCTAAAATCCACATCGACTGCAAGTTGCCAGGTTTGAGCTGGGAAAGGACTTTGGGTCAGCCATTCTCTGACTTCTGAAACTGTTGCCAAGAAAACTGCAGAGATCAGTCCGAGCAGTTGCCAAGAGTCAAGACAAACTCGAAGGAACATACAAATCAATAAAAAATAATTAACTTGTAATTACACTGGAACCTACCGTAGAAGTTTTAAAACTTCATTGAGGGCCACTTTTATCAATTGCAGTCCAACAGGAATCTTTATGTTTTTTAATTCAACTGCTTACCCAACAAAAACTTGTTTTTGTAGATGCAACTCTGAAGAAGCAGCTGCAAGTTTTCATATAGTGTATAACAGTTCAAAAATATCTGTAACTGATCCCTTGGCAAACAGAAACAAAATCTTTGAAAAGAAAACGATCTATAGAAAATATACTCTTTAAGTTTAGGAAAGTTCCTTTATCTATTGCAGTTATTTTCCTTGATCTCTTTCTTAGAACATTCCTTTATTTTCCTTGAGTAGATGTGCATGTTTGCCCTGTTGCTTAAAGATTACCATGATAAAGAAAATTTAAACTTAATTATCACAAAGTATAAAGTCATGTATAGAACCCACAGTGTTGCACCATTATGTATATAATCCATATTATACCCAATGCAAGCACAAAAAAATTCAAATGTAAGTTAATCCTGTTCATCTGCAAAAAAGAAGAAGTAAAGTTTGGATTTTAGCCAAGCATAAATAGAATGTAAAACATTAGCACTTTGCTGTCCAGGGCTTCAAGCATGAAGAAGTTTCAAGGATAATTATGGAAAGTTTATTTTATTTATTAAGCAATATTATAAAGCAAATTACCAGAGAAACATATCTATATTATATTTTTGTTCAGCATTATGATAACCATACATGAAAACTAAATTTTCTGTGATAAATGTTTTCCATTTCAAAACTTATTTTACAAAAGCATTGAAAAATCTGAAATAGGATAAAGTTAATTATTATTTTAAATTTAAGTACAATTCTTGAATGTTTATTTCCCCCTTTGTTTTAAGGAACAATTCTTTTAACTAGCTGAAAATTCTTCTTCTTTCTTTTTTAAATACTTTATTAATTTTCCCTAAAAGGACATACAGACTCACATTTAAATACATAGTAGGGGTAACAATTACCCCTCTCTTCTTGAAGTCAATTTTTAATACAGAAAAAAGGATAAATTCTTAAGTCATTAAGTCAACATAGTATTCTAAGTGAAAAGAAGAATTTTGTTTACACATTCTAATAAACAAAGGGTTAAGTTAATAAAGGAAAAACCAACAAAAAATTCCAGTAACATTTTGATATATTCATACAATTTTCGTAACCTTAATTTTAATTTTATTTTTGTCTATCCATGTATAAACTTTATTCCAAATACTATAAAAATCAGATTCTTATTTTTAATCCTACTAAATGTCTTTATTTTACCATTTGCGTCACTCTAATTTCCTAACAGTAATGATGTTTGAGACTCAATTTTTGTTCAACTCTAAAATAGATCAAATGAAGTAATTCTATTCTTTAAAAAAATAGAACAATTGTATGTCAAGTAATAAGTTCACTGTGGTCTTTTATATCCCTTATCCCGAGGACTTGAGGCCTGGGGTTTGCTATTCCAGAGATAGGACAGATTTTTAAAAGGAAGCAATGAGAATGGCAGTTTGACAGTCTTAGTTAAAATGAGTCCTTCATGTGACCCGGGTTTGGACGCTGATGCTCTCTATCCTTTAACAGCTGAAGCTACATCTGCCACATTTTGTGGCCCCGCCACTTCATGCTGTGCAGCCAGCTGCTTCTGTTTATGCTACACTCCTTGCAGCCTTCTGGCTGGGCTATAACATACTACAGTTGATATTCCATCAGTGGCCATCTTCATTTTCCCAACCCCATAGAGAAAATGCTACTGAGATAGCTTGAGTACGGTACACAGAATCACGTTATCCCTGCAACTGATTCCTCGGTCAAGCTGGAAATTTGGATTTCAAAAATGCAAAGAAGAAAAAAGTTATTTTAGAAACCAACTTCTCTGTGACCCTCCCCTTTGGCTTACATCCTTCTTCTGTTAAAGCCTATTCATCTACATAAATTTTGATTGTTTTTAAGAGAGAAAAAGGTGGGAGGGGAGCTAAAATATTTAAAGCAGTATTCTGCCAATCAAATGCCCTTCAAAGCTTTTAAAATTAAATTTATTTATCCCAAACCCAAATAATTCTGCCGAATCGAAATAATGGAAGTTGTTGACAAATATATACCATCTGAAAGATACCTGATTGTATGATTCAAACTTTATTGCGAAAACTAATATTTATTTAATAAAATTTGCTTTGTCTTAATAACATGTTTCTTCTAGCAAGAAAACTAAAATAAAATACAAGCAGAGAACAGGTTCAGAGGCCATATTTCTTGAACACTACTTTATGAATTACAATGTTTTTATACATAGTGACCATTGTTTTTGTGTATGTGAATACAGATAAATATTTTGCAGAAGAAAACAATTACAATATTGGGTATAATCCACCAGGATAGTTTCCTGGACAAGCCACATTAAATTTAATTAATTTCAGTGGGGCTTGTGAAGGAAAACATTTTGGGTGATTTGTGCTCATTGGGGTTTTTTGGGGGTTTTTGGTAGACTTTTTTAGGCATTAAAGACCCATTATTTTGAAGTTTACAAATTTCAACATTGTCTATCATGGTATTTTGGAACAGAAAGCATTTGTTATTTTATTTTATTTATTTATTTTATTTACTTTATTTGTCATACAAATATAGTATTGTATTGTAGTATGTTTAACATAATATAAATATAAAGTAGAGATAGAAAAGATAAAAAAGACTTTAGGACGGGAACGATAGGCACAAAGGTGCACTTATGCTTTTAAAAATGAAAACTTTTAAAAATGAAAATGGCTGTTTGGCAGCTTAATCTAAGTTTGATTTTTTTCCACTAATTCTGTGAATGACCAAACTGACAAATTGCCAGATGTTGTTACATTTGTGAGGGACTGTGGCAGGAGGATAGCAAATATTCTTTGTCCCAAACAGCATGGATCTTTAATTTAGATATATTTTTTCTAAGAAATATAAAGAGAATATTCATATCAAGACCTAGCAACAAAGCAGGTTAGACATTTTTCTTAACTATTTTTTATTTTTAAAAAGTGTTTCAGAATATGCTTAAAATAAAAGGACCAATGTACATTTAAAGGCCAATGGGGGTGCATACTAAGGATAAGAATCCAATCTACCTTTTCCCTCATATGCTGGGCTACAACTTTAATGATTTATGGCATGTTAAGTCAATTATATCTTAGATAATTTATTTGTTTGTAAACAGATAAGAGTATATCCCTCTAATGCCTAAGTGAGGGGGGGTTCTATCATACATAGATGGCATCACAGAGTTGCAAGTAATGCCAGGTTGGCCTTGAATTTCAACAAAATGCTGCTGATACATATTAGCAAACTGCAGTTGTAAGAAACAAAAGAAATACAGTGGTCCCTCGATTTTCGCGGGTTCGAACTTTGCGAAACGGTTATACCACGGTTTTTCAAAAATATTAATTAAAAAATACTTTGCGGGGTTTTTCCCTATACCACCGTTTTTCCCGCCTGATGATGTCATATGTCATCACCAAACTTTCCTCCCCCTTTAATAAATATTTTTTAAAATAAACTTTAATAAATAAACATGATGAATAGTAATCTAAATGGTTGCTAATGGAATGGGAAATTGCACTTTAGAGGTTTAAAGTGTTAAGGGAAGGCTTGTGATACTGTTCATAGCCAAAAATAGTGTATTTACTTCCGCATCTCTACTTCGCGGAAATTCGACTTTCGCGGGCGGTTTCGGAACGCATCCCCCGCGAAAATCGAGGGAACACTGTATTCCCATGACCAACAAAGAAATCTTGTTTTTATACCATGTTAAACCAAGTCTGAGAGTAGTGGGAATATCATAAGGCGATCAATTGACCCAGTCAGATAATTTTTGAGTTTAGCATGAATAGCCCCTATTTGAACAAAACAGACCCAGTCGTGCATAAAATTCAACAATTGTAGAAACACATAAGCCTGTCAATTGACCCATTTTGCATACATAGCCCTTCGAGGAAAAGAGCTGAAGAGAAAGAAGAACTTCTCCAATGCAGAACTCAATGCTAAGGCTGGATGCAAAAACTCCCAACACCAACTCGCCAACCTATGTTGCTTTCCACCTTCCTGATCAATAAGGAAGAAACTGGTGAAAGGGTTCATATGGTCTTAGGTCTTTCTGAAAAATGTGGTGAAGATGTATTCCCAGTGCTGGAATTTTTCCCAGTTAATATGAATGTGTGCCATCAGAATAAGGAGTAGGCAGATTTGACTGGCTGCATTGCTGGCAGGGTAAACTATACTAAACAAACAAAGGAATTAAGTTGCAAGCTGTCTTTGTATCAAGGAACAAAATCAAGAACCCTTACACAACTGGAATAGAGGTAACAGGGCCGAAATCCAGGAGGTTCTGACAGGTTCTGGAGAACCAGTAGTGGAAATTTTGAGTAGTTCAGAGAACCAGCAAATGCCACCTCTGGCTGGCCCCAGAATGGGGTGGGAATGGAGATTTTTTAGTATCCTTCCCCTGCCGTGACCACCAAGCCATACACACTAAGCCACACCAAGCTCACCGAGCCATGCCCACAAAACTGGTAGTTTAAAAAATAGGATTTCACCACTGAATTTTATTTATTTTTTTATTTATTGGATTTGTATGCTGCCCCTCTCTGGAGACTCGGGGCGGCTAACAGTAACAATAAAGCAGTGTACAATAGTAGTCTGATGTTAGAAATAATTAAAAGCCCATTAATATAAAAAAAACCAAACATACATACATACATACCATGCATAGAATTGTAAAGGCCTAGGGGGAAGTGAAATTTCAATTCCCCCATGCCTGACGGCAGAGGTGGGTTTTAAGCAGCTTACGAAAGGCAAGTAGGGTGGGGGCAATTCTAATCTTTGGGGGTAGTTGGTTCCAGAGGGCCGGGGCTGCCACAGAGAAGGCTCTTCCCCTGGGTCCCGCCAAGCGACATTCTTTAGTTGACGGGACCCGGAGAAGATCCACTCTGTGGGACCTAACTGGTCACTGGGATTCGTGCAGCAGAAGGCGGTCCCTGAGATAATCTGGTCCGGTGCCATGAAGGGCTTTATAGGTCATAACCAACACTTTGAATTGTGATCGGAAACTGATCGGCAACCAATGCAGACTGCGGAGTGTTGGTGTAACATGGGCATATTTGGGAAAGCCCATGATTGCTCTCGCAGCTGCATTCTGCACGATCTGAAGTTTCCAAACATTTTTCAAAGGTAGCCCCATGTAGAGAGCATTACAGTAGTCGAGTTTCGAGGTGATGAGGGCATGAGTGACTGTGAGCAGTGACTCCCGGTCCAAGTAGGGTCGCAACTGGTGTACAAGGCGAACCTGGGCAAACGCCCCCCTCACCACAGCTGAAAGGTGTTTCTCTAATGTGAAATGTTTGTTTCTTCTCATTAGAAAAGTTTTAAAAAGTATCCCAAAAGAGTGAATCAACGGGGACTCCACCACATGTGAGTTCTTTGTGTGTAGGGCAGAACAACTCTCAATATATTTCCATCCTCAAAAAACCCAACTTTTTCTGGGCTCATTTTCCAAAACTGTCCCACTGAAAGGTCAAGGGTGGCACTTGGCTCAAAAATGTTGGTGCACCTGTGCCTTTCACAATTACTGGACATGTTGAGCAAGGCTGGTATTAGTTAAATATACAATTATTACAATAATTCACAAACATTTCCATGATGGATCTCACAGGCTGGTGAAAATAGCACAAGTGTATGCATTTCTACTTAAAAAATAAATCCAGCTGAGCCAGCGGGGTTTACTGCCAGCATGGTCAGTCATAAACTACTGCCAAAGGAAATCATGGAAAGCAACCATGAAAATAACTTTCAAAATAGAAAAGGGAGATTGCTAAAAAAGCAAATAATTTAACACTGAATTTACACATACAGTAAGCTTCTTGAAATTGCAACCGTATCAATCTTCCTTGCTAGATGAGAGTTTGGTCACCATCTCACCACAGTTTTCAACATTCCTGGAAAAACATTCTTGTCAGCCCATGTCCAGAAACAACTGGTGAAATAATTAATCATAGATTGCTAAATTAACATGCATTCATAGGATGAACTTGGAAGATTGAATAGACTCCAATTGCCTTTGGAGAGCCATATTTTTCACAGAGATAAACAAATAGGATTTGAAGGCATGAACAGAAACTGGCAGGAATTTAGTGTCTTACACGATAATTTTCTGGTTATTTTGTTCCACTTTATTGGCTATATATTCTTCTTCATATCAAAAAATTTGCTCAGCTAGAGCAGAATGTGGATAAAGTGATCAAAGTATACCTAGGAACAGATGGTGCTTGCTAGGCAACTGGTCTTAATTAACTTAAAAAACAACCTGAAGGCCTTAAACAGAGGAATGCTATCGGGATCTTATCTCAGGGGGAATGGCTTCAAGCTGAACTCTAAGATATTCAGCCAATTAGATCTCTATGCCTCTGTGTGTGTGTGTGTGTGTATGCGCACACGGATTTGTTTGTGTGTGGGCATGAATATATGTATGCATATGTATCAGAGCCTAGAGTAACTGACCTTCTCTGATCTTGAAAGATAGCCTTTGCATGGGAGGCTACCTAGGTCTATAGGCTAGATTGGGAAGTAAAATAAAACTCCTAGAAGACAACAGTAAAGCCTTTATGTATTGCTATCAAAGTAAATTACCCGGGCTAGTCATGTTTGAAGCTGACTGGTTATTATAAATGAAAATTGATAGCAAGTTCATAACAAAATTTGTTTGGGGCATAAATAGTTCTAGACGTTCACATGGGAATACTAAACTTTAATGCAGATGAAGAAGGAGGGAGCAGAGTTCATCACACAACATGTGTTTATTGTAACCCTGTATCAGCAGCCACTGTAGAGTTGTTAAATAACAGACCACAGCATATAAACCCTATCAAACACATTTATTTTTTTAGATAATTTTGATACAATTATCACTATTGCTGAGCCATACATAAAGCACTGAAGCCTTCAAATCCGATGGGAAAACTCAGATAAGATGCTACAGATTATGATGGGGGCAAGGAGTGAATCATCGCAGCACCATGGAGAGTTCCAAATAAGCAACATAGAGAACTACAGTACATTCAAGGATTCCTGTCCCTGCCTCCACACGTTTCCATCCTGGAATAAATGGAACTTTGATTTGAACCAAGTGCACCTCCTCTTCTCATATATTAGTAAGGGGCATACATAAGCACACTAGAGTGCCTTCCGTCCCCTGTCCTATAGTCTCCCCTATATCTCGTATTTCTTCTCTACTATATCCTCTATAACAGAGGTCTTCAAACTTGGCAACTTTAAGACTTGTGGACTTCAATTCCCAGAATTCTCCAGCCAGCATAGCATGCTGGAGAATTCTGGAGGTTGAAGTCCACTAGTCTTAAAGTTGCTAAGTTTGAGAACCCCTGCTCTATAACATTCATTGTGTATTATTGTGTATTGGACAAAATAAATTAAAAAAAATAAAAATAAATAAATAATCCCTTCCATGTGATGAGATAATAGGGAGATCCATACCTTCAGGGGGAGTAGAAATTCATCAGAAGGAACAGATTCTATTAGTCCCAAATTTCCAGTTCAGAGTTCAAATAATATCACCCCAACAGGTTCATATATAATGCTGGCATGTTCAGTAGCAGGATAGTCATACTTCATTCAACAGTTTCACATGTAGTTTTAGTCTACACTGAGAATTACTGCCAGTGCGCCAGATAAATTCAAATTTATCTACTTTAGAGTTAAAATTCGGAAGCTTCTCATTGTGACATCTCTTGTAAAATTGCTTGGACTTATTTTATATTAAATATCCCATTTCAATTAATACTCCAGGAATTTTCTAAAAATGAGAATCTGCCAGAAATTTTCACCTCATGCAGTTTCAGGTGGATGGGATTCCTCACATATATCGGGAAACTCTACAGTGAGGTGACTTTGGGTTATAAAGTAAAAACTATCCTGGATTTCTAAAACAGACTTTACCAATATGATACTAACTGGGGGCAGAGGTCAGTTTCTGCTGGTTCAGACCAGTTCTATAGAACCATTAATAACTTGGCAGCCTGGGTCACTGGTACTGGCAATGACTGGCACAGGCCTACCACGCTCCTGAGCTCTTGGTGACGCCGTAGGTGACACCATCTTATTTTTTGAGCTTTGTAGGTGGTACCATCTTGTTTTTTGTTTCTGCACTGGTGCTTTTAGTACTGTGCATTCACGTGGGCCACACAGCACATCCCTGAGCAAATCAGCAGTAACAGTATCTGGAACCTGTTCTGTCGGGCTCTCTGGTAGAATCCTCCCAAAAATTCTCAGGTACAAATTTCAGACACACACACATTTGAAAATTCAAAACAATGTTCTTTATAATGAAAATTCACTTAAACTAAGCCCTCTTTTGGTATAGCAAAGAGCACTCGTCTCCAAACAAACTGGTAATTTGTACACGTCCCTTATCAGTTCTGTGATACTTAGCTTGCAGCTGTGAGGCAATTCACAGTCCTTCTTTCACAAAGTGAAACACACTTTGCTCTGGTTTAGTTTCAAAGTAGGGAAAAATCAGCACACAAAAGGTCAAAGTCAGTAAAGCAGTCATGAAACACAACGATCAGATAATCCTCCACAATGGCCAAACCCACAGACTGCTATTTATAGCAGCCTCACTAATTACCACAACCTCACCCAACCACAGGTGGCCTCATTTTCTTTGATGATAATCTCTCAGTTGTTGTTGCCTATGCATCGCTCTCTGCATGTGTGGCTGTACCATTAACTCTTGTTCTGAATCCAAGGAGGAGCTAGATAATTGATCTCCTTCTGAGCTGTCTGCCACACTCTCCTCCTCCCTGTCACTCATGTCTTCTTGGTCAGAGGAGCCTTCACCAGCAGATTCCACCGGGGGCAAAACAGGCCTGCAGCATGTGGATGTCTCCCCCACATCCACAGTCCTTGGGGCAGGAGCTGGGCCAGAGCTATCCACAACAGAACCCATCCCTGTTTGGGGGGATTGAATATCAGCTCTCATTAGCTATTCTATAACCATTGACCACGAAACCCAACACAGCGGGATAGCTACAGGCTAAAGGAGACTTTGGTAAAGGGCTACTTCTACCACAATCCAGAGATGTAGTAGTGTGACTCTTGTTCCCCCATAAATCCCTGTTCAAGAACCAAAACAGCAGGGGATGTACTGTTTGAAGGTAGAACATTCTCCTGCAATCCAAGACTTCCCTTTTGCCTACATCATTCTATAAGGCTAAAGCAGGCAGAAGTGTTCCCAGCTTCAGTATCTGCATTAATGTTCTAGGAAAAGAATTTCAGGCTCTCTAGTTTTCCTCCCAAACCTTTTAATTTCAGCTGATTATTTAGCTTTTGCTTCTGCTAGGTTAGATATAACCCAAACATCATTGTAAACTCTTGGCACATCACCCTACCTCTTTGGGCCTGTCACCATTTTTCTTTTTTTCCTTTTGTCAGTGTTTGATAGGAAAATACTGCAGAATTTTCAATAGAGAGGAGAGGATCTGCGGGCAACTGAAGAAGCCTTTTTCGCCCCTGGAAATGATACTGGCTGAAATACCGCGGATTCCAAAAAGATCGGACAAAACAAACTAAATTCATTTTGCAGGATTTTGTCCTGAGTGAACATAGCAAACTTAGCAAAGCTGGCCAGTAATTTTCTAGTTCGATGTCAGAGACTTGAATTGATGGAGGCATTTCTTCACAAAATCAGCAACAATTTTGCACGATCGCATTTTATGATATAGTGGAAGTATGGCAAACATAAGAAAAAATGTTTTAAGGGGTATGTGCTACAAGGAAACTTTACATTAGTGATACTTTAGTTGCCTATATACCTATTTCACTTTATTTATTGTTTGTTTGTTTGTTTGTTTGTTTGTTTGTTTGTTTGTTTGTTCGTTCGTTCGTTTATTTATTTATTTATTTGATTTTTATGCCGCCCTTCTCCTTAGACTCAGGGCGGCTTATAACATGTTAGCAATAGCACTTTTTAACAGAGCCAGCCTATTGCCCCCACAATCCGGGTCCTCCTTTTACCTACCTCGGAAGGATGGAAGGCTGAGTCAACCTTGAGCCAGTGGTGAGATTTGAACCACTGACCTTCAGATCTACAAGTCAGCTTCAGTGGCCTGCAGTACAGCACTCTACCTGCTGCGCCAACCCAGCTCATATAACCACACAGTCTAAGATCACCATAAACTGATTATTTATTCCTTAATTTTTTCAAAGGATCTTAACATCATAACCATACTTTTTTCAAACAATATCACAAAGTAGTGATATTATACATGATTTTATATATAGAACTCCTTCCCCTCCAACAGATCTATAATTCTATTTTGCAGGGAGGGTGGGGGACTTTCTTCTTGATCACCCCATGCTGGCTAGGCTTGATGGAATTTGAAGTCCAATAAAACTGGCAGATATAGAGCTGAGAAAGGCACAATTAATATGATAATGCTTGACGACTGCTACAGCCCTTCCGAGGATGGCTATTAAATACTTCCAAATAATGACACTCTCTACTTTTTAAGATTACATGGTGGAGCAGTTAGGGCAATTCACTTCCACAATTATCTCAGCTGCTCCTAAGTTAAATACTTTATTTAACCAATGTAAATCTAATGTTAACACTTTGTAATTTGAGTTATGAAGAAAAGACAAGAGATGCGTGCTTTGTAACAAATGCTAAGTTGTATGCAAATCAGCGTCTAATTGTGTAGTACTCCCCTGTGGTTCTCTGCTTGCTGTAACTTTACAGATGTTCCCAAATTGCTTCATGGATTATATAAAGAAAAGACAATAATTAAGAATCGTCTTGTTTAAGGTCCACATGAACAATTAGTCCTTGCCAGTTTACTGCCTTCAATCAAGCAGAGATTTTATATACATCTGCTTCTTTAGCACCCTCCTTCGAAGAGAAACAACAGGATTCTTGTTTGCTATTTCTTTTCAGAATTAAGAAACACTTGGTTTTTTTGTTCACAAAACAATAATTTTATAGTTGGAGAGCTGGTAGTTAGCCCTGCCGTTTCTTGCAGCCATGATAGGCATTTATTGCCTGAGAAGCTGGGCAGGCCAGGATATGTCCCTTAATGTACAACGAATGAACATAATACTTGAATAGGGCATGAACAATATGATCTAGACCAGTGATTTTCAACCTTTTTTGAGTTGCAGCACATTTTTTACATTTATGAAACCCTGGGGCACATTGAGCGGGGGGAAGGTGGGGGCTAAAAAAAAGTTTGGACAAAAAAATTCTCTCTCTCTCTTCCTCCCTTTCGCTCTATTTCTCTCTCCCTCCCTCTTTCTCTCCCTTCCTTCTTTCTCTCTCCATCCCTCTTTCTTTCTTTTCCTTCCTTCCTCTCTTTTTTGCTCTTTCTCTCTCCTCCCTACCTCCCTCTATGTCTTTCTCTCTCTCTCCTTCCCTCACTCTCTTTCTCTCTCTCTATTGCTTTCTTTCTCTCTCTTGCTTTCTCTCTCTTGCTTTCTTTCTCTTGTTCTCTCTCTCTCTCTTGCTTTCTCTTTCTCTCTTGCTTTCTCTTTCTCTCTCTCTTGCTTTCTTTCTCTTGTTCTCTTTCTCTCTCTTGCTTTCTCTCTCTTGTTCTCTTTCTCTCTCTTGCTTTCTTTCTCTCTTGCTTTCTTTCTCTCTCTGAGCTTCGCGGCACACCTGACCATGTCTCACGGCACACTAGTTGAAAAACACTGATCTAGACAACTTCAGTTCTAACTATAAAGTCATTTTACTAAGATAATCAGTCTATTCAATTAGTAGCCGAGATTAAAACAAGGTTCACTCTTATTTTATAGACAATAACAACAAATTCTGCCTTCCTCTTGATATCCACTTCAGTGGATAACAGGAAGCTACCAAGAATAAAGGTAAATGCTATAATTGAGAAAGACAACTTGGATTTATTAAATATAAGTACAAATATTTGTAAATATTTCAAAATAGATAGGTAGGTAGGTAGGTAGATAGATAGAAAGATAGAAAGATAGATAGAAAGATAGATAGATAGATAGATAGATAGATAGATAGATAGATAGATAGATAGATAGATAGATAGATAGATAGATAGATAGATAGATAGAAACATAGAAACATAGAAACATAGAAACATAGAAACATAGAAACATAGAAACATAGAAGTCTGACGGCAGAAAAAGACCTCATGGTCCATCTAGTCTGCCCTTATACTATTTTCTGTATTTTATCTTAGGATGGATATATGTTTATCCCAGGCATGTTTAAATTCAGTTACTGTGGATTTATCTACCACATCTGCTGGAAGTTTGTTCCAAGGATCTACTACTCTTTCAGTAAAATAGTATTTTCTCATGTTGCTTTTGATCTTTCCCCCAACTAACTTCAGATTGTGTCCCCTTGTTCTTGTGTTCACTTTCCTATTAAAAACACTTCCCTCCTGGACCTTATTTAACCCTTTAATATATTTAAATGTTTCGATCATGTCCCCCCTTTTCCTTCTGTCCTCCAGACTATACAGATTGAGTTCATTAAGTCTTTCCTGATACGTTTTGTGCTTAAGACCTTCCACCATTCTTGTAGCCCGTCTTTGGACCCGTCTTTGGATAGATAGATAGGCAGGCAGGCAGGCAGGCAGGCAGGCATGTAGGCAGGCAGGCAGGCAGGCAGACAATCATAAATTAGATTCTGGGTCCAATTCAAAGTGGTAGTTATTACATCTATCTACAGTATCTATCTATCTATCTATCTATCTATCTATCTATCTATCTATCTATCTATCTATCTATCTATCTATCTATCTATCGGACTTATATGCCGCCCAACTCCCAGAGGACTTTGGGCAGCACTATTAAAGCACTTGATGGCATGGGTCCGGATTATCTGAGGAACTGTGTCACCCCAATGGGTTATCTCACTTGCTCCAACAGAGGAGTTTTTACATCTTGGTATCTTTTTATCCAGTTTGTGTATGTGTGTGTGTTAATTTTAATATTTTAATGTTTGATGCTGAACATTTTTAATGTTTGTCATGTTCTCATTGTTTTATGGGATTGAAAGCCACCCAGACTCACTTGACAGTGAGATGGATGACATATAAATTTAATAAACAAACAAACAAAACCAAAAGAAAACTTAGGACAATATTAGCAAAGTGAAAACAAAAAAAAGAGGAAGTGAAATCTATTTTTGCTTTTTTTCATATCCTGCACAAAAGCAATGCAAAGTGTAAGTCAATTGGACGCATTCTAGCTCTGATCTTCCCTGTTCTAGTTTCTTCTTATAATTTTCCTGTGGCTTATAATAGTTAAAGTCCAACACAACTTAAAGGGCTCCTGGATGAAGAACACTCTTTCGGAGGATCAGTTTAATTGAGAACATCTAAAATGCAAGTGTTTAGCAAAATTTCACACCTCCCACGCCAAAAGAAATTACTGCCTGGAAATTTTTCTAATTCTTCAGTGAGCAAGACAGTTGAGAAAGTGGTGTGAATACTAGGATTACGTTGTTGGATAAAGTGTATAACACTACTACCAATAGAAGTATTGGTATTCTTCACACACGTTTTTCTTCTGTGTCTGGTTGTTTAGAAGATTTTGCCTTTAGGTTACCTTCCCATTTGTTATGGGGCATAGAGGACCTTTCAGACATGAAGCCCTTTGCACAACCAGCTAAAATAATACAGTCACTGCAAGATTGAATCATGGACTTTATGGAATTTTCAAAATTCTGTATTTTATTGAACAACTTCCTATTTCTGTGGACAGGAAGAAAACAACGCTTACAACAGTCTATCTTTTATACTATTCTCCTGAATGATATTGAAATGTTATCTGTGTCATTGATATATTGATATTTTTCTTGCTGTGATATTGTACAATTTTTAATTTAATCTTTCTTATTACATAAATATATATTTCAGCCCTACATAGCATCGGACCAGATTGCTTAGAGGACCGCCTTCTGCCGCATGAGCCCCAGTGACTGGTTAGGCTGGTTAGGTCCCTGGTTAGGTCCCACAGAGTCAGCCTTCTCCGGGTCCCATCAACTAGACAATGTCGCTTGGTGGGGCCTAGGGGAAGGGCCTTCACTGTGGGGGGCCCCAGCACTCTGGAATCAGCTCCCCCCAGAGATTCGTACTGCCCCCACCCTCCTTGCCTCCCGTAAGAGTCTGAAGACTCACTTGTGCCGACAGGCCTGGGGACACTAGACATCAGCCCCTGCCGATCAATGGAATGCATGTTTGGTCTGTCAAATGAGAGTGACTGGTTTTTTAATAAATTGGGTTTTAGAATGTTAGTTTTTAGTTTAAAATAATTGAATCTAGGTAATTTTGTATTGTTTCTTTAATATGTTGTTAGCTGCCCTGAGTCCTCAGAGAGGGGTGGCAAACAAACAAGATAGATAGATAGATAGATAGATAGATAGATAGATAGATAGATAGATAGATAGATAGATAGACAGACAGACAATCAGACAGACAGACAGACAGACAGACAGACAGACAGACAGACAGACAAATATGCATATTATTCCAAGAGTCCTAAAGAAATGCAACAAGCACATTCCTTTTTTCCTATTAGAAAATTGAATGTGGCATCATGAAATACTGGAAATATTGGAGATAATTTGCTTTGTTATCATATGTTATCATATGAGCCGGGGTGGCGCAGCAGGTAGAGTGCTGTACTGCCGGCCAGTGAAGCTGACTGTAGATCTGAAGGTCAGCGGTTCAAATCTCATCACCGGCTCAAGGTTGACTCAGCCTTCCATCATTCCAAGGTGGGTAAAATGAGGACCCGGATTGTGGGGGCAATATGCTGGCTCTGTTAAAAAGTGCTATTGCTAACATGTTGTAAGCCGCCCTGAGTCCAAGGAGAAGGGCGGCATAAAAATTGAATGAATGAATGAATGAATAAATAAATAAATATGCGGTATAAATAATTATAAACTATGCATTTGAGGTGAAGTAATTTTTACATGACTATTAATGTATGCAAATATGAATGTATATTATGATTACTTAGGTATACAAATATTCATATATTTTGTTGCTAACCATTTTTTTTTCTTCTAAAAATTGGACCAAACTATTTATTTGATTTTTCTTCTTCTCAAAAGACCTGGGGAAAGTCTTTTGTGCAACCTCACACTTTTGTAGTTAATAAGAAGTAATGTTGATATGAGGAATATCTTCTTTATTCCATGTAGAACTGAAACTGGCTCCAGACATATCTCATGGGAAGTTTACGACAGGGCTCTGCAGCAGTTCAGAAGCTGCTGCAAATCCATTCAGCCATTTCTGATTCTGTGCCAGTTTATTTAAAAACAAAGCAAAGTGGGGGGGGGGGTTCTCCTCTTTGCAATGCTGCAAGTCTCGGAACCTGCATGTGGGCTCTTTTCCCATCAAATTGACCCTGCCTCCTGGACTCCCAACAACGGCTACTAATGCTCTCTCCCTTATCCCCACAAATCCAATTTCTGATGTCGAACTCCCCAGACTAGATCAGGATGCCATAAATGGCAGCTATTCTGATGGTTTAGTTCAGCTTTTTAGGCTGGCTTGGCAAAAAAATCATGGACACAGCTCATCTGGAACTTTGTTGTAGACAAGATTTAAGACATGCATTGCCCACTGTAGTGCATAAGTGTGAAGGGCCTTTGTATATTTGAAGGAAACAAGTTCTAAAGGGGAAAAGCAAACATGCTCTGGCAATCTCACACTACTTACCAGAGCTTTAAAAACTTTCACCAGACCCATCCTCGAATACAGCTCATCTGTTTGGAACCCATATCGCATCTCAGACATTAACACCCTTGAAAATGTCCAAAGGTACTTCACCAGAAGAGCCCTTCATTCCTCCACTCGAAACAGAATACCCTACGAAACTAGACTTTCAATCCTGGGCCTAGAAAGCCTAGAACTAACACGCCTTAAACATGATCTAAGTATTCCCCACAAGATCATATGCTGCAACGTCCTGGCTGTCAAAGACTACTTCAGCTTCAACCACAACAACACAAGAGCACACAACAGATTCAAGCTTAATATTAACCGCTCCAAACTTGACTGTAAAAAATGTGACTTCAGTAACCGAGTTGTTGAAGCATGGAACTCATTACTCCATAGTGTCATCCCCAAACCCCCAATACTTTATCCTTAGATTATCTACAGTTGACCTATCCAGATTCCTAAGAGGTCAGTAAGGGGCGAGTACAAGTGCACTAGAGTGCCTTCCGTCCCCTGTCCTATTGCTCTCCTATATCTCCTATACCTTTCTTCTATTCCTGTATTTCTTCTTCTATTCTTTCATTGATATGGTCATTTATATGTTCCTATATCTTCTCTCCTCTTCTTTCTTAGATATATTTTACTATGAGTATATCCTCTATAACCTTCGTCATGTATTTTATTATGTGTATACCCACTAAAACCCTCATTGTGTATTGGACAAAATCAATAAATCAATAAATCATAAATAAATAAATAATTGATAGAAACCACCTAATGAGGCTTCCCTTCTGCGAGTGGGTAACAAGGACAAAAAGCAGAAGATCCACCAATCAAGCCTTGTTGATTGGGAACAAGAGAAACTGTCAATACTACATCCTTCATTGGTTGGGTTTGTCAATATATAAACTAACCACCAATGTATGTTTGGAGGAATTAGTATAATGTTACTTTAAGAGCTAGGGCTGCAATTAGCCATAAAAGGAAGAAAGATGTGTTGCTCTCTGTTGTTGTTGTTGTTGTTGCTGTAAGTTGGTGGCTATTGCAGTTAGTTTTGCTAATGCTGATATATTGCTGTGTGCTAAATATTGGTCTGTGTATTATACCTATGGTATTGTATGGAACTGTGTGAGAATATTATTTGTTAGCTGCTGTATGTATAGAACTGTATATTCTGATATCTGGTTTGTATATGATTGCTTGACTCGGATATGTATGTAATTGACTGTTTATACATTGTAAATAATACTCTTACATATATTTGTCTGTGATATTGGCTGAACAACCACCACTGCCATATATACTCTGTTTTCTAAGTTTAGGATTCTAACATTGGTTATAAGCCCAGTGTGGAATGCTAACAGAGACAATGGCTTAGGCTGCATGGTAGAATTGCCCTAAAGCAGTGGTTTCAAACATGTTGGCCTCAAGACCCCTTTACGTTTTCAAAAATGACTGATGACCTTGAAGAGCTTTGTTTTATGTTGGAGACATCTACCGATATTTATTGTATTAGACATTAAAACTGAGAGATTTTTAAAATATTTGGCAGAACAATATCCCTGAAAAGGACTAAGGGAAGTTTAGACCACAGTTTGAGAAATGGTACGCTGAACAAATCTCAGTCTCCCTTCTGATAACCAAAATGCAACAACTTTGCTGTAAAGACCTGACATTATGTTACCACTTAAATTTAAGTAATGTAAACAGTTGACTGATTAAAATTAAAAAATGGTTACATTGTAAAAGTAATAAATTATAATAAATTATATCTACTCTATTACTTAGCCAATTGATAGGTCCTCTTTGCTAAGTATTTTGCATATTTATTTATTTATTTAATTTATTTATTTGATTTCTATGCCACTCAGGAGAAGACCTGAAACTCAGGGCAGCTTACAAAATATTAGAAATCTACATAAAACTGTATTCTAAAAAAACCACATTTAAAACTAAAGAAACAGGTTCACACGTCACACATCTGACATTCATTCATTGGATGAGGCAAGATGTCAAAGTTTCAATGGCACCAAGCCTGCTGGCAGAGGTGGGTCTTCAAAGCTTTGCAGAAGGCAGGGAGAGTGGGGGCAGTACGAATCTCTGGGGGGAGCTCGTTCCAAAGGGCCGTGGCAGCCACAGAGAAGGCTTTTCCCCTAGGCCCCACCAGACGATATTGTCTGGCTGATGGGACCTGGAGAAGACCAACTCTGTGGGCCCTGATCAGGCGCTGGGATATATGAGGCAGGAGACGGTCCCATAACTAATCTTGTCCCATGCCATGTAGGGCTTTTTAGGTCAGAACCAACGCTTTGATTATGTTCAGAGAGCAATCGGCAACCAGTGCATCACATGGAGTGCTGTAGAGACATGGTCATATCTCGGAAGGGCCATGATTGCTCGCGCGGCTGCATTATGTATTACCTGCAGTGTCCAAACACTCTTCAAAGGTAGCCTCATGTAGAAAACATTGCAGTAGTCAAACCTTGAGGTGATAAGGACATAAGTGACTGTGAGTAGAGACTCTCTGTCTGTTCTGTCGGGCTCTCTGGTAGAATCCTCCCAAAAATTCACAGGTACACATTTCAGACACACACACGTTTGAAAATTCAAAACCATGTTCTTTATAATAAAAATTCACTTAAACCAAGCCCTCTTTTAGTATAGCAACGAGCACTCATCTCCAAACAAACTGGTAATTTGTACAAGTCCCTTATCAGTTCCGTGATACTTAGCTTGCAGCTGTGAGGCAATCCACAGTCCTTCTTCTTTCACAAAGTGAAACACACTTTGCCCTGGTTTAGTTTCAAAGCGGGGGGAAATCAGCACACAAAAGGTCAAAGTCAGTAAAGCAGTCACGAAACACAACAATCAGATAATCCTCCACAATGGCCAAACCCACAGGCTGCTATTTATAGCAGCCTCACTAATTATTACAGCCCCACCCAACCACAGGTGGCCTCATTTTCTTTGATAATAATCTCTCAGTTGTTGTTGCCTATGCATCGCTCTCCGCATGCGTGGCTGTATCATTAACTCTTGTTCCGAATCCAAGGAGGAGCTAGATAATTGATCTTCTTCTGAGCTGTCTGCCCCACTCTCCTCCTCCCTGTCACTCATGTCTTCTTGGTCAGAGGAGCCTTCATCAGCAGATTCCACCGGGGGCAAAACAGGCCTGCAGCATGTGCAGGAGCTGGGCCAGAGCTAACCACAACACTGTCCAAGTAGTTCTGCAACTGGCACACCAGGTGAACCTGGGCAAATGCCCCCCTCGCCACAGCTGAAAGATGGTGTTCTAAGGTCAGCTGTGGATCGAGGAGGATGCCTAAGTTGCAGATCTTCTCTGAGGGGGTCAAAAGTTCCCTCCGCTCAGAATAGATGGAAGTGTCCTTGGGAGGCAGAACCCACAGCCACTCCATCTTGTCAGGGTTGAGTCTGAGCCTGTTAACACCCTAATAGCCTCCAGACACCGGCACATTACTTCCACTGCATCACTTAGTGGACACAGGGTAGAAATGTATAGCTGAGTATATATTCAGTGGATCAAAAGGATTGATCAATTTGTTAGACAATAGGATGACTAAACAATATATTTCAGCTGGAAAAAACAATGCAGAAAAAACTCACAAAGCTGAGAAACTTGATAATAGCCTGGTTTTCCCTAAAATAAGACATCTCCTGATAATAAGCCCAATAAGGCTTGAGTATATGGCAATAAGGCCAAGAGCTTATTTCAGGGTTCAAGAAAAATATAAGATAGGGTCTTATTTTGGGGAAAACATGGTCTATTTTGAGAAAAAAAATATTTTTTCAAATATCCATGTTTTTTATTTTATTTCCTAAGCAAGGTTTGGTTAAACCAGGTTACAAATATTGTCTGTTCCAGGCCTATATTTAGTTTTCAGTGATTCAGTAGGAAAGTTTTGTGCCCCATAGCCAAATTCTAGCAAGGATGCTAAAAATTTCAAGTGGCAGAAGCAAGTATCCAGGTTGGATATAAACAACTGTTAAAAATTAAAGTAATAACACTGTACTATTTTTTTCTAAGCTAATTAGGCAATCTGCCAGGTGTTTAGCACTAAGACAGCAATGCCTTAATTGGAGCAGTATTAATCAAAAGTGGAAATCTAGCAATAATTAACTATCTATCATTACCATAATTACCATTTCCTTTATTATGTGAGATTCACAAATTACATAAAGTATCACAACTCTTGTTAATTATTATTTCCCAACAAAATTACACATTAGTTTTTAAAGAACATGAAAATTGATAGTATCAAATATTCCATGTAGTGTAACAACACATGTGATTCAAAGGTTAAGGATTAAAAAGCATGTAGAATTCACTTGTGTTATAAAACAAAATAAAGTGAAGAAAAATATATTCTGCTATTGCATCCAAAACAGGAAAAGGGAATATAACTCATTCCCCTTTCTCATCTGAAATACATAAAAATTATGTCAGGGGTTCTCAAACATTTTGGTCTCTACATTCTTAAACATCATTAAGAACCTCAAAGTGTTTTGATTTATGTGAGTTATATCTATCAATATTTGCTATACTGTATTAGAAATTTAAATTGAGATTTTAAAATATTTATTTATTTGACTTCACAACACACACATACCCAGGGGATCTTGGGACCTTAGAGAATTGCAGGGTTATGTATTGAATCTAATCAAAGTTAAATACATTTCAATTTGATTGTTTTATGTTGAAAACTTCTGCATATACCTTGGTCCTTCATACAGAAATCAAAGTTGAACTGTTTCAACTTCAATTCGAAGCGTGGAACTCATTACTGGACTCCATAGTGTCGTACCCAAACCCCCAACAATTTACCCTTAGATTATCTACGGTTGACCTATCCAGATTCCTAAGAGGTCAGTAAGGGGCAAGTACAAGTGCACTAGAGTGCCTTCCGTCCCCTGTCCTATTGCTCTCCTATATCTCCTATACCTTTCTTCTATTCCTATATCTCTTCTTCTATTCTTTCATTGATATGTTCTATTACTATATCTTCCTTTCTATTCTTTCTTAGATATATTTTACTATGAGTATCTCCTCTATAACCTTCATCATGTATTTTACTATGTGTATATATATACTGTATATATATATATATATATATACCTACTAAAACCCTCATTGTGGATTGGACAAAATAAATAAATAAATTAATTAATTAATTAATTAATTAATTAATTAATTAATTAATTAATTAATTAATTAAATTGAAAAATTCCAGGCTGACAAATATTTCTTCAAAATTTATTTAAGATCCAATGTTTCAATTAATCATATTCTAATGGTAGTTATATTACATTGTATGTTGTGTTGTTAGTAATATTTTCCATCTTTGGATAGTTTAACATTTAGTTTAACATTATATATTTTTTCTATATGTTTGAACTCTTCTTCAAGGCTCTTCTCTTTTAACTTTGTATAACAAAGCAAAGAAAAACAATTTTCCAGGGGGTTCAAAATTATATTCACATGTGAAACAACTGTGATCAGCTTTTGCCACTTGAGCTGTAAATTACCTTCTTATAATATTAACTATGATTTTCAGGATGCTATTAAGTGATTACTCATTATAACAGGGCGGTCTAACTAGGGGGAACCAGAAAAAACTAGATTCTTTCAACCAAAGCATCCTTTACCCAGAACATTCTTACCTGAGTTCTGAAAAGATATTTTCTTCAAGAAACTGAAATAACTCAACCTGAACTGAACTACACATTTATGGATCTGTTCAGACACCATGTGCATAGAAGGACTCTTGCTACTGATGTCCAAATGCCATTTTTTATTTTATGTACTGTATTTATTTTGTCAAGTACGTATTGGTAGTATACAAAGATATAACAATATAACAGGGTGATTCGACACAAAATGTAACCCTTCCCTGGTACAGAGCTGAAAGGATTGGATACTGTAGCCTAGAGGTTAATTCTCTGCCTTACAAGGCAAAGGTTGCAGGTTCAAGTCCCAGTGAGGGTATGGCTAGCTGATGAGGCCAAAATAAGGCCGAAATAGATCTATCCTAGTCTCCCTTAATTTTCAAATTCAGCTAAAACATGTGACAGATATAACATTGTTTATATGCATGATACTAGTAAGAGAGAAACATTAGGACAGAGGATGGTAGGCATTTGGGTATTATTTAACAATGGCCTTCTGAAAATAAATCCTTTGCATGCATGACAAATGGTGATTAGTCTGCAGTACTTAGATTTCCCCATGCATATTAAAAAAAAAAAAAAGCTTCTATGACAGCTTCTATGTCATTCTTTGGTCAGTATCTTTGGCAAGGCATCTGACAGAATGGGACTTTTTGCCTCCTCCACTTCTCCGTGCGCGATTTCTCTACCTGCCCAGGTGCATAGCAGAATTGCGCTGGACTCCGCTAGCACTCAGAGCCACGGGGGCGAGTACACGTCTCCGTTCCATCTTAGCAGTCCACCTCTGGCCTAGTGAATGTCAAAGCCATTGTCCTGGATGAAACCCAGAGCATCCAAGAATACATCAGTAAGATTACACCCAAAGATAAACTACTGAGATAATTCCTCAGGTAGCAGCAGACATGGGAAGAAGCTCGAGCAGAGGAAGAACCATGGCAAGGCAAGACCCTGCGTGGAACGTACCATCAAGTCTACGGAGTCTACGGAGAGGGGCGGCATATAAATCCAATAAATCTAATCTAAATAGCTGAAGTGGCAGGCACTGGGAAATCCAACCAATGGATGGAAAGAGCTGGACTAAAAGACAGCACAGATACACTGATTAAAGCAGCACAAAAACAGGCACCGAGCACTCAATCCATAGAAGTAGAGGTCTATGGCAGGGGTAGGCACAGTTGGCTCTTCTATGACTTGTGGACTTCAACTCCCAGAATTCCTGAGCCAATCAGGCTAACTCAGGAATTCTGGGAATTGAAGTCCACATGGCATGGAAGAGCCAGGTTTGCCTACCTCTGGTCTATGGCGTCAGATAGGATCCAAGGTGCAGATATCAGAGAGACCTGAGAGACAGTGCAACACATAGTGGCAGAGTATAAGATGCAGGCACGGACCGCATGCACTGAATAGCACAACCAAGTATCTGGTATTGTGTACAGGAAATTATGCACAGTGTATGGGCAAGACTTTCCTAAGTCTGATGTGAGATCCCAAAGACATTTATGGAGGGGGGGAAAAGCAAGGATCCTATTGGACTTCCAGATCCAAACATACAGGCTGGTAATAGCTAAGCAATCGGGCATCGTGGTAGTATATTAAGAAATCCCAGAGTAAAAGTCAATTTAATGTACCATATATAAAAGTTACAGTCCTTATCAAAAATGAACTCTAAAAAAACCCCCAGTTCTCAGAATGTGTTTCTTAACATGCAGGGGTTTGGATCAGGTGTACCCGAAGTCCCTTCCAATTCTACAATAGGCAGAATAGCCTGGTTTCTAAAGATTGATTATGGTGGGAGTATATGAAATATTTCTCTATTGATTGTAATTGGTAAGAGCCGAATGTACCCAGCTTAGCATGGGGGAACTAAAAAACATAGAGTGTTGTAGTATAGCATACTGTACAGCAGTGTTTCCCAACCTTGACAACTTGAAGATATCTGGACTTCAACTCACAGAATTCCCCAGCCAGACTTCTGGGAGTTGAAGCCCAGATATCTTCAAGTTGTCAAGGTTGGGAAACACTGCTGTACACAAAACTCAGTATAATCCCTAAATACATCTACGGTTTCAGCCAGTTGTTGTCTAATAAAACTATAGCACCATCTGGTGGCCAGAAAATATTTAGACATCAGAGCTAAATGTCTGGACTCTGGTTTTTTGCTTGAAGACATTTTACTTGTCATCCAAGAACCTTTTTTTAAAATTTTATTTTGTCAAACAATTATAGGGTGATAATTTGTACAAATTAAACATTAGATAAATAATGATAAAAAGTAACAAAAGAAGACAATAGGACCGGGACGGTAGGCACAGTGGTGCGCTTATGCACGCCCCTTACAGACCTCTTAGAAAGGGAGAGAGGTCAACTGTAGATAGTCTAAGGTTAAAGGTTTTGGGGTTAGGAGTAGAAACCACAGAATCAGGTAGTGCATTCCAGGCATTGATTACTCTGTTGCTGAAGTCGTATTTTTTGCAGTCAAGTTTGCAGCGGTTGACATTTAGTTTAAATCGATTTCGTGCTCGTGTGTTGTTGCGGTTGAAGGTGAAGTAGTCATTAACAGGTAGGACATTTTGGTATATGATTTTATGAACTATAATTAAGTCAGAAGGGAGACGATGGAGTTGTAAGTTGTATAAACCAAGAATTTCAAGTCTGGCGGAGTAAGGTATTTTGTTGTGAGAAGAGAAATGAAAGACTCTTCTTGTGAAATATTTCTGGACTCTCTCAATTGTGTTGATGTCAGATATGCAATGTGGGTTCCATACAGGCGAGCTGTATTCTAGGATTGGTCTGACAAATGTTTTGTAAGCTCTTGTTAGCAGTTCAAAATTACCAGAGAAGAAGCTGCGAAGGAAGCAACTTCTTGGATGTCTTTCTGTCTGCAAAAGACAGATTGATGAAAAAGAGCCGAAAATGGTGCTAAACAGGATAGTGGCTTATGGCTGATTGGTTTAAAATGTATGTACATGTATATTATTGTTATATTCTAAGGTATGTGTACAGCGGTGGGCTAGTAACTGGAATGTTAAATAGGGCTCGCCGCTGCAGCTCGTAAGTGCTTGTGAGGTCAGCGCAATTTTGATTCTGCACCTGGGGAAGTAGCAAAATTGTGCACGGAGCTGCAGATGCGTCCATGTTTCTGCAAGGTTTTTTTTGCTTCCGCACATGCCGAAACATGGGTGCACCTGCGGCTCCGTGTGCAATTTTGCTACCTCCCCAGGTGCAGAAGCAAAATCGTGCTGGCCCCGCAAGACCGGTCGGACGTCTTCGTGACGTCAAAGCTCTGCCCATGGAATTCCCTATTGGGATTCCCCACCTTCTTTCTAGCCTCCAGATCGGCCGAGAACGCCACCGCCGATTGCAAAAACGGCGCTCCGCCCAGCGGCACCGCCCAGCTGTAACCTTCTGAAACAGCCGGGCGCTTTTCGGAGGCCTCTGGAACCTGAACCCGAACCCAAACTTCCTGGTTCGGGTTCGGGAGAACGGCAAGAAGCCCCCTGGCTGTTTTAAAAGGTTACAGCTGGGCGGAGCACCATTTTGCGATTTTTTTTAATTTTTGCACGGATTAATCACTTTTACATTGTTTCCTATGGGAAACAATGTTTCATCTTACGAACGTTTTGCCATACGAACCTACTTCCAGAACCAATTAGGTTCGTAAGATGAGGTATTACTGTATATTGATGTGTGGAGGAGTTTGTGGACAAAAGTAAAAAACTTTTTAAAAGAAAAAGAAAAAAGAAACTTCTTGGATGACAAGCAAAACATCTTCAAACAAAATTTTAAAAACCCATGCAAAATGTCCATTTGCCTTTTAAAAAGCACCTTTGGGACTTCTTAGACATCCATTGGGAATCAAAACTTAACAAGTTATTTTGGTCAAACACAAACAGAACTCATCACTGCAGCATTTTGGTTCAGAGGAGGAGGCTGTTGCTAATAGTGGCAAGATTTTGAATGAAGACAAAACATGGGAGGGAAACACATTTAGCCAGTTCTTTTAAGCATTGTCTGAAGCCTGTCTATCAGACATGGAAGAATTTTTTTTTTAATGTTGTGTTCTTAACAATGAAATATGATGTTTGCGATTTTGATTGGCTCCTATCCTATAAGAACGTTTCTCTTGACCCTTTAATGTGATTTCTGTCTTTCACTGCATTAATATCTACCAATAGATTTACTACTCATTGGCACAGAAAGGAAGCCTCTAGCTGCATTGTATAAATATATTAATAATGAATCCATAAGTACTCCTCCTTCTACATAAGCAAATCTGGGCAGCCTCCCATATGAAGCCCAGGTGGCCCTGACTCTACTGACTAACTCTAATCCCTCAGATTTTATGCCCAGGATGTGAGTTGATTGAAGAGTTTATTTTATTGTTCTTTTACTATTTTGTATGCTGGGTTTTATACTACGCCAATGATGTCAGTTGTGAACCACCAACATTCATCCACCTAGGCTTTCAGAGTCACTTTGGATAGTGAGATAGACAGTATATAAAATGCATTAATAAAAAATAATGTCGTATTACCTAAAAATGTCTGCGTCACACGCAGATTTCTTGTTTTTCACATTTTCTTTCTTTTGTTTCCAAACTTTTTCTTTTCTTTTCTTTTTCAACCCTAAATCTTTCTGTTTCTAGATAAACTTTAACATTTTCATACCCCTTTGCCTTTACTCTCCCCATTTATAAAATACTTTCATCTATTTACTATTATCTAAAATATATAGATACATATACATACTAGAAATTGATAAATTACTGGAAATGAGATGCAAGATTTACTATTATAATTTAAGATATAGTTGGTAACAGTAAGGATATTGTCTATTTACATTGTTTAAGAAACATTATAACGATATTAAGAAATATATGTGCTACAATGTATAATGTATGATGTAAAATGTTACTACCTTTCCATATTTCTTGATTTTGTATCCCCTTTCCCTACCTCCCCTTTTTTTTTTGTTCATCCTTTCCTTCCCCCCTCTTTCCCCCCTTTCTTTTCTTTGTATTTATAAATAAAGTATATTTTTTAAAAAAATAAAAAATAATGCAAGACGGCCCTAATAGTTAACCTGACTCGCCAAAAAAATTAATGCACATTTATTACAAAGTGTAACTGAATTACAGACACGGTTATGGAACTATGTATTTTGTAGTGCATTAACCATACATTAAAAAAAACACTCCTGCATGAACCATTGCTGTGGAAGATAATCTTCTAAATGAGCAATTATTACTTCCCAACATTTCCAGTGAGGAAATAGTAAGTTAGACATCCATGAAGGAATGGCGATGGCATTATGGCTGAAATTGCTGGCCAGGGGGCAGATCTTGGCTGCAAAATCAGGATAAAAAAGATGTTGTGAAATCACCCACTCCTATTCCAAGTACTGTAGCTGCTACTCACAAGGAAATGATAGCAACTGTCATTGTGGTCAGCTGATGAAATGGCTGGGAATTGAGAGATTACAATTACACCCATTCATAATGTGGTCTACCTGGATATAAAACTTGGCCGAGTCTCATTTCTTAATCACTTTCAAATTTACTTATTCACTACTTTTGAAATATTAAGCACTTTCGGAATGGCAAGTTTGATGGCATACACTGGGGGAGTTTCCTTTAATCCTTGATGAAAGACTTTTCAACTATGTTTAGAGAGTAAATTTGGGGAATAAATGGAAAAGGATGATTAGACTGTTGTTTCTGGAAAGATATAAGCATATTAAGGATCTAGATGGATTTGAAATAGGATTTTTATATTAATTGAAAGAATCTTACCCGTAGGAATTAGTTGGTGTTTTAATTTCTGGAAAATAAAGGTAGGTGGGATTTTGAAAGTTCGACACTAGAGGGAACCATAATGAAGTACATTTTTAATTAAAAAAGAAGAACACTTGTTCAATTTGTGAATACAAGATGGAGGAAAGTACTTCAACACTGGATGGACTGAAGGATATTTGTGAATCATTTTTTAAATTTTCTATTCTTTCTTTGTTATTTCCTTTTCCCCTACCTTTATTTTTATATTATTTATATTTCTTTATTTATACTTTTATTTTATAGTTTGGACAAATTATATATTATTAAAAATATATATTCAATATTAATATCATATCTACCCTCTTGCTCACCATCTCCTGCGCCACCTCACCATTACACCTTGCTACACCATTGACACGAAAGCCACAAACATTACACTCGTACCAAGCATCTCAACATCTCAGCTCGTATGGACCCTCTCTGCACCCTACACAGCTGCACCAATACCAACCCTACCCCTCACCTTACAGCCCTCATTGAGAGAGTCCAGAAATATTTCACAAAAAGAGTCCTCCATTCCTCTGCTCACTAGACTTGAAAATTTGGGCTTACATAGCTTCAAACTTTGTTGCCATCGATCTGATTTAAATGTAATTCATAAAAACTACAGAAAATATAGTTCATAAAAAATCCAAGAACCTTGGTGGTCCAGTGGCTAGCTGCCAGCAGTTTGGCAGATTGAATTTCAGTCAAGGTTGACTCAGCTTTCCATCCTTCCAAGGTCGACAGCGGAACGCTAAATTGCGCTCGCCACCGCGGCTCGTAAGTTCTTGCGGGACCAGTGGGATTTTGCTGCTGCACCTGTGGAGGTAGCAAAATTGTGCCCGTGTTTCGGTGAGGTTTTACATGCGGGTCCATGCGCAGCACAGGCGCAGCAGCAAAATTGCACTGGTCCCGCAAGAACTTACGAGCCACGGCGGGGAGCACAATTTAGCATTCCAGCTCGTAGCCCACCGCTGTCAAAACTGTATGTACTGACTAAAATTTGGACAAGTTTGTGATCAGACCTCCAAGTTTGAAGACCATCATAGAATCATAAACCCAATGGGTTGTAAAGCACCCATCCCATCATTATAAATGCAAGTCACCATTAAGCAACAAAAACTATGTATAAAGGTTGACTGCTTCCTTATTTGCAAGCAGGAAATTTCAGAGGTATGATGCAATGGAATCACAGCCTAGTCAAAAAGCTAGACTAACATAGGAGGAAGTAGAAGGCAGATATAGTTTAGCTGAGTGGTCAGGTCCAACATATAATAGGAATGTCTCTTGCAAAGCTGCACCAGGGCAAGATAAAAAAAAAAACTCTTGCTATAAATAAGCCTCAGCTCAGTGGCGCCAGATTAACATCATTGCTAATTTTTTGTAAATCCTGCAATCCTAATTCCATAAAAATTACTTGGCTTGCTGTATAATGTATGGGTTCCCTGGTGAAACCTTGTGCATGTAAGAATGCCTGGGCAATTTTCTATGGTTGGGGATTACAATTAACTATTTTCAGTGGCCTAAGGAACATGTGGCAACCAGCTATCAAAAAGAGTGAAGCGGATGCTATAAAATACCAGCTTCTGTGCCACGTAAATCTGCAAGAATGAAGTTAATTGGCTTTTGGGGGGAAATTTTATAAAAATTACTATTTTAGAAAACATGTATTTGTTTCTTCTACCTCCAATGATAGACAGCTGCATCACCAATTTTCAGCAATACAGATTCCTAACCTTTTAAAAAGAGTCTTATTTGAAAATGTTTGAGAATTTCTTATCCAAGATCCACTTTTTGTGTCCTAATGGTGTGGATTTTGTGCAATCTGTGAAATTAGATAGGATAATAATAATAAGGGTTTTTTAGTTACTTTAAATATTAGATTTGTCATACATTGTTTTATTATTGTTCTGAGCCGCCCCGAGTCTGCAAAGAGGGGCGGCATGCAAATCTAATAAATAAATAAATAAGTGAACAGGTAGTGATTTGGGTGGAGAGTATAGTCAAGAGCCATTAGGATGTACAGTGATACCTTGTCTTACAAACTTAATTGGTTCTGGGACGAGGTTCTTAAGGTGAAGAGTTTGTAAGACAAAACAATGTTTCCCATAGGAATCAATGGAAAAGCGATTAATGCATGCAAGCCCAAAATTCACCCCTTTTGCCAGCTGAAGCGCCCTTTTTTGTGCTGCTGGGATTCCCCTGAGGCTCCCCTCCATGGGAAACCCCACCCCCGGACTTCTGTGTTTTTGTGATGCTGCAGGGGAATCCCAGCATCGCAAAAACGAGTGCTTTGCTGGCAACGGAAATCCGGAGGTGGGGTTTCCCAGCGAAGGGAGCATCAGTGAAATCGCAGCATCGCAAAAACACCGACTCCTCGAAACCCCACCTCTGGACCTCTGTGTTTTTGCAATGCTGCGATTCCCCAGTGAAGTGCCCGTTTGTGCGCTGCTGGGATTCCCCTGCAGCATCACAAAACACGGAAATCCGGAGGTGGTGTTTCCCATGGAGGGGAGCCTCAGAGGAATCCCAGCAGTGCAAAAACAGGTGCTTCGCTGGCAATGGAAGTCCGAAGGCGGGGCATCCCAGCGGCGGCGGTGGGTTTGTAAGGTGAAAATAGTTTGTAAGAAGATCAAATTAGAGGAGATTCCATTGTCTCTTCATAGCACTAGGAGTTCAAATTTTGCTTACAAGCAAGCGGCCAAATAAGTATGTTTTCACAATCTATTCTCTACTCAATTTCTATTTTGGTGATTCATTTTAATGTATCATATTTCTATAATTTAGAATAAGAATAGAATAGAGCTGGAAGAGACCTTGGAGGTCTTCTAGTCCAGCCCCCTGCTCAAGCAGGAGATCCTACGTCATTTCAGACAAGTGACTGTCTAGTCTCTTCTTAAAAACCTCCAATGATGGAGCATCCACAATTTCCGAAGACAAGATGTTCCACTGGTTAATTGTCCTCAGTGTTAGGAAGTTTTGCCTTTGTTCCAGGTTGTTTCTCTCTTTGATTAGTTTCCAACCATTGTTTCTTGTCCTAACCACCAGTGCTTAGGGGAATAATTTGACCCCTCTTCTTTGTGGCAGTCCCTCAAATACTGGAATACTGCTATCATGTCACCCTTAATTTTTCTTTTCTTTAGTCTAGCCAAACCCAAAACTTGCAGCCATTCTTCATATGGTTTAGTCTCCAGGCCTTTGATCATCTTAGTTAGTTTGCTTGTTTGTTTGTTTGTTTGTTTATTTATTTATTAGATTTGTATGCCGCCCCTTTCCGTAGACTCGGGGCGGCTCACAACATAATAAAACAATTCATAACAAATCTAATAATTTAAAATTTAAAGTAGTTAAGAAAACCCCATTTTTAAGCAGACATACCTACAAATATACCATCCATAAATTATATAGGCCCGGGGGAGACATCTCAATTCCCCCATGCCTGACGACAAAGGTGGGTTTTTGAGGAGTTTACGAAAGGCAAGGAGGGTAGGGGCAGTTCTAATCTCTGGGAGGAGCTGGTTCCAGAGAGTTGGGGCCACCACAGAGAAGGCTCTTCCCCTGGGGCCCGCCAACTGACATTGTTTAGTTGACAGGAGCCGGAGAAGGCTGACTCTGTGGGACCTAATCGGTCGCTGGGATTCGTGCAGCAGAAGGCAGTCTCGGAGGTAATCTGGTCCAATGCCATGTAGGGCTTTAAAGGTCAGGACCAATACTTTGAATTGTGACCGGAAACTGATCAGCAGCCAATGCAAGCCACGGAGTGTTGAAGAAACGTGGGCGAATCTTGGATTCCCCACGATGGCTCTCGCGGCTGCGTTCTGCACGATCTGAAGTTTCCGAACACTTTTCAGAGGTAGCCCCATGTAGAGAGCATTGCAGTAATCGAACCTCGAGGTGATGAGGGCATGAGTGACTGTGAGCAATGACTCCCTGTCCAAATAGGGCCGCAACTGGTGCACCAGGCGAACCTGGGCAAACGCCCTCCTCGCCACAGCCGAAAGATGATGTTCCAATGTCAGCTGTGGATCGAGGAGGGCGCCCAAGTTGCGAACCCTCTCTGAGGGGGTCAGTAGTTCCCCCCCCCAGGGTAATGGATGGACAGATGGAATTGTCCTTGGGAGGCAAGACCCACAGTCACTCTGTCTTGTCTGGGTTGAGTTTGAGTTTGTTGACACCCAAACCCAAAACTTGCAGCCATTCTTCATATAGTTTAGTCTCCAGGCCTTTGATCATCTTAGTTGCTCTTATTTGAATTTTTTCCAGTCTCAACATTTTTTTGAGTAGTATGGTAAGCAAAATTGGCTGCAGTATTCTAGGTGCATCTGTTTATACAAACCAGGATTGTATTAGCCTTTTCTGGCTGCATACTGTTGGCTCATATTCAAGTGATCATCTACTAGAACTCCAAGGTCCCTCTCACAGTTACTGTTTTTGAGCCAGATCTTGCCTAATATGTACTTATACCTTTGATTTTTCCTAGTTAATGTAAAACGTTTTCTCCACATTAAAAATAATTTTTTTGGATAGGGCCTATTGTTCAAGTTTGTCCAGATCTTTTTGGATCCTAAGCTTGTCTTCTGGGGTGTTGGCTATTCCTGCCAGTTTAGTATCATCTGCAAATTTGATGAGTTCCCCTTCTATTCCCTCATGTAAGTCATTAATGAAGTTATTGAAGAGTACTGGGCCTAAGATGGAGCCTAGTGGTACCCCACTGCTCACTTCTCCCCATGTGGATGTAATACTAAATTCCTTATTGAAAACTAAATGTTTTGCCCAGGATTTTGCTGGTCTACTAATTTAGTGACTTTATCAAAGAATGAAGTAAGATTGGCTTGGCATGATGTTTTAAAAAAACTCATGCTGGCTACTAGTTAAAACTGTATTTGCTTCTAGTTGTTTGCAGATGTTTATTTTATTATTTTTTCCAGGCTCTTCCCAGGTATTGATGTTAGACTGATTGGTCTGAAGCTTCCAGGAATGGGACTTTTTGCCTCCGCCAGTTGGATGAAGCTCTTTCCTCCGCAGTAGCTAATCGGCTGCTGCCTTCACTCCCTCGCCCAAAGGCCCCTAGCTCTTGGCCCCAGCCCTTTGGCCACAAAAATCCAAATTCAGCCACAGCCTTTTGGCCACATGGGACACTTCGCCACCATCCAATCAGAATGGTTGTTACAAAATGCTACTTTTGGAAGGAAAGAATGGGACAGTTTGCTCTTTCATACACAAACACACACATTGAATGATAGAGAGGGAAGGGACCTCGGTGGCTATCTAGTCTGACCCCCTTCTCATTCAGGAGACTTACAGAATGATAGAAAGGGAAGGGACCTTGGTGGCCATCTAGTCTGACCTGACCCACCTTCTCATTCAGGAGACTTACAGAATGATAGAGAGGAAAGGGAACTCAGTGGCCATCTAGTCTGACCCACCTTCTCATTCAGGAGACTTGCAGAATGATAGAGAGGGAAGGGACCTCAGTGGCCATCTAGTCTGACCTGACCCACCTTCTCATTCAGGAGACTTACAGAATGATAGAGAGGGAAGGGACCTTGGTGGCCATCTAGTCTGACCCACTTTCTCATTCAGGAGACTCACAGAATGATAGAGAGGAAAGGGAACTCAGTGGCCATCATTTAGCGGAGGCTAAATGTCCTAAACCCGTAGCTTCCTGGGTCTGTTTCCTCGCCCCCTCCTTCTTGAAGATGGGAACCACATCAGCCTTTTTCCAAACCTCAAGTACTTCCCTGGTGCTCTAGGATTTTTGAAAGATGTGGTACTATGGCTCTGAGAGAACACCTGCCAGCTCCTTCACAACTTTAGGAAGTAATCTGTCAGGTCCCAGTGATTTATATTTGTCAGGGTCAGATAGGTGTTCTCTTACCATTTTCTTATTTTAATGGTTATTTCTGGATTGTCTTTAACTACAGTAGTGTTTCTGGTATGGTGGGCTATAATTTCTTTTTGTGTGAAGACTGATGCAACAAATCCGCCACTGGAAACAGAATACCCTATGAGACTAGACTTTCAATCCTGGGCCTAGAAAGTTTAGAACTAAGACGCCTTAAACAAGATCTAAGTATTGCCCACAAGATCATATGCTGCAACGTTCTGCCTGTCGGCGACTACTTCAGCTTCAACCACAACAACACAAGAGCACACAACAGATTTAAACTTAATATTAACCGCTCCAAACTTGACTGTAAAAAATATGACTTCAGTAACCGAGTTGTCGAAGCGTGGAACTCATTACCAGATTCCATAGTGTCATCCCCAAACCCCCAACGCTTTACCCTTAGATTATCTACGGTTGAGCTATCCAGATTCCTAAGAGGTCAGTAAGGGGCGAGTACAAGTGCACTAGAGTGCCTTCCGTCCCCTGTCCTATTGCTCTCCTATATCTCCTATACCTTTCTTCTATTCCTATATCTCTTCTTCTTTCATTGATATGTTCTATTACTATACCTTCTTTTCTATTCTTTCTTAGATATATTTTACTATGAGTATCTCCTCTATAACCTTCATCATGTATTTTACTATGTGTATATAGATATATACCCACTAAAACCCTCATTGTGTATTGGACAAAATAAATAAATAAGTTAAGGTGCTGTTTTCTCCATACTGCCAGTTACTTCCTTGCCATTCTCTCCCTTTAGTGAACCTACTATTTCCTTGACCTTTTTTTTTTTTTTTGCTATTAATATATTGAAATAAACTTTTTAAAATTATCTTTGACTTTTACAGGAAGCCTTAATTCGTTCTGAGCCTTTGCTTTCCTGACCTCATCTTTGTATGTTCTGACCATCTGCTGATAATCAGTCTTAGTTATGTATCCCTCTTCCCATTTTTTGTGGTTGCCCCTTTTGTCTTTTTTTGTGCAGCCATGCTGGTTTCTTCTCGAATTTCTCATTTCCTCTTTTTCAGTGGTATTGTTCTGCACTGGGCTTTTTTCAGAGTTTCCCACGCTTCTTGAGTTGTTTTCCTCTTTAGGATTTTCATCCATGGAATCTTTCCAATGTTCTCTCTGGAGTTTGTTAAAATCAGTTTAAGACAATGGTTGGATTATTTTCTATTGCTTGTGTTTGCATTATATTGAAGTCCAGTATGATGTGGTCACTTTCACCCAGAATTGCAGCAACTTCCACTCCCTCTATCACTTCTTCTCTATTAGTAAGAATTAGGTCCAGTATAGCTTTACTTCTAATTCTCTCCTCCACCCATTGGATAGAAATCTGTTCTCCCACTCGCTCCTAGTTAAAGTCTCCCATTACTACTCCAGTATGCTTCCTACATTCATTTGTTAACTGGTAGGCAAAGAGTTCATTTCTTCTGATTGGTTGGGTGGCCTGTATAATATACACCTATAGCAATGTCACTCCCCCCCCCCTTTTATATTGACCGATATACAGTCTGGAGAGGTTTTATCTTTGATCATATGCATTTCTGTAGATATATAGTGCAGGGATAAAATCCACTAACCTTCCCTACCGGTTCACAAATTTGTAAGTGCCACCCACCATTAACCACGCACGCACAAAGCCTTCTGTGAATGTGCAGAAAGTGAAAACCATCCCAAAAAAGGGGTGTCATGACATCAACGTGGGTGGGCAGAGCTTTGCTTGGTTGGCCATACCAGCCAGTGTGAGCTGGTTAGAGCCAGCTGCATTTCACCCTGGTGTAGTGGTATCTCACATACAGGTGAAACTCAAAAAATTAGAATAGTGTGCAAAAGTTAATTTAGTTATTCAACCTAAAAGGTGAAATGTAATATATGAGACACTCATGATATGCAAGATAGTTCAAGCCATGATGTGTCATCATTGTGATGCTTATGGCATACAGCTCAAAATCCACAATCTTAGAAAATTAGAATATTACATTCAATCGATAAAACGTGGGATTGTACATAGAACAGACTGTGGAAACTTCAAACTGGACTTCAAGAATCTTGCAGTGTGTTCTTCTATACTCTGGGACCTTGGTTTCAAAATGAAATGCAAAAGTTTCCACTGTGTTGATTTGGGGAGCCATGTCATCTGCTGGTGTTGGTCCACTGCGCTTCATTAAGTCCAGGGTCAATGCAGCCATTTATGGGAGATTTTGGAGCACTTTATGCTTCCTTCCAGAGATGAACTTTAAGGAGATGCTGTCTTCATTTTCCAGCAGGACTTGGCAACTGCCCACACTGCCAAAAGCACCAAACCTGGTTCAATGACTGTAGGATTACTATACTTGATCCCCCCCCCCCAAGGTAATGGACGGACAGATGGAATTGTCCCTGGAAGGCAATACCCACAGCCACTCCGTCTTATCAGGGTTCAGTTTGAGTCTGTTGACACCCATCCAGACCCCAACAGCCTCCAGGCACCGGCACATCACTTCCACTGCTTCGTTGACTGGACTTGGGGTGGAGATGTACAGCTGGGTATCATCAGCGTACAAAGCCCACTGCAACAATATAGCCAAGAAGGCTTCAAGAGTTGTAAACCTAATCCTATGTAGCTTCTGCTCTGGCAATCTCACACTACTTACCAGAGCTTACAAAACTTTTGCCAGACCCATCCTCGAATACAGCTCATCTGTTTGGAACCCATATCGCATCTCAGACATTAACACCCTTGAAAATGTCCAAAGATACTTCACCAGAAGAGCCCTTCACTCCTCCACTCGAAATAGAATACCCTACGAAACTAGACTTTCAATCCTGGGCCTAGAAAGTTTAGAACTAAGATGCCTTAAACAAGATCTAAGTATTGCCCACAAGATCATATGCTGCAACGTCCTGCCTGTCGGCGACTACTTCAACTTCAACCACAACAACACAAGAGCACACAACAGATTTAAACTTAATATTAACCACTCCAAACTTGACTGTAAAAAATATGACTTCAGTAACCGAGTTGTCGAAGCGTGGAACTCATTACCGGACTCCATAGTGTCATCCCCAAACCCCCAACACTTTACCCTTAGATTATCTACGGTTGACTTATCCAGATTCCTAAGAGGTCAGTAAGGGGCGAGTACAAGTGCACTAGAGTGCCTTCCATCCCCTGTCCTATTGCTCTCCTATATCTCCTATACCTTTCTTCTATTCCTATATCTCTTCTTCTATTCTTTCATTGATATGTTCTATTACTATATCTTCTTTTCTATTATTCCTTAGATATATTTTACTATGAGTATCTCCTCTATAACCTTCATCATGTATTTTACTATATGTATATAGATATATACCCACTAAAACCCTCATTGTGTATTGGACTAACTAACTAAACAAACAAACAAACAAACAAACAAATATGCGACAAGATAGGGAAAGAAGATCAAAGAATATAAGTTATTTGAAAATTGGTTACACTTATGTAATATTCACTGAAAACTAAGCTGTCAATGAGACAGCAGAGGTGGGGTGGGGTTATGTAGTCTCTTTTTGTTATGCCTGTGGTTTTTTCTTTCACTTCCCTTTCTGCTTGCTTTGATGGTGAACGTAAAGATGTAATGATTGAGAAAATGTCCTTTTAAATGTATATATTTGAAATATTTAAAAAAAAAAAATAAGAAAAAAGACATTTCTGCCTGCCTGTGGATATGGTTCCTGCATCTCCTAATTGCTGTTTGGGGTTTTTTTTTTCTCCCCCCCCCCCCCACTCCCTACCTCATTGTTTGATTTGTTTTCTTGGGGTTTGGTTTTATTTATTTATTTTATTTATTTATTTTGTCCAATACAAATTGAAAGTTAAAGAGAATAAAAACATGTAGTAGTAAATATCAGGGAAAGGATAGAAGACAAGATATGAGAATAGAATACATCAATGAAGAGTAGAGCAGTATTTCCCAACCTTGGCAACTTGAAGATATCTGGACTTCAACTCCCAGAAGTCCCCAGCCAGCATTCGCTGGCTGGGGAATTCTGGGAGTTGAAGTCCAAATATTTTCAAGTTGCCAAGGTTGTGAAACACTGGAGTAGAGGAAAGGAAATATGAATGGGAGAAGAGATATATCAAATATAGGAGAGACAAATTGGACAGGGAAAACCAAGCAATTGGTTCCAGCAGCTAAAAAACTCCTCGTGGCTGAAGGAGGAAAGCAGGTGAGAAGGGAAGGAGGGCCGGCGATCAACTCACACCACGCCACCCTTCCTGCTTTCCTAACCACGAAAAGCAGCGCTTCTCTGCCGCCCCAAGCCAGGCCCACGCAGCTGAGATGCGGCAGGATGTGGCATCCCCCGCCCTCCTCCCCCGAGTCCGCTTTCATTTTCGCAATCGCGGGCCCATCGAATGCTCTTCACCGAGCGGCCACCGAAGGCCTCGGGTTGATTTTGCCCCGACGGAGTCTGAGGCGGAGCAAAAGGGCCGCTCCTTTTGGGCAGGTAAGGCCGGGCGCGCGGCCAATTACCGTACGTTCTCCAGGGAAGGGAGCGAAGCCTTTGTGGGCGGGAGCCGTAGTGTCGCGGCGCACCCAAGAATGGTACTTTGGTGAGGACCAGGCCTAGCCCAAGCAGGTTGCGCCCGCCCCTCGTCAAGCCCCCGGAGTCGGGCGTTCCTTCTCCGCCGCTTCCCAAGACTGGCGGAGAGGGGAGGAAAAAAAACAGAGGCCGGGCTTTGCGCCGAAGCGGGAAGAAGAAACGGGCGAAAGAGCGCCGCCGCGTTTGGAGCCACTCCTTTCCTGTGGCGCGTAGCGGGGAGGCCACCCCGGGGTGCGGGAGGCTCCCCGCGCGCGTCTTCGGCCCTGAAAAAGGCCCCACGCGCTTTCGGCCTCAGGGACGCAGGGCTCGATGGTTTTATCCGGGCACCCTGTTTGAAAAGAGAGGCAGAGCAGCGGAGGAAGTGGGTGGAGAGGGCGGGAGGTTTCCGCAGCCTCACCGTCCGCTGCTCTGGCCGGCCGCAAGACGACAAGATAACAGGAAAAAAGAATCAAACCCGCCTCAGCCCTTAGCGTTGTTCATATAGGTCTCCTGCTTGAGCAGGGGGTTAGACTAGATGACCTCCAAGGTGCCTTCCAACTCTGTTACTCCTGATTGTAATTGCCACACAAATACACACAGATTCACACAGAAGTAGCTTGTGCAAGGACGTACCTGAACAGCTTTGTGCCTTCAAACAGAGCTGCTTTATGATAGAGTAGAATAGAACAGAATAGAATGAATAGAACACAATTTGTATTGGCCAAGTTCAGGGGTAGGCAAAGTTGGCTCTTCTATGACATGTGGACTTCATGTCATAGAAAAGCCGGCGTCCGGTTAGGTCCCACAGAGTTGGTCTTCTCAGGGTCCCATCAACCAGACAATGCCGTCTGGCGAAGCCTAGGGGAAGAGCCTTCTCTGTGGGAGCCCCGGCCCTCTGAAATCCGTAAAAATTTAAAAATGCACTTATGTTGTTAGGCTTGGGGTCATTAGACCCCAGCCTCTGCCCAATGAATGTATTCGATGTGATAGTATGTATGTGACAGTTTGATTTTAAATGTTTAGTTTTTAAGATAATTTTAAAATGGACTATTCACTAACTGGCTTTGAAATGTTTTATATACTGTATTGTATCTTTTTATCAAAATGTTGTAAGCTGCTCCGAGTCCACCGAGAGGGGCGGCATATAAGTCCAATTAATAAATAAATAAATAAAATAAAACTCCCAGAATTCCTTAGCTAGCATGATTGGCTCAGGAATTCTGGGAGTTGAAGTCCACAAGTCATAGAAGAGCCAACTTTACCTACCCCTGGCCAAGTGTGATTGGACATACAAGGAATTTGTCTTGGTGCACATGCTCTCAGTGTACATAAAAGAAAATATACATTTGTCAAGAATCATGAGATAGAACTAGTGGTGGGTTACTGGCCGGAACACTAAATTGGGCTTGCCGCCGTGGCTTGTAAGTGCTTGTGGGGCCAGTGTGGATTTGCTTCTGTACCTGTGGAGGTAGCAATATCATGCACGGAGCTGCAGGTGCGCCCATGTTTTGGCAAGGTTTTTTTGCTTTCGCACATGCCGAAACATGGACACACCTGTGGCTCCGTGTGCGATTTTGCTATTTCCACAGGTGCAGAAGCAAAATTGCGCTGGTCGAGCAAGCACTCACGAACCGTGGCGGCAAGCCCAATTTAGCTTTCCAGCTAGTAGCCCACTTCTGGGTACAACACGTAATGCTAGTCCAGGTACAAATAAGCAATCAAATCATATTAGGAACCTGTCAATATAAATTGTAAGGATACAAGCAACAAAGTTACAGTAATACAGTCACTAGTGGGAGGAGATGGCTGATGGGAACGATGAGAAGATTACGGTAATACAGTGTTCCCTCGATTTCGCGGGGGATGCGTTCCAAGACTGCCCGCGAAAGTTGAATTTCCGCGAAGTAGAGATGCGGAAGTAAATACACTATTTTTGGCTATGAACAGTATCACAAGCCTTCCCTTAACACTTTAAACCCCTAAAGTGCAATTTCCCATTCCCTTAGCAACCATTTAAATCATTACTCACCATGTTTATTTATTAAAGTTTATTAAAAAAATATTTATTAAAGTCGGATTAAAGTTTGGCGATGACATATGACATCATCGGGCGGGAAAAACCGTGGTATAGGGAAAAAACCCGCAAAGTATTTTTTAATTAATATTTTTGAAAAACCGTGGTACAGGCTTTTCGCGAAGTTCGAACCCGCGAAAATCGAGGGAACACTGTAGTAGTGCAGACTTAAATAATTTGACAGTGTTGAGGGAATTACTTATTTGCTAGAATGATGGCGTTCGGGAAAAACCTGTTCTTGTGTCTATTTGTTCTGTTTTCCGGTGCCTTATAGAATCGTTCTGAGGGTAGGAGCGGAAACAATTTGTGTCCAGGATGTGAGCGGTCTGTAAATATTTTCACCGCCCTCTTTTTGACTCGTGCAGTAGACAGGTCCTCAGTGGAAGGCAGGTTGGCAGCAATAGTTTTTTCTGCAGTTCTGATTATCCTCTGACGTTTGTGTCTGTTGTTGAGTTACGTGACTAATGCAGGTAAACCTCGACCTACAGCAGTTCATTTAGTGACTGTTCAAAATTACAACAGCACTGAAAACAGTGACTTACTGGCGTTTTTCATAGTTTACAGCCTTTGAAGCATCCCCATGCTCACGTGGTCAAACTTCAGATGCTTGGCAACTGACTCATACTCCTGAGCTTTGTTGTGTCCCAAGGTCACGTGATCACCTTTTGCAATCTAATGATGAGCAAAGTCAAATGGGGAAGCTAAATTCGCTTAATAAGCTAAGCAAGAAAGGTCATAAAATGGGGCAAAACTCCCTTAACGAATGTCTCACTTGACAATTTTTGGACTCAATTGTGATTGCAAACTACTTGTATAGGTTTTTATGACAACCTATGAAGAGACGGGGAAGAAGTTGCTGAAAAGTTTGCCTTTTGCCCCAGAAAGTTCCATCAAAGAAGGCAGATTTTGTTTACAGAATTAGAAAAAAACCCATTGTTTATTTGTAAAAGACATTCAGATTTTGAGGCAGTTAATTCCATAGCAAATGGTCTTACATTTGCCGGACTCTAATAATTTATTAGAAACGTAATTCCTGTTATGAAGGTTCTTAATATAAAATATGGTAAAATATCCACAGTATCTTTTTTAAAATAAAGGTGAGGACAGCAACAATACTTGTTTGTTCATTCTAAAAGTACTATTTCCTTCCAGACTAAGAAAATGCACAGATGCATTTTTTAAAAAAAAAAAAAAAAAAAGAGGAAGGCAATGCCAATGTTTAGGTGTGGTTTTGTGATCTGGTTTCAGTGTCAGTCACTTCATATTTTTGTGAGAATCAAATAGTTGTTTTCAAAAGCGTGTGTGCCTAAGTATGAAACTTCACCTAAAAAGCTTTCTAAGCCGGTCTTCTTGGAGATCTATTTAAATTAAAGTTTTTGTGTCTTTTGTTTGTCCATCGGATCTTGACATCTAACAGATTTTGAGCTGTCTGCAGGTGGCTGGTTAGGCCTATACAGACAGAAAATGCTCTGCCACATGTTGGGCAGACATGCGTGGGCACCACTGTTGCAACATTTGCAGCTCTGGCTTTGCGGAGTGCTCGCTTCTCTTCTGCTATGGTTGTTCTTCTGTCCTCACTCAGATGTCTGGCAGCCTTGGTGGATCAGCATGTGGCATGTTGGTCGATCTTGTGCCAGGGTTTCCCAGGAGGTGGTGTCGATATTGAGGGACTTGAAGGAGGCTGTCAAAGTGTCTTTGTATCGCTTCCCCCATGTGATCTCTTTCCTTTAGACCAGTGTTTCCCAACCTTTTTGGAGCCGCGGCACATTTTTCATATTTTCAAAATCCTGGGGAACATGGGGGGGGGCGCGCTAAAAAAAGTTTGGACAAAAAAAATATCTCTTCCTCCCTTTCGCTCTATTTCTCTCTCCCTCCCTCTTTCTCTCTCTTCCTTCCTTTCTCTCTCCATCCCTCTTTCTTTCTCTCTTCCTTCCTTCCTCTCTTTCTGTCTCCTCCTTCCTCTCTCATCTCTTTCCTTCCTCTCCCTCCCTTTCTCTCTTTCCTTTCTCTCCCTTTCTGTCTATCCTTTCTATCTCTCACCCCTTCTCCCTCTTTCATTCCCTTTCTCTCCCTCCCTTTCTCTCTCATTCCTTTCTCCCTCTTTCCTTCCTATCTCTCTTTCTTTTTCTCCCTCCTTCATATCTTCTTTCTCTCCCCCTTCCTCCCTCTTTCCCTTTCCCCCCTCCCTTTCTCTTCCTTTTTCTCTATCCTTTCTACTTCTTACTCTTTCTTTCTCTCCCTCCTTCATTCAGTTTTCTCTCCCTCCCTTTCTCTCCCTTTCTCTCTCTTTCCTTTCTCTCCCTCCCTTTCTATTCCTTTTTCTCTATCCTTTCTACTTCTTACTCTTTCTTTCTCTCCCTCCTTCATTCAATTTTCTCTCCCTCCCTTTCTCTCTCTTTCCTTTCTCTCCCTCCCTCTCTTCCTTTTTCTCTATCCTTTCTACTTCTTACTCTTTCTTTCTCTCCCTCCTTCATTCAATTTTCTCTCCCCCCCTTCCTCCCTCTTTCCTTTCTCCCCCTCCCTTTCTCTTCCTTTTTCTCTATCCTTTCTGCTTCTTACTCTTTCTTTCTCTCCCTCCTTCATTCAATTTTCTCTCCCCCCTTCCTCCCTCTTTCCTTTCTCTCCCTCCCTTTCTCTTCCTTTTTCTCTATCCTTTCTACTTCTTACTCTTTCTTTCTCTCCCTCCTTCATTCAATTTTCTCTCCCACCTTCCTCCCTCTTTCCTTTCTCCCCCTCTTTCTCTTCCTTTATCTCTATCCTTTCTACTTCTTACTCTTTCTTTCTTTCTCTCCCTCCTTCATTCAATTTTCTCTCCCTCCCTTACTCTCTCTTTCCTTTCTCTCCCTCCCTTGTTCTCCCCTGGGGCTGCCTGTGCCTGCCCTGCACCACCCAACACGGACGGACAGCCCCCGGTCGTCGGTTCGTCGCCCCCCACCCCCCCACGGAGGGAGATCAGGCTGGCGAGGGCGGTAGATCTACGTCACCAGCCACTGGAGGGAGATCGGGCTGGCGGGGGCGGCGAATCCACCTCCCCAGCCGCGCGGAGGGAAATCCGGTAGGCGGGCGGGTGGCCGCGGCTCCCTGCGTGCCCCTGGAAAAGCCTACAGGGAACGGTGCCCGGGGCCGCTTTAGCCGTCCCCCCGCTCCCCCCGCCATCTCCCCGCGACTGCCTGCGCCGCTGCAGCCGCGCCCCCCCCCCGCTCCCACTGCCAGTGCCCTCCCGCCGGGCCCCAAAGGACACTTGCCGATGATGACAGGGAAGCTTCAGCTGGGCGGGCGCTGCCGTGCCGGTGCCTCCGACCTCCCGGTTCCTGCTCGATGCCGCGGTTTCTGGCACTCTCCTGCTGGGCCCCAAAGAAGGAAGGCGGGAAAAAGGCGCGAAGAATGGAGCTCTCCTTCCTGCCTTCCTTCTTTGGGGCCCAGCAGGAGAGCGCCAGAAACCGCGGCATCGGGCAGGAGCGGAGAGGTCAGAGGCACCGCAGCGCCCCGCCCAGGCGGCACACCTGGCGGTGTGCCGCGGCACACCGGTTGGGAAACGCTGCTTTAGACAGCTCACCATAGAGGAGCTGTTTAGGGATGCGATAGTCTGGCATCTAGCAACATGGCCTTCACAGCATGTCTGGGCTTTCATCAACAGGGTGGGAATTGATGGCAGGCCTGCTCTGGAGAGGACCTCAGCATCAGGCACCTTATCCTGCCACCGGATCCTCAGAATTCTACGGAGGCAGGTCCTGTGGAAGTGGTTCAGTTGCCTAGCATGTCTCCTATACACAGTCCAAGTCTCACTGGCATACAACAGGGTAATTAGACTTTGAGCTTTGTCGCAAGGCTTACATGTTAGCCTTGTAATATGTCTTTACATATGTAGGGAATGTGCCTTTACATGTATCTTTGCATGTATAGGAAATACAGCATGTATATCATGTGTCCTGTTATCAGTTTTTGGAACTAATGTTATGTCCATCTGCTGTCATTGTCAACATTTGTGACTCCATCTCAGAGGTCTTCAAACGTGGCAACTTTAAGACTTGTGGACTTCAATTCGCAGAATTCTCCATAGCTGGAAAGTTGTCAAGTTTGAAGACCTCTTCTATATCTTCTAAGAAGCAGCAAAACAAAAATATTTGACTGTTTCAAAGCTGAAATTATCTCATCTCCAAATAACCCATTCTAGTCTCAGCAGAGCTGTTTCATTATCACCAAAGTATTCTAATGTGGTTTAACCATTGCCTGTGTTTTACACATCTTTCTATATTTTTAAATTATTCTTATTCTTATTGTTTTTGTCATTTGTCTTCATCTTCAAATGTGACAGATTGAAGACTAGTGGACTTCAATTCCCAGAATTCCTCCTCTAATCATGCTAGATGCGGTAATCAGAAGGTAAGAACAGCCCCATTTTTGTGAAAAACAGGCCATTTTTTGCCCATTTTTTTCACAAAAATTGGTTGAGCAAAGGGTCTGGGTGCTGTGGGGTGGCAAAAAATCCCCCAATTTTTGTTAAAAAAAGGGGGGGGCATTTCCCCTCTGGTTTTTCATGAAAATGGAGGCAATTTTGCCTTCCCCTAGAAGTGCTCTGCAGGCACCCCAGACCCTTTCTTCACCTCATTTTTGCAAATAAACGGGTATTTTTGCCATTCCCCAGCACCCAAGAGCTCTCCGCAGGTGGAGGGGGCAGGGCTTCGGGACAGCAAAAATGGCTGCATTTGGTGTATAAGACGCACCTACATTTCTACCCTCTTTTGGGGGGGAAGTTGCATCTTATAGTTCGAAAAATGCAGTATGTACAAGATCTGAGGGGGTCGGTAAACATTTTCATGGCCCTCTTTTTGACTCGTGCAGCATACGGGTCTTCTTCTTTTTTAAAAAATAATTTTTTAAAATAATTTTTAACAAATTTATATTACACACAACATAAAACAGTGCATATTGAAATGTGCCCACTACCCAGACACACACACATTCCCCACCACCAAATCGGGGGTGTTCTTGTATAGTCCACTTGACCCAAGAGCAATATATCTATTTACGTATTATAGAATGATTCCAATTTATTTCTTGCAGCTTGGTCTCGGATTCTGCTCGTCATATATCGTCTTACCTTGTCCCACCGTCCCATCAGTTGTCCCAACTCACTTTCATTTTCCGAATTTATCCTTTTATCCATAATTTCAAATTGAATATGGTCCACCATGTACCTATACCAATTTTGCATTGTCCATTTTGTCACATCCTTCCAACCAAAGACTATTACTCCCTGAGCGCTTTCTATTGCTGCTTTTTTAATTTTTCTAAATTCTCCTATCGCATTGCTTTTATCTAGTACTGCCATTTCCTTAGTGATTGTCCATTGTATATTTAGCATTCTATTGATATCCTCTTTCACTTTTTGCCAAAATTCCTGTGGTATGTACAGGATCTGAGGGGGTTGGTAAACATTTTCATGGCCCTCTTTTTGACTCGTGCAGCATACAGGTCCTCAATGGAAGGCAGGTTGGCAGCAATTGTTTTTTCAGCAGTTCTGATTATCCTCTGAAGTCTGTGTCAGTCTTGTTGGGTTGCAGAATTGAACCAGACAGTTATAGAGGTCCAGATGACAGACTCAATGATTCCTCTGTAGAACTGTATCAGCAGTTCCTTGGGCAGTTTGGCACAGAAAGAACATTCTTTGTTGTACTATTTATTCCAGTCAAATCCAAGCTTTTCTTCTTGATCTTCCTTCTAGGTAATTTTGCATATACATTACTCTAAATGAGAGAAATCTATATCTTATTTTTGTTCATAAAATATGTACAGCCACCAGCAATTGTCTGAGTAAGGGTTCCAGGAAAGAAAGGATTACAGTGAACCCTCGATCATCGCGAGGGTTCCGTTCCAGGACCCCACGCGATGATCGATTTTTAGCGAAGTAGCGGTGCGGAAGTAAAAACACCATCTGCGCTTGCGCAGATGGTGTTTTTGCTTCTACTGCCGCCCGCCCTTCGCCCGCCCACCCCGTTGCTCGCGCAACGGCTTCCCTGGGTGCCCGCTCGCTTGGGAACATCCCAGCTTCGCTCCCCAGCTGGGAAGCGGATCTAGGGAGTCCCCACCGCGCGCGCGTTGCTGGGGAAAGCGCGCGCGCTTGGGAACATCCCAGCTTCGCTCCCAGCTGGGGAGCGGATCTAGGGAGTCCCCACCGCGCGCGCGTTGCTGGGGAAAGCGCGCGCGCTTGGGAACATCCCAGCTTCGCTCCCCAGCTGGGAGCGAAGCTGGGATGTTCCCAAGCGCGCGCGCTTTCCCCAGCAACGCGCGCGCGGTGGGGACTCCCGAGATCCGCTTCCCAGCTGGGGAGCAGAGCTAGGCTGCCCCAAGCTCGCGCCGCCCGCCCGCCCACGCTGTTGCCGGCTCCGCTTCCCAGCTGGGAAGCGGAGCTAGGGTGCCCCAAGCTCTCGCTCCAGCCCACCGCCGCTGGGGTCTTACGGGGCAAGAGGGGGAAGACCCAGGGAAGCCTCTGCCCGGCGGGGAAACTCCACCATCTACGCATGCGTGGAAGGGCACGCATGCGCAGATGGTGGAGTTTACTTCCGGGTTGCAAACTAGCGAAATAGCCCTTTCGCGATCCTTGAGGACGCGAAACTCGAGGGTTCACTGTAGTTCATTTGGTTTCGTCTGTCTTTTAATTGCTCTGGTGCATTCTGGAAACTGTGGTTGAACAAATGGATTGCAGTTGTATCTCTGCTTGAATACTAAGTAACAGTGGGTGGTGAACTTTAAAAGTACTTAGAAACATAATTGTTTAAATGGAGCAAATAAATATCATGTATTTGAAGTGTCAATTTATTTGATAGGAACTGTAGTGCTGTAAGTTGCACTTTAGGCAGCTTATAGCATAACAGACAACTGGAAAAAATGTTGATTTCACAAATTTAACAAGGAGCTCTTAAATACAATCAGACTTCAAACTTGGGAGTGTTACATTGAGTTCTATTGCATTTTATCCTTTGGCAAAGGCTTCAATGGACAGAAGCTCTGTTTGTAGGTGTGTGTATATATATACATGCATACACATTGTTTCTTTGGTATGAAATCTCATACTATTCTGGAGGTCCTCCAGCTTTTTGGAACAGATAGCAGAGGCCTGCAGAGAGAAGAGAGATAACAGAAAATCATTTTCCTCTTCCACTTAAAAACACCCTACATCAAAAAAACCTTATTTGAATAGAAGGATATAGCAAAGCTTTAACATTACAATACATTAAAAAGCCAAGTTTATTATTATTTGAACAATGTTTCATTTGGTCCATTGCAGATGCACAACCAACATCAACACTTTAATCGCTAGGATGTGTTTTTAAACTACAATGGGATTTTTCATGAAACCATTGAATTTCTGCAAACTTGGTAAGTTAAATTTAATTAGAGAGAGTGCAGGGTGGGGTTATTACTTTTTTTGGCTGCCAGTTTCTTCTCTGTCACATGTTATTGTTGTGGGAGGAAATCTACCCTGGAAATGTTATGATCACCTCTTTCAACATACCTAAAACAAATTGTTTATTTGAAACGTAATATTGATAAATGGTCCTCAAGGTGATACATTAAATGAAGCAATAGCAATAGTAATTTAGAGAGTAAAATCATGCCCAATTTATTTTTAAGGTTTTTCATTAATTTTGAAAAATAATAATTCATTGTTCTTTCAATTAGCATTTGTTTTATTTGGACCTTTTTCTAAAACATGTGTAATATTTGGTTTTAAAAGAAGAAACACATTTTGCATTCAGAATAGAAAAATGTGTTATTACTATTTATAACTCTAAGCTGCAATCTTAAAATGGGCATCTGTATGAAATCAGAATTAGTACAACAAGGGGAAAGAAGTTAATATTTTGCTAATAACTGTTCACGTCCATGGGAACTTTCTTCAGATAAAATATTGTACCTTTGAAATGCCTGCCTCATTTTTTCAGACATTATGCAGTACAGATGACCACTGATAGGATGGTTAAGATTGCCCATGTCCCAGTGTAGACCTGAAAAGGTCTCTGATTTAGCCTTTGCTTTTTCTGGCTGGTTTCCCAAACTTCCTGGCTTATAGGCTATTGTTGCACTTTTTGACCTTATAGCCACTAGTTGTGTTGTTCTGCCCTGTGTGCTGCCAATTTTTGTTCTTACTATCAGTCACAGTTTATCTTTATTAGTTGATAAGAAAGCCAGTGCTCAAGGCAGACGCTATCCAAGTTAATATACTCACCAGGTATTAATCTTAGAGCATATAAAATGTACCATCTCTCAGAACGTATAACTAACTTCCCCTTTTCCTACTTCACTAACCTTTAGAAAATCTCTTTGCTTACTGGAACATGCAAGCAATTGTGTCACATGATAGAAAGTATCAGATGGTGTAAGATACTGTTGTAAGTTGCAAAATTAGATCATCATAATAAGGTCTTTTTTCCTGTTTAGGGTGTGATTTGCTTTTACTTTCTTCTCCTTTTCTGTATAAGGTCATATTGTCAATTATAACTTGTTATTGACAGATTGATGACACGCCTTGGTCATCCCAGATTTGTGTAGGGTATAAGAATCACTCCCCGGCCCTGGCTGTAACCGGGGTTCGGATTTTTCATATGAATACACTGACTGAACCTGTGTGCACAATAAACCACAATAAACCAATAAATAAATCTAGCTAGGATCTAATGCCAAAGCCCCAAAATTCCATGCCTGCAAAGCACAGTGGCTAGATTCAAAGATACTGACCTAAAACCCACTGATGGTTTTGTACAATATGTATCTTTCTAACGGATAGCTTTTGCATCTGCCCCTCTTTGATCTTATCATCATTCTATTTTTTAATCTCTTCCTGTTTGTGGTTATTTGGCCAAAAGAAAGTTTTTACAAATGAATAATAACATTATGTTAATGTTTTTTAGTTGACTTTTTAAATTTTAATATTAGATTTGTAATGTGAGCCGCCCCGAGTCTTCGGAGAGGAGCGGCATACAAATCTAATAAATAATAATAATAATGATAATAATAATAATAATAAGAAGAAGAAGAAGAATTTGTAATTCTATAAGTCTCCCAAAAGAACTGGTCTTAGGTGGCATAGAAGTCAAATAAATAAGTAAGTAAGTAAGTAATCCGCCCCAGTCCTCGAAGAGGGGCGGCATTCAAATCAAATCAAATCAAATCAAATAAATAAATAAATAAATAAATAAATAAATAAATAAATAAGGGAAAGCAAACTTCAGGGGGGTTTTTTGTGGTGAAAGAAAGCCAAATGCCTGATTGTTAATACAACTACTCCTCAACTTACAACCATAAAGGAGCTTGACCATCATGGTCATAAAATGGGCTGGCCGTATGTCCAATCCGATTTTAAAATATTTTTTGTGGGGGTCATTAAGCAAATCAAAGATTCACCATGGCAGCTATTTTGCAAAACAAAGCAAAACGAAACAAAACCAGAACTAAATGCTGGGTTGTGGCAAAACCATCATAAAACATAGTCACATGACTGCAGGATACCAGTTATTCCAACACTCTAGAAGCATGATGGTGAACCTATGCCACGCATGCCACAGGTGACACACAGAACCCCCTCTGTGGACATATGAGCCATCACACCAGCTCAGTTCTCTAGCCAGCCACCTGGTTTTCGGGACTCTGCCGCACATGTGCAGGGGCGGGGCAAATGTGCGGGTGCATCACGTGCGCATGCGGTGGGAGAGGTGGTGGTCACGTGTTCATGCAGGGGTAATGCACACCTGCACAGAGGGGGATCAGACGCATGTGTATGGCATTATGGGTGCCTGCATGCGCTTTCATCATTCAGTGCCAAAAAGGTTAGCCATCACTGTTTTAGAAGAATGCAAAGAGTGCTATAATTTTTCTCTTGTTTACTCCATTGTACAGACGATAAACAAGAAATTTATTATTATAGGAATTAAATAGTGCACAGAAACTGTTTTTTGTATACAAAAAATATTTAAGCACTCCCAGTTTGGACTTCCAAAGCTGACAAGGAAGTGAAGGCTCTGGAAGGGCTGAAGACTGACTTTCAAGTGGTTACATGAGAGGAGCAGCTTTGCTGTGACCATTTCTTGCCTTCTGTTGATCTTTGTTTTAAAATTTATTTTACTAGAATTTACAATAATAAATGATTATATGTCTGAAAGAAAAAGAAGATAATAAAGAAGCAATAATCCAATATTTAAATAAATCTAAATATTACCTTTACTACTTAAAAAGTATATCATGGTTATTTTAACTTTTTACAAATAGCAACTTCTAAATAAACTTAAATGTTTTGGAAAGATTTGGAGATAAAAAGTCATGAAGAAGAGAAAAGCAGATTTATTTTGGGTTGAAAGGACAAACAGTAAATGAAACTCAAGGATTTTGAGTACATTTTACCATGGAAAACTATGGGGGGGAAAATAGGGATAATACACCTGTAACCATCCTTGAAGATAATAGCTGCATTTGAATTGTTTTATGAAACTACTCAGTAGCAAAATACCCACCCACTCTTGTCTGGAAGGAAGTCATGGATCTCTTATGCTAAGTTCTATTTTATATTAACGTTCCAACCATCTATTTATAAAATGATTGTAGCATTTTTCCTAATATTTATTTTGTTTAATTTACAGTATACATCAGTGCAATAACTTTGACTTTTAGCAGCTTTCTTGGTAAGTATTTTTCATGTAGTATAGAGATCTTCCTAGAGATGAGGTTTTATTAACAGCAACATCCCTGTAGTGACATAAATCCAGTCCATCGATGTGTATAACGTTACGTTCAGTTTTGGAGACCTCACCTACAAAAAGATATTGATAAAATTGAATGGGTCCAAAGAGGGGCTACAAAAATGGTGGAAGGTCTTAAGCATAAAACTTATCAGGAAAGATTTAATGAATTCAATCTGTATAGTCTAGAGGACAGAAGAGAAAGGGGGGACATGATCGAAACCTTTAAATATGTTAAAGGGTTAAATAAGGTTCAGGAGGGAAGTGTTTTTAATAGGAAAGTGAACACAAGAACAAGGGGGCAGAATCTGAGGTTAGTTGGGGGAAAGATCAGAAGCAATGTGAGAAAATATTATTTTACTGAAAGAGTAGTAGATGCTTGGAACAAACTTCCAGCAGACGTGGTTGGTAATTGAATTTAAACATGCCTGGGATAAACTTATATCCATCCTAAGATAAAATACAGGAAATTGTGTAAGGGCAGACTAGATGGACCATGAGGTCTTTTTCTGCCGTCAATCTTCTATGTTTCCATGTTATGCCAAAGCATGATTTAGTGTGACATATCTAGAGATCAAGCAATCATCTGCTTAACACACACACACCTACTTTATTATATCCTTTCCTTGCATAGCTGGGAGGAAAATTTTGGAAGTTTGTATTTTTAGTTGTTTTCTTTTAAAGGCTGCTGATGTTAAAATGAGCCCACTTTAAATAATAGATTATAAAGTTATATTACTTAAATTCATCAAGTTTAATATAACCATAATATCGTGGTTGAGGAGGCACAATATCATACGAGGGGGAAAGATTAGAAGCAATGTGAGAAAATATTATTTTACAGAAAGTAGTAGATGCTTGGAACAAACTTCTAGCAGACAGTAACTGAATTTAAACATGCCTGGGATAAACATATATCCATCCCAAGATAAAATACAGGAAATAGTATAAGGGCAGACTAGATGGACCATGAGGTCTTTTTCTGCCATCAATCTTCTATGTTTCTATGTTTCTATGTTTCTATTGCATGTAACAATCTATTTTTTTTTTAAAAAAATGCTGATAGAGAGGAGGGAATACACAAAGCTGATGCTTAACTGAACCCTTCAAACTTGGGTCTGTCTGGGATTTCTGTTCCATTCATTAAAATTACATCAACGTTTTCAGCATCACCGCCACCAACAACAGTGTGATGTTGGGAGGCTGCAAAGCAAATCCAGCCTCTAATATTATCCTTATCACCAAGAGTTACTTGGTCCCCATATAGGCAGTAGATATTCTTAGAAATAAACATGCTGATTGATTGCAATCTGATCCTTGATGTAAATTATATGCAGCAAAATGAAATGTGTTCCCTTGATTTTCGCAGGGGATGTGTTCCCTCGATTTTCGCAGGGGATGCGTTCCGAGACCGCCTGCAAAAGTCGAATTTCCGCAAAGTAGAGATGCGGAAGTAAATACACTATTTTTGGCTATGAACAGTATCACAAGCTTTCCCGTAACACTTTAAAACCCTAAATTGCAATTTCCCATTCCCTTAGAAACCATTTAGATTATTACTCACCTTGTTTATTTATTAAAGTTTATTTAAAAAAAATATTTATTAAAGGCGGACAAAAGTTTGGCGATGACACATGACGTCATCGGGCAAGAAAAACCATGGTATAGGGGGAAAACCCGCAAAGTATTTTTTAATTAATATTTTTGAAAAACTGTGGTATAGACTTTTCGCGAAGTTCGAACCCGCGAAAATCGAGGGAACACTGTATACTGTTCAAAGAATAAACACATCCTAGATCTGAATGAATGAAATATTCTCATTGAATACTTTGTTCTGTACAAAGTTGAATGTGCACAACAGCATGTGAAATTAATTGTCAATCAGTGTGGCTTCCTAAGTTTGATTTCACAGAAGTTTGATTTACTTGGAGTTATATTGTGTTGTTTAAAGGTTCCCTTTATTTTTTTTGAGCAGTGCACATTAAACAGGACTAGGATGGATGATTAAACTGAATGGGAGAAAACACCAATTTGCTTTATGGTCAATGCAACATTTTGCAACTATTTATATCTATTATTGATTCAATCGGTGTTCTTGATCACAGAAACCTAAGGAAATCTCATTCGGTTTGAAACCAGCTATGCACTGTGCTGATTTCTCCTATTTTCCAAAATTACTTTCTTTACTATTTAAAAGATAGCTCTCATGCCGTCTTCTTCCTTCTTCCTCCTTTCCTTTTTGCTGTAAATATAAAGGGTGTGTTCCAAAAGTAATGCAGTTTTTAAAAAAAAGTAATTTATTGAACAGATTTGCACAAACACTTAAAATTCTTCAAAGTACTGTCCTTGGGCCTCTACACATTTTTTCCAGTGACTCTGCCATGACCGGTACGTGCCCTGGAAGGCGTCTTCAGGGACTTCTCGCAAGGTCTTCGTCACGGCTGATTGTATCTCTTCTATGGACGTAAAATGCGCCTTGCCACAATGCGTTACGACTCTGCGGTTTCCTGGCCAAACACCAGGTGCCAACGCTGCCTCACCCCACCCCCCCTATAGTCCTGACGTAACCCCAGCAGACCTCTTTTTGTTCCCAGCCCTGAAAGGAACCTGTTTTTCATCCATAGAAGAGATCCAATCAGCCGTGATGAAGACCTTGCAAGAGGTCCCCGAAGACGCCTTCCAGGGCACATACCGGTCATGGCAGAGTCACTGGAAAAAATGTGTAGAGGCCCAAGGACAGTATTTTGAAGAATTTTAAGTGTTTGTGCAAATCTGTTCAATAAATTACTTTAAAAATAATAATTGCATTACTATTGGAACATACCCTGTATATAATGGTGGCAAACAATCTCCTTGTTGCATAAAGTAAGGGGCAAGATGTAGAACTAATTTTGGATTTCTTGGTGGAAACATCAAATAGTAAAGGAGGACAAAGGGAAGAAAAATCTAGGCTTAAGCCATGAGAGAAATAGACATGGCATATTGTAATACATTTGTACATTCTGCTTGATGCATATGAATATACAGTGAAAGGGCTTTTTTTCCTCCCCACAAGAAACATCTGGAACATTACTCCCGGAAATGAAATCAGAGGATTTGGAGTACATTCTATCTTGGAAAGCTGGAAATAGTTCAAGGATGCCAGCATGCTACACAGTGAAGTACAGAAGGGAAAGGTTTCTATCTGGTTTTTTTTACATATTTATATTTAGTTTTGTAACTGTTTACAAGTAATCATGATGGTCATAGTATTATTTTAACACAGTATTATTTTAACACATTACTTTAACTTGCTTTAAGAAAAGTTAAAATAATGTAAAGGTTTAAAGGTCAATAGCAGTGGTGAAATCTATTTTTTTTACTACCAGTTCTGTGGGCGTGGCTTGGTGGGCATGGCTTGGTGGGCGTGGCAGGGAAAGGATACTGCAAAAGCCCTATTACCTCCCCACTCTGTGGCTAGCTAGAGTTGATATTTGCTGATTCTTCAAACTGCTCAAAATTTCTGCTACTAGTTCTCCGAAATTCTTAAAATTTCTGCTACCAATTCTCTAGAACAGTGTTTCCCAACCTTGGCAACTTGAAGATATTTGGACTTCAACTCCCAGAATTCCCCAGCCAGCGAATGCTGGCTGGGGAATTCTTGGAGTTGAAGTCCAGATATCTTCAAGTTGCCAAGGTTGGGAAACACTGTTCTAGAACCTGTCAGAACCTGTTGGGTTTCACCCCTGCTCAGTAGATTATAATTGATACATCTTTTGTGGATTGAATGCAATTTGATCAAATGCATTGGATATTGTTTCTTATAAATATCTAGTAAAGTTGGGGAGTGATCATCATTTTATGCCACCTTAATATTTTTAGGAATGACAAAGGTCACAGAGGATGGGTTGATAAAGCAAAATAACCAAGCTAATGGCTCTAGATTTTTCTGTATTTTCCTGAATTTAACGTAGAATTTTAAGAGGCTTCTTTCTTTAATTCTAAAAAGCCTATTATTGGAAATACAATTCAGCATTATCAATTTCCAATCTGAAAATGATAGAAAACAATTTACAGCAAATGGAATCAGAAAGGATCCTGGGTGCTGCCTATATTTGGAGTATGTGCTATTTCACATGAACCTAAAGCCAATTGAAAATCTTAAGGCAATATAGCATTGCCTCAATCTTTGGTGTATTCAGAAGGCCAAAGGAAAGTAAGTGAGAAAAAGTGCATTATGAGATACAGTAATAGATAATATATTTGACCACAATATATATTTGCATCCAACGCTGAAGACAAACATGACTTATCATTTTACTAGGTATCTATAAATAAAAGAACATCATTCTATTATATTCAGTTGAAGTATACAGTGGTACCTCAAGATACGAACCCCTCATCTTACGAACAACTCGTGATACGAACCCGGGGTTCAGAAAAATTTTGCCTCTTCCTACGAACTTTTTTTGAGTTACGAACCGGCGTTCGGGAGACTGCTGGGAAGCCGCGCGGCTGTTTTAAAAGGTGACAGCCGGGCGGCGGGGCTTCCCAGCAACCTCCCGAACGCCGGTTCGTAACTCGAAAAAAGTTCATAAGAAGAGGCAAAATTTTTCTGAACCCCGGGTTCGGTTCGGGAGGTTGCTGGGAAGCCCCCCAGCCCAGCTGTGACCTTTTAAAACAGCCACGCGGCTTCCCAGCTGTCTCCGAACGCCGAACGCAGAAGTTCGGGTTTGGCGTTCGGCTTCGGGAGACAGCTGGGAAGCCGCGCGGCTGTTTTAAAAGGTCACAGCCGGGCTGGGGGGCTTCCCAGCACCTCCCCGAACCCAGAACTTTTGCCGAACTTCCGGGTTCAGGGTTCGGGGAGGTGCTGGGAAGCCCCCCAGCCCGGCTGTCACCTTTTAAAATAGCCGTGCGGCTTCCCAGCAGTCGCCGAACGCCGTTTTTTGCGGGGGGGGGGGGGTTTGGTTGCACGGATTAATTGACTTTACATTGTTTTCTATGGGAAACAATGTTTCGTCTTACGAACCTTTCATCTTACGAACCTCCCCCTGGAACCAATTAGGTTCGTAAGACGAGGTATGACTGTATTTGCAAAAATCTATAATTACTCAATTGGCAATATGTCCTCATTTTATATAAATAAAATGAACATCAATTATTACTCTCAATGACAGTAATTAGCACTTTTTTCTATTTGACGGAGATAAACCTAGAGCAAAAGGGCTACATTTATTGAATGGGGCATTCCACAGAAAATGGAAGGGAAAATGTTTCTTTTCTTTATTTTATTTTCTCTAGTAATGTTGGCTGTAATTTACATACCATGAGAACTAAGGCGAAATCAGCAGTGAAAGGACAGGAACAAGCGAATCCTTACAATTTCAGGCAAGTAAAACACTTTTGAGAAGTTGATGCTCCTATCTATATTTGTCCTCCTTCATTTTACTTCAAGATGATCCCTGGCATAATTTTTGTGTTCCTGCTTTCTGCATTGTGAAAGACAAGTATTTTATATCAATATACAATAGGCTAATGAATGACAGTTTAAAGATTATAATGTGTCTTAATATTTCCACAATGTTTGCTTTGGAGTGAATTTGAGACTCAGAATTATTATTTTTGTTTTCAATAAATTTTATTAATTATCTTAAAATAGACAAAACTGACAAACATACATTTAACATAGAGATGGGGTTGTATCTTCCCCGCTTATTCTAGAAGTAAAATTTCAATACAAAAAAAGAATACATTCAAAAAATGCTTAAAGTCAAATAATTACTTTAAATGAAAAGAAGAAATTTGTTTAACTTTTTATGATAAATCTTCATACATAAACTAATTCTAGCATAACTCTTAAATCTTATCCCTACTAATTCTAACATAACACTTAAATCATATCTCTACTAATATAATTCTCTTATTTATTTATTTATTTTTACTTTTAATATTTCTTCTTGTTTATCCATATATACACTTTGTTCCATATCTCATAAAATTCTGTTTCCTCTTGATCTTTTAACTGTCTTGTCATCATATCCATTTCAGCGCATTCTAATATTTTTTTGATAACTTCCTCTTCTTTGGGGATATTTTCCCCTTTCCAATTTTGCACATATATTATCCTGGCCGCGGTCAAAATATGAATAACTAAATGTAAAGTTTCTTTCTTATATTTCTGATTGGTTATACCCAGTAAATAGAATTCCGGGGTTATTTCTATCTCCTGTTTTACTATTTCTTTTATTATTCTTTCTATCATTTTCCAATAAAGCTTAACTTTACTACACGTCCACCATTGATGGTAATAGGACCCTATTTCCTTCTTACACTTCCAACATAATGGAGAAATCTTTGGGAGACTCAGAATTAAATCAGGAACATATGTAATATAGATCTTGAACTAAGCTGGAAAACCCAAGTCTGTATCCTCAGATGACCATGGAAATTCATGGCTGATATAAAGCTGGATGAAGAATTCTGGGAGTTGAAGTCCACAAGTCTTAAAAGTTGCCATGATTGAAGACGCCTGTCCTAGAATATCTCCTTGCTTTAATATCTGATGCTCCCTGCATGTGTACAGCAATTGCATAGGAGGCGGAATGACCATACGGACACCAGAGCTGGGTTATAATGGGTCACTTTTTATTGATTATGATAAAGACCTGCAGAGGTCGCTACATGGGCAGAATTCCCTGTTAAAACATACTTGGGCAACTAATGGCGAAGCTCCTTGCCAAGTAGTGTGAAGCTATTACTCACCTTCACCCCACTTTCAGCCACGCCCCAGGCATGTGGGAGGGCTCACAAGCCATGACCCGGAACCGGAAGTTGTGTATAACCATAGGGCCCTGTACCGGAAATGACGTGTGTGAGCCCCAGGGGCAGCCCCCCCCCATCCCCTGATCAGGTTGAAACTTTCTGGTGAGGGGCTGTCCATCATCTTCCCAAAAAGATGCCCACAGGAGAACACGCAGTTGCATCTGGCATCCCCTTTTCCACCCATTCCTGCTAACCCCGTGACCATAGGGAAAATTAAGAATTAATTGGCATTCTACTATTTACACTCATAACACCCCCTAACCAAATCCACTCCTGCCTTTCCAGTGTGGAGTAGGCGAAAAAACAGCCATGACATAAGGTGCCCCAGCTGCAAAAAAATCCTACTCGGCCGCCATGTGGGTGACCCTTTCATAGCACACTGGGCGTAGCAGAGGGCGGGTAGGTGTCCGACTTGAGGGGTGATGCAAAAGGGGAAAAGGACTGGCATGGTGGTGTGCTACCCCTTAAATAGGTCTCTTAGCACCGACCCCCACCCCCTTGCTTACGAAGGACTCCATAGAGTAGACCTGGGCAAAGTGCAGCCCGGGGGGCCAGATGCGGCCTGCCCGCTATCTGTAACCAGCCCGCGGAGGTTGGTAGGAAGGAGGGAAGGAAGGAAGGAAGGAGAAATGGAGGGAGGAAGGAAAGAGAAATGGAGGGAGGAAGGAAGGAAGGAGAAATTCTCTTTCCATGCCCATTTGCAAACGTCCAATAAATGCTCATTTTTAAATTGTTCATTGGTTTCATTGCCCTTTCCAAGAAATTTAAAGCAACCCCCACCACCACTCCACCTCTCAGGGGGGGGAGGGAGGAGGAGGAAGAAGAGGAATCCAAAGCTACTTTCAGGCAAAGCCTCCACTATATTCTCTCAACTGACAATGTAGGTCAGTTGAAGAGAGGCACCCGAAAGGAATATTTTGAAAAAGAAGTAAAGAACTGCCCAAAAGCAGAAATAAAAGGCAGAGAAAATCAGAGAGACAGAAGCTTCTCTCCATCTGGAGAAGGAAGGAAGGAGAAATGGAGGGAGGGAGGAAGGAAGGAAGGAAGGGTGGGCAATTTATAATTATAATATATAATTATATATACTGTATATATAATATATATAATTATAATTTATAATTATAATATAATTAACTCAGTTCTACCCAATAATAAACAGTTAAATAATATACAGTTAATTAAAACCATCCCAATTTCTCATGCAGCCCCCTGGCAAAATTAATTGCCCACCCCTGCCATAGAGGTAACTGGAAGGTGCCCAAGCAGCTGTAAAGGATCACCATTGCCCCTCACCTGAATAACTGGTGTCCTGTTCATCCAACCCCTTCGGCAAATGTCAGCCAGCTGCTAAGGCATGCCGGCCTTTCAATTCTCAGAAGGAGTGTACCAGTTTGAGAAAAAACTGTGTTAGGCTGTAAGAACTCTAAGGAAGATTCTCAGAAGTGTCTGATGTCTTTATAGACACTAGAAAAAGAGATGATTTATGGTTCTTTCTTTCTGATACTTGCATCTCTATTACAGGCGTTCTCTTTTTTCCCCCTACCAGGTCTCAGGAAAACCACAATTCAGACCATCATGTTCTGGGACCTGGAGAACTGGAGGCTTGTCCAGCTTTGTCAGAAACAGCAATGAAGCAGAATCTAAGGTGGAAGATAGAGATACATTCTTAGCAGAAACCCAGTAAAGGCATCTGAGGTTTTAAAGGACCTTAAACATTTTCACTGAAATCATGAAAAATTATGAGACCAATTTTTTTTAAAAAAATACTGACTTGTTAGCTCTAATCACCCAAATACCACCCCCCATTATAAGTTCCAATGAACCTCAAGTGAACAAAAGTTGATATACAGTGTTCCCTCGATTTTTGCAGGGGATGCATTCCAAGACCGCCCGCGAAAGTTGAATTTCCGCAAAGTAGAGATGCAGAAGTAAATACACTATTTTTGGCTATGAACAGTATCACAAGCCTTCCCTTAACACTTTAAACCCCTAAATTGCAATTTCCCATTCCCTTAGCAACCATTTAGATTATTATTCACCATGTTTCTTTATTAAAGTTTATTTAAAAAAATATTTATTAGAGGTGGACGAAAGTTTGGTGATGACATATGACGTCATCGGGTGGGAAAAACTGGTATAGGGGAAAAAACCGCAAAGTATTTTTTAATTAATATTTTTGAAAAACCGTGGTATAGACTTTTCGCGAAGTTCAAACCCGCGAAAATCGAGGGAACACTGTACCTCTTATATGGTACATAAACATGATATATTTTTGTAAATTGCAATGCATATTTATTATTTATGTGCATGTGTTTAAATTTTTAAAATAAAAAAAACAATAAATATAGCAGGTTCAGACAACCTTCTAGTCAATATTTTATAATACCTCCTTTCAAATGGTTCCTACATTTAATTAAGAGAAACTTTTGAAATCTTCTCCCATTCTTCCTTTCAGAACTTTCCTAGCACAGAAATATTCTTGCCTGATTGGTCTGATGGTGTATTTCAGACTGTTTTCTTGGTTTTACATGTATGTGTACATACTTGCCAGATGTCACATTAAAAAAAATATCAGGCAAAGGATAAAAGTGTTATCAAAATCTGCAATATTATAACTCGTACTCGATGCATGTGTGTGATAGAAACATAGAAACATAGAAGACTGACAGCAGAAAAAGACCTCATGGTCCATCTAGTCTGCCCTTATACTATTTCCTGTATTTTATCTTACAATGGATATATGTTTATCCCAGGCATGTTTAAATTCAGTTACTGTGGATTTACCAACCACGTCTGCTGGAAGTTTGTTCCAAGGATCTACTACTCTTTCATTGAAATAATATTTTCTCACATTGCTTTTGATCTTTCCCCCAACTAACTTCAGATTGTGTCCCCTTGTTCTTGTGTTCACTTTCCTATTAAAAACACTTCCCTCCTGAACCTTATTTAACCCTTTAACATATTTAAATGTTTCGATCATGTCCCCTCTTTTCCTTCTGTCCTCCAGACTATACAGATTGAGTTCATTAAGTCTTTCCTAATACGTTTTATGCTTAAGACCTTCCACCATTCTTGTAGCCCGTCTTTGGACCCGTTCAATTTTGTCAATATCTTTTTGTAGGTGAGGTCTCCAGAACTGAACACAGTATTCCAAATGTGGTCTCACCAGCGCTCTATATAAGGGGATCACAATCTCCCTCTTCCTGCTTGTTATACCTCTAGCTATGCAGCCAGGCATCCTACTTGCTTTTCCTACTGCCCGACCACACTGCTCACCCATTTTGAGACTGTCAGAAATCACTACCCCTAAATCCTTCTCTTCTGAAGTTTTTGTTAACACAGAACTGCCAATGCAATACTCAGATTGAGGATTCCTTTTCCCCAAGTGCATTATTTTACATTTGGAAACATTAAACTGCAGTTTCCATTGCTTTGACCATTAGTAAAGCTAAATCATTTACCATATTACAGACCCCTCCAGGAATATCAACCCTATTGCACACTTTATACTCCCCCAAATTTGAGAGGTCGGGTGATTCTCACCGGGCCAACATTTGCAGTGGCAGGGAGGGGCAAGAACACCACCTCCCAGCTGGGCGTGGCCGTGCGGGGCGCGGGCACGCCCACATGCTGCTAAGGCAGCAAATAAGTTAATTTGCCAGGCCGGGTGGAAACGCCACCAGCCCAACATTCCCAACAGCTGGGAGGGGCAAGGCACCTCCTCCCAGCTGATCACTGTTTCGCCCAGTGCGGGAGCACCCTTGAGCCGTAATCAGCTCGCAAGGGCTGCCGGGAGCGAGGGGAGGGGTTTACAGGCCTATTTTAGGGCCTGCACTTCTCATCCTCTCCCCTTCACTCCCTGCATACCTCCCGATCGGTCTCCCACCCACCCTTTGCTCTATCCAGGGTGTCTTTCAGAGGTTGCCCGTTGGGGGCCGAGAAGGATTTTTTTGCAATCTGGTAATTTTATTGCAGATTGTTTTTTCGCCTTCTCCATCCTGGTCATGTGTGAGGTTTGAAGGGCTAGGGGGTGTATCGGTTTGTAAATATGTTCATTTGGAATTTACTTTATTATTGGTCACTATTTGGCAGAAACGGGGCGAAAAGGGTGTCAGTAGCAACTGTGTGTTCTCCCTTGGGCATCTTTTGAAAGATGATGGGCTCCTTCGTCACACAACTCATGCTTCCTCCCCGGATGGAGCGGTGGGAAGGAGGAGCACTTGGGGCTCATCAACGTCACTTCCGGTTCCGGGTCATGGAGGTGAGCCCTCCCACACGCTGGGCGTGGCTGTCACGTTTGGGTGAATGCGTGGCATGCTTCACCCTTACCAAGCAAGGAGTTCGCCCATTAGTTGCCCAGGTATGTTGTGTTCAGGTATTCCGCCCCATTTAGCTCCCTCTGCAGGTCTCTTTCTGTAATCAATAAAGTGACCCATTATCATCCAGCTCTTTTGTTCGAGTGTTGATTCCCTGTCCAACCCAAAAAAAATTTATGTAATGTCAAAGAAACAAATGAAACTGTTGCGATTCATTAATATTTTGGTAAATAGTTAAACACAGGGGTTGAATCGTCTCTTGAAATTTTCTCTGGGTTTTGCTCCCCATTTTCTCTTAGGAAACCTGCTGTAGGTTCATCCAGACCAAATATAGATGAGTTTGGACAGGACACCCATTATGCCTCATCATCTTTAAAAAGCCAATTGCTCTTTAAATTGATACCAATCTTCCAGAAGTCATGACCAATGTTTTGGCAACACCCAGGTCAATGTTGGGGAACCTTTTAACACCGAAGTCAGTGTTGGGGAACCTGAAACAGGATGCATGTGCCAGAAACAGGAAGAGCACACAGTGTGCATACATGTGCTGGGAAGCTGCTCTTCTGGTTTCTGGCATGCCTGCACATGTTAAGACCAGCTGGAAACCATGCACTGGAAACTGGAAGATGAGCCACCAGGTGCGCATGTGCACGCTGGGAAGATGATCTTCCTGTTTCCGGCTTACACATACACGCCGGCTAGCTGGTCTTTGTGTGCACCTGTGTACCAGAAACCAGAAGACCAGATGGCCTATGTACATGTGTGCATGTGTGTATGTGTGCGGCGCTCACGGTCCTAAGTTAATGAATAGAATAGAGTAGAATTTTATTGGCCAAGTGTGATTGGACACACAAGGAATTTGTCTTGGTGCATTTGCTCTCAGCGTACATGAAAGAAAAAGATACATTTGTCAAGAATCATGTGGTACAACACTTAATGATTGTCATAGGGGTCAAATAAGCAATGAAGAAACAATCAATATTAATAAAAATCTTAGGATACAAGCAACAAGTTACAGTTATACAGTCCTAAGAAGGAGGAAAAGGATGATAGGAATGATGAGAAAAACTAGTAGAATAGAAGTGCAGATTTAGTAAAAAGTCTGACAGTGTTGAGGGAATTATTTTTTTAGTAGAGTGATGGCGTTCGGGAAAAAATTGTTCTTGTGTCTAGTTGTCTTGGTGTGCAGTGCTCTGTAGCAATGTTTTGAGGGTAGGAGTTGAAACAGTTTGTGTCCAGGATGCGAGGGGTCAGTAAATATTTTCCCCGTCCTCTTTTTGACTCGTGCAGTATACAGGTCCTCAAGGGAAGGCAGATTGGCAGCAATTGTTTTCTCTACAGTTCTGATTATCCTCTGAAATCTGTGTCAGTCCTATTGGGTTGCAGCACCAAACCAGACAGTTATAGAGGTGCAGATGACAGACTCAGTGATTCCTCTGTAGAACTGTATCAGCAACTCCTTGGGCAGTTTGAGTTTCCTGAGCTGGCGCAGAAAGAACATTCTTCGTTGTGCTTTTTTGATGATGTTTTTGATGTTAGGTGACCATTTTAGGTCTTGAGATATGATAGAACCTAGAAATTTGAAGGTCTCTACTGTTGATACTGTGTTGTCTAGTATTGTGAGAGGTGGAAGGGAAAAGAATAGTTGGAATAGAGAGATAAGTGAAGAATAGGGATAAAAATGGATGCCCTTTGAGCTGAAGGGAACCAATCACTAATTCAGGAAGAAAGAAAACAGAGATGACCTAAGTACATATTGCAAAAATCATTAGATTAATCAAGCAGGCCTCCCAAATAAGAGTTAAACTTTCAGGCTTTCCAGGAGCAGTGCACCCCTTGCTTATTTCTTTGGTTTTTTATAGCATATGTTATTCTCACCAAGGAGATCAGGAATATTTTTGAGCAAGGAGGGTTCTATTAGGAAGAATGGGAAAAGAAAAGAATCTCAAAGTGAAAACATAATCTTTCTCTATTATATAGTTGTTATTTCTGCCAAAGGAAGTGTTACAAAATCGGAAGGGTCAAAATTGGAAGCTGCCATATTTATTGCTGTATCCCTTTGAATCTATGCACATAAGCAATAAAAGTGCATTGAAATTGCAGGGGGAAAACCCATATTTAACCAGGCACCATTTCATTACTATGAATTCATTGAAACTTACAGTTTTGCAAGGGTGCCTAATTTTGCACAGACAATGTCATATACATCTAATTTGGGTCCAACATTTTGGCCAATTGTCATATATTTCTTTGAAATCACTGTTTTCTTCCTGGAAAATATTGTATTCTTTCTTGTTTTTATATAGTGATATAACAGCAAACTTCAAGACAGTCCAGGAATGTACTAATATTACAAGACAATTCTGTAATGTAACAAATGAATTTGCAGATTTTTGCCATGGACAGGCATATATTATAGTACAGCAAGACACCAGCAATGGGAGAAATTATTCAAATATTCTAATATTCAATCCATATTTGCAACGTAAGTAATTTCTTCCTTCCTTTTGTTTGAATCATGTGTTAATTTTCACTATCTCAAATCAGGTCGTTTTCCCTTTGGGGAAATAAATACCTTTTATTCATTTGTCAAATTAGTTGGCCTTGATGACCTTTATATCCAGTTATAATGTACATTTATGGAGAATTTTAAAAGCTATGCTACAAGTTAAGAGTAGCACAAAGAATCAACTTCCGTATTCAGGGCTTACTTTCAGAATCAAAATTAACATTAATGATTAAAGCAAACCAATAATTAAAAATTAAAAAATTAAAGTATGTATCTTTCTATTGAAAATATTATTTATAAGAATTCATTAGGTTTGATTTAAAATCCTACAGAATTTCCAAGGTGCTTATTGTTATAAGTCTATTACATTTGCTAAGATTTAAAAAATCTGGCTTGCCAGCAAATAATATTGATACTTTCTTTTATTTATGTTTTAATTAGGATGCTTGAGACCACCTAAGTTTAATATATCTGTTTGTCAAAACTGTGTCAATGTCACAGTGAAACTTCCATCTCAGTTGTTTAATATTTATCAAACACTTGATTATAGAATCACAGTGAAAACAGATGATCTCAAGGAAAATGTAAGTAATTGATTATTAAAGTCTTAAAAATATCAAAGGGAATTCACTTTATAAATAAGAAATGTGCTACGTTTTTTGCTTTTATAATATTGCATCTCTCAGCTTCAGATGTGTTGAGCTCACATCATTTTCAGCCATTGGGACCTTGGTTTCTTTCCAGTTCATTGTTTATATTCACTGGTTCTAAATGGAATGATGGAATCCAGATGGACAAGTTTGCTTTGTATGGGTTGAGAGTGAACTTGATGGGTGGAGTTGCTAGAAAATCAATTGCCATACTAGCATAAAAACCTATTCCTCCACCCGAAACAGAATAACCTACGAAACTCACTATCCTGGGTCTAGAAAGCTTACAACTACGATGCCTTAAACATGATCTAAGTATTGCCCACAAGATCATGTGCTGCAGTGTCCTGCTTGTCAATGACTACTTCAACTTCAACCACAACAACACAAGAGCACAAAACAGATACAAGCTTAATATTAACAGCTCTAAAATGGACTGTAAAAAATATGACTTTAGTAATCGAGTTGTCGAAGCATGGAACTCATTACTGGACGCCGTAGTATCTTCCCCTAACCCACAACATTTTATCCTTAGACTATCCACAGTTGACCTCTCCAGATTCCTAAGAGGTCAGTAAAGGGCGTGCATAAGTGCACTAGCGTGCCTCCTGTCCCCTGTCCTATTGTCTCTCCTATATCTCATATATCATATCTACTACTGTATTCTTCTATTCTATTCTTCTTATACTACTCTCATAATATCCTTCTATTCTCTAATTGATATATTCTATTCCTAAATTTTCACTTCTATTCTTTCTCTAATATATTTTACTCGAGTATAACCTCTATAACCTTCATTGTGTATTATTGTGCATTGGACAAAATAAATAAATAAATAAAGAAGAATATAAAAAAGCACTTTGGTATACTGGCATTGCAATGTCATCCAATTCAGAACACAAATTACAAAAATAAAACTATTGTTGATATTGCTGTTTTGATTGTTGTTATTATATATAGTGGTATAGTAATAGTACTGGTATTTAGAGGACTTCCCAAAATATCTCACTATTTTTCTAACCCCATATAGAAAATGAATTCTTAAATAGAAAGTACAGTACTTCAGCACTCGTTGTTAATGGGTTCCAGGAGGCACAATAAGTACCCAAAACAGATTTCCCCCATAAAGAATAATGTAGTGAGTCACAAGGCAGCCAACACCAACCAGTTCTAGCTTGTGTATTGAGTACTAAACAAAAAATGAGTATCAGGACAAAACTTTTGTATCAAAGTGTGTTGAGTACCAGTTTCATGAGTTTCAAAGAAGCTGAGTTACTGCTTTGAGTTATGGTTGATGAACCGCTGTAAGTGCAAAGCCATGCCTTGATTCCGAGTTAAAGTAGAGTTTCACCAATTCACATCATTTAGTTTTATTGTTACAGTGCATTTTAAAACAATTTACTTTTTTTTGTCTTTTGCAGCGTATTGGTAATACAACCAAACAGGATAGTTTCTTCGCTATTCTGGAAGATTTGCATCCAAATAAAAATTATTGCATTGCTGTTGAGGTGTCTACAAGTCTTAATAAGCAGTGCACTTCCACCATTCCAAAATGTATTATGCTTGACTCCAACAATAGAGAAGGTACAATGAATTATGAAGCAAGGAAATGGAATGGGTCAGAACCAGTGAAGGGCTGTAAAAAAATTTACTACCACACTATGGGCGTGGCTTATTCTATGGGTGTGGCTTGCCAGCCATGTGGCCGCGTGGGAATGGCTTGGCGATCATGTGACCGGGGGATGGCTTAAAGGTCATGTGACTGGCTTAAAGGTGGCCAACTTGACATCACTCACGTCAAGGGTTTAGGTTAGGGTTAGGGTACTTGGCCTCTCCTCTCCTCAAAGAGATATAATTTCCCTACCTATTTACTATTATTGAACATCCAAACTATACTATTTAATTCTATGTACAGTGGTACCTCTACCTAAGAATGCCTCTACTTACTAACTTTTCTAGATAAGAACCGGTGTTCAAGAATTTTTTTGCCTCTTCTCAAGAACCATTTTCCACTTACAAACCCGAGCCTCCAAAACTGTAACCAGAAAAGGCAGGAAGAAGCCTCCGTGGGACCTCTCTAGCAATCTCCTGGGAGGAAACAGGGCCAGAAAAGGCAGGGAGAAGCCTCCATGGGGCCTTTCTAGGAATCTCCTGGGAGGAACTGGGCCTCCACTCTCCCTGTGGTTTCCCGAATCGCACACGTTATTTGCCTTTACATTGATTCCTATGGGAAAAATTGCTTCTTCTTACAAACTTTTCTACTTAAGAACCTGGTCACGGAATGAATTAAGTTCGTAAGTAGAGGTACCACTGTATATATGTCATATGTGTACATACATATTACACACAGGCACACAAAAATATACATTACTATATAAAATGTATGTGTATGTACACACACATACACGTACAGCTCTTGTAAAATTATACACATTCAATCTCATTTACTGCAATAGGAAAAATATACCCAGAGCCCAGAAGGGAAATAAAGAAAAGAAAAATCAAATTTTTTCTATTGGTTCGGTGTACCTGACCATACCCGTAGGAGCCCATCACTGGTCAAAACCTGTTGTACTTTGTGACTGTTCTGTCTGGGTTCCCCCAGACCTCAACACCAACTGGAAAAAACAGCCAGACACTCTGGTAAAAGCCAAAAGTATTTTATAACTGGAAAAAATAAGCACAGAGGAAAACCTGTTCTTCCCAACAGACAGGCTATAATACGGTACAGCAGGGTCCTGATGTCCAGACAATACAGCAAGCTTCTTGCTGGCACACACCCCCATGGTTTCAATAGTCAAAGGCACAAACCAGGATTCCAAGACGCCAAAGTTCACAGTCAGGTCCCACGACTCTCAAAGATAAAACTCCACAAGCCAGGAAGGGTGGGTCTGCCTTTTAGCCTTTCCCAAGAGCACCGCACCCAAACACAGCTGTTGCCACTTTAATGCTGAAAGTATTTAGCCAATTGATTCCGTCTCTGAGTAGCTCTTCGTTGTCGCAGATCAATTATGGCTTGTGCACTTTCCTCTAAGGAATCCAGGCTGCTTGCTGGGGAGAGCTCCCCCTGGTGGGACTCTGGCTGTCCTCCCTCTTCTTCAGCCTGGGATTCCTCCTCCTCGTCTGTCTGCACCTCCTGTTCCTCAGCCTCTCCCTCTGAGCTGGAAACCGACAGAAGGTCAGCCGTTCCCGGAGGGGCCTCAGACGGAACCACAACAGTGACTAAAAGACTTAACATTAGTTTAGCATTTCAGTGTCTTTTATATGATTATGATTCTTTGTCTTGCTGTCAAAACAAGGTAGCTTTGAAATAATCTCCAAATGCATTGTTGCTAATTGAAATATATTTTTAATCTGCAGATTCTATTGTACTTTCAGTCTTGGCTCCGTTTATATTATTGGTCACGGTGATCATTCCAGTTTTCTTGTATAAGACTGCCTTTATTTCCTTTAAAAGAAGGAAATCACCAAGTGTCCTGGTAAGTAGTGTGGCAAAATACATTCAGTTTATGATTTGTATGTGTTAGGGCAGTTCAACCAAAGATGGTGAAATGGATTTCCAGAAAAACTACATGTCCCTTAGCTTAGGTTCATTGAATATTGCCCCTCTTCCTTCTTTTATAGACTTATAAACTTTATAGACTTGGGGTGATGTAGCTTCTTCATTAGTTTAAAGACTGCCCTAATGGCTGTGAGACTGCTCTTCATTTTAGTCTCCTATGTTTACATACAGTGGTAGGATTCAGCTGGTTCAGGCCAGTTTGTGCAAACCGGTAGTAGTGGGATTAAGCCCCGCCCCTTGCCTTTCAGCAATTCCTTGCATGGCTGGCTTCTCCCACTGTTCTGTTTTGTGGGCTTCCGATAAATTCCAATCTCCGGAAAAATCACTTCTTTATTAATAAAACTCACTCTTTACTCAAACTCAAGCAACTACATCAGCGGTCCCCAAACTATGGCCCGCGGGCCACATGCGGCCCGCTGAGGCTATTTATCCGGCCCGTGGGTGAGTGACAGGAGCACATCTAATTTTCCATGAATAAAATGCGGTATTTTGTTAGTAACTAATATCAAGTTGCAAAAGTTTTTTTTTCTAATTTTGTCATCCAGTTACATTCATTTTCTTTTAATTAAATTCCCTCCTCAAAAAAGTACACCACCAATTATATTTCTAACTTATTAACCATTATGCCAAAGTGCTTCCTTCTTTCTTTATACATTTTTCTATAAGCCAAGAAAACCTTGTATAGCCAATCAGATGTTAACAAAAGAAAATTAAAAACAAAACATAAACATATATGAATTTCAGACTTCTTTCCCCCCCCCTCTAAATAGTGCGTTCCCATTTTGTTTTTTACTTTAAAATAAGGTATGTGCAGTGTGCATAGGGATTTGTTCATAGTTTTTTTTAATAGTCCGGCCCTCCAACAGTCCAAAGGACAGTGAACTGGCCCCCTGTGTAAAAAGTTTGGGGACCCCTGAACTACATGAATGCAAACGCAGGATGAAAAGTAGCATAGAAGTAGATTCTATCTCATTTAGAGCCAGCTTTGATCTGGGTCAGGGAAATGGGCCAAACTCAGTCTTTATCTACATTCCATAGATAACACCCGTTCATTTACTCAAAACATATGCATTAGCTCACCAAAAACTTTTCCTAGCACAGCATCCAGCACAGATTGTCTTTTTGAGGCAGAAATCATGATTTTAAAACTTCTTTTCAAGAGCACCCCTGGTTTCTCATCTCTTCCATAGAACGATGTTGAGGTTCCACACGCCATTTCCCACAACCCCATTCCTTTATATTGCCCGGAAGTGACATCACCCCTCAAAGAGCTAAGGCTGTGAATTAATACCTTTTTTCTCTGGATCTCCTCTCGCCTTCTGCCCATTCTTCTATAGCGAGGATTTATCCAATTGTTTTCCACTAACATGTCTTCCCCACTGTCTGACTGAAACCATTCTCCCAATGTCACATCAGCCCCCTCAGGCTTTCCCCAGTCACTTTCTGCCTCACTCTCACTCTCAGCCTCCTCTGGCAGCCCCCCCCCCCCAGCCCAGGGTACCCACAAGGGCCTGGCTGATCCTCTTCAAAATCAGACATGACCTGAGGTGGACAAGGAGCACTCACAATACCTGCCATCCTCATCCAACCATTGGCCTTATCTTTGCAGAAGATTAGTTGCACTTCTGGGTATTTCTGTTCATTGCTGAAGGCCCAAAGGCGTGGGCTGGAGGGTGAGCTGGTGGCAGTTGGGCCAATGTATGTGGGAAGGGGGAGCATGCCTGAGACCGTGACATTGGAGCCCTTCTCAGGTGTTTCCTGAAGCTGGTCTGGCCTGTGAGGGAAGCACACAGGAGACCATAGCATTGGAGCCCTTCCTGAGTGTTTCCCAAAGCCTTCCTGGCCTGCAAGGTGAGGACATGGGAGATTGCGGCATTGCAGCCCTTCACAGGTGTTTCCTGAAGCCAGCCTGACCTGCAAAGGAAACGTGCAGGAGTTTGGCAGCCAGACTAGCCTGGAAGCAGTGCGTCACCCAATTGCAGGTTGGACACAGGGCCCAAGGTTGGAGGGTGTTCTGGTTTCTGGTAGAAATTCAGCAAGTGCAAATAACTTTTATCAAACACATTATTTCATAAACAAAGAAACTCCATTTTATTCTCTTCTCTTCTGGTTATACACACATTTCATACTGGCGTATCTCTCCTGGCTCTGTTATCTCTCTTAATTGCATTCCTTACATTCCTTCTCCTGCTCTGCTAGTCAAGATTTATTTTGTAAAAGCATGATCACTAAAAAACAGCAGACAGTCAGTTAATCACATAGAATACTTGGCTTACTTGGAGAGCGGCATAAAAAATCAACATCTTTTTGTTCGGCAACGTTGAAACTCCACTTCTTTACTAGTCCCATGACGTGCCAATTACCTCACTCAATTATTTAACCCATTCATCTCCTTAATATCTTCTTCATCCTCCAACTGATCAAGAGTATGTACAACAGAGGGGAGGGCAAGCAGATGGCCCTCAGAACACTGCTGTACTGGAGTGTTGTGTGCTCTTGGGCCTCTTGCCCAGCTCTGCTTCTGCAAGGCAGAAAGGTATAAAAGTCTTCACCCACACCTTTCGGGCCTGCTTCTTGGCTTCCACAGAGCCCTTGAGTGCCTGCCACATGCTTGCCCTACTCTCTGCGTCGGGCTCCACATCCAGCCCGTGACCGGATGATACGTCACCCAGTGCAGCGCTCTTTGATGGCCATCTGCTTGCCCACCCACCAGCTAGACTGGCTCAGAAGCAGCGTGTTACCTTGCACCCATCTTAGTGTCCTCCCAGCCAGCTGCCAGCTTTCCAACACAAGCAAAGGTGGCTGGTTGGAACGAGGGGAACCGCAGTGCTGGGCTTCCCCAGCTGCAAGTGCCAAAACATGGCTAGATTTGGAAGAAAAGGCTGCGCAGCTGTGGTGGAAAGAACTGGAACAGCATCCAGCAGTTTGCATGAGAAGGCACGAGCGAGGCAACTGGTAACTGAGCCCACTGCGCAGCGAGAGCAACGGCCACCATGCTCATACCTTCTCATGCAAGCTGTCAGGTATTGCGCTGGTTCTTTCAGCCACAGCCACATAGCCTTTTCTAGTTACAGTTTGGCACTCGCAGCCATGGGAACCCAGCACTGAGGTTCCACTGGAGGCCCAGCTACTGCAGCCTGCAAGAAAATCACCATGTACAGCACCGGTTTGGCATGTACCAGCCTGATAGGCCTGGCCACCATAGCATAAGCTTTTTTAAAAATATATATTTTTATTGATTTTACAATTTAAAATTCCACACACACAACATATAACAAGTGCTCAGTGATTATGCCCACCAACAGACAAACATTCGTACCCCACCACCAATCGGGGATGTTTCTTGTATGGACTATTTTAACACAAGAGCGAAATATTTGTTTACATATTATAAAGTGATTCCAACTTTTTCTTATAGCTTGGTCTCGGATCCTACTCGCCATATATCGTCTTACCTTGTCTCATCGTCCCATCAGTTGTCACAAATCAGTTTCATTAATCAAATTCATCCTTTTATCCATAGTCTAAAATTGAATGTGGTCCACCATGTACCTATACCAATTTTGCATTGTCCATTTTGTCGCGTCCTTCCAACCCAAGACTATCACCGCCTGAGCACTTACTATCGCTGCTTGTTTTATTTCTCTGAGTTCTCCCATCTCATTACTTTTAACTAATACTGCCATTTCCTTAGTAATTATCCATCTTATATTTATTAATATCCTCTTGCTCTTTTTGCCAAAAATTCTGCACTACTGGGCATTCCCAAAACATATGCATGAACACTCCTTTATCTTGCCACCCATGCCAACAAATGCCTTTAACATTCTGCTGAAAGTATACGAGTTGAACAGGTATGTAATACCACTTATGTAATATTTTCCTTCTCATTTCTCTAACTCTTGTATTTTTAGTTTTCCTTATATTCTCTACTATATTTTTCATCTCTTGCGCCTCTACCTGTATCTCATTTTGCCACCATTTAGTCAATCCTTGGATCACATCCCCGTCTGACTGCACTAACATCTTAGATATACAGTAGTACCTCTAGATACAAGCTGCTCTACATGCGAGTATTTCAAGATACGAGCCACAAGGGGAGAGACATTTCTGTTCTAGTCCCAAGCTCAAATTCGGGATACGAGCCGATCGTCCACTAGGTGGCGCATGAATCCTTGCTTTCGGTTATCTCGGAGGGGAAAAACAACGTCTAAAGTTATTTGTTCCAGATACGAGTTGCCTCGACATACAAGCTCCCTTCTGGAACGAATTATGCTCGTATCTATTGCTTGCTTGCGCCTTTATACCCTCACTTTTTTCTCTAACTCTATCTCCTTCCTAAATAGTGCTTCTTTATTCTTCCTTTCATTCAGATATTTACATATTGCATTTGTTTGTAGCCATCTTCCCCTACCCAACCACCATTCTATACGATTTCTACTTGGCCTCCCATCCTTCTCATATAACTGTTCTATCTTAATAAGCTCTGGAGGCAGGGGAAGGGGGGTCAGCCTGGAGGGACAGAAAAAGTGGGGGACCCGTGATGGGGCTGAAAAAGCACACACTTGGGATGCAGCTGCTGACAACTGGGGGGGTGAGTACCGAAGGGGCATCTCCTCATAACATCTCCAGCCCAGTGAACATAGGGCACCCTGTTATCATAACCAGGTCTTGCTTTGTCCATGACTTCTCTACCAGTGAACATCACACATCCAGTCACTATCACTCACCAATGAATCTCCCAACACCAATGACATTAGCTGGGCCTTTAAATATTGCCATGAGATCTGCGGAAAGCATGCCTTTCCTTTCCCAAGTATTGCCAACCTCTCCCCCCTGGTTAAAATGAGCCGGGGTGGCACAGCTGGTAGAGTGCTGTACTGCAGGCCACTGAAGCTGACTTGTAGATCTGAAAGTCAGCGGTTCAAATCACATCACCAGCTCAAGGTTGACTCAGCCTTCCATCCTTCCGAGGTGGGTAAAATGAGGACCCGGATTGTGGGGGCAATAGCCTAGCTCTGTTGAAAAAGTGCTATTGCTAACATGTTGTAAGCCACCCTGAGTCTAAGGAGAAGGGCGGCATAAAAATTGAATGAATGAATGAATGAATGAATGAATAGAAACATAGAAGACTGACGGCAGAAAAAGACCCCATGGTCCATCTAGTCTGCCCTTATACTATTTCCTGTATTTTATCTTACAATGGATATATGTTTATCCCAGGCATGTTTAAATTCGGTTACTGTGGATTTACCAACCACGTCTGCTGGAAGTTTGTTCCAAGGATCTACTACTCTTTCAGTAAAATAATACTTTCTCATGTTGCCTTTGATCTTTCCCCCAACTAACTTCAGATTGTGTCCCCTTGTTCTTGTGTTCACTTTCCTGTTAAAAACACTTCCCTCCTGAACCCTATTTAACCCTTTAACATATTTAAATGTTTCGATCATGTCCCCCCTTTTCCTTCTGTCTTCCAGACTATACAGATTGAGTTCATTAAGTCTTTCCTGATACGTTTTATACTTAAGACCTTCCACCATTCTTGTAGCCCGTCTTTGGACCCGTTCAATTTTGTCAATATCTTTTTGTAGGTGAGGTCTCCAGAACTGAACACAGTACTCCAAATGTGGTCTCACCAGCGCTCTATATAAGGGGATCACAATCTCCCTCTTCCTGCTTGTTATACCTCTAGCTATGCAGCCAAGCATCCTACTTGCCTTTCCTACCGCCCGACCACACTGCTCACCCATTTTGAGACTGTCAGAAATCACTACCCCTAAATCCTTCTCTTCTGAAGTTTTTGCTAACACAGAACTGCCAATGCAATACTCAGATTTAGGATTCCTTTTCCCCAAGTGCATTATTTTACATTTGGAAACATTAAACTGCAGTTTCCATTGCTTTGACCATTTATCTAGTAACGCTAAATCATTTACCATATTACAGACCCCTCCAGGAATATCAACCCTATTGTACACTTTAGAGTCATCGGCAAATAGGCAAACCTTCCCTACCAAACCTTCCCCTATGTCACTCACAAACATATTAAAAAGAATAGGACCCAGAACAGACCCTTGTGGCACACCGCTTGTAACCTGTCTCTGCTCAGAATACTCGCCATATGAATGGAATGAATGAATGAATGAATGAATGAATAAATAAATAAATAAATAAATAAATAAAAGCAACAACCCTGGAGCAAAAACGTCATACATAAAAAGAAAAGAAAGGGGGGCTGTTGTTGTATTGTTTAATGCATGCTAAATTGGCCATGCCCACCCAGTTACATGACGACTTAGCCATACCCACCCAGTCACATGTCCATCCAATCACATGATCACCAAACCGTGCCTACCTGGTCACATGGCCACCAAGCCACACCCACAGAACCTGTTGTTAAAAATTTCAACTCCCAGCACTATTTACACTATTTAAACATTCAGTTAATATGCCAAAAAGAAACAGGATTTAAGAAGGCTGCACAAGATTTAAGAAGGGTTCTTTTTTCTTTTTTTTACAGTATGTTAACTTTAGAGTTGATTTGGGGAACAAGATTAATTCACTGTAAACAGCCCTCTGGTTATCCAATGGAATCTTATTTTAAAATAAACAGATTATGTTGCTGAGGCTAAATGAATTCCCACTAATTATTAGGTACTGCCTCTGGTAATAGATATGGGGGGGGGGGGAGAAACCCTATATCAGACATGAAGAAATGTTTTCTGTTCAAGGGAAATCCTTTGAACAAGATTTGAAAAAGATTACAACAGTGTGGGGTTTGACGGTACCATTAACAGTGAAACTGAGGGTGGGTACCTCCCAGTTCGAACCGGATCACCTGAACTGGTAGTGACCTGCTGGTGACGTCACGATGGCATCACAGATCCGGTTTGGTTAATGCGGTCCATAGGCGCCACCATCTCTTCTTTAATTTTTTCCCAATTTATTTTACTATTTGGACATTTTTTCCCTCAGCTGCTGCTTGAAAAAGGCCCACCTGCACACCCATGGGTTTCTGCTTATTTTTATCCCTTTGCCCAAAGCACAGCTGATCAGCTCCTCAGCTGTGTTATGGGCTGATTATAGCTATTGAGCATGCGCAAAAGCAGAATTGCACCAGGGGACGTATATGAGCAACCTCCCAATGCAAACAGGTGGTGAATTTAAGTGGAACCCACCCCTGAAACAGAATTGAAAGCCCTGCTCTCTGTGCCAGAGAGCACAAGGTAGACCTGAGTGAAAAGCTGTATCTGTCACTTGCTTTCTTTCATTTATGAGCAATAATCAAAGAAGGCAACAAAAGCCATCCCTGCCTTCCTACTGAAAATATACTGCTAAAAAACTAAAGGGAACACTCAAAAAACACATCCTAGATCTGAATGAATGAAATATTCTCATTGAATACTTTGTTCTGTACAAAGTTGAATGTGCACAACAGCATGTGAAATTGATTGTCAATCAATGTTGCTTCCTGAGTGGACAGTTTGATTTAAAGGAAGTTTGATTTACCTGGAGTTATATTGTGTTGTTTAAGTGTTCCCTTTATTTTTTGAGCAGTGTATAAAGCCCCATTGAACTCTAGCATGTGGCACTTCATAGCTTTCTTGACACAATGGAAGAGTTGGGACTCTGCTTGCCAAGAGGTTTGCTGAGAGCTTTTATGTCCATTTATTTAAAGCCCCGGCCCTTTGGAACCAACTCCCCCCAGAGATTAGAATTGCCCCCACCCTCCTCGCCTTTCGTAAGCTTCTTAAAACCCACCTCTGCCGTCAGGCATGGAGGACCTGAGATATTCTTTCCCCCTAGGCCTTTACAATTTATGCATGGTATGTCTGTATGTATGTTTGGTTTTTATAATAAGGGGTTTTTTTAGTTATTTTAGTATTGGATTGGATTGTTACATGTTGTTTTTATCATTGTTGTTAGCCACCCCGAGTCTACGGAGAGGGGCGGCATACAAATCCAATAAATAAATAAATAAATAAATGATTTTCCTCATTAGGGAAGAGGGGAAATAAGAACCTACAAGGGAACTTGGGGTAGAATTTAAAAAGAAGAAAGCATTTGACATTCTCAGGAAGGAAAGTTTAATAAAGCCCCAGCATTAAAGATACAGAAAATGAAATAAATAATAGTGAAATGAATATATAGGTGTTTCAGGCATTTTTTAAAAATTACACAACTGTTTAGAGGGCATTTGTGAATGTGCATATCAACATTTTGTGTTGTTTTTTCCCTCTAGAACTTCATAACTAACTTGACTTATTCAGTCTTTGAAACTCAAGCTGAAGAAGTTTGTGATGTCCAGGTCCAGGAAAGTAAAGTACAAGAAGACAGTGATGATGACAACAGCGAAAGCGATGTTGAGAGCAGTTTTGATACTAAATGTGACATCTTTAACCAGATTGCACCATTCTCTGAGGTGGACATCAATCAGAGGTTGTTCACAGGTTGCTCAGCTACTACAAACGAAGTAATCAGAACTTTACCAGAAAAAAACCAGAATGATATTGACAAAGGCAGCCCAACATATCCCTCTGAAGTGAATTCTGGCCATGTGGCAGAATCAGAACGTACAAACTGTTTACATGTAAACTTAAAAACTGTGATGCTAGGAATGCCGGATATAAACCTGGATTTTTCTACATTTGACCATGAAGATATACTAGACTTGAACGAATCTCGTATTTCAGATGCATTTGAACCAAACCATTCCACTGAAATGCCAGATAACCAGAGCTTTGGTGCTCAAAGTCCTCTATGTTCGTGGGAAAATCTTAGCACATCTGGAGAAAGTGAATCATCTTATTCTGAAACAGAATGCACCAGTGGATATATGAGACGATGAATCCATGAAAAGTGACACGGCTTCCACTCTCCCACCCTCTGAAAGGCACTTTGGGGAAGCATTAATTTAGACCAGACAAACATTGAGCTCTTTCGCCCATTTCTTCATTCCAAATTAAGTCTAAAATGATCGTGAGACTCATTTAAACAAGAAACAGTGTTGGCACTTTACTATCTGCATCTATATTGCACATGGAACTTGGTTCCTATGGATACCAATATATACTAATTACCAGTACCTAGCTTGTTGTACAGAACTGGAGCTACAGTTTATATCAGGGGGGAAATACAGCTGGCTCAAAAATGTGTGCGCCATGCACACACACTGTCATTATGTCACAGTTTTGACCTTCTATACGCATGCACAGAAGGCTTTGCACATGCACAGAGAGTTCAAAATTCTATGCTGGGCGTTTGTAAGATGTGTTGGCTTCTAGTCTTTCTAGGTTTGGATAAAGCATTAATCAGAGATGGGTTACTCCCAGTTCATACTGGTTCTGTAGAACTGGTAGCAAACCACTGGTGATGTCACGGAGTCAGTTCTGTTGTTGTTGGTTTGTGGATGTCACCATCTTTTTTTCTTTGGAGTTTTTAAAAATACAGTGGTACCTCTACTCTACTTACAAAACTTTTCTAGATAAGAACCAGGTGTTCAAGATTTTTTTGCCTCTTCTCAAGAACTGTTTTCCACTTACAAAACCGAGCCTCCGAAACTGTAACCAGAAAAGGCAGGGAGAAGCCTCTGTGGGACCTCTCTAGGAATCTCCTGGGATGAAACAGGGCCAGAAAAGGCAGGGAGAAGCCTCCGTGGGGCCTCTCTAGGAATCTCCTGGGAGGAAACAGGACCAGAAAAGGCAGGGAGAAGCCTCCGTGGGGCCTCTCTAGGAATCTCCTGGGAGGAAACAGGACCAGAAAAGGCAGGGAGAAGCCTCCGTGGGACCTCTCTAGGAGTCTCCTGGGAGGAAACAGGGCCAGAAAAGGCAGAGAGAAGCCTCTGTGGGGCCTCTCTAGGAATCTCCTGGGAGGAAACAGGGCCAGAAAAGGCAGGGAGAAGCCTCCGTGGGGCCTCTCTAGGAATCTCCTGGGAGGAAACAGGGCCAGAAAAGGTGGGGAGAAGCCTCCGTGGAACCTCTCTAGGAATCTCCTGGGATGAAACAGGGCCAGAAAAGGCAGGGAGAACCCTCCGTGGGGCCTCTCTAGGAATCTCCTGGGATGAAACAGGGCCAGAAAAGGCAGGGAGAAGCCTCCGTGGGGCCTCTCTAGGAATGTTCTAGGAGGAAACAGCCAGAAAAGGCAGGGAGAAGCCTCCGTGGGGCCTCTCTAGGAAATTCTTGGGAGGAAACAGGGCCTTCACCCTCCCTGTGGTTTCCCCAATCGCACGCTTTATTTGCTTTTACATTGATTCCTATGGGAAAAATTACTGCTCCTTACCAACTTTTCTACTTAAGAACCTGGTCACGAAACGAATTAAGTTCGTAAGTTGAGGTACCACTGTATATATTTGGGGATTTTTTGCTGATTTCTTCTGCGCTGAAGCCAACTTTCCAGCACTGTGCATGTGCCTCCATCTAGTCTCTGTCTTTAAAAAATGTGCTAATTTTCAGTATTGTGCATGTGTGCGCGCGCAAAGTTTGCACCCACACAACGCAGCCATATGGCACAGGAGGAAGTGAACTGGTAGCGAGGTTAGTTAGAACCCACTCCTGGCGTTAATGACAATCTTGAAGATTTTAAACATTAATATTAAACCTTATGACAATATCTTAGGGATCCTTCCATTTATTCCTACCAGGATTTCATAGGCATTGTCAGAGGCTATTCTTTTAAATACCAAATGAAATTTGAAGTAAAAACAGGCATGTGTTAATCAATGCTAGCATCTATATTATTCATGAAAGTCCTATATTTGTTGCATAACCAACTTTTAATTACAATAAGAAATGTATAATTAAAATTATCGTGAAATTTTTACTTACATATTTATTTATTTATTTATTTATTTATTTATTTATTTATTTATTTATTTATTTAGATTTGTATGCCGCCCCTCTCCGCAGACTCGGGGCGGCTCACAACAAAGTGAAAAACAATTTATAACAAATCTAAATTTCTACAAAAAACATTTTAAAAAACCCATTTTCTAAACACACATACATACACACATACCATTCATAAATTGTATATGCCCGGGGGAGATGTCTCAGTTCCCCCATGCCTGACGACACAGGTGGGTCTTAAGGAGCTTACGAAAGGCAAGGAGAGTAGGGGCAGTTCTAATCTCCAGGGGGAGTTGGTTCCAGAGGGTCGGGGCCGCCACAGAGAAGGCTCTTCCCCTGGGGCCCACCAACCGACATTGTTTAGTTGACGGGACCCGGAGAAGGCCCACTCTGTGGGACCTAATCGGTCGCTGGGATTCGTGCGGCAGCAGGCGGTCTCGGAGATATTCTGGTCCAGTGCCATGAAGGGCTTTAAAGGTCATAACCAACACTTTGAATTGTGACCGGAAGTTGATCGGCAACCAATGCAGACTGCGGAGTGTTGGTGAAACATGGGCATACCTAGGTAGGCCCATGACTGCTCTCGCAGCTGCATTCTGCACGATCTGAAGTTTCCGAACACTTTTCAAAGGTAGCCCCATGTAGAGAGCATTACAGTAGTCGAACCTCGAGGTGATGAGGGCATGAGTGACTGTGAGCAGTGAGTCCCGGTCCAGACAGGGTCGCAACTGGTGCACCAGGCGAACCTGGGCAAACGCTTTAATCTCTCTCTCTCCCTCCCCCCTGTATTTTTTACTAAAGTCCTTTAGAAATTAACAAAACAGGAAATCTAGTAAAATAATAAAACAAAACAAAATGGACATAATTTATTATTTTTATATATAAATTTTTATTATTTTTTAAAAAACAAGACACAACACACATACATAAAAATACAAAATGGACACAATTTATTAAAGTGGTATTACAGTAGTAGCTTCGAATGTATCAGAACGTTTGGTATGGTTTCAGAAAATAATCCAAAGCCTTCCTTAAAGTACCAAGCTCAAGTATTTTCTTAATCACCACTAACCAAAAGCCCATTTTTCTAGCAAGTCATATCAGAAGAAAACGCTGTTAAAATAGACAATCTGTGAAAATCTAAAGCCAGCCTTGAAGCATTATGCTTTCTTCTGATACAGAGGTGTCAAACTCTATTTCATTGAGGGCCACCTCAGGGTTGTGTTTGACCTCAGGGGGCCAATGTGGGCATTGTCAGATCAACATTATTCATGTCACGGGCACCTGTGGTGGCCAAGTGCTAAGGCAGGACTTCCCTCAGACCCCCCCCCCCCATAATATTCCTTCCTTTTCTTCTTTTTCCTTCCCTATTCATTCTCCTTTCTTCTTCCTCCCTCTCCTATTTTTTCTTCCTTGCTCCATTCCCATCTTCCCTTCTTTTTCTTTAGAAACATAGAAGTCTGACGGCAGAAAAAGACCTCATGGTCCATCTATACATGGCCCTTATACTATTTTCTGTATTTTATCTTAGGATGGATATATGTTTATCCCAGGCGTGTTTAAATTCAGTTACTTTGGATTTATCTACCACGTCTGCTGGAAGTTTGTTCCAAGGATCTACTACTCTTTCAGTGAAATGATATTTTCTCACGTTGCTTTTGATCTTTCCCCCAACTAACTTCAGATTGTGTCCCCTTGTTCTTGTGTTCACTTTCCTATTAAAAACACTTCCCTCCTGGACCTTATTTAACCCTTTAATATATTTAAATGTTTCGATCATGTCCCCCCTTTTCCTTCTGTCCTCCAGACTATACAGATTGAATTCATTAAGTCTTCCCTGATACGTTTTATGCTTAAGACCTTCCACCATTCTTGTAGCCCATCTTTGGACCCGTTCAATTTTGTCAATATCTTTTTGTAGGTGAGGTCTCCAAAACTGAACACAGTATTCCAGATGTGGTCTCACCAGCACTCTATATAGTGGGATCATAATCTCCCTCTTCCTGCTTGTTATACCTCTAGCTATGCAGCCAAGCATCCTACTTGCTTTCCCTACCACCTGACTGCACTGTTCACCCATTTTGAGACTGTCAGAAATCTCCTTTTGTTTTGTTTTCAGTTTGTTTTGCTAGCCCCCTGCCAGTAAAAACAGAACTTGGGGGAATGTGCAGCCCTCTTGTGTTGTTGTTGTTGTTGTTGTTGTTGTTATTATTATTATTATTATTATTATTATTATTATTTATTTATTAGATTTGTATGCCGCCCCTCTCCGAAGACTCGGGGCAGCTCACAACAATAGTAAAAACTATGTCAAAGAACAAATCTAATATTAAAAAGAAACCCATATAAAACCCCTCATTTAAAACCAAACAACACATACATACCAATCATAAAATATAAAAGCCTAGGGAGGAGTCTCAGTTCCCCCATGTTCTGATCCAGTTGAAGCTGCTCCAAAAAACTCTGTTTTCAATGCTTGGATTTTCAAACTAAGAAGTCTTTATTTCTCTTCCACACTGGAAAAGTCGTCAAGGTTACAATGCTGTATGCTGAAGCACATTCCGATCTCATAGGCTGAGTTTTACAAAGCTATAAAGGTTACTTGGCAGTAGTTTATCTGTAAGTCATGTTAAATCAAATTTGGCACAGTTTATCACAAAACATCGAAAGCTTACTTCTCGGAAGCGACGACAGCTGTCCATCTTTCAACATGCAGTTTGCACAAAAGCGGCTTTCTTTTCCAGGCATTTCAGGATGTGACGTGTTAATTGATTTACACATTCTAAAATAGCAGATTCAAAACTTTTTTCCCCAACGTCTCCTCCTTTCTTTTTGCTAATCTCCTAAATCTGACATCCAGCCAGGGACTGTCAGCTATCCCTCGCCCCACATTCTCGGAAGAAGAACTGCTTTCCATGCTACGCTCTCATCTCCATTGCTCTCCCCCACTTCTCTTAAATCAGGGTACATTACAGCTTCTGTCTCTTCGTCCTCCTCTGAATCTGACATTTCCGGAGGCTGACAGGGAACACTCACAACAACCTGAGCCCCATTTTTGACCGCAACAGCCTCCTGCAAGCCTTTATCAATGAAAACGGAGCCCCATTTTCACTGGCTGATGGCTGCAGGAGGCTGTGGTGGCCGAAGAGTGCTAAAAAGAGTCATGTGCTATTTTGTCACAGACATTGGCAATCCAAGTTGCCAATCCAAGATAATATTGGTATTTTGGAATTGCAAGTTCTTAGGAAAGTATCCACTCCTTGTGTGTTGCAAACAGCCACTTCCAGTGGGGAAAATAGGATAAAGCAGAGTGGGGAAAATATTTTCCTTTGCTATGTGTCCAGTCTGAATTAGACCATGGCAGGCTCCCTACAGGGTTATGTATTAATAAAAAAGCAACTAACTTACTTCTATTCCTGAACGTTAAATACATAAAAAACTGAGGAGCTCTGATCAACTATCACAGCCAACGTTTTGACAGTTTTGCTGTTGTCCATGGACTCTCCCACTAAATGCGAGCACGGGATAAACTGAGCCTGGTTTGTTCTCAGTCTTTGCCCATAAGCTGCTTTCAAAAGTGGCATTTGATCACAAGGCAAGGACGCATGGAGAAAGGCTTCCCCTTTTGCCTTTGAGCATCCAAGAAGGGACAGGAAAGGCAAAGAAAAAGAAGGAAAGCGAGCAAGGCAGGGAAAACAAGGAAAGAGGGGAAGAAAGAAGAAAGGAAAGTGAAGAAGGAAGCAAAAAGAAGAGAAAAAAGAAGAAATAGGTAGATAGGAAGGAAAGAAAGAAGGAAGGACAAAGGAAGGGAGGGAGGAAAGAAGGAAGGAAGGACGAAGGGAGGGAGGAAAGAAGGAAGGAAGGAAAGAAGGAAGGGAGGGAGGAAAGAAGGAAGGAAGGATGAAGCAAGGGAGGGAGGAAAGAAGGAAGGAAGGATGGAATGAAGGTAGGAAAGAAAGAAAGAAAGAAGGAAGAACAAAGGAAAGGAGGGAGGAAAGAAGGAAGGAAGGACAAAGGAAGGGAGGGAGGAAAGAAGGAAGGAAGGACGGAGGGAGGAAGGAAGGAAGGTTATAATGAGATGGAGTCAGATTCTAAAGGAAGCCCTGCCTTAGCACTTGACCATCAGTAGCCCTGCTGTCCTTTCGCCAGCCCCTTGTCCCCTCCTCCTGAGCCGGGGTGGAGCAGCAGGTAGAGTGCTGTACTGCAGGCCACTGAAGCGGACTGTAGATCTGAAGGTCAGCAGTTCAAATCTCATCACCGACTCAAGGTTGACTCAGACTTCCATCCTTCCGAGGTGGGTAAATTGAGGACCCGGATTGTGGGGGCAATAGCCTAGCTCTCTTTTAAAAAAAGTGCTATTGCTAACATGTTGTAAGCCGCCCTGAGTCTAAGGAGAAGGGCGGCATAAAAATCGAATAAATAAAATAAATAAATAAAATAAAATAAATAAAGCCAGATCTCCTTGCATGGAGAGGGAGTGGGCTTCCCCCTGACCCACACACTGCCCTCCTGCATACACCATGAGCAACATGCCCAAGGAGAGTGAGAACAGTAGCAGTAGCAGCCTTGAGGAGGGAAGTGCAACCGGGCACCCCCTAAGGGAAGTGGGGCTGGGCTGTGGGGTCCCAGTGCCTGGGAGCTTGAGGGCCCAGCTGGGTGCTTTCCATCTTTTTTTAAAAAAAAATTTAAAAAAATGTATTTATTTTGTCCAATACACAATACATAGAAGAGAATAGACATGAGGTAATATATATAAAGAAAAATATAAAATAGAGGAGAAGATATATAAAAGGAAGAAAATATATATGATATATGAGATAAAGGAAAGACAATTGGACAAGGGATGAAAGGCACACTAGTGCACTTATATACGCCCCTTACTGACCTCTTAGGAACCTGGAGAGGTCAATCGTGGATAGTCTAAGGGAGAAATGTTGGGGGTTAGGGGTTGACACTATTGAGTCTGATAATGAGTTCCACGCTTCGACAACTCGATTGTTAAAGTCATATTTTTTACAGTCAAGTTTGTAGCGGTTAATATTAAGTTTGAATCTGTTGCGTGCTCTTGTGTTGCTGCGGTTGAAGCTTAAGTAGTCATTGACAGGTAGGACGTTGCAGCATATGATCTTGTGGGCAATACTTAAATCGTGTTTTAGGCGTCGTAGTTCTAAGCTTTTTAGACCCAGGATTGTTAGTCTATTTTCGTAGGGTATTCTGTTTCTAGTGGAGGAGTGAAGGGCTCTTCTGGTGAAGTATTTTTGGATGTTTTCAAGGGTGTTGATGTCCGAGATGTGGTATGGGCTCCAGACAGATGAGCTGTATTCTAGGATGGGTCTGGCAAAAGTTTTGTAGGCTCTGGTGAGTAGTGTAAGATTGCCGGAGCAGAAGCTACGTAGGATCAGGTTAACAACTCTAGATGCCTTTTTGGCGATATTGTTGCAGTGGGCTTTGGCACTTAGGTCATTTGATATTAGTATTCCAAGTGTGGGTTGGTTGTGAGAATTTGTTTATTCAGTTTATATATGAGGTTGCTGCTGCTCAGGGGTCTTGGCAGCCTGTGCTGCTGTCCAGGAGTCCTTTGCGTGGCCTGAGAGGGCCGGCAGTTGCTCCCCCTTCTTTGTGGCAGCCCCTCAAAAGCTGGTTTACCTGCCTATCACCATCTTGGGCAAAGCATGTGAGCCATTGCTTCCTTTCAGTGGCCCATGAAAGTACATCCATAGTATGTAGATGCAGATAATAAAGTCAAAAAAAAGTGAGCAACATTTTTGCAGAACTATAGATATGTTGAGGCGAGGTGTCCCTTGACATGAGTGACATTGGCCATGCACACCCAGCCAGTCATTAGGGCAGAAAACCTGTTTTTTAAAAAAATTGGAGCTCCACTGCCTCCCTGGCCTCTTTTTCGGCCACCACAGCTTCCTTTGAACTGGGGCATCTCCGACCAAGTTGCCTCTCCCTTCCTTCCTTCCTTCCTTCCTTCCTTCCTTCCTTCCTTCCTTCCTTCCTTCCTTCCTTCCTTCCCCTTCCCCTTTTCATTTTTAAGCTGCCAGAAGTCTCCCACAGAGACTTCTCATTTTGACCCCTCCATCATTGCTTCACCATAGTTTTTAGCTCACATCTCCCAGACTTGTGTATGTTTGTGTGTGTGTCAGAGGTGGGATTCAGCAGGTTCCGAGCAGTTCTCAGGGACCACCTTCTGCTGCACGAATCCCAGTGACCAGTTAGGTCCCACAGAGTGGGTCTTCTCCGAGTCCCGTCAACTAAACAATGTCGCTTGGCGGGACCCAGGGGAAGAGCCTTCTCTGTGGCGGCCCCGGCACTCTGGAACCAACTCCCCCCAGAGATTAGAATTGCCCCCACCCTCCTTGCCTTTCGTAAGCTGCTTAAAACCCACCTCTGCCGCCAGGCATGGGGGAATTGAGATACTCTTTCCCCCTAGGCCTTCACAATTTTATGCATGGTATATGTGTATGTATGTTTGGTTTTTATAATAATGGGTTTTTAACTGTTTTTAGTATTGGATTATTATTATATGCTGTTTTATTACTGTTGTTAGCCGCCCCGAGTCTGCGGAGAGGGGCGGCATATAAATCCAATAAATAAATAAAATAAATAAATAAAAGTTCTAGAGAACCAGTAGTGGAAAATTTGAAAATTCGGAGAACTAGGAAATACCACCTCTGGCTGATCCCGCCTGTTGAGTACTCTGTATATTTCTGTGTAAACTGTTACCGGGGGAAACTATGTAAATAGGTTGTGCCTGATTGGTTAAGGCGCTGACAGCTCGTTTTGAGCGGGAAAAAAATTGTATAAATAGAGCCGTTTTTTCCCTTGCCCAGCTGAGACGCGTTCCAGCTGACAGTCACTTCTTAAAGAGCTGATAATAAAGAGAACCGTCTCGTTCACTTGCTGTCTCGAGTTACTTCACCGCCCCCATCTATTCTCTGCCTCCCGAGTCTCAGCTGATAGGAGGAAATGGGAATTTTGCAGTAACCTTCCCCCTGGAGTGGGGAATGAATGGAGATTTTACATTATCCTCCCCCTGCCACGCCCACCAAGCCACGCCCACAGAACCAAATGTTAAAAAAAATTGAATCCCACCACTGGTGAATGTGCCCCTTGCAGCCCGGCATTGTGGAAAAAGGAAAAGATCGGGAGAGGCTGGGCTGAGAAAAACAAGCATTTTTTTTTAAATAGTTTTTGTTAGCTTGCAGGCTGCAATGAGTGAGACATCTCCCCTTGCCTCCCACACACATACACACTCATGGACACACTCAATCAAACTTCTGTGATGGCAGGCTGCAAAGTGCAAACTAATGAAAGTTCTTGTTTTTTCAAAGCTTATTTTTCTCAGCCCTCCAGCTTCTTCCGATGTTTTTTTCTCTGTAGTCGCTGGGCTGCAAAGGAGATAGATCTTAGGCACGTGTATGCATGCATGCACACACACAATTTATGATTTGATTTGATTTGATTTGATTTGATTTGATTTGATTTGATTTGATTTGATTTGATTTGATTTGATTTGATTTGATTTGATTTGATTTGATTTGATTTGATTTGATTTGATTTGATTTGATTTGATTTGATTTGAATGCCACCCCTCTCCGTGGACTCGGGGCGGCTCACAACAAACATAGTAAAGCAATTTGATCCAATTAATTAAAATTAAAAGACTTTAAAAGATCCTAAAAACTTTAAAACATTCAACTTATCATTCACTCAATAGGTCACTCTAAACACATTCGTTAATCGGGAGGGAGAGATCTAGTGGCCCCAGGCCTGGCGGCAAAGATGACTTTTCAAACATTTTCGGAAAGCAAGGAGAGTGGGAACAGTTCAAATCTCTGGAGGGAGCTGGTTCCAGAGGGCCGGGACCCCCACAGAGAAGGCTCTTCCCCTAGGCCCCACCAGCCGGCATTGTCTGGGTGACGGGACCCTGAGAAGACCCACTCTTTGGGACCTGACCGGATGCTGGGATTCATGCAGCAGAAGGCGGTCTCGGAGATAATCTAATCCTATGCCATGTAGGGCATTATAGGTCATAACCAACACTTTGAATTGTGTCCAGAAACCAATCAGCAGCCAGTGCAGTCCACGGAGTGATGTTGAGATATGGGGATGCCTCAGGGGGCCCAATACCACTCGCGCGGCTGCATTTTGGATGATTTGAAGTTTCTGAACACTCTTCAAAGGTAGCCCCATGTAGAGAGCATTGCAGTAGTTGAACCTCAAGGTGATAAGTGTTGGAGAGCTGAGCTGTGAGTCACACAGAGTTCCGTCAGTGGCGACAGCAGGGGAAGGGGACCAAAATGGGAAGTTCTGCCCATTTTTTTTAAAAAAAAAATCTATAGAGCTTCCCTTTTTGTCCATCCTCCATTCCATTGCCTCCATGCCTGATGCCAAAAGGGCAGCTCTGCTTCCTCCCACACAATGCCAGAAGCCACATGCCACTTCCCTTCACCTCCACGTGCCCCCCAGAACCCGTGCGATCTCCTACCACCCATGGTGGCTGGCAGGCAGAAGCCCCTTCCCTGGGTCCCATGCCCTCTCCTTCCCACCTCTTCCTTCCTCAATGCACAGGTAGGGACGTGGCTTTCCCCTCTGGGGGTGGGGTGGTCCCAGAGGAAAGCCAGAAAGCAGGCCATGGAGGCACCAGTGCCACCGGTGGTCAGCCTTAGAACTGCAATGCCACTTTAGCTCCTCCCCTCAGCTGTGTGCACAGGAGGCTCCAAGCACGAGAGGGCTAGCACCAGTGCTCTGTCCCGGTAGGAAATTTCAGGATGTATACGCAGCTGCGTGTATGATGTGTGCATACCCACATGCAAGATTTAGCTTCTGCGCATGCACAGCAAACAAAATCTCATGCGAAGACAGTCGCGCAAGTGAGATTTTGGCAATTTTCACCAATTTTTTGCTTCTGCACATGCACGAAAGCAAAAATATTGGCAAAAATCTCGCTCGTGCTTCCTCACACAATATTCCATTTGCTGTACATGCACAGAAACTGAATCTCATGCTGGGTTCGCGCACATCCGCCAGACGCACCGGTAGCGCTGAAGAGGAGCTGCCCATCACTGGCTAGCACCCTGGATGAAGGGCCGCGCTCAGCAAGCAGTCCTCAAGGACGGCAGTCGCCAGGCCCCGCACGCTCCCTACCTCTTATGTGCAAGCCCAGGGGGCTGGGCCAAGATGGCGCTGCAGATATAATAATAATAATAATAACAACAACAATAATAATAATAATAATAATGATTTGCTATTATAATAATGATTTGCTATTATAATAATGATTTGCTATTATAATAATGATTTGCTATTATTATTATGTCAATACAACACAGAAAACGAGATCACTATGCTGGATTTCGTATTTCATCACCAGTCGGCCGCTTCCCAAGCACCTAGGACTGCGTGATATAGCGGCGAATTATGTTTGCCGATCCCAGTATAGCGGCCTTTTGCAATTGACAGATGGAGATTTTGTCAATTCCGATGGTTTTCAAATGTCTGCTGAGATAATAATAATAATAATAATAATAATAATAATAATAATAATAATAATAATAATAATAATAATATAATATAATATAATATAATAATTAAAAATAATATAATAATTAAATTATTATTATTATTGTTATTTATTAGATTTGTATTATTATTATTACTATGCCGCCCCTTTCCGAGGACTCGGGGCAGATCTAAAGCTGGGCGGCCAAGGCAAGATAAGGAGTGGCTGGGAAAGGCCAGGTGAGGTGGGGTTGGGGTCAGCCAATGGTACTATCAACCAGTTCACCAAACTAGGCAAAAGGTTAACAATGGGTTCGCCCGAACCAGCTGGAGCCCATCTCTGCCAGGAGGACCCCATGCAGCCCCTCCACCCGAGCTCCATTTTTGCTTGGAGAGGCACCGTGGGCCACTTTCTTGTTTCCACTTTCTTGTTTCCAGGGTGGTCCAATGGGCCAGATCTAAGCATCCCACAGGCCTTGAGTTTGACAACCTTGCTCTAATAGGTTATTGGTGAATGCATCTTTCAGACAAGCATTCAATTTAAACAAGTCTCTTGCAGCAACAACCTATTGTCAGGTTCTGTAGGGTTTGGGAAAGGAAAAATCAGCAACCAAGTTTGTTTATCCCAACATTGGTACTAACTGACCACCTTGAAGTTTTACACAAAGGAATCTTTGTTGGAGCTAACACTCCGTGCACCCCATCCAACTTTTAAGTAGCATACAGTTCCATCCCAGTGCAATTATCCAATTACACAATTACCCTGTAGCCTCCATTTGTTTGTTTGTTTTGTCATGTACATATTAGTGGTATACAAAGATACAGTGGTACCTCTACTTATGAACTTAATTCATTCCGTGACCAGATTCTTAAGTAGAAAAGTTTGTAAGAAGAAGCAATTTTTCCCATAGGAATCAATGTAAAAGCAAATAATGCGTGCAATTGGGGAAACCACAGGGAGGGTGGAGGCCCTGTTTCCTCCCAGGAGATCCCTAGAGAGGCCCCACAGAGGCTTCTCCCCGCCTTGTCTGGCCCTGTTTCCTCCCAGGAAGTTCCTAGAAAGGCCCCACAGAGGCTTCTCCCCGCCTTCTCCTGCCCTGTTTCCTCCCAGGAGATTCCTAGAGAGGCCCCACGGAGGCTTCTCCCTGCCTTTTCTGGTTACAGTTTCAGAGGCTCGGGTTTGTAAGTGGAAAATGGTTCTTGAGAAGAGGCAAAAAAAATTTAAACACTCGGTCCTTATCTAGAAAAATTCTTAAGTAGAGGCGTTCTTAGGTAGAGGTACCACTGTATAACAATGTTTATATACATGATACTAGTAAAATAAAAACATTAGGATATTGGGACATCCCTTCCGCATTCATTGCAAGCCATTCTGGATGATTCTTGGCTGTTCCATGCTGCTCTGCTGTGTTTTATGATGTCTGGTGAGAAAACAGCTTCAGGCATCATGCAACAATGCTCAGCAATGGAACGGAACGGAGATTCCCACCACGAATGGCAGCCCCAGGGCTGGGGCTGAAACCTATTGTGTATTTTTGCCAAATCATAGACAAGCCTGGACGCTTTGCCCTATGGTAGACGTATACGCCTCCTCTCATCCTACATTTCCTTTGAAAGTATGAAGATAGAATCTAATAATGGGCACTTCCTCATAACTCTGTTAATTTGCTTTCCTTCCATCTTTGAGTCAGAAAGAAAACATGTAAATACAAATTGCCCTGCCTTACTTCCTGTTCTGGTTTCTGGTAGAAGTTTAGTAATTACAAATAACTCTCATTAAATGCATCATTTCATGAATAAAGCAACTCCGTTTATTTCTCTGCTCTCCTGTATTTTCAACACATTCCAGACATCCCTCGGTCCGTTATCTCTCTCTTCCGCATTTCTCACATTCCTTTTCCTGCTTCACTGAGACAAGATTTATTTCCTAACTACATAGCTTTAAAAATGACAGCAGCACTGACTAAATACAATACAAAATACTTTCATATTTCCTTTCAGCAACGTTGAAACTCCACCCTTCTTCTTCACTAGCCCCCTGACATGCCAAATACCTCACTACAATATTTAACCCATTCCTCTCCTTAATATCTTCTTCCAGACCTTTGCTCTCTACATTTCTGAATCCTTCTGAATTTAGGATTAACCCAGCGTGCATCTGATTCTCCCTCACTAGATCCTGAACTCATAGCCCCATCCTGTGGCTGGCCTCCCACCTGTTCTACTACCCGTAACCCTGGGGCCCCCATTACTTCATAAACACTATCTGAATCTGAATCATCAATATCTTCATCATCCTCCAACTGATCAAGAGTATATACAACACTTCCCATCTTTATATCCAGGTCATAGAGAGTTACTCTGCTCCCATACTTGAATGTTAGGTAGATAGAATATGAATTCCTTTCTTTTGCTGCCCACAATCATCTACTTGCAGAAAACCCTTAACACCCTTGAAAATGTTCAAAGATACTTCACAAGAAGAGCCCTTCATTCCTCCACTCGAAACAGAATACCCTACAAAACTAGATTTACAATCCTGGGTCTTGAACGCTTAGAACCATAACGCCTTAAACATGATCTAAGTATTGCCCACAAGATCATATGCTGCAATGTCCTGCCTGTCAAAGACTAGTTCAGCTTCAACCACAACAACACAAGAGCACACAACAGATTCAAGCTTAATATTAACCGCTCCAAACTTGACTGTAAAAAATATGACTTTAGTAATCGGGTTGTCGAAGCGTGGAACTCATTACCGGACTCTGTAGTATCATCCCCTAACCCCCAACATTTTACCCTTAGACTATCCATGGTTGACCTCTCCAGATTCCTAAGAGGTCAGTAAGGGGCATACATAAGTGCACCAGAGTGCCTTCCGTCCCCTGTCCTATAGTCTCTCCTATGTCTCATATTTCTTCTCTACTATATCCTCTACTATATATACATAGCAGATCATAATGAACTGTTAAATTGGCCACACCTACCTAGTCACATGACCTAGCCATGCCCACCGAGTCACATAACCGGTCTGGGCCGCCAACAGTCTGAGGGACCATGAATTGGCTCCCCTGTTAGAGGACCTCTGATTCAGGAGGTACACAATTTCTATTGTTGGGTTGGAAATCACATAATAATTTCTAAAAAAAGTTCTACATATAAAGTCACTTTTTTATCTCCTGGAAGAGATCAAAGTTCAGTATAAAAGGTACTGCTTCCCCTGTTCTGCATATCCTCCAAGCGATCACATAATCCAAGCTAATATGCCAAGCAACACAGAAGACCAGCATGCAAGAAGAATTGGAGGGAAAACCGCCAAGGTTAATGTTTATCCCGCCTATAGCATCAAAGAACTGGAGAACGATGGTAATAAAAAGCCATGAGCTTCTAGCATTAAATGGGAGGAAATCCATGCCTGTCTTGGTAATGTAGGGCAGTGTTTCCCAACCTTGGCAACTTGAATATATTTGGACTTCAACTCCCAGAATTCCCCAGCCAGCAAATGCTGGCTGGGGAATTCTGGGAGTTGAAGTCCAGATATATTCAAGTTGCCAAGGTTGGGAAACACTGGTGTAGGGTGACCAACATGCGGGGACTTATGGCTTAGTGAGAAGGAACCATAGAAACAGTAACTGAATCTTTTTATCAAAAGTGTCAAATGTTAATTCTTTTTTAAAATGTATTTTTATTGATTTTTATAGTAATGATAAAACATTCACACAACAAATAGCAATGTGCTCAGTACTCAAAGTGCCCACCACCAAACATCATTCATACCCCTCCACCAAAATGAGGGTCTATTTTCTATGTAAAATTTTAACTTAAGAACAATATGTGATGGAAGTGATGTGCCGGTGTCTGGAGGCTGTTGGGGCCTGGATGGGTGTCAACAGACTCAAACTCAACCCTGATAAGACGGAGTGGCTGTGGGTTTTGCCTCCCGAGGACAATTCCATCTGTCCGTCCATCACCCTGGGGGGGAATTATTGACCCCCTCGGAGAGGGTCCGCAACTTGGGCATCCTCCTCGATCCACAGCTCACATTAGAGAAACAACTTTCAGCTGCGGCGAGGGGGGCATTTGCCCAGGTTCGCCTGGTGCACCAGTTGCGGCTCTATTTGGACCGGGAGTCACTGCTCACAGTCACTCATGCTCTCATCACCTCGAGGCTCGACTACTGCAATGCTCTCTACATGGGGCTACCTTTGAAAAGTGTTCGGAAAGTTCAGATCGTGCAGAATGCAGCTGCGAGAGCTATCATGGGCTTTCCCAAAAATGCCCATGTAACACCAACACTCCGCAGTCTGCATTGGTTGCCGATCAGTTTCCGGTCACAATTCAAAGTGTTGGTCATCACCTATAAAGCCCTTCATGACACCGGACCAGGGTATCTATGAGACCGCCTTCTGCCGCATGAATCCCAGTGACCGGTTAGGTCCCACAGAGTGGGCCTTCTCCGAGTCCCGTCAACAAAACAATGTCGTTTGGCGGGGCCCAAGGGAAAAGCCTTTTCTGTGGCGGCCCCGGCCCTCTGGAACCAACTCCCCCCCGGAGATTAGAATTGCCCCCACCCTCCTTGCCTTTCGTAAGCTCCTTAAAACCCACCTCTGCCATCAGGCATGGTGGAACTGAGATATTCTTTCCCCCTAGGCCTTTACAATTCATGTATGGTATGTTTGTTTGTATGGATGTTTGGTTTTCTAGTTGTTTTAGTATTGGATTTATATGATGTTTTTTTATTACTGTTGTTAGCCGCCCCGAGTCTACGGAGAGAGGCGGCATACAAATAAACAAACAAACAAACAAACAAACAAATAAATAAATAAATAAACCTATTTACAGATTATATTCTAATTTATTCTTTGTACCTTGGTCTCGAATTCTACTAACCAGATATCCTCTTACCTTGTCCTATCATCCCACCAGGCAAATGTTAATTCTTGAACTTAATGAATACCAAGAATCACATAAAGAGACTAGTGAACTTACTAATGGGACATAGCAGTTCCATTTCTAGCTAGGTTGTTATTCCCCTAATCAGAAAAATAGAAAGATATAGCCTGCACAAAATAGTCATAGAATTAGAGGGTCTGGCCCTAGACAGCCATGGTCCCACTGGAGACCTACCAAGCTAATAAGACTTCAGCATATTGCCAGATTCCAAGTCCTCCTTTTCAGTGTGCTTTAAAATGTCCACATTGATGATCTTCTATTAAAATATGAGTGAAAATATTATTTTTATGCCTGAACGCTTTAGTTCAAATTCAGAGTGAAAATGAGATGGAGGAAATGTAATGAAGATACACCCTCTACAAATAGTTTGCGGGATTTCTTTGTGCTATAGCAAGCAGATATGCCTAATATCACCCAACACCCTCTGATCTTTCATGAAATAGAGAAAAATCATGTACAATTCACAGTTAATTCAACAGTAGCAGAGAAGAATGCTCAAGACTGAAGTTCACTGAAGCATGACCTTTGTGGTCATCTCAACTTGATTTTGTTCTCCTGACCTTTAAATATATTAATATTTTGCATGAATGCATTATAACAAAGTCTTCTATTCAATCTGTCATTGTTCGATTTACTTTTAATGTTCATATACTATATTTTAAATAAGACTTCTATTTTTAAATTTCAAATTACCGTATATTTTTAAAGTGTAGAAAAAATGTTTAGTGCTTGAAGCAGATTTGCTTGCAATAAAATACATTCAGCCCTTGCTTTTTTTTTAACCTTTTAGCTTCCAAGTAGTAATAAAACATGTTATAGCTTTTAATCTTTTAAAAACATAAGCAATTTCTTATCTCACCTTTTGGCTAAATAAAACTCCTATGTAATTACTTTCTAAAGTATGCTGCACATGTATTATATGTTTAACAGGTTGTAATCTATATACTGTATATTTCTAAAGATTTTATTCTGGGCTCTTGACCCCCTAATATATTGATGAACAGTGTTCCCTCTAATTTTTTGGGGGGTGGGCGGAAAAGTATAGTGTCTGAGCGGCAGTCCCTTCAGGACTGGGCGGCACAGAAATAATAAATAAATAAATAAATAAACAAACAAACAAACAAAAAACCCACCCTGTTTTGCCTCAGAGAATTTCAAAATAAAATACTGTACTGTGTGTCTATAACAGTGAGCTCATAATAGGGCAACTCTATCAATATCAAAATGCCACTTAAATAGTTGAGCTAGTTTCAAACTAGATTTTGATTTTCTTTCTCTCTTCCTTACTCCCATTCTTTTTCTTTCTCTTTTCCTTCCTCTCTTTTTTCGATCTGTTTCTCTCTCTTCCTCTCTTCCTCTCTCTCTCCTTCCCTCTCACTCTTTCCCTCTCGGCTTCTGGGCAGGTTTGGAAAACTCTGAGTTGATGATGATTTTTAAGTGAGCGATTGCTCACTGCTCAGCTTAGAGGGAACTATGTCGATGAATATAACTATCATTTGGATCCTCTTCAATCGAGATTGCTGGATGCTGTTCCTATCACAAACATGTTACAAAACGTTCTACATCTCAAGAATAGCAGCACAAGGCTCAACTTGGATTCCTGGATAAGATAAGATAATTTGGACCTGGTTAGTACTTGGATGGAAGCAGTGAAGGGCTACCAATTTTTTTTACTACCACACTGTGGGCATGACTTATACAGGACACCCTGAATTTTCTTTCAACATCTTTCAGTGCAAATTGGGTACTCTGGGGTGGAGCTTAATTTTTGTGTCGTCCCCCACCCCTGGATGGAAGACTACTAGAGAGTACTTTTAGACTGTATTGAGAATTTTTTTCGGGGGAACATTATAAAAGAAAGCATACAGTTGCCATGAAATCTGTACTGGTAATTAATTGAGAATCAAATTTGATTCAAAGAGCTTTTGAAGTCAACCCACCTCTATTTTATACAGGCATCCAGAGTCACCTCATAGGTGACAGAGCCATATATATGCAATTACTCTTAAGTGTGGCAATCATCAACTTAAGGTCATTTGGGCATACAGTGTTCCCTCGATTTTCGCGGGGGATGTGTTCCGAGACCGACCGCGAAAGTCGAATTTCCGCGAAGTAGAGATGTGGCAGTAAATATACTATTTTTGGCTATGAACAGTATCACAAGCCTTCCCTTAAAACCTTAAACCCCTAAATTGCAATTTCCCATCCCCTTAGCAACCATTTAGATTATTACTTACCAGGGTTATTTATTAAAGTTTATTTTTAAAAAAATTATTAAAGGTGGACAAAAGTTTGGCGATGACATATCATATGACGTCATCGGGCAGGAAGAACCATGGTATAGGGACAAAAACCACGAAATATTTTTTAATTAATATTTTTGAAAAACTGTGGTATAGACTTTTCGCGAAGTTCGAACCCGCGAAAATCGAGGGAACACTGTATTCTCAGATTAGTGGAACAATTTATAATAGCTTGTTTACAAGTCAAAGATTCAGCTTGAAACTGCCACAGCTGGGACACCTGTGTGATACAAAGAGCATCTGATTTTCTTTAATAGGGATAATGACATTTGAGATCAGGAAAAAGAATAGTTGGTCAAACAGTTAAAGAACCACTGAGTTATTAAAAACAACCCCCTTCATGTACTATGGCTTGAAATTTGATCATCACCAACCTCAATTAAGCAAATTACAGCTTGTTTGGGTTTGGGGGTCATAAGTTATGATTACTTCAGAACCCGTTTAATGTAGTAGTTAAAGTGACGGCCTACAAACCAGGAGACTTTGAAGTGAAGTCCCATTTTAAGCATGGAAGTCGGCTGGCTAGCCAGTCGCTCCCTCTGAGCCCAAGTCACTTCCCATGGCTGTTGTTATGGGGAAAGTGGAAGGAGGAAAGAGTATTATGTATGCTCTCTTGGTTATTTATAAACATAGTAAAGCAGGATAAAAATCAAGCTAATTAATTAATCCAAACAAGTGAAAGTTCCTGAACTCCTCATGTAGGCTGTTGGTGAAGGAAGAACAGCAATCCCTAAACTGTCCCTCCTGAGCCCTTTGTGGCATTTGTATCTCTAACCGACCTGGTCAAAATCATATAAGATGGCAGATCATATTCCCTCCCAGTATAAAATTAAGATATTGTTTCAGGCAGTAATATGTTTGAGGCTTGCTACAGTGTAATGCAAAATCAAGCATTAAGAAGCATTGACATGGCAAATCACTGGCAATCTTGGATTTTCCAGCAGGGAATTTTTATCTTTAATTTTCCAACATGATATTATGCATATTTGCATTTCACAAGGGGATTTCTAACCACATGCATCATCTGTGAAGTTGGTTTCAACTGCGAAATGTTCCATTTTGGAACTTATATTGCAATACTAGTTCCTATTTCTATTTTTTAACTATCTCAAGCGAGAAAAAATGTTCGGGTTTCCTCTATCCCTTCTGTTTAACAAAATAAAAAGATGATAAATCAAGAAACAAACCAAAGTTTATTGATGCTATTGTTGATATCACCCCAGGGCTATTCAATAAATATTGAGATGGATGCTATTGTACAGATGTATTGTATAAAACAACAATTCAAACAATAATCCGCCCCAGTCCTCAAAGAGGGGCGGCATACAAATCCAACAAATAAATAAATAAATAAATAAACAAATAAACAAACAAACAAACAACCATACTGCTCAGATGCACTGAATACTTTTTTATATGTATTTCCTTTATATGTATTTCCTTAAATATAAAGCAAGCAATGCATTATATTTGTTATATGCAGAATCATTTATGGAGTTCCAGGTTCCAGGACTAAAATTGACCCTGGTTAGGCAGCTGGCCAAGTTCAGTTATGAACCTCAATAAATACTTTATTAAGCATTCCTTCAGTTTAATCTATCCTTTACCCTAAAGCCAAAGGGTAAACTCTTTTCTCTCTGTGCGTGTCTATCTTTGAGTACTAGGTGTTAGTTCTGGAGACTGCCCAGAGAGGTCCCTGTAGTTTTCTTGGCAAGATTTTGGAAGTCCTTTGCCTTCTGATAAAAAACAACTGGCTCAAGGTCACACAGCTCTCACTTTGTGCCTAATCTGGAACTAGAACCTTAGACCAGTGTTTCCCAACCTTGGCAACTTGAAGATATTTGGACTTCAACTCCCAGAATTCCCCAGCCAGAAAATGCTGGCTGGGGAATTCTGGGAGTTGAAGTCCAGATATCTTCAAGTTGCCAAGGTTGGGAAACACTGCCTTAGACTATCTACAGTTGACCTCACCCCATTCCTAAGAGGTCTGAAAGGGGTGTGCATAAGTGCACCTTTGTGCCTACCATCCCTGTCTTACTGTACTATTGCCTAATTTACCTGTACCTACTTTGCTAATGTTTATGTTTATACCGATGCCCACTATATGGTACATGTTTGACAAACAAACAAATAGAACCTATACTCTTCTGATTTCTACACCAGTGCCTCAACCAATTAGATGCTTTCAATAAAACATAGATATACTGTATTAAATATATATTTAGTGCAAGTGAGTTGCACAAGGTATTGTCCCCTCCTGCAAAGCCATTTTTTAAAAAGATTGCTTAATTTGACACCAATCAAAGCATCTACATTTTGTTCCACTTGCTCCTCTTTTGGGAATGAGTTCAGGTAATCAATCCAGCTGCAGTTAGCCACCAATAAACCCATAGGGGAGATATCTGATCTTAGGAGGAGGATCAGCATCTTCAAAATAATCTTATTATTACAAACAATGATAGCAATTCATTTTGATAACCAGTGAGGCCAGCCTGGTTTATCCCAGGAAATGGTGATACAACAATGGCTGAGCTGTGCAAAAATTCCTAGTGAAGAAAGGCTGCAAGGTTTGCTTTATTGGAAAAAATAAAGGACAAAGGGGGTCAAAGTGAAAAAAAGATTCATAAGAAAAAAGTTTATAATTTTGCTGTACAAAGCAAAATTCAACAGCAAAACCAGTACTGTAAAACTTGACAAAACGCATTTTAGTAAACATTTCTAAAATAAAACAGTATGTTGCAGTTAAAGAGGAGTTAAACATTTTTCAGGAGCTGAGGATGAGATGGAGATTCTGCCCTAGGATGTGGTAGAAAAGAGATAGTTCCAAAGCATGCTTGTGTTGAGTTTATATGAAAAGGAGAAAAAACTTCAAAGGACTATGTTTTAATTATGATGATTTATGACACAGATGCTTGCTCCATCTTGCATGATATTAAAAACAGGAGTGAAAACTTGGTTAATACACTTCCTCTTTATGGAATGAAGCAAATTAATATCTTCTCTCTTCCTGTTTTGCTTTTTGAAACAAAGACCTTCCTGATTTAAAAGAAAGACAGTCATTTCAAGGAAAGACATTGATGAGATGTTTTTATTTATTTATTTTATTTTATTTGTCAAACATGTATAGGATAGTAGTAGTTTGTAAAAACATAAGTAGAAAGTAATGATAAAAGAGGACAATAGGACAGGGACGGTAGGTACAATGGTGCACTTATGCACGCCCCTTACAGACCTTAGAAACGGGGAGAGGTCAACTGTAGACAATCTAAGGTTAAAGTTTTTGGGGTTTGGGGAAGAAACCACAGAGTCAGGTACAGTAGTCCCTCACCTATCGCTGGTGTTACGTTCCAGACCTGGCCGCAATAGGAGAAATCCGCGATGGGGAATTTATCGACTGATAGTACAGTACTTATTTAAGTATTTATATTGTAATTGTTTGGTAAGTTTTCATTGTTTTAAGTGTTTATAAACCCTTCCCACACTATTTATTTTAGATACAGTATTTAAATACAGTATTTACAATTTTAGATTTTTTATTTTTTTTAAAAAAACCTGCCGATCGAGTTCGGCGGGCTGTTTAAATCTGCTGATCAGCTTCCTCAGAAACCCGCGATGAAGTGAAGCCGCAGTAGGTGAAGCGCGGTATAGCGAGGGACTACTGTAATACATTCCAGGCATTGATCACTCTGTTGCTGGTGGTATTTTCTGCACTCAAGTTTGGAGTGGTTTACTCTTCCTCTCGCAACAAAATACCCTACGCAACTAGACTTACAATCCTAGGTTTAGAAAGCTTAGAACTATGTCGCCTTAAACATGACCTAAGCATAGCCCATAAAATCATCTGCTACAATGTCCTTCCTGTCAACGACTACTTCAACTTCAACCACAACAACACACAAGTATACAACAATCACGAATCCCAGCGGCCGATGAGGTCCCACAGAGTTGGCCTTCTCCGGGTCTCGTCGACCAAATAGTGTCAACTGGCGGAACCCAGGGGAAGAGCCTTCTCTGTGGTGGCCCCGGCCCTCTGGAATCAACTCTCTCCAGAGATTCAAACAGCCACCACCCTCCTCGCCTTCCGTAAAATGCTGAAGACCCACTTTTGTTGCCAGGCGTGGGGATAATTACCACCTCCCCCCCCCTTTTTTATTATGTGTTCGGCCTTATTGTATGATAGATCAGGTTGAATGTGTATGATTGCATAGTTAGGGATTTTATTATGTTATTAATGCTTTCTTAAATTGTTTTAATGTTTATTATTGTATTTGTAAGGTATTGTATTACTGTTATGCTATGAGCCGCCCCAAGTCTTCAGAGAGGGGCGGCATACAAATCTAATAAACTATAACTATAACTAATACAAACTTAAATTAAATTTCTCTAAATTCGACTGCAGAAAATACAACTTTAGTAACCAAATAGTTGATGCATGGAACTCACTACCAGACTCTGTAGTATCATCTCCTAATCCCCAAAACTTTACCCTTGGACTATCCACTGTTGACCTCACATGATTCCTAAGAGGTCATAAGGTGCACCGGAGTACATTCCGTCCCTTGTCCTAATGTTCCTCTTTTACTAGTATCATGCATATAAATATTATTATATCTTTGTATACAGAGGTGGGCTGCTAAGGTGGAACCGTGAGGCGTGCTTGCTCCTGTGACTCTGAGTGCTAGGGGCGTCCAGCACAATTACACTACTGCACCTGGGCACGTAGCGAAATCGCAGAGACACACAGGGACGCCCACATTGCACTTACGTGTTTGTGTGCGATTTTGATACCTTCCCAGGTGCAGTAGAAATATAGAAACATAGAAAATTGACGGCAGAAAAAGACCTCATGGTCCACTTAGTCTGCCCTTATACTATTTCCTGTATTTTATCTTAGGATGGATATATGTTCATCCAAGGCATTTTTAAATTCAATTACTGTGGATTTACCAACCACGTCTGCTGGAAGTTTGTTCCAAACATCTACTACTCTTTCAGTAAAATAATATTTTCTCATGTTGCTTTTGATCTTTCCCCCAACTAACTTCAGATTGTGTCCCCTTGTTCTTGTGTTCACTTTCCTATTAAAAACACTTCCCTCCTCAACCTTATTTAACCCTTTAACATATTTAAATGTTTCGATCACGTCCCCACTTTCCCTTCTGTCCTCCAGACTATACAGATTGAGTTAAGTCTTTCCTGATACGTTTTATGCTGAAGACCTTCCACCATTTTTGTAGCCTGTCTTTGGACCCATTCAATTTTATCAATATCTTTTTGTAGGTGAGGTCTCCAGAACTGAGTAGCGTACTTGCGCTGGACTCCGCTAGTACTCAGAGCCATGAGGGCGAGCACACATCACCGTTCCACCTTAACAGCCCACTTCTGCTTGTATGCCACCAATACGTACTTGACAAAACAAACAAATAAATAAAATACAGTTTGAATCTATTACTGCTCCTGTGTTGCTGCGGTTGAGGGTGACGTGGTCATTAAGAGGAAGGACATTTTGGTATATGATTTTATGAACGACAGTTGCTTATTAAACCAGAAAGTGTCAGTGATGGGATGGGGGCGTCAGGCTTTGCAGCGGTTGCTACCGGGCCGTCCCTTGGCCCTCGCTGTGGAAAGGTAGCACCTATAGAAGCGGCTGCTCCGGCGGCGAAGGTGGGGCTTTGGTGCGGAGTGGTGGCTCGGCAGACGGAGGGAACGCACTCGGGGGCGGAGGCGCTTTGTTGTTTTTCCTTCCTTGCGTAACCGCCGAAAGAGGGTTTGTTAGAGCGGCGGCCTCAGGGGGCCAAGGTTCACCTGCGGCGCGAGAAAAGGGAATCGAGACCGTGCGGTAGAAAAAGCGAGTTTCGGCTAATGGGGGAAACGAGGCGCAGCCGAGCGAAGGCGGGCGGCCAAAGCGTCCTGGAGTGAGGAGGCGTTGCCCAGAAGCGGGGCGCCCCCCTCCCCCAGCCAGCCAGCCCCGTTCCTGTGAGGAATTCACCTCGGCGGGGCCTCCCGCGCGCGCTCGAGGCGCGTGAGAAGGACCCCCTTCAATTCCCACAGGGGCGCGAGGCAAAGCCGGAGGACGGCGCTCGGCGATGGTAGCCGAGAAATGGTCCCGACGAGAACCTGGTGGGGTCTCATTTGCGGCTGCGTCTTCTGGCCAAGTAAGGAGGGTTGAAAGGGAGTAGCAAAACTAGATTGGAAAAGGCGCGGTTCCCCCCCCCCCCACTTCAGCCCTTTAACAGAGAGGTCTTCGAACTTGGATACTTGGGGACTTCAACTCCCAGAATTCTCTAGCCAGCTATGCTTTTTCCACAGCTATGCTTTTTTCTCCCTCAGCTATGCTGGCTGGAGAATTCTGGGAGTTGAAGTCCCCAAAGGCTTAAAGTGGCCGAGTTTGAGGACCCCTGCCTTAGGAGTGGGCGGAGGGCCTGTGGAAAAGTTCGGCGGTCTTTCTCCGGCCGAAAGTGGCGGCTGCGTTTGCCCCTCCGCGCCTGTTTAAACGGCGCGCTCAATTGTTACACTTCATCGTGAATGGAAGGGATTGGGGGGTGGGGTGGGGTGCTGTGGATAGATCCTTAGGTGACTTGACAGAATTTGCCAATTAAAAGTTATTGCTGGTTAAACATAACGTGGTCACTCTAATGCAGAAGTCCTCAAACCTGGCAACTTTTAAGCTTGTGGACGTCAATTCCCAGTATTTTCCAGTATTTTCAGTTCACAACTGATTTCTCACCTCAAGAGAAGTTTCCCTGACTGAGTAGACAAAGGAAATTCCCCCAAAAGATTTGTTTTGACCAGACGTTAAAAGAAAAATGTATCATAAAATACTGTTGGTAGCTAAATAAGGGATGTGTGATAAGCTTTTAGGAAATTGGATTTGATGGTTTCTAACTTCAAATATTCTTATAGATGTACAAGTGTTACAAATGTTATACAGTTACAAGTTTAGTTTAATTGCTTCAGGAAGATAGTTATTACAGTATTACATTGGCATATTTATTAATCACAAATAATGCTCTTTGGGCTCTTAAATTACCGGTAAGCTTATTCAATTGGTTAGTCCAGCAAGTGGAAAACTGAAAATGAACATCTAGATAAGTAAAGGTTTTGACCTGTGAAGTAAGTCTCGCATTGAACTTACCAGTATATCTTTTTTGTGACTAAAATTTTTTTCTTGAAAGCTTTGCCTCAGTAGTTAAATCCAACTTTTTTTTACTACCAGTTTTGTGGGTGTGGCTTGGTGGGCATGGCAGGGGAAGGATACTGCAAAATCTCCATTCCCACCCCACTCAGGGGCCAGCCAGAGGTGGTAGTTGCCAGTTTTCCGAACTACTCAAAATTTCCACTACCAGTTCTCCAGAACCAGCACCTGCTGGATTTCACCCCTGCTTTACCTCCATTTTACTGTCAGCCTTCAATACCTTCAACCTTGGTGTCTTTCTGGAGTGGCTTAGGGGTTAGGAGTGGGAGATTTTATGTCCGTGATGGCGAACCTATGGCACGTGTGCCAAAGGTAGCATGCAGAACCTTCTCTGTGGACATGCACGCTATTGCCAGCTGCTCTTCTGGTTTCCAACCAGAAGCACCAGGAAATGGCCCAAAACAGCCCCCAAACTGACCAAAATTTGCCCCAAAAACAGGCATATATGCACTGGCCAATTGGTCTTCAGGTATCCACTGGTCCAGTGTGTGCACATGCATTCGCGTTCCAGTTTGGGCACTCGGTCCCAAAAAGATTTGCCATCACCATTCCATGTTGTCTTGGTTCACTTCCTTCCTCTATGCTTGTTCTCGCTGTTGATAGGAGTGTCTATGAAGATTCTCAGTTATCCAGGTTACGGTTGTCCCAAAAGGGCTTTTCCAAGAGATAATTGGACACTCTTTGTTTTTCCTTGAAGGTGTTTCTCTTCTCATCCAAGAAGCTTCTGAAGAAACTTCTTGGATGAGAAGAAAAAAGAAAAAAAAATTAGTTAACACTTGGGAAAAAAAAACCTTTGGATTTTGATAGGAAGGGAGAGGCCTGACCCTCATCCCCTGTTTTGCAGGGTTCAGTATTTTCTCCACTTCTGTTTAACATTATGTGAAGCTGCTGAGTGGGATCATCCGCTACCATGGCAGGAAATATTATCAACATGCTGATGACACCCAGCCATATCTCTGCCCATGGGGAATTAAGCTATGCTGTGACTGTCCTCTTGTGAAAGCATGCAGCCCTCCCCCCGTGGGTCGACCTCTAGGGAGGCACTGCATGCCATGATCGCCACATCAGAATGAAGCGACAGAAAGTTTTCTCGATAAGGCGACCTTGAATGCATCAAGACCTCTCCTTTTTATTGTGTATTCACAGTTCTGACATGTGGTACAGAATAACCAATTCGCGAACGCCACATATATTAAACCATCCTCCAACTATTCATTCCTATACCATATAAGGCTTCCCTTTAGGTAATTAACAGAAGCTACATTCCTTGCCTTTTCCCTAGATTTCGTGTTAGCAAAGAAATGTCAGTAATGCATACCTTATATGGAAGTTCTATAGGTTTTCTTTAAATGCTTTCCATACATGGTCATGATTCTGCAGGATGCTTATTCAGCCTAGACTTTGCTGCCTGCCTTTCCATAGAGGAAGAATTAAGATTTTATTCAGCACATAATTTAGGCTTAAAACATCACTCTCCAGCAATATTTTATTCCCAAATTTCAGTGCTTAAAAACCTATGATTACAACACTCTTACAGTGCCTGGAGGCTGTTAACTGCTGGACGGGTAGTAATGGGTTGACACTGAATCCTGGCAAGATAGAATGACTCGGGGTTTGTGATTCTTTGGCCCATGTAGAATTGCCATCTTTGTGTGGCATTGCCCCAGACAGACTGGGTGCATAATCTGGGGTTTCTCCTGTAACTACTGCTTGAGGAGCAAGAGGAAGTTATGGTCAGCAGGGCCTTTGCACAACCACAGCTTATGTGCCAGTTATGTCTTTTTTGCAGATCAAATCTCTGCTCACAGTAACTCTCGCCCTAGTCACCACCTATCTTGACTATTGTAATATGATTTACACGGGGCTGCCAAGAAGCTTCAGTTGGTTCAAAATGCAGCGACCCACATGGTTTTGTGCAGGCCTAGATGTCCATGTGTCATCTCTCCTGTGGGAGCTGCATTGGATGTCAATTTGCTTCCATGTTCAAAGTGCTGGGGGTCACCTTTGAAGCCCTACAAATAACCTGGTACTTGCGACCTGGTTATTTGAAGAATGGTCTTCTGTCTATTGTATCTACCCAACTTAGCAGTGCAGGGAGGCAAGTAATGCTTGGAGCTTCCTCTCCCAATAAAGTCCATCTGATGGGACCCAGCAGGGCCTTCTTTGTGATGACTCCCTTATGCACACCCCTTACAGACCTCTTAGGAATGGGGTGAGTTCGACTGTAGATAGTCTAAGGCAGTGTTTCCCAACCTTGGCAACTTGAAGATATCTGGACTTCAACTCCCAGAATTCCCCAGCCAGCATTCGCTGGCTGGGGAATTCTGGGAGTTGAAGTCCAAATATCTTCAAGTTGCCAAGGTTGGGAAACACTGCTTTAGAACATCATTCTCACAGATATAAGATTAGCCCCCCACTCTGACACTGTTTTGCTAGGCCCTGAAGTCCTGGTTTTGCCCATGGAGCGGCATATTTGATTAACAGTTGTCATTGAGTGTGGAGTGGGGACAATTACTTTTTATTTTTATATTGGTTTTATAACCAATATATAAGCCACCCAGAGTCGCTGGGTATAAATAAATAAATTTCAAAGAATTCCTTAGAGCCCAGTTTCCCACACTGTGAGATATACTTCCTGTGGGAACTTTTCCTGAAGTTTAACCAAATTGTTTTTACAGTTCATTTGGTTTCTGAGTTTTGAGGGGAAGTGTGTACATGAAGCTTATGTTAAGCAAGGTGCAAAAGCTTTAGGAACCCCTGCGTTAGAGCAAGGCAGAGTTATGGATACAAGGATCACATTACTGAGAAGAAAGAGAATAGAAATGGGTCAGTGAGCAAGAGTTGAAGATTGAAATTCTGGCACAGCAAAAATGTTAAAGACGTCATAAACAAATCGTAATTGGACAAAAATACATCCTCATTTAATAATCTTTTGGATTATGATAGTTTCAGTTAAATTACCATTTTGATTGCCCTGAACTTGTGTGGCAGTACATTTATACAATGCTGTTATGAAGGTATGGCCATTGAGTGGATTGGTAATTAATTTCTTTCAGAAACTGCCTTGTGGTTTTAAGTCTATAATCCTTTAAGTCCTATAATCATTTGGTAAACACTTTTTAGTGATCTTTTCAGACAGATGGTGTGAAATTATGCTTTGGTCCATTGCCAAGTGTTCACATTTGATCCAGCCTGTGTAGGAGCCAAAGTATTGTCTGATAACATCTAATCCAATAGTTTGCAGTGTGAGAATCTAGCATAGAGTGACTCACTTGTTCACCAAATGATTCACCGAGAAAGTCAAATGGATGGAGCCAGAGTTTTCCATCTTCTTCACCTTAACTGCAAGTCCCCTCTCCATTTCCCAACCAATCTAGCTTCCGGAAATATCCCTAAATATCCTTTTAATACCTTATGTGCTTTTCCCAGGAAATTTTTCTCCCTGGCTCAAATTAATATTACCCATCAGAATGACAACAGGCAGCCTTTCCTATGAGAGCAGGAGTGGGAAAAATCCCTTTGTCTCTTTCCACAATGTGGTCAAGGAAATTTCAGTGTCAGAATAGAATGGAGTGGAGTGGAGTGGAATGGAATGGAATAGAATAGAATAGAATTCTTTATTGGCAAGTGTGATTGGACACACAAGGAATTTGTCTTTGGTGCATATGCTCTCAGTATACATAAAAGAAAAAAGATATATTTGTCAAGAATCATGTGGTACAACACTTAATGATTGTCATAGGCAGGGGTGGGCAGCAGGCAGGATGGGGTGGAACACAGTTCCACCAGCGGAAATGAAGCTGAATGTGCAGCTTCAGCTGACCGGTGGCAGTCACTTCCTGGAATACCAGTCTCCACTCAGCTCTCTTTTTTCCCCCTCCTTCTGCTGCTGCTGCGCACGCCTCTCTTTTTTCCTCTCTCCTCCTTCCTGGCCTCAGACGAGCTTCCCTGTCTCCTGCCCGGCTTCCCTCCAGCCTCACTTGGCCATCTCCTGAGGACAGGAAGGAGGAAAGAGGAAAAAAGTGAGGAGCGCACAGCAGCAGCAGCAGGGGGAAAAAAGAAAGCCGAGCCAAGCCATGCAAAAGCAGTCTGGGCTCCGGTCTTTTTCCCCTTGCAAAGCCTTCACTCCACCCACAGCTGAGATGAAAAGGCGATGTGCGGCGATAATAACCTTGTGACTCTCCCTTGACTTTCCGATATTATTAAATCCCCACACATCCTCCTCCTCCTCTTTGGAAAGCAACAGGGAGACCCGCACGGGCAGGAGTTGCGGGGGGTCCTTTTCCGCCCCCATCTTTTCTCAACAGCTGATCAGCACCTGTTCTCATAGCTACCCAGCCTAAGGCAGGGGGGCGACTCAGGAAGGAGAGCATGGGAAACGCGAAGCAAATTGTCACCCCAGCAAGCAACACTGGTGAGGTTGTAATTCGAGGACTTAACAGTTCACTTGAATGATGATGATCATTCAAGCCACTCCCACCTGGTCACATGATTGGCAAGCCACACCCACAAAATAAGGCACACCTATTGTGTGGCAGTAAAAATTTTGGCTGCCCATTACTGGTCATACGGGTCAAATAAGCAATGAAGAAACAATAAAAAGTGGCCAAAACTCCAACTAAGATGAATTTAGAGCATTTCTTAATTTCATCAGCGCTAATTCAAGCATGTTGCTTAGAAAAGGGATATTAGCTTCAACCTATAGTTCAAATCTTCCGATCCAGGGATTGGGAGTCAGAGGAGGGGAATGTTTGCTTCTATGGCTACATTTACTGGATAGAACTCCTCTTTCATACAAAGAGGAATTTATAACCTGCTTCATTAAACATAAAAAGCCATGAGATGAAAAGGGCAGAATAACAGGTGCTTTACCCCCTTAAGGATTGAAAGTCTGCCAAAGATATTGGCCCACAATGTGTTTTGTGTATGTTTGCAGAATGAACAGCAGAAACAGGCATGGCAACATGATTGATTTCATCATCAAAATATCTAGCTAGCATCTCAGCAAGCTATCAAAGTTTCCGTATGATTTAGCTTGGTCAGCTCTCGAAATATTTTGGATTATGTAGAAAAGTTGTGCTATGTAACAGTGGAAATATAATATTTTTTTCCCTATACATTACCATGTACAATAAATAGTACAACTAATAATGTAATCAGTAGTTGATCAGATTTAAAACATGCTGTTTTCCTCCATTTGTCCCAATTCATTTTTTTACTTTCAGTTGGTATATACTATACCTCAACAACAAAAATAAACTCTGGATAGTAGGATAAGATAGTAGGATAGGAATATTTAGAAGCATTTGTGTAAAGATCTATTATCCGTAAAGTGACCAAGACTTCAGCACCAGTACTCCCTGTACTGATAGTATTTCCTTTGGTGAAAACAGGTGCTCTTGTTTCTCTTGGACACAATATATTCATTTCTTTCTCAAGAGAAGGTCATTCCTATCTGCAACAGCAGCAACAAAGATAAAAGGTTTTTTTTTAATGTTTTTTGCCAGTGACAACAAAATAAACTCTGGATAGTAGGATAAGATAGTAGGATAGGAATATTTAGAAGCATTTGTGTAAAGATCTATTATCCGTAAAGTGACCAAGACTTCAGCACCAGTACTCCCTGTACTGATAGTATTTCCTTTGGTGAAAACAGGTGCTCTTGTTTCTCTTGGACACAATATATTCATTTCTTTCTCAAGAGAAGGTCATTCCTATCTGCAACAGCAGCAACAAAGATAAAAGGTTTTTTTTTAATGTTTTTTGCCAGTGACTCTACAATGTAACCTATCTGGGTTTCTATTTCCATATTCATTTGGTAGCGGTTATGGGATTCAATTTTTTTTTTACTACTGTACCTGTTTTGTTTGCGTGGCTTTGTGTGCGTGGCATGGCTTGTTGGGCGTGGCAAGGGAAGGATACTGTAAAATCTCAATTCCCACCCCACTCCATGGAAAGGTTACTGCAAAATCCCCATTTCCTACAGATTAGCTGGGACTCAGGAGGCAGAGAATAGGTGGGTTGGGGCCAGTCAGAGGTGGTATTTACCGGTTCTCCTCAAAATTTCTGCTACTGGTTCTCCAGAAATGGTCAGAACCTGCTGAATCCCACCTCTGTTTAGTAGCATTTGGGTAATGGCAAAACCAGTCTCCAGCCATGTCATTCAGGAGGTTGCTAAACTCAGGAACCTCCCTCTGATTATGAGAATTTTGTTGTGCTGAGCCTCTGAACTCAAAGACCTCAGGAATCCTATTTTCAGGAATCTTCAAAAGGGCAATACGATTCAGAGTTTCAACACCACCTTTGTTCTTTATTAACCTGCTGAGACTTGGGGAAATTACATCATTATAAACAATTACAGGAATACCTCGTCTTATGAACTTAATTGGTTCGGGGAGGAGGTTCGTAAGGCAAAAAGTTCGTAAGACAAAACAATGTTTCCCATAGGAAACAATGGAAAATCAATTAATGCGTGCAAGCAAAAAAAAAATCGCAAAAACAGCGCTCCGCTGGGCGCCGCCACCCGGCTGTCACCTTTTGAAAAAGCCAGGTGCTTTTCAGCATTCTCCCGAATGCCGAACCCGGAAGTTCGGCAAAAGTTCGGGTTCGGGTTCAGGAGGCTGCCGAGAAGCCCCGCCGAGAAGCCCCGCCGCCCAGCTGTTGCCTTTTGAAACAGCCGGGGGGCTTCTCGGCATTCTCCCGAACGCCAAACCCGGAAGATCAGCAAACGTTTGGGTTTGGGTTCGGGAGGCCACCGAGAAGCCCTGCCGCCCAGCTGTCACCTTGCCAGAAGAGCCGCGGAGCAGTCGGCCGGTTGGGAGGCTCAAACAGAGGTGGGGAATCCCAATAGGGAATTCCATGGGTGGAGCTTTGACGTGTCATGGAGACATCCTTCCTGGAGTCCATGTTTCGGCTGGCCAGGAAGGACGTCTTTGTGACATCAAAGTTCCGCCCATGGAATTCCCTATTGGGATTCCCCACCTCCGTTTGAGCCTCCCGACCAGCTGACAGCTCCGCAGCTCTTCTGGCAAGGTGACAGCCAGGCGGCAGGGCTTCTCGGCGGCCTCATGAACGCCAAACTCGGAAGTTCGGCAAAAGTTCGGGTTCGGCGTTCAAGGGAATGCCGAGAAGCCCCCTGGCTGTTTCAAAAGGCGACAGCTGGGCGGTGGCGCTTTGTGGCAGCCTTACGAACCCGAACACTGAACCCAAACTTTTGCCGAACTTCTGGGATCGGTGTTCGGGAAGCAGGTTCGTAAGGCGGAAAAAGTTCGTAAGAAGAGACAAAAATTTTCCAAACCCCGGGTTCGTATCTCGAAAGGTTTGTATGACGAGGGGTTCGTATCACGAGGTACTACTGTATCTATATTTATATGTTGAAACATATATGTGAATTTTTTGTCCTGTCAGTGAAATAATGTTAAAATCATGCACTGAACAGTATTTCTTCTTTGCATATTACAGTACATGCAATTATCCAAGAGCCTCAGAACATACGAATAAATTCAGTTATGCTTAATAGTATTCTCTTGTGGGATCCGTCAAATTTTTCTGAAGGAAATATAACTTATACAATTCAATATAAAAGGTAAATGTGGTAAGAACTGATAATTTTCATAATACATATGAAAAATGTAATTTATTTCTTTTATTCTGTTCACATGTCTTTATATATCTGAAAGTATATTCTAGTTTATTCTGTCAATTCAGCCGTTTATATGGCGAGAACATTTCTTTGGATAACAGCTTATAATTTGAAGTTTGAATTATATTGTGCATATATTCTAAAAGTTATGTAACCTTTAAAAATAGAATCCAGTGATGATTTACCACAAACATTAATTTTAGGATAATCTATATTCCAGAATTAGAGGAACTTTACACATATATATACAACTTTAGAAAACAAAATATCATCTATCAAATATATCAGGCTTTTTATGGAGATATAATTATGATGTCTTCACATACAACCTCTTCTGATTGCTTCTTTTAATCTTTTTCTTAACAGAGAATATCTGCTCAGAATGAAACCACAAAGTATAAAATACCTTGTAGCCGAAAATGATACAAACCCCATTGCATCAACTTTTGACATTAAAAATTAATTAATTTAATATTTCTACCCAATCTATCTTAATATATTATAGGGAGCTGGTAATGGTAAAGCATCAAGTAAAGTGTTGAAAAAGAATCAGTCTGGTGTAGTAGTTAACACACAAGGCTAAGATCAGACTGAGTTCTTAGTCCTGCCAGCTGAGTGGCCTTGGGCCAGTCACACACACTGAGCCCTAGGAAGCAGTCAATGGCAAGCCACTTTTGAAATTTACATTCATCCTTGACCCTTGACCATAAGATGATCTCATCTTATTTTAGCAGATACATCACATTCACATTATTTTTTATGTTCCTCCTAACAATCTAATCCCCATTCGCATGCCACAAAGTGCAGGAAAAATACATTATTATTTACAGACCTTTTTTATTTTTACAAACGTAAGTTCTTTATATCTCATAATGTCTTGTAAATCTCAAGATATTTTTATCCATTTCTTTTCCTTAATAAGCATTTTGCCAAGGCATAAAAATTAATCTACTTTTTTTTCTTTTTTTAATAAGAAAAAAAATCTACTTGCTGCAGTTTGTTGCACTTATTATCACTTGCATTTATTTGTTCTTGCCATTTTTCGGCCAACATAATTATCTTTGATATGTTAATTTACAGATCCATAATCCATATTGCGTTATACAATATTTATATTGTTTGGTTGCTAAATTTTGGCAACCCCTTGGACCATAGCGGGCCAGACCCCCTTGTCCTCCTGGAGTTTGCCCAGATCCATGTCCCTTGCATTGAATGCATTATCTAACCATCTCATCCTCTACTGTGCCCTTTTGCCCTCAATCTTTCCCAACATCAGGGTCTTTTCCAATGAACCCTTTCTTTTTATTGGGTGGCCAAAGTAGCTGACCTTGAGCTTCAGTATCAGTCCTTCGAAAGAACAGTCAAGGTTGATTTCCTGTAGGATTGGCTGATCTTATACTGAGTCATTTGAGTTCTCAGCCAACAATACACTGTTGTATGTATGCAAAAGTTCATGCATTTGTGTCCCTAATAAGCACATGACTATACATTTTTGCATATTTATCAATGAACGCATTAAACATCCTAGGGCAAATTACATATTCTTGTTTTACTCCCTGCTCACCACTCACCAAATGTACCATTTACTTTCTCATGACCCCCCCCCCCCCCCCCATATGCTGTTTTTATGTTTATACAAAAGCTTCCATAATTGAACCCTATTGCTTTTATCCTGCACTTTCTCTAAATCAGCACACATTTTCTGGTTAACTTTCCTCAATACTTTATTATTGTGGGTTTTTTTTTAAAAAAAAGGGTCTGCATAAAGCCAAGCTATGCTTCACAAATTTGGTTTCCCCTTATATTCTTTCAATAATTTTTTACTCAAAGGTCTGAGAATTCTTAACCAACTACGGTAACTCCTCTTCAGTTTTTACACTGATAATTTATTTTCCCTTTATATAAGATAACAATAATGGCATTCTTCCAACTGCCAGGCAGAGATGCAATCTTCAGACTCATTTTAAGCAGCTCAGCCATTCTCCAAAGATTTTAGCATTTTTTCAGTTACACCATCTGCACATGAAGCTTTTACCATTTTTTAAAAAACATTCTCATAGCAATTGATTTTTTTCCTAGCCATTTTTCCTTTTCCTCTTCTTTTACTGTTCAACACAACACTATTATACTCACATAAATCTGTAACATATGTTTTTAGCCCTGTTTAACTTTGATTTTACCCAAATAATTTCACTTTTATTTTGAACTACCCTATATTCATTCTGCTGAAGTTTTATTGCCAAACTTCACTTTCATTAACATTTTAGCAGTCATTCTCTTTTATCCATTTATCCTCATATACTGTATTGTCTCTTTCATTTCATTATCCTATAAAGTGGTGATGGTGAACCTTTTTTTCCTCGTGTGCCGAAAGAGCATACACACGCGCTATCATGCGTACACGAGTGCCCTTACCCATAATTCAATGCCCAGAAAGGGCAAAAATAGCTTCCCCCACCCCTCAGAGGCCCTCTGGAGGCCGGAAACGGCTTGTTTCCCAACTTCTGGTGGACCTAGTAGGCTCATGTTTCACCCTCCCCAAACTGCACAGGCTTCCCTCAAGCTGGGAGAGGGTAAAATTCCCTGCCCCATCCCCCCAGCAGCTCTCTGGAAGCCAAAAATGCCCTCCCAGAGCTTCTTTGCAAGCCAAAAATCAGCTGGCCAGCCCACACATGCATGTTGGAGCTCAGCTAGGGCAAGGGCTTGTGTGCCAGCAGATATGGCTCCGCTTGACGCCAGTGGCACCTGTGCCATATGTTCGCCATCACTGCTATAAACCATACTTTTCATAGTTTTCTATTAGTGTTAACTCCAGACACTTTTAGGGCATTTTATAACATCTTCCTCATTAACTTACTTTATGGTTTGTATTAATTCTGTTACAAAATTAACCAATTTCTAACACTAGTTCACAGATAATTTCTAGTCACAATTCTGACAATTACAGGTGGTCCTCAAGTTACAACAGTTTGTTTGGTGACCATTCAAAGTTACAGTGGCACTGCAAAAAATGACATGATAGTTTTTCACACTTACGACCTTTGCAGCATCCCCAGGATGGTTCATACTTAAGACCGTTGCTGTGTCCCAAGATCATGTGATTCCCTTTTGCAACCTTCTGACAAGCAAAGTCAAGGGGGAAGCCAGATTGATTTAACAACCGGATTACTAACTTATTAACTAAGTTAGTAGATTCACTTAACAACTGTGGCAAAAAGGTCGTGAAATGGGGCAAAATTCACTTAAGAAGAATCTCACTTAGCAACAGAAATGTTAGGTCTCATTGTGGTCATAAGTCGAGGACCATCTACACTCAAATTTCATTCTTTCACTTCTTTCCTTTTCTTTCAAGTCCATTTCCCCACAGATCCACTTCTGATACTATCTAAAATAGACTGTCCCACATTCAAAACCTCTCACCATGCAATTATTTATCAGCTATACTCCATAATACCAAGTCACTTTCATTTAGATTTATTTATTTTTTAAAAAGAGTAGGTTAAGTTAACGGTAAGGGCAGAACAATCAGGTTTGCAGATTTGGCCAGGATGCCACAAAGCCTCAGTTTATTCCCAGCAGATTTGGGAATTGATTTTGAGTCCATCTTCAATCTGAAAAGGTCTATTTATTATTTTTATTTGTTTGTTTTGTCTGGTATGTATTGGTGGTATACAAAGATATAATAATATCTATATACATGATACTAGTAAAAGAGAAACATTAGGACAGGGGACGTAAGGCACACTGGTGTACTTATGCATGCCCCTTAGGAATCTTAGGAATCGGGTGAGGTTAACATTGGATAATCTAAGGGTAAAGTTTTGGGGGTTAGGTGATGATACTACAGAGTCAGGTAGTGAGTTCCATGCATCAACTCCTCGGTTATTAAAGTCGTATTTCCTGCAGTCAAGTTTAGAGCGGTTTACTTTAAGTTTGTATCTGTTGTGTGCTCGTGTGTTGTTGTGGTTGAAGCTAAAGTAGTCGTTGACAGGAGGGACATTGTAGCACATGATTTTATGGGATTTGCTTACATTGTGTTTAAGACAACATAGTTCTAAGCTTTCTAAACCTAGGATTGTAAGTCTAGTTGCGTATGGTATTCTGTTGGAGTGGAGGACTCTTCTAGTAAAGTATCTCTGGACATTTTCTAGAGTGTTTATGTCCGAAATGCAGTTTGGTAGTAGGTCATCTTTAATACCTTTAATACTTTAAATACTATCTTTAAATAATTAATAGTAGCTCATCTTTAATACCAGCCCATACCAGTATCCCACCTCCACCTTGCTGGTGTCTGAGTCAAAGTTGAGCTCCCGCGCTCGAAACTCATCCAGTCATGGGCCCATCCATCTGGTTGGTCAGGAGTCACTCCCATCTCATCAATCCATAAAACCTTTGAAAAATCTGTCTTCACGTATTTCTTGGCCCAGTCTTGCTGATTCAGCTTATGTGTCTTGTTCAGTGGTGGTCAGGTTTTAGCCTTCTTTACTTTGGCCATGCTCTACTGGAACGGGCTGGGACTGCGTGAACCCCCCTGTGCTCCCCTGCGCCCTGCATGTACGTGCCCTGCACGGGATTTGGCTTCTGCGCATGCGCAGAAGCCAAATCTCACGCGAGTATGAGATTTCTGGGATTTTTTTTGATTCTGTGCATGCGCAGAAGTGGGGGGGAAAACGGAAATAGGCTTAAAAAAGTAACTGGCTGCTCGCCACTGCCAGCCGCCAATCTCCCCGCTTGCCACCATTTGCCTCCCCACCTGTCACCTTTCCCTGTCACTGTTCCCTGCCAACTTTCCCCCTGCCTGCCCCCCATGCCTCTCATGTCAGCGGCTCCCTGCAGCCGCTGCCGCCTTTTACCCGGTCTGCCCCCGCCCCTCTCACAGCAGCAGCACCCTGCAGCTGCTGCCGCCTTTTGCCCTGCCAATGCACTGCATCTCTCGCGGCAGCGGCTTTTTGCATCCGCAGCCGCCTTTCACCCTGCCTGTTCCCCGCACCTCTCGCAGCAGCAGCTCCCTGCAGACGCTGCTGCCTTTCGCCCTGCCCGCGCTCCACGCCTCTTGTGACAGCAGCTCCCTGGAGCTGCAAAACAAGGTAAGAGCTGCAAAACAAGGCAAGAGCTGCAAAACAAGGTAAGAGATGCCAGCCCCCTCCGCACCACTTGTCCTCGCTCCCCCCCACTCCCCCACCGAGCCCCTGGATGATATGGTCAAAATATTTACTTGGCTAATAATTGTGCACACTCTTTACATCCCATCATCAAAGAAGTACATTCAGAATACAAAGATTTTGGAGGAACTTTACAGTTAAGAATAGTTTCATTGAAATCTCTTCATTATTTCTAAATATTAAAAACCTTTTTCAGAATATTATCTTCATTTGTACAAATACCGTATTTTCCGGCATATAAGACGACTGGGCGTATAAGACGACCCCCTAACTTTTCCAGTTAAAATATAGAATTTGAGATATACTCGCCGTATAAGACTACCCCTCTTCTGTACATCATAGACCTGACTGAGTCTAGGTCTATGATGTACTTGCATTGAGAAAAAAATCATTTCTGAACATGATAACACAATATTTTAATTACTAATGATGAAGATCTTATTGTTAAAATTATGAATGAATTATTTAGAGAGAGAGAGCCAAGTGGGAGCACTCTTCTGTCTATCTCTCCATATGTCTCTGTCTATCTGTCTTGTCTGCCTCTCATATTTCTCCTCACCACAATTAAGTTTATTATTATAACTCATCATAATTTGTCAACACAAAAAGGTGAACCTGGCTATTTTTCTTTCTCCTACCATCTATTCTGCAGGTATCTTTCAGTCTAACATGCAGCATGCTGACACCTATGTGAGAATCTATTATGGAATGAGAATCTGTATGTGATATCATGATATGGCAATCCAAACAGCCCATCCATTTTTTCCTCTTTCCGCACTTTCTGTCTTTATCCTCTTGCAATGTCACTTAAACAGATTTTAACTTGTCAGGTTTAATTAGTGACCCTGCCAATTTTCAGTACTGTGCAGTGTGCTATGATACAGAGCAGGGTGAATAATATGACCTCAGCTTTTAAAGTTATTTTAAAATGTTGCCTAAGACATATGGAAAGATGATTCTTTTTGGAGGAAAAGTACATTTTCAATGGTTAAACATAAGAACAAATACAAACAGGCAGAAATAAATGCATCCAGTTTAACATTCAATTTTGCAACCACTAATAATGTTGGTCAAGTAGGTACAAAAATACCTGGGGAAATTATCAAAGTCTGGGAAATGGGTCCCTTGTCAGTTAAAAGGAGTGCTGATTTACCACCTGCTAGAGCAGTGATTTTCAACCTTTTTTGAGCCGCGGCACATTTTTTACATTTACAAAATCCTGGGGCACACCACCAACCAAAATTACACAAATCTAATAAATAAATAAATACATACATACATACATACACACACACACACACACACACACACACACATAAATAACCCCCTCATATATACAATCCCATGTAACATCCCCTTATAAATACAGTCAATCATCAATCATCCCTCCTCAAATTTATACCACTGTCTCATTTCTGGGTTCTTCTCCTGTCTTTCCCCCTTTTCTCTCTCATGTTTCTCATTTCTCTCTCTTCCTCCCTTTTTCCCTCATTCCTTCTCCCTCTCACTTCTCCTCTTTTTCCATCCCTGTCTCTCTCCCCCCCCTTACGTGTGTGTGTGTGTGTGTGTGTATACACACTCGAACCATTTCCAAAACCAGTTGAGGGCTGGGGTTTTTTTCTCTTTTATTCTTTTCAAACACAGGTGTGGGCTGGGGGGGGTGTTTCTTATTATTTGGGTGCTTTTTACCATATGCTTCAAGAATCACCTCTCTCCCTCTCTCTTGTTCTCTCTCTCTCTCTTGTTCTCTCTTATTTTCTTTCTGAGGCTCCTCCCACAACGGTGGCTACAGCGGCGCTGGCAATCCGGCCGCTAGCCGCTCCGAGCGGTGTGGGAACGGCCACCCCTCTCACAGTCCAGTCCCGGGCTGACAGTAAAGGGGCTGCTTCCCATCCTCCTTCTCAGAAGGTTTCCTTCTGAGCAAGCTGGCAGGAGGATGGGAAGCAGCCCCTTTACTGTCAGCCCGGGACCGGACTGTGAGAGGGGTGGCCGTTCCCACACCGCTCGGAGCGGCTAGCGGCCGCATCGCCAGTGCCGTTGCAGCCACCGCTAATGTAAAGGGGCTGCTTCCCGGCGGCAGGAACTGCGGGGGGTAGCCGGTGTACGCTCCGGCTAACGAGCCCTTGCCGCAGCTATCCGCCGCTTCTTTCTTCTCCGCCTCGCCTCCGCTACTCCCGCCGCCGCCTTTGCTCTCCCCGCCGGGCAAGAGGCAAAGGCGGCGGCGGGAGTAGCGGAGGCAAGGCGGAGAAGAAAGAAGCGGCGGATAGCTGCGGCAAGGGCTCGTTACGCCGGCTACCCCCCGCAGTTCCTGCCGCCGGGAGTGGTTGGCGCTCGCCCGACGCCTTGTTTTTTTATTTCCCCCTTTGGTTTCTCTTCACAGGCGGGAGTTTGGGAGGCAAGGGAGCGCTCGAGGAGACAGCGTCTTGCGGCATCGCCTCCCGTCGGGTTTACGACGAAGGGACGCTCAGCAACTTCTTTTTCCTTTCGGCGCCATAGCCACCCGCAGTCCCCGGAGCCGGTGGGTTGAGGCAAAGGGCTGCGTTTCCCTTCCCTCCCTCCCTCCTGTCCCCGTCCTGAATGGAAGCCCCGCTCGGCCAAGCAGCCCGGGATCTCCGCCGCTTGCAAACCGGGCGGGCGGAGCGGACCCGCGCTCACTTTCGGCTCCGGGGACTGCGGATGGCTATGGCGCCGAAAGGAAAAAGAAGTTGCTGAGCGATGCCGCAAGACGCTGTCTCCTCGAAGCGCTCCCTTGCCTCCCGAACTCCCGCCTGTGAAGAGAAACCAAAGGGGGAAATGAAAAAACAAGGCGTCGGGCGAGCGCCAACCGATTCCGGAGCTCCCTCGCCGGCTTCATCAACGCGCTGCTGTTGCTGCTGTCGCTGCCGCCTGAGGCGGCGGCACTCGAATCTGGCGTGGTGGAAAATCTGGAGGCAGGCAAAGATTTTCCACCACGCCAGATTCGAGTGCCGCCGCCTCAGGCGGCAGCGACAGCAGCAACAGCAGCGCTTTTTCCTTTCGGCGCCATAGCCACCCGCAGTCCCCGGAGCCAAAAGTGAGCGCAGGTCCGCTCCCCCCCCCTCAATCCCGCTCCCGGCCTCCTCCCGCCCGCGGCTGTGGAATGGGCGCAGTATCCGGCCTATAAGACGACCCCCCACTTTGGAAAATATTTTCAGGGGTTAAAAAGTCGTCTTATACGCCGGAAAATACGGTATATCTGAAGGTAGAAATTTTTAATATTGTTAATTCTGTAAATTGCTTTTTAACTTTTAAACATGTTTTTACTGGGATTTGTGTGGTTCATACTTAACTATGTTCTTTTCTTTTTTATTCATTTGCCTCAATTAAAAAGAATATAAATAAGGAAATACTTTGTATTATATTACATCACAAATGAACTGTCAAATTTAAATGGCTAAAGTTCAGCCCTAGTTTTTATCTAAAATTCATCTTGTAATCAGTATAAAAGGTTTATGTTGATATAACATAAATCTGAAAATGAATATTATTGTTCAGCAAATGAAAGAAAGCTGTTTATTCTCATAATTAATATTGTTTTCTTTTTTTAAAAGTAGTTTGATGTCAAACTTCACTGACTTGTGCCGAAGAATACACTTCACAGAGTGCAATATTTCAAAAACACCTAAATACAGTTTTTCTAATTTGAGAATCAGAGCTGAATTTGAGAATCAACATTCACAATGGATATATCTTAACTTCACACCATTCAAGGACAGTAAGTTGTTCTTCTAAGTCCCTGTTATATGCCTTTGAAGTATTATAGCACAGAACTATTTTTACAACTGTCATAATAAGAGGATACTATTTTAAAAAAAATGTTAGGTTTGAATCATGTTGGACTTTACTATTCTACTAAGGTATGGCGATAACTTGCCATTGATATTTTTAATAGAAAATTAACAGCGTTAATAAACTTCATTTATCATTTTAATATTGGGACTAATGAATAGCTTTAAGAAAGTTTGAGAATGAAAAGCTTAAAAGCCTTGCATCTATCCTTCCCAGAAAAAGTTAAATTTAGGAAATGATAATATTAATATTTCACAGAAGCTGTTTTCTTTCTTGCAATTTACTTCTAAATATTTGTCCTGAGGAATTTTAATATTTTTCTTTAGTAATAAAACATTCTTAATTCTTAGTCCAAACTGAAACTAATATCTCCTATATTACTTTATGTGCTTGATTAAAATCTTTATTTTTTGTTTCAAGAGGCAAGAGTTTCCTACAGATACACACTGTATAAAAATGACTTTGCAGCTTCTTTCTGGGAAACCAGATGAGGTCAACTGTTTTTGGAGAGAATTAGGAAGGCTATCATTAAGGGGGGGAAATTAAGAGAATTTCAGGCCAGCTGCAAAGATACTTTAAAGCAGGGGTCTCCAATCTTGGCAACTTTAAGATTTGTGGGCTTCAATTCCCACAGCTGCTGGCTGAGGAATTCTGGGAGTTGAAGTCCATAAGCCTTAAAGTTTCCAAAGTTGGAGTCCCCTGCTTTAAAAGCCAGCTGTTCTTACCTTTTCTATCTGTTTTCAACAGAGCACAGAAATGAGAGGAAGGGTGATTTTAAATAATGGCCAGGTGTCTGCAGGGCAGGTTTGAAAAACTAAAGATAATATTATGACATTGCATTCAATGTTGCAATCTTTAATTATGTTGTTAGGTTAACTTTTTAAAATCACATCTTGCAAGACACTCCTGGTAATAGGTATGCTGATATGTTGCAATGTTCAGATCTTATATTACTGCCCCTTCCATTCCGTAGAATGGTCCCAGGTGGTTGGGCGCCACTAGCAGTTCTAAGAACCAGTCCAAACTGGGAGCAACCCACCACTGGTACAGACCACTAAAACTGAACATTCAGGCTGTTGCTTAGCATCTTTAGGAAAATGAAACTGAGATCAAAAAGACAGGTAGGCATGGGGTGTAAAATGTAAGGAATAGCACAAGAATATTAATTTATTGAGTAATTGTTGGTACATAGGTAGGTATGAAAAGTTTAAGTTTAAGTTTAAGTTTAATCAGATTTGTATGCTGCCCCTCTCCGCAGACTCGGGGCGGCTCACAGCAACAGCAATACAAGACAAATCCAATATTAAATTAATTTTAAGAACACCATAAGTTAAAAACCAATCATACACACTAGCATACCATACACAAATTTTATAAGCCTAGGGGGAAGGAACATGTCAATTCCCCCATGCCTGACGACAGAGGTGGGTTTTAAGGAGCTTACGAAAGGCTAGGAGGGTGGGGGCAACTCTGATATCTGGGGGGAGTTGATTCCAAAGGGTCGGGGCCGCCACAGAGAAGGCTCTTCCCCTGGGTCCCGCCAAACGACATTGTTTAGTTGACGGGACCCGGAGAAGGCCAACTCTGTGGGACCTAACTGGTCGCTGGGATTCGTGCGGCAGAAGGCGGTCCCGGAGATATTCTGGTCCGGTGCCATGAAGGGCTTTATAGGTCATAACCAACACTTTGAATTGTGACCGGAAACTGATCGGCAACCAATGCAGACTGCGGAGTGTTGGTGTGACATGGGCAAATTTAGGAAAGCCCATGATAGCTCTCGCAGCTGCATTCTGCACGATCTGAAGTTTCCGAACACTCTTCAAAGGTAGCCCCATGTAGAGAGCGTTACAGTAGTCGAGCCTTGAGGTGATGAGGGCATGAGTGACTGTGAGCAGTGACTCCCGGTCCAAATAGGGCCGCAACTGGTGCACCAGACGAACTACATTTTAAATTTTTTAATGAATAAATAGGAAAGAAGGCGATTATATATCATGCTGTATATTTGAATGGGTGATAGAAAAGAGTAAAAATAAGTATATTTTTTTGTTTTCTTCAACTCATTTAGCAATAATTATACCTCCTATTGTACGAGTTATACCCACAAAACCTGGAATCTTGGATGTTTATCTCCAAAGCCCTCCTGTTATACTTAGTGATAAGAGATGTCCCTTGAAGGATTTTTATGGTTCGATTGTTTACAAGTTGAACATTTGGATGAATGCTAGTGAACAGGTAATAATGTGCAAGTGGGCTTCTTTGAGAGTTAAATATATCTTCCTATATAATAAATAGAGAAAAACTCTATTTTTAAAAAAATAAACAACAAAAGGTTGATTAAAATTTTGGTTTTAGAAAGTTATAAATAGACCAGGGATCCCTAAACCTGGCAACTTTAAGAGTTGTGGAGTTTAAATCCCAGGATTGTTGGCTGGAGAATTCTGGGAATTGAAGTCCACAAGTCTTAAAGTTGCCAAGCTCGAAGAAATAGACTAAAGGGCCAGATAAATTTGAAAAAATTGGAATTAATTATTTAAAAAATCCCTGTGGGAAAATGTTTTTGTTTTGTTTTGTTTTAAATATGGTAAGACTTCTAAAATTAGACATTAAAGGCAACTACCAGGAATTAGAGATGCAACTAGAGGCAAAGTACATTCAAACTCATAGATTAGAACAAAATACTGGGCAAAACGTTGGATGTTTTTGAACAATTAACAATGGATGTTAATTTTAATAATGTCTGCCTCTGAACAGATAGGTTTTTTTAAAAAAGCTCTACCTAACAAGAGTGACTTGAAAGTGGATTTTAAAATGACAGATTACAAGAATGTCCTGGTACTGTTCTAGCATGTTTTTTCAATGTTTCATCATTGTGACTACAGGGCTACTATATTAACATGAGTTGATATATTTTTGGAAGAGAATTTCTAACCTGGGCACTCTTCAGATGTGTAGAGTCCAAGATACAGAATTCCCTAACCAACATGACCATTGTTGAGAAAGTAGGATTTGATTTAGACTTATAACTGGGTTAGGAAAGGCTGTTGTGAACTCTAGCAATAGAAATGTATGGAGATTGCCAATTGAAAATAAAACTCCTACGATTTGATTATATTGTGATTTTCCGTTTCTTTCCAATTAGGTTACCAATGTGACTACACCATACAATTTCCATATGATATCTGACCTATATCCTGGAATGACATATTGTCTTAAAGCTCAAATATATATTGAAGAATTGAATAAACCTGGAGAGTGGAGTAAAGCCACTTGTACCCAAACAATTAATAGTAATAACATAGTAGGTAAGAGCTCCAACCCCACCAGTTTGTCAAACCTGAAAATTGACATGTGTGTAGCCATTTTACTTAGCTCTATATTACACTTACTTCATCCTTTTTTCTTCTTTTTTTCTCTGCATATGTAAAGGTCTTTTGGGGGGCTTGCCACATTCTTAAGGTTGGGAGGAAGAATTAGATGGTGAGGATTATTTTGGTTAGGTGACATTCTTTCCCGTGGGAACAGAAGCTGTCGCTGTTGAGAGAAGAAGGTGGAGTTAGAAAACACCTGCCAATGTTGATTTTACTCTTATTGGGGAATGTGACCTTTGTGGAATGTTTCTAATTTACAGTATTATGTGGTGTAATTCCAGGTAGTGTCAGATCCGGAATTGCAACAGATTTTCCTAATTTGATGTTTGCCTTAATAAAAGGAAATTTGTTTTGGAAGATGGATTCTGCATGTTTCTTTTTTAAATGGGTTTCATCACTTAGAAACCTGACATTATTCTGGATCTCCAAGAATTGATCCCGAGCCGGGATCACTAGCCAGGGTCCTGAGCTCTAGCTGCTTACCTGGAGTGTTTCAACCAGACAGCAGCAAAGACTCAGAGAAGATGACAGAAAGATGACAACCAGAGGTGCCGAGACACAATTGCCCACTGCGGAGGCCCATGTGAGAAGTTGCCTGTCCAGCATCGGGCTCCACAGCAGATCCCCTCAGAGATGCTTTGAGTGACCGCTATCATGGAGGACATTGCATGCCAGATGGGAGCCCACCTGAAATCCTCAGTCAAATGGTCCGCAAGCTAATGGAGAGGGACCTGCTTAGTCAAGTAACCCTTCTGGACCCATTCATCGATCACCCATTAACTGCATACTGAGAATCCCAAGCCATGATCTTGGAGTGGAGAGCAGCCACTGGACCCATAGGACTCCATCGTGGAGCTCAACAAGCCAGCTGGATGGCAATACTAAATGGCGATGTGTAACCAGACCTTTGAGGAACTGCCTGACCAGTTAGAGCAGCTCATCGGGTGTGAAGTCCGCAAGAGAAGCAAATAACCCCTAGGAAAAACTGAGGAACATGCTCTTCCAGCCCGTCAAACTTTGGCCTCACCCAGCTGTTGGGAGAATTATTTCCCTCAAGAAGAGGGCAATCTACAGGCCACAAAAATTTAGAAGGCTTAAAAACGCCAAGAAAATTGTCTCCAAAACAAGTTAGATGGATGTGATACTTCAAAAGATTCAACTTTCAATTGAAGTGTCTCCTGGGGGGAAAAAACCTATTAGCAGGTGCACTATCAAGGAAACCCCAATTTAATAGCAAGCGAGAAGAAGCGATCCACCAATAATTCCACCTTCCTCCAGGAGGCAGGCCAGGTAATCACTCAGACACAAGCCCGCCAACCAGAGATAAAAGACAAATCAGAAATGACCAAAAAATTACAAAACAAGCTGACCACAGACACTTGATATCAGGAATCTAAAAACCTGTTACCAGCTAGGGATGGCGTAGTGTGGAAAGGGTCCAAGTTATAGGTCCCCAAAAACTTACATCTTCATGTACTCCAGAAAAGCCATGATTCAAAACAGGGAGGACACTTTGGTTATTTAAAAACTCTGCACATGGCCAGGAGACAATTTTGGTGGCCAAAAATGAAGTGCGACATTGAGGACTATGTAAAAAGTTGTGCCACTGGTGCCACCCTGAAGACCAGACTGGGAAGGCCTCCGGACTCTTGCAAACTGTGCCAGACCCTTCACGACCCTGTGAAGAAATGGGGGAATATGGTCAATTGGACAGTAGTGGATTTATTGTCCAAAAAAGCTCATTTTATTGCATGTTCAGGACTGCCATCAGTCAGGAAATCATCCAAGATGGGTTTTTTTAAATAAATTTTTATTGATTTTTAAAAGTTTACATAAAACAAACATATAACAGTGCACAGTGCATGTGCCCATCACCTAACAACAACACACACCCCATCACCCCCACCACCCATACAAGAGGATTCAAAAAATTTTTTAATTGTTTATCTATTATTCCTTGGCTCTATCTTGATCAAGTATTACTAAAAGAGTGGTTGCAATTTATTTTTCATATTTACATCACAGATTCTACTTAACATATAGTCTTTTACCTTGTTCCATCGCACCATCAGCTTCTCCAATTTATTCTTATCAAAATTATTTAATCTTATTTCCATAATTTCAAAATGTATGTGGTCCACCATATACCAGTACCAATTTTGTAGTGTCCATTTTGTAGAATCTTTCCATCCTAATACCATCACCGCTTGAGCACTTTCCAGTGCTGCGGTTTTAATTTCCTTAAATTCTCCTAGTTCTCTATATTTGATTAAAATTGCTATTTCTTTTGTAATAATCCAGTTAATGTTTAACATTTTATTAATTTCATTCTGGACTACATTCCAGAATTTCTGAATTTCTGCACACTCCCAGATCATATGCATAAAAATTCCTTTTTTCTGGCATCCGTGCCAACATATGCCCTTCTCTTTCCCCTGGAAGTGTGCAATTTGTACAGGTGTATAGTACCATTTATGTAAGATTTTTCTTCTCATCTCTCTAACTCTCGTATTTTTAATCTTGTATATATTTTCTATTATTTCTTTCATTTCTCTTTCATCTATTTGTAAATCATCCTGCCAACATCTTGTTAAACTTTTTGTTACTTCTTCTTCCATTTGCAATAGCATTCTATATATACTACCGGCTTGTGCTTTACTTTCATTTATATTTTCACTTATTATTTTTTCTACACTATTTTCTTCCCATAAGAAGGCTTCTTTATTCTCACTTTTGTTTAAGTATGTACATATTGCATTAATCTGCAACCATTTCTGTTTACCAATCCACCATTCAAATCTAGTTCTACTAACTCTTCCATCTTTCTCATATAATTGCTCAATTCTCGTTATTCCTTTACTATTTAATATTTTAATAATTCTACTTAGATTAACGTCATCCCCTATATTCAATACATGTAACGTTGATAGCCTGGATACCTTTATTCCACTTGTCCTCTGCCATTTAAGCCATATTTCTAAACATGCTTTAAAAGGATCACTTAAGGTACTGGTTTCAATTCTACTCCAATTTTTAAATAATAGTTCTTTATTATTTATATTATTAATTTCTTTTTCTATTCGTACCCATTTCTTTCCCCCCCATAACTGTAGCTCCATTAACCTTTCCATTTGAAATGCATTTCTATATAATACTAGACATGGGCTGCCCCACCCCCAATCTTTCTCTTGTGCAATCTGCCAATGTTTCCTTATTCTGGGTTTTTTATCTCCTTCAATCCAAAAATTTAGTCTGTTATCCCATTCTCTTAATTTTGCCTCAGGAAAACTACCAGGTAGAACCTGAAACAAATACATCATTTTTGGTATTATCATCATCTTAAGAGCCCTAATCTTAGCCATTCTTCCTAACTTTTTACCCTTCCAATTTTTAATCTGCTTCTGGATTTTTTTCCATATTAGGTTATAATTGGCCGTTGCTATTTTTATTGGATTCTTGAATAACCAAATTCCCAAATATTTCATTTTTTTACAACCTAGTTTCAGTCTTGAAGTTTTTTGAATCTCGATTTGCTCTTTAGGGCCTGTATTTAAACATATTATCTCTGATTTGTCTATATTAACCTTCAGTCCAGATTGATATTTAAATTCCTGAAGTAGTATCATTATTCTTTTCATCATTTCAATTGGGGTTTCAGACATCACTATAGCATCATCTGCAAATAAGTTTAATTTCAATTCCAATTCCCCTATTTGATAGCCTCTCCATTCCTTATCATTTCTAATTTTGTTTGCTAGGGTCTCAATTGCTAATGCAAATAACATTGGGGATAGTGGGCAACCCTGCTTAGTTCCATTTTGAATTTTAACCATTTCTGTTCTAATACCATTTTCTCTAATTTGAGCCACATTATCCTTATATATTGTTTCTATAACTCTACAAAATATGTTTCCCATATTTAAATCTTTACATAATTGAAATAGGTAGTCATGGTTAACTTTATCAAAAGCCTTATAGACATCTAATTTTAAAATGCATAATTTTCTTTTGGTACTGGTAGCATGGTGTAAAACATTGACCACGTTTCTTATTGGTTCATAAATTTTCCTTCCTTTCACAAATCCATATTGATCTTCTCCAATTATTTTTGGTAATATATTCTCCACCCTATTTGCCAATATTTTCATAAATATCTTATAATCTTGATTTAATAGGCTAATGGGGCGATAAGAACTCGGATCCATAAAATCACGATCTGGTTTTGGAACCGTTATAATTTCTGACATTTTCCACGTCTTTGGAGTTTCAAAAGTCTCCAATACATTATTGAACAATTTCTCCATATGCGGTAATAATTCATTCATATACAGTTTATAATATTCAGCAGTAAAACCATCTGGACCTGGAGCTTTGGCCGGTTTCAATCCCTTAATAACTCTAGATATCTCCTCACTTGTAATTTTTGCATTTAACATTTGGGCATCTTCTTCCTCTAATTTCTTTTTAACCTCTGAAGTTTGCGAAACAACATACTCTTTTTTATATAATTCCCCATAGAAATCTCTCATTATTTTTTCCATTTCTACATTACTACGTTTTATTACACCATCCTTATCTTTTAAAGCAGAGATGTAAGATTTCTCTTTTCTTTTTTTCAAATTATGTACCATTTGCTTCATTGATTTGTGACTCCAACCTCTAATTCTATGTTTCATAATCATATTCATTTTATTCCATCTTTCTTCATCAAGTAATTGCAATTTCTTTTTCTTAAATGATAATAATAAATTCCATTCTCTATTTCTTGTAATTTTTAAAGTTTCTTGGATTAAATCTATTTCTTTTAATAAATTATTCCTCTTAACATCCCAGGATTTCCTAATAAAAGCTTCAGTACTAATGCAGTTGCCCCTCATTACTGCTTTATGTGTATCCCAAACTATTGTTTGTTTAACCTCACCTGTTGCATTAATACAAAAGAATCCATTAAGTTCCCTTTGTAATTTAATTCTACTCTCCTCATTTGCTGAGACAATGGGGTTATACCTCCAAATTCTTTGTTTACTACAAACCTCTATCTCTATCACAGCTAACAGAGGAGCATGGTCTAATAGCCAAATAGTTTTTACTTCCGCTTTCTTAAACTTTACCTTATCTGTTTTGTTAATTAACATATAGTCTATACAGCTAAATTTATTATGTCTTGCAGAATAGAAAGTATCTCTATTAACCACGTTTTCATGAAGATCCATCATATTGAGTTTATTTAGATGTAATTTTTTCTTATCCCCCTTCCCTGCTGTTAATTCCAGATTAAAGTCTCCTGCTAAAATCACAATACCTTCCGCAAATTCATCTAGTTTCCGTTTTACATTTATTATAAATTGTTTTGCATTTACATTGGGAGCATAAATTACCGCTAAGGTTACTAGTTTGTTACTTATTTTCCCCTTAATAAATAGCATTCTGCCATCTTTGTCCCTTTTAATATTACTTAACTGAAAATGCACTCTTCGGTGCAACAAGATGGCAACTCCTTTTGCCTTATTCGTTGCTCTCGACTCATAAACTTCCTGCCACTCTGCATTTGTGACTAATCTGTCTGTTTTTTCCCTTCCCTTATGAGTTTCAGATAAAAATAAAACATCTGGCTTACTGTCCTTTGCCAGCTTCATGATTCTATAACGTTTTTTCTGTGATGAGAGACCATTTACATTCAGCGATAATAATCCTATATCACCCATTTACATAATTTAAATACATTTCCCCTTCCAACAAAACAGAGCCTACCGGAAAAATATTTTTTCATTACAATGAATCCCCACCCTGGTGCCCCTATCCTGGCCTCCCCCCCCAGGGGGAGGCAACGAAAAAAACTTATGTTACTAAGAGGCACTCCTGGATCTGCGTTCCCTCAGAAAGTCCCCCCCTTCTTCCTCATTTTACAACATAATAAAAGATTCCCCCCTCCTTCCCTCCTCTCCCCCTGTTAACTAATGAGAACAACCAAACAAGAAGTACATAAAAAAGAATAATTGGTTGAAAAACTTGATACCATATTAGCAAGTCAACTCAGTTCAGTTTATTATTTTTTCTTCTGTCGAGTAACCCTTGGCTCGTCTTTCTTCTCTGCCTGGAGTGAGGCCAGTTCTCTTTGAAGTGCTGCAATCTTTTCTCCCTTACTTTGCCCTACATCACGGAACAGTTGGAGAAACAATTCTTCTTCTGCTGCATCTGGTCGATCCACCGATGATTGACTCTGGGTTGCTCCCTCCGGATTTAACCCCAATTGAAAAAGCAGCTTTCTTCCCTCTTCTAACGATCTCGCCTGGAAAACCTTGGAATCTTTAAACACAATTATTGTAGCAGGATAGCACCACGAAAATCTGATCCCATTTTCATAAAGTTGGGAGGATACTTCTCTCATCTGGCTTCTCATCTTAAGGGTTTCAGCAGACAAATCTTTTAAAACGCGTATTGGAGAAGCTTTGTAACGTAAGTTTAAAATCTGTTTCAACTCTTTAAATATTTCTGCAGCTCTCCTCTCTGAAACAAATCTTACAACAATGTCCTTTGAGTCCCCACGCTTGCAGGATCCAAAAGCCCAATGCGCTCTTTCGAATTCTTGCAACTCACATTTAACTTTGTTCTCGATGAGCCACTGAAGGATTTCTTGAACAAGTTGTTTGCTCTCCGCAAAATCTTTGGGGAAACCTCTCAAACGAAGATTAGATCGGCGCTGTCTGTCTTCCAGATTTATGATGCGAAGTTCCTGGCGAGATTTTCCCACCTCCAGTTTCCCAATTCTTTGATCTTGTGCTTTGGATTGTTCTTTCAATTCTGTCATTCCAGTTCCCAATGCAGATAAATCTTTTTTCATTTCTTGGAGCAGTTTCCCCATGTCAGCAAAGCCTTTAAGTAGCGAATCCATCTTTCCCTCCAACTCCTCGGTAGACGCCATCTTCTCTTTGTTCTCGCTTCTTCACACACACGTTAAAAACAGTCACTTGCTTCAACTTTTAACTCCTTCTAATAAAGTTTTTCCACAGCTTGTTCAGTTCGCTCTCCTCTCAATCCACTTTCACCAAGCTAGAGAGGTTGTTGAGGGTTAACTTTTACTTTTACTTTTCCACATCTGGGAGCCTTCTTTCGGAGCGTTCAGCTATAACAACGCATGCACAGATCATCCATCCAATCCAAGATGTTTGTTAAACATATCTAGTGATTACATGGAGTACCTACCAGGATAATTTCAGATAGAGGAGCTCAGTTCAGCGCCAAATTCTGGATGGAATTTATTAAAGCTACTTGGTCATCTCAAGGGTTGAGTCAGCTTTCCATCCAAGCACAAATGGATCGGCAGAACACGCGAATGCAATGACTGGTCAATATTTAAGATGTTATGTAAATTATCAGCAGTCAAACTGGGCTGATTTATTACCTTTTCCTGAGGTTGCTTATAATAATGCTGTACACAGTAGCACAGGGTTAACCCCTTTCCAGATTAATACTGGAATGGAATTCGTCCCCCTGCTTGAATTGCCAAGAGACACCCCCCCCATCCCTCCATGTCAGTAAATGAATGAATGGACTCCTTAAAAGAATCATGAGAAAACACTAAGAAGGCCTTGAGTGAAGCTGCAGAAATTCACAAAAAGCAAGCTGACATTGTTCGCGGCAACCTCATTTCAAAGTTTATCTGTCAACTAAATACTTAAATCCTCAGAGGGTCGGGCAGTTCAAAGGACGAGGAGATCTGGCCGAGCAGAAGCAAAGGAGGACTGGCAGATCCATCTGCCGCCTGGGATTCCAGATCCCTCCAACTGGGGGGGGGGACACCCCAGAGAAGCCCCAGGACCCCCAAGTGGGCTTTTCACAGGGCCTGAAGGTGGAGCGGAGCGAAAGCAGAGCTCATCCTGGGCCTGTGGTGGAAGGCAAGAGCCTGCTCATCTCTGGGAAGGGCCAATGGATAGAGGGATCAGTGGAGATCCTAATGTTAGAAAAATCAATGGGGGAGAGAAGCAAGGCTAATGAATGGGAATCAGTAGATTCTAACATTGGAACCCACATTGCATAACTGACATTGACACAATTGAGAGAGTCCAGAAATACTCCAGAAGAAGAGTCCTTCACTCCTCCTCTCAAAACAAACTACCGTACTCCTCCAGACTTCAAATACTACGGCTAGACAATCTACAACTACATCACCTCCAAACTGATTTAACTGTGGTTCATAAGACCATACACCATAACGTTCTTCCTGTTAGTGACTACTTCACCTTCAACAACAGCAACACAAGAGCACATAATAAATACAAACTTGACTGCAGAAGATATGACTTCAGCAACCAAGTGGTCAATGCCTGGAACTCACTACCTGATTCTGTTATTTCTTCTTCCCCTAACCCTAAAATCTTCAACCTTAAATTATCTACTGTTGACCTCTCCCCTTTTCTAAGAGGTATGGTAAGGGGCATGCATAAGCGCACTATTGTGCCTACCGTCCCTGTCCTTCTGTCCTATTATCCTTTTAAATCTGCAGTTGCCTTCTAGAAAACTGAGTCCAAAATTCTTAGGGCCTTTCCAAATAATCAAATAACTCTGTAAGTGATTATTTCCAAATAATCAATAACTCTGTAAGTTATATTCCTTAGCTTGTTAGGGAAAGCACATCCGGTTTTTTACAGTAGATTGTTAAAGCCATTTGTTACTCCATCATTGCAGCCAGCAGACCTCACGGCTCCAACACCTTTAATCATTGCTGACCATAAGCATTATGGACCTGCACAAGCGTGGGCATGCATGAACATCAATGAAGGGTTGCTCATCTTCGGTGCTACTGGTGCCCTCTCTGAGACCGGCTCGAGCTCGCGCACGCATAGGTGTGAGATTCGGCTTCTGCACATGCGCCGCAAGTGAAATCATATGTGAGGTCACTTGCGCGCACATGATTCCGCCTATTTTTGGCGATTTCAAAAAACTACCGAAAATAGGTGAAATGTCACACGCACAAGCAACCTCATGCAAGATTTCACTTGTGGTGCATGTGCAGAAGCCGAATCTTGCACCTATGCGTGCGCGCATGTGTTTCTGGCGCATGTGCAGTAATGAGCAGCCAAAAATTTTATTGCCACACTGTGGGTGTGGCTTATTTTGTGGGTGTGACATGATGGTCATGTGACTGGGTAGGAGTGGCTTGCCATCTGTGTGACCAGGTGGGAGTGGCTTGAATGATCATCATTGTTCAAGTGAACTGTTAAGTCCTCGACTTACAACCTCACCAGTGTCGCTCTCTGGGGTGACAATTTGCTTCACGTTTCCTGCGCTCTCCTTCCTGGGTCACTCCCTGTCTTAGGCTGGGTAGCTAGGCGAACAGGTGCCAATCATCTGTTGAGAAGAGAGGAGGGAGGAAATGGACCCCCTGCAACTCCTGCCGGTGCTGGTCTCCCTGCCGCTTTCTGAGGAGGTGGAGGAGGATGGGAGTGGGGGATGGTCAGTTGGAGCTGGGCACACAGCTTCCTTTATGTTGTGAGGCGCCACGAGTCCTCGGAGAGGGGCGGCATACAAATCCAATGAATAAATAAATAAATTTCCACTGGTGGAACTGTGTTCCACCCCATCCTGCCTGCTGCCCACCCCTGGGCACGTGTGCACGCGTCGGGGACAGGCAGCTGCGTGTGCATTGCGATTTTTGCTATCACACTACCGAGTGGCCCTGTACCACGTACAGCCCGCCGGGTGCAGCTTATCACCGAGAGACATGCGCAAGTATGAGCATATGCAGACCAGCCGCCAGAGTGGCAAGAGGTAAGATCTTTTTCTTTCATGAACTTCTGTTTCATTGTTTGTCGTGAAACACAAGATCATCAAAGAAACTTAAGAGCCGGGGTGGTGCAGTAGTTAGAGTGCAGCACTGCAGGCTACTTCACCTAACTGTTAGCTGTAGTTCAGCAGTTCAAATCTCACCACTGGCTCAAGGTTGACTCAGCCTTCCATCCTTCCGAGGTGGGTAAAACGAAGACCCAGATGGTTTGGGGGCAATATGCTGATTCTGTAAACCATTTAGAGAGGGCTGTAAAAGCACAATGGAGCGGTATTTAAGTCTAAATGCTATTGCTAAACTCCACGGAGATCTGACCTGGGCTGACGGTGCATGTGCCAAGAGAGAGGATATATAAACTGATTGCAATATGAGATCTGCATTTTGTCTCTGGTGCGGTACATTTTCTTATTTTATTGTCTTTTTCAATTATTTCCTTTAAATCTTGTTAGTGCTCGGAGTCATTAATTGAGTGGGCTACCACATAAACTGAACCAATAAATTAACCCATTGCAAAGGTATCCTTTGGAAACCTTCAGCTGTCTTGAGTGTTCTGTGTTGAGTGTTTTGAAACCTAAATTATAACATTAAATAAACTTTTAAATCTTGGGTTTTGCAATAGGCCAAAGCCAGCAGGCAACCTGCTGTTGTTTCTTCTCTGCTGCTAACATTAGATATAATGCTGTCAGTTATAATTTTGACACTAAAGATATTATTAGATTTCAAGATAACGTGCATCATGTGTTCCACAATAAATAAATAGAACAATTTTGGTGTTTTTTTCCCTTCCTTGCAGGGATAGGTCCATTAACCGTGCTGGTTGTTTTCCTAACAGTATTGGCATTCATTTTTTCCTGCATTTGCATTGGTTGTATTTGTTACCGGAGCAAAGATTCCTTTTTCCTTCCATATTCTTTGCCACAACATTTCATTCAGGTTTGTATATTCCTCCCCGTGTGTCTATGCCTGTGTTTGTGTAAAAATAATTTACCAAACAGAATGTGATGCGTACTGAAGCAGAATCGCCCATGAATGTTATTCTGAAATGTCACAGTTAATAAACCTTCAGTAAAGAACTCTGCTTTCATGGTCAAAGATAGAGACAACGGTGCTTCTCAAACTTGGCAACTTTAATTTGTGTGAACTTCAATTTCCAAAATTCCCAGCCAGACTGCTTTTTAAGAATTTAGCTATGTTGACTGAGGTACAGTATTCTGGAAGCTGATACTACACATCTTAAAATTTGTGTGCTGCTGTAGAGAGCTACAGAATGCAGCCAAAAACACTAATATTACTGCAACAGATGTAGCTGCATCTTTGGGTTAGTGGGAAACCTTCTAGGACAGCTAAAACAGTGGGCGTTAATTGGGTATAAATTGTTGTTTTTTAATAAAGATCCTGATTTGTATTGTCAGCTAAGTGTTCTCACAAATCTTCACTTGAGATTGCTTTGGGAAGAGTTCTACCATATAAGATTCTGGAGACGTTTTTGTGACCTGGAAAAATAGCTGATTTTTGCCATAGCCGATGAAGAGTATGCTTGCTTTTCTTTCCACTGAGAAGTACAACTCAAAACAGAGAAGCACTAATATACTTCCTGATTTCAACTTCCTGCATAATATTAACCATTAGTGCAGACTTTCTCAACCAGGATTATGAATGGTCCTTAAAGGTTCCTTGAGAGATTGTGTTGGGGGAAAATGAACATGATTTTTTTACTTCATAAATTGCCAATGCTAGCATTTTCAGCGATGGGAATTTTTACATACCCTTTCTCAGCTTCAGACCTACCACTTCACTGTCACCGTCATTGTAAATGCAAATGTAAAATGTGAATTGTATAGGTTAGAAGTGTATTGTGTTGCAAAATCTTCATATTTTTTACAATTTTTATGCAGGGGTTGCTTGTGATCTCAAAATTATCTCAAGGGTTCCTTCACAAGAAAAAGGAAAAAGCTGCATTTGAGGCTGCACTGAGTTCCTTTTTTTGTGGATGAGCAATTATCATTTATTTGCCTTGCTTGGCAAGATCCATGATAATGCAATTTGACATATTTTGCAAGTGTACTGACATTTAATAAAAGAGTGTGGTTGTGCAATTAATGTCTGATAGATAATTTTTAATTATAAGTGATTTTTTTTAAAAAAATCTTAAATTATTGGACTCTATCTGGCTGAATCCTCTGGGATGGGACTTCGGGGGGGGGGGCATTCTGATTTTAAAAGTTTGTCAAAAGGGGATGGCTATTTCTAATCTGTTTCTTTGTCTTCATCCACAGTTTGTAAAGCATCCTTATCATGATTCACAATTTTTTGAAACCCAGGGAGAGGATCATGTCTATGATACACTTACTGTTCTTTCAGAGATGTCAAAAGAGTGTAATATTGAATCGGAAAATAAAATGAGCAATATAAAACTGCAATAATCTCAAGAAGACATTATTAGACCTAAAGAAATTTCAAGTTGTATAACTTTGCTTCATATTTGAAACTTGGGAACAATGTACTGTACTTTAAGGAACTTATTGAAATTTACAAAATGACGCTTAACACTTTGCACATTATCAAGTGATTGGTAGAGGAGGTTTTTTACTTGATAAAAATTTTATATGATTTTTGTACTTTGGAAATTTATTTATACTATAGCTTTAATTTTAGAATAAAATGTAATTAATAAACAAGTTCAAGTTATGAAAATATTCTGAATATACTGTACTTTATTCAGTAGTATTTGCTCTATTATCTTGAAGAGCATTTAACAAAAATAAAAGTATTCTTCTAGATTTTTGTTTGTATTTTAATTATGTTTTGTTTCATTCAGAGAGAGAGTGTGCGTCTGATAGACAGACAGAGATCGTGATAACTCAGGAAAACAAATTTCTACCCATAAACCTAGCATAATGAAAAACCTTCCATAACTACTACCTTTCATCAGTGTCATAATATTTTCTTTACTTTATACTTTAACCTCTCATTTTCTTTAAAACCTCTTCCCTATATTCATAAACATATGTTTAACACTTCAGAAAATTAATAAATTTATCAATTAAGAAAAATTCCATTAAGAGCTACTAGAGAAAAAAAAATGACAATATTAATCTTTAAGCCCTTCAAATATTGTCCCTCAAATTATTTTGGTATCTTTTCCATCTTAATCATAATATCATAGTTTATCGCTTTCTCTAAAAACACAATAAAACTTTTTCTTTCCATGGCTTCCCCATAAACAAATCTTTAGTCCCACAGAGTTGATCTTCTCCAGGTCCCATTGACTAAACAATGTTGTCTAGCGGGACTTAGGGGAAGAGCCTTCTCAGTGGCAGCCCCAGCCTCTGGAATCAATTCCCCCTGGAGATTCAAACCACCCCACCCTCCTCGCTTTCCGCAAGACTCTGAAGATTCATTTATGTCACCAGGCATGGGAGGATTAATGCGCCCCCTTCTGACTAGTAGGACTTGAATATGGTATGATTGTGTATTATCAATTGTTTTTTAATGATAGTGGGTTTTTAACTTTAGTTTTTCACTATTAGATTTGTACTGTACTGTTATCGTTGTTGTGAGCCACCCCGAATCTTCGGAGAGGGGCAGCATACAAATCTAATAATAATAATTATTATTATTGTTATTATTATTATTATTATTATCCTCACCATTCAATCCTAGTCAAGAAAAAAAACATTAAAAGCTTTCAGAAATGTATACAATTTAATTTTGATCGGATGGGCCCACTTTGTAAGCCTTCATTTTAGTTTTAAAGGTCTTGCTTATTCATTTTAAGTAATGCCTCAAAAATGTATTTCTTCTATTTTTGCTTTTCTCAATAATTTCTTCATACCTATAAGTCACCCCCTTTGTAAATCCAAAGTACAAAAATTGGCAGTCATGTTACTGAGTTTAAGATACATGTATCCACGTCATTCTTCTGATTTATTATTTGTATATCCATTTTAACTAATGAAACAATAGCCAGTTTCATTTGTTGGTATGGCATCTTAAAAAATATCATTTTTAGATCCTGTAGTTATGAATCCATATCTCAAAAGCCCGATTTTGAAGTTATATCTTCTATTTCTTCTTTTGCCCACTTTTATTAATCAGAAGGTCTAAAGAGTAATGCTGGGTATCTTTTTGTGAAATATCTTTAAATTCTTGCAGAATTAAAATATTTTTTCTCAATTTTCTATTAGTAGGGATTGCTTAATTACAAAGTTTAATTCTTTCTGATTGTCTGCAATAATTATCCTTCAAAGTGTCCTCTCATCATGTTTTTCTGTCATTAAAAATATTTTCCAAGAAGAGATTTCTTAGACAAACTCAGAACTTCATGTGCTTTAATAAGATTTTAAACAAACGAAAAGAAATATGCTTATAACTTGTTCTGCATCCAATCAACCTGGCTCACTTTAGATCTTTCCAAAATCAACATTCTAATCACTCTTTCACTGCTTAATTCCACATTTTAAAAAGTTATTAAGTTTTAAATTTACATAAATCCAATAAATCCATTTCAAATTTTTCAAAAATGGTTAAGAGGAAAGATGGGGATAACTAGTCTCCTTAGGAAAAGCTCCGTCTGACCACAGCTTGGACAAAGCTGTTTCTACCAGCTTCCAGAACTCTAAAACAGGGCTCTCCAACCTTGGCAACTTTAAAACCTGTGGACTTCAATTCCCAGAATTCTGGGAGTTGATGTCCACAGGTCTTAAAGTTGAAAAATCGGAGACCCCTGCTCTAAAACCTGCTACAGACTATTACTTCAAGGCCCTGTTCCAGAGAGCATCTGTAAAAAGCCCTGGGCAAGATGAAGTCCTTTTCTGGAAAAGGTTGATTGATTACCACTGCACTTTCCATTACACTTGTCAGCCCCAAAGTCACAAAGCCATGTCAGTTTGCCATTCATCCCTGGAAAAGTGTCTATTTCTGCAGAATATTGGGAGGCAAGGAGGCCTCTTCCTGCTATCTGGTATATACAATAAATTGTTCTCTGAAGGAGCAGTATTGGCATTTACTGTTGTGAATGCAGTTGTGAATGGTCCATATTTATAAATGCCCCTGAGCAGTAATGGGTAGCCAAAAATTTTACTGCCACACTGTGGGTGTGGCTTATTTTGTGGGTGTGACTTGATGGTCATGTGACTGGGTAGGAGTGGCTTGGCGGTCATGTGACCAGGTGGGAGTGGCTTAAATGATCATCACCATTCAAGTGAACTGTTAAGTCCTTGACTTACAACCTCACCAGTGTCACTCACTGGGGTGACAATTTGCTTCGCGTTTCCTGCCCTCTCCTTCCTGAGTCACCCCCCACCTCAGGCTGGGTAGCTCATCCGAGGCCAGGAAGGAGGAAAGAGGAACAAAGCAAGTTGCATGCATCAGCAGCAGAAGGGGGGGGGGGGAAAGAGAGTCGAGCTGAGACTGGTAATCCAGGAAGTGACTGCCACTGGTCAACTGGAGCTGTGCACACAGCTTCATTTCCGCCGGTGGAACTGTGTTCCACCCCGTCCTGCCTGCTGCCCACCCCTGCCCCTGAGTTAAAAACTGGGGGCAGGGAAATAGTGGGTTGTTGCCAGTTTGTACTGGTTCATTTGAACTGGTGGTGGAAATTTTCCCCCACTTGCCAAAAGGGCAATGATGACCGGTTGTCTATGCCCTTGCCGCTTCTGGAAAGTGGCTGGTCAAGAACCCTCTGTGCATGCGCAGAGGGTCATTTCCCCGATGAGATGTAGGCGCATGCTCGAGCATAGTGAGCAAATGCACACAAAATGAACACTTCTATTGTGATGCAAACCAATAGGGAAAGTAAGTGGAACCCACCCCTGGGACAGGGGACTCAGCAAAGGTAGTAGGCAAGTAACAGTCTTCCTTCTTAATGATATTTGATTCTTCTTTCCATTAGAGAGAACATCGGCTTATAGGTCAGAATTCTCCAGAGCAGTGTTTCCCAACCGTGGCAACTTGAATACACTTGGACTTCAACTCCCAGAATTCCCCAGCCAGCAAATGCTGGCTGGGGAATTCTGGGAGTTGAAGTCCAGATATCTTCAAGTTGCCAAGGTTGGGAAACACTGCTCCAGAGGATTCCAATGAGGGCATAATTTCTCTTCAGAAAGAGAAATTATAAGACTCTTTCCCATCCCACTGATTAGGAATTCTCTTGGTCCAATTGTATTAGGGCAACTGTTGTCATTCTTACAGCATTGCCTTTAAATTCCTGTACATTTAAAAAGACACTTCCATGTTTTTTTCTAAGTCTAAATTCCCCTTCCTATGCAGGGAGTTACTTGAAGAGTTACGCCTTTCTTAGGCCAATGGATACTGAATGAAGATTGGGTATTCTCTGTTTCCATTTTTGATTCCCTACATAAAAATGAATATACATGGCTAAGATACTCTCCAGCTGCCTAGGATATGTTTCCATCAAGTTGGCAGAAGTGATATATTTGATACCTAGCCAAACTTCATACCTAGAAGTATTTCTTGGCATGTGAAACTAATGAAAAGTAACTACTGATCTCTTATTAAAATCATATGCCAATTAGCATTCAGGAGCCAAATGATTAGGTAATATGCATATCAAGAATTCCTTTTGCAATGGAGTAGCTTAGTTCATCCAACAAATCCAGTTATAGTGGAGATTGCCTGTAAGAAAGGCAACTTGATTAATTTGTATCTGCCTTCTGGAAGTAAAGCTCGCTTCAATGAAGTGATTTTATTACCAAGGGGTTGGTTGCTATATGATCAATTCTGCCTTTATTTGAGTTCTATTTGCCCAAAGTCTACCAAGCAGTAGTGCTAACTACCCTGTTGTATGCAGCGGTGGGCTACGAGCTGGAATGCTAAATTGCACTGGCCGCCAGGGCTCGTAAGTTCTTGCGGGGCCAGCACAATTTTGTTGCTACGCCTGTGGAGGTAGCAAAATCACACACAGATCCGCAGGCGCAGCAGTGTTTTGGTGAGGTTTTTTTGCTTCCACACATGCTGAAACACGGGCGCACCTGCGGCTCCATGCGCGATTTTGCTACCTCCGTGGGTGCAGCAGCAAAATCGCCCTGGCCCCGCAAGCACTCACAAGCCGCCGCAGCAAGCGCAATTTACCATTCCGGCTCATAGCCCACCGCTGGTTATAGGCTAGTGAGACTTGGACTGTATACAGGAGACATGCTAGGCAACTGAACCACTTCCACAGGACCTGCCTCCGTAGAATTCTGAGGATCCGGTGGCAGGATAAGGTGCCAGACACTGAGGTCCTCTCCAGAACAGGCCTGCCATGAATTCCCACCCTGCTGATGAAAGCTCAGACATGCTGGGCAGGCCATGTTGCTAGGATGCCAGACTATCGCATCCCTATAAAGCTCCTCTATGGTGAGCTGTCTAAAGGAAAGAGATCACATGGGGGACAAAGGAAGCGATACAAACAATATTAGGTTTCTACCAGTATGGGCCACTCAGTATGGTAGGAAAAAATGTGTGAGATTTGGCTCCTGCACATCCACAGAAAGCAAAAAGCTCACATGTGCAAGATTTCGACCGGGAGTCACTGCTCACAGTCACTCATGCCCTCATCACCTTGAGGTTCGACTACTGTAACGCTCTCAACATGAGGCTACCTTTGAAAAGTGTTCGGAAACTTCAGATCGTGCAGAACGCAGCCACGAGAGCAATCATGGGCTTCCCCAGGTATGTCCATGTTACACCAACACTCCGCAGTCTGCATTGGTTGCCAATCAGTTTCCGGTCACAATTCAAAGTGTTGGTTATGACCTATAAAGCCCTTCATGGCATCGGACCAGAATATCTCCGGGACCGCCTTCTGCCGCACGAATCCCAGCGACCAGTTAGGTCCCACAGAGTTGGTCTTCTCCGGGTCCCGTCGACTAAACCAGAGGTCCCCAACCTTTTTTGCACCAGGGACCGGCTTTCAGCTAGACCAGTTTTCCATGGCCCGGTGGGGGGGGGGAGCTAGCTGTCAGCGGCGCCGTAAAAGGGGCGATCAAGAGAGGAATGGGTGAATGAATGGACGGAGGGTGGGAAGGAAGGAAGGAAAGAGGGAAGGTACAGGAACAGAAGAAGGGTGCAAAGAAGCAAAGAAAGGTGTGAAAGGGGAGAGTAAGAGAGGAAGGAGTGAAAGAAGGGAATGAGGGAGGAAAGAAGGGAGGAAGGAAAAGGAAAGCAAGAAATGGAGGGAGGAAAGGAAGGGAGGAAAGGAAGGAAGGAAGGAAGAAAGAAGGAAAGAGGGAAGGTACAGGAACAGAGGAAGGAAGCAAGGAAACTTATGAAAGGGGAGAGGAAGAGAGGAAGGACTGGAGGGAGGGAGGGAAGAAGGTAGGAAGGAGAAAGAAAAGAAACAGAGGAAGGAAAGGTAAAAGAGAGAAAGAAAAAGAGCAAGAAAGAAAGAAAGAAAGAAAGAGAAAGAAAGAAAGAAAGAAAGAAAGGCAACTTCAAAGAAAGGCTCACTGAGCATCTCTCACTCTCTCTCTCTTTCTATCCCTCTTTCTTTCTTTCTCTTCCTTTCTCTCTCTCCTCTTCCTTTATCTCCTCTTTCTCTCCCCCCTCTCTCCCCCTTTCCCTCTCTCTTTCTCTCTCCCTCTCTTGCTATCTCTCCCCCCTTTCCCTCTCTTTCTCCCTCTCTTTCTCCCTCTCTTTCTCTCTCTCCCCCCTCTCTCTTTCTCTCTCTCTCCCCCTCTTTCTCTCTCTTCTTCTCACTTTCTCTCTCTTGTTTTCTTTCTGTCTCTTTTGCTTTCTCTCTCTCTCACTCTTTCTCTCTTGTTTTGTTTCTCACGCTCTTTCTCTCTCTTGTTCTCTCTCTCTTGCTATCTCTTTCTCTCCCCCCCTTTCTCTCACTTTCTCACTTTCTCTCTATCTTGCTGTCTGTTGCTTTCACTCACTCTCGTTCTCTCTCCATTCTTCTCAGCGGTGACGCGCGCACGCCCTGGCCGCCTCACATTTGCCGAGAGGACTTTCGCCCCGGGCTCTCAGCAAGGGGGTTTGCATGAGAGGCGGGGCCGGCGGAAGGTGATATTCAATGTCGGGGGCGCACGGGCGGTTTTGCGCGCGCTCCCTATCTCCCTGCTAGCCCACTCGGAATACGTATTCAAAATAAGAAAAGCCTTTGCCGGCGAAGGCTTTTCTTATTTTGAATACAGTATTCCAAGTGGGCTAGCAGGGAGATAGGGAGCGCGCGCAAAACCGCCCGTGCGCCCCCGACATTGAATATCACCTTCCGCCGGCCCCGCCTCTCATGCAGCCCCCTTGCTGAGAGCCCGGGGCGAAAGTCCTCTCGGCAAATGTGAGGCGGGCAGGGCGTGCGTTCCGGGTGCGGGAGGAGCTGCGGTGAAAGGCAGGAGGTGGCAGAGGAGCAGAGGGGGCAAATCGGGCGGGCGGTGGGCAGCGCGGAAAGGCCGAGGGGGCCCTGGCGCCGCGGACTGGCTGAAAACCCCCAACGGCCCGGTCCCGGTCCGCGGACCGGCGGTTGGAGACCCCTGGACTAAACAATGTCGGCTGGTGGGACCCAGGGGAAGAGCCTTCTCTGTGGTGGCCCCGACCCTTTGGAACCAGCTCCCCTGGAGATTAGGATTGCCCCCACCCTCCTTGCCTTTCATAAACTTCTTAAGACCCACCTCTGCCGTCAGCATGGGGGAATTGAGACATCTCCCCTGGTCTATATATTTTATGCATGGTATGTTTGTGTGTATGTTTTATTTTTAAATAAGGTTTTTTTTAGTTTTTTAATTATTAGATTTGTTACCGTATATTGTTCCTACTATTGCTGTGAGCCACCCCGAGTCTACGGAGAGGGCGGCATACAAATCTAATAAATAAATAATAATAATAATAATTTCACTTGACTTTGGGGATTTTTTTGCTCCCGCATGCACCTAAGCAAAAAAACAATCAAAAATAGGCAAAATCTCATGCAGGTGAGTATCCTCGCACAAGATTTCACTTCCTGCACATGCACAGAAGCTAAATCTCATGTGAGCTGCGTGCGCGCAACCATACTGGTAATGGCAGCGATGAGGAACCCTTGCCTGGATACAAAGACAGGTTGAAAGCCTCCTTCAAGTCCCTTGATATCGACACCACTTCTTGGGAAACCCTGGCACAAGATCGACCAACATGGCACATGCAGATCCACCAAGGCTGCCAGACATCTGAGGCCAGAAGAACAACCATAGCAGAAGAGAAGCGAGCACTCCGCAAAGCCAGAGCTTCAAATGTTGCAACAGTGGTGCCCACACTTGTCTCTCCAACATGTGGCAGAACATTTTGTGCCCATATAGGCCTTATCAGCCACCTGCAGACACATTGTGGACAGTGCACAACCCATTAGATGTCAAGATCCTCTTCGAACATGATGAATGAACATCATTTGCCCAGTTTCCAACAGCCTATCCTTCCGTTTCTCCCCAAAATAATGCATTGTCTTTGAGAAACATATTGTCAAGTCCTTAATGTTTTAATTCAAGAAAATTTCACAAAAAGGCCTGACAGAGTTTTAAGCATCAGCTACATTTGCTTAGTAAAAACCGATGGCCAAATATGGTCCTAGATTCAGGCACCAGCGTGCCAGATCCCCAGTTATGCAAGCTGGGAAAGGAAGATCATTTAATTTCAATTTATTCAGAAGATTCTGATAAAAGCAAATCCTTCTCTAGTGCAAAGAGCAGACCCCAGATATCAACTTGCACTTTTTTGTATAGTTAACACATCAAAGAAAAATACAAAAGGACCTCTCCCCTTTTCTAAGAGGTCTGTAAGGCCTTTGTGCCTATCGTTCCTGTCCAAATGTCTTTTTAATCTTTTCTATCTCTACTTTATACTGTACTTATGTTAAACATACTACAATACAATACTGTATTTGTATGACAAATAAAATAAATAAATAAAATAAAAATAAATGATGGCGAACCTAAGCCACACGTGCCAGAAGTGGCACGCAGAGCCATTTCTCTGGGCACGTGGACCCGTCGCCCCTTGCTCTTCCGGGTTCCGGTGTGCCAGCCTGCTGGTTGCGCATGCGCTCTCCAGGAAAATGATCTTCCTGTTCCCAGAGTGTACATGTAGAGTGGCCAGCTGGTCTAGTTTCTGACGTTCATGTGAGTGCAAAGACCAGCAACAGGCGCACATGCCAAAAGACATGGAGAGAGATTCCCAGCAGTCGCTTTTTAAAAAAAATATTTTTTATTGATTTTTCAAAAATATGAGACAAAACAAGACATACAACATTTAACATGTAAAGCAGCTACCATTGCTCCGCTAGGCATAGAAGTCTTCTAATACAAAAAGTATGACTAAAATTAGATCAATACAGAAAGATAAAGTTGTTAATAACATATCTCTTAATATCTTTAATATGTTGTAAAATCTACATATTTCAGCATTTTCGTTGTGCCAATGAATAAAACTAAAAACTTATCCATTAAGTATCAGTATACAATATATTCAACCAAGTAAATCTAACTTTTCTATAGTTTATTTTTGTACCTTTAATAATCTTTATTAACATTCCACCAATTATATACTTTATCCCAAGTTTTATAATACTCTGTTTCCATTTGATTATTTAACCTTCTCGTCATCATATCTAATTCTGCACATTCCATAATTTTCTTAAAAGCTTCATCTTTTAGAATTTCCTTTTCTTTCCATTTTTGCACAAATACAATTCTTGCCACTACTAATATGTGGCTTATTAAATAATATATTTCTTTTTTATATTTTGTGTCAGTAATACCTAATAAGAAAAATTCTGGAGTCTTCTTAATCTCCTTATTTGTAATTTCCTTTAACCATTTTTCTATCTTATTTCAATAGATCTTAGCAGTTGCTTTCTAAGGGACCAGTGTAAGGCAAGCCGGGCTTCTCTCCCTCCCTGCCCATGTGGGCTTCTTGCGCAGGCCCAGATGGTACAGAGCATCAGTGGACGACCTACCTATGGGCTACCTGTGCAGATGACCCCATAGCCTGGGCTCCTTCCTGCTGGGAGCCGCCATTCCCCAGCCGCTGATAGAGCTCTTTATCCCTTCCTCCCCCACTCTGCAGCTGAAGAAGCTCCGAATATGCGGCCTTGCCTGGAATACTCTGGATGCTGGCATTGGACTTTTGGCATGCAACGGCAAAAAGGTTTGCCATCACTATGATAGGACAAGCACATCCCCATCTTTGCATAGGAAATCAGTTACATGAAGTCAAACATATTTATTTATTTATTTATTTATTTAATTTAATTTAATTCAATTCAATTTTTATGCCGCCCTTCTCCTGAGACTCAGGGCGGCTTACAACATGTTAGCAATAGCACTTTTTAACAGAGCCAGCATATTGTCCCCACAATCCGGATCCTCATTTTACCCACCTCGGAAGGATGGAAGGTTGAGTCAACCTTGAGCCGGTGATGAGATTTGAACCGCTGACCTTCAGATCTACAGTCAGCTTCAGTGGCCTGCAGTACAGCACTCTACCTGCTGCACCACCCTGGCTCTTACCTATTTACCTATTTATATTACCTATTTACATCCCATAATCCAAAACATTTTCATTCAAATAAGCTTCAAGGAACTTGTGGACATAGAATTTAGGATGGCAATGAGGAAAAATATCATAAGGTTACTTAGAATCCACAGAGACACAAGATATCAATCAACACTAAAGAGTTCTCTATCTTATCAGAAGACAACTGCAGGCATCCTTTTAAGACAATACACTAGTATCCTATCCTAACCTGGAGAGCAAAGGTAGTTTGTCTTGCAGTTCAGGAGTGTTACAAAGTGCCACTCAATCCATCTGCAGTAACAAGTAAAAAGCTTTCTACATTCCAGCCTGCAAGGTGTATTATTAATATTGCATTTAAAAGAGAGAAAAATAAATCAAATTAAAATGCACAAATACTAATGCTACTTATCAAGTTCAAAAAAACCCTACAAAGTTCATGTTGCGTGGCTTTCAGAACTACCAATGCAGTTGGATTATTTCCTGTTGTAGCATTATTGGTAGAACTGCTTTTGGGTCTCGGCTATTTAAGTGGATTCTAAATATCTGGAGCATTGCGTGCCTCATGTTAGCACATTCTGTGCAGGGTGTTGTTTTTTTCTTTCCATAATCTAAATTGTTTATCAGCTTTCGTTCTCAGCTGCCAAGCTGAACATTGCATCAGTTGGCACCAGATGAAAGTTCCTTATTTAATGGGAACAGGAGTATTTAAAAAGAGGAATAAATAGCTTTTTGCCCAACAAGCATCTTCAGCTAGTACCATAGAAACATGTCCCAGTTAGTCTTCTCAACTAAGATGGGGATGAACAACAGGTGAGTTTTTGCATGTAGAGCAGCAGTTATTATTTGTCAAAATCTGATCACGGAAGCGCCAGGCAGCAAGAGGCGTCAAAAAGGGGTGTGTATCCACGCACCATTGTGTCTATTGTCCCTGTCTTACTGTCCTATTTTCCAAATTTTCCCGTATCTACTTTGCTTGTGTTTAGGTTTACAGTGATCCCCCGGTTATTGCGTCCCCGACCATTGCGAACAGGGTAATTTGCGATTTTTGAACCCGGAAGTCAGAACACCATCTGCGCATGCGTGCCCTTTTTTTTCTATGGGCACGCATGCGTAGATGGCGCCGGGCAGATCAGCTGCTGGGCGGCTTCCCTAGGTCTTCCCCCTCTGGGCCGGCATCAGCGAGGAGTTTCCCCACCACCGCCCACGCAAACTCCTCGCTGCTGCCGCTTCGCTCGGGCCGCTTCCCAGCTGAGTACTCAGCTGGGAAGCGGCCTGAGCGAACGGCTTGTCCACAGCCTGCCTGCCCGCGCGCCCGCGGCTCGCGCGCCCTTCTCCCGCCCACGCCGTTCGCTCGGGCCGCTTCCCAACAGCCCTCAAGCCAAGCGCAGAAGTTCGCCTTTGGCGCTTGGCTTGAGGGCTCAGTTGGGAAGGTGCGCGGGTGTTTTAAAACGTCCCCGCCGACATGGGGGGCTCGCTAGCACACCCCCAAACCCGGGTTGGGGGTTTGGGGGAGTGCTAGCGAGCCCCCCATGTCAGCGGGGACGTTTTAAAACACCCGCGCGACTTTCCAATGAGTCCCGAAGACAACGCGTTTGTCTTCGGGACTCATTGGAAAGTCGCGCGGGTGTTTTAAAACGTCGCCGCCGACATGGGGGGCTCGCTAGCACACCCCCAAACCTGGGTTGGGGGTTCGGGGGGGTGCTAGCGAGCCCCCCATGTCGGCGGGGACGTTTTAAAACACCCGCGCGACTTTCCAATGAGTCCCGAAGACAAACGCGGAAGTTTGACGTTTGTCTTCGGGACTCATTGGAAAGTCGCGCGGGTGTTTTAAAACGTCCCCGCCGACATGGGGGGCTCGCTAGCACCCCCCCCCGAACCCCCAACCCGGGTTAGGGGGGTGCTAGCGAGCCCCCCATGTCGGCGGCGACATTTTAAAACAGCCGCGCCGCCCCCAATCTTCGGCTCCTCGCTAGCGCTGCGGAAGTAAAAACACCATCTGCACATGCGCAGATGGTGTTTTTACTTCCGCAGCGCTACTTCGCGAAAACCCGCTCGTTGCGGGGGGTCCTGGAACGGAACCCTCGCAACGAGCGGGGGATCACTGTATACCAATACAGTACCTACTATCTTGTACATGTTTGACAAAATAAATAAATGAATAAATAAAATACATTTTTTTTAAAAGATGGAGAACAACTGCCACACTATAAATGAGTTGTATGAATGGGGCTGATTTAATTAGACTTAGGATTTAGCATTTGGAACTACAGTATTCTATTTGTTCCTAATGGTTCGAGAAAGTTAGGAATGTATAAAAGCATAATACTAAAAATATCTAAATCAGAGGTGTCAAACTCAAGGCCTGGAGGCTGGATATGGCCCACGTGGTACTTAGATCTGGGTTGCGGGGCCAGCCTGGAAACAGCAAAGGACCGGCCCGTGGTGCCCCTGCCAGTGAAAACAAAGCTTGGGGTGCATGTGGGGTCCACCCCACCCCACCCATTTTTGGCCACAACAGCCTCCTGCAGCCCTCTGCCAGCAAAAATGGAGCTCAATGTGAGCTCCATATTCACTGGCAAAGGGCTATCAACACAAAACGAAAGGAGAAATGATTCCACTTCTGCATTTGAGCATGCGAGAAGGAGAAAGTGGAAAGAAAAAGAAGAAAATATGGGAAGAGAGCAAGGAAGGAAAAATAAGGAGAGGGAAGGAAGGAAGGAAGGAAGGAAGGAAGGAAGGAAGGAAGGAAGGAAGGAAGGAAGGAAGGAAGGAAGATTATATGACAGTGAGGGAGGGTCTCAGGAAGTCCTGCCTTAGCACATGGCCAGCACAGGTGCTCAAGACACAAGTCCTGTGTCACATCCACCTTTGTCAAGTATGTATTATATAATAATATTTATTTACATGATACTAGTAAAAGCAAAAAAAGTTTTGAGTTTGACACCCCGGTCTAGACTGAAAAGAAGAGAATATTTCAGGTTCAAGATTAAACTGCGGGGTCTTTGCACTCTCTCATCTTGGTGGTTTTCTTGCAGACATATCAGTGCACACCAAGACAACTAGACACAAGAACAGTTTTTCCCCGAACGCCATCACTCCACTAAACAAATAATTCCCTCAACACTTTCAGACTTTCTACTAAATCTGCACTTCTATTCTACTAGTTTTTCTCATCATTCCTTTCACCCATTTCCTCCCATGTTGACTGTATCTATAACTTGTTGCTTATATCTTACGATTTTTATTAATATTGCTTCTTCATTGCTTATTTGACCCCTATGACAATCATTAAGTGTCGTACCACATGATTCTTGACAAAGGTATATTTTATTTTATGTACGCTGAGAGCATATGCATCAAGACAAATTCCTTGTGTGTCCAATCACACTTGGCCAATAAAATTCTATTCTATTCTATTCTACCAATCTAGGAAACATCATCAGTGCTAGCATCGACTAAACAATGTCGTCCGGCGGGACCCAGGGGAAGAGCCTTCTCTGTGGTGGCCCCGACCCACTGGAACTAGCTCCTCCGGGAGATTAGGATTGCCCACACCCTCCTTGGCCTTTTGTAAACTCCTTAAAACCCACCTCGTCAGGCATGGGGGAATTGAGACATCTCCCCTAGGCCTATATAGTTTATGTATGGTATGTTTGTGTGTATGCCTTTTTAAATAATGGGTTTTTAGATATTTTAAAATATTAGATTTGTTATTGCATATTGTTTTTATTATTGCTGTGAGCCGCCCTAGTCTACGGAGAGGGGCAGCATACAAATCTAATAAATAAATAAATCATCACTGAGATAATAAATCATAAATAAATAAATCATCAAAGAAATTTAATCATTCAAACATCCATTTGTTTGAAATATGTTTTTATTCTATCCGGTATAGTCCATTTTGACACTTGCCCTAATAAAAGAGGGTCTAAGGCAGGGGTAGGCAAAATTGGCTCTTTTATGACATGTGGACTTCAACTCCCAGAATTCCTGAGCTAGCATGATCGGCTCAGGAATTCTGGGAGTTGAAGTCCACCAGTCATAAAAGAGCCAACTTTACCTATCCCTGGTTTGTTCGTGCTTGTCGGTCCTCGGAGAGCCGTGGTGAAGGTAGCGCGAGGCTCCGCCTCCACCCACCCGGACGCCGCCATTTGGGTTCTTTTACCCTCTGCGCATGCGCAGAACGCTTTGCGTTGTGCCTCATGATTCTTGAGAAATTATATTTTCTTTTATGTACACTGAGAGCATCTGCACCAATGACTGCACCCTTATGTGTCTAATCACGCTTTGCCAGTAAAAAATTATATTCCATAAGAAAAGAGCGCTAGAAAAAACGTGTTCCTCCGCGTACTCCTCTGTACTTTCTATCGTCTATATCAGGGGTAGGCAAAGTCGGCTCTTTACGACTTGTAGACTTCATGCTAGCTCAGGAATTCTGGGAGTTGAAGTCCACAAGTCACAGAAAAGGCGACTTTGCCTACCCCCGGTCTATGTTGAAGGAAGGGCTTCCTTGCGAGGGCGCTGGGCACACCCTAGCGGTTGCAGCCCGTTTGGTCATGTGACGTGACGGTTCTGGGAAAGGCCCCAATTTGAAGCTCGAGGTTGTCGACCCTAGTCGATGGCTGCTGCTCGTCACGCTTCGGAAGGGCTCTTAGGTGGGACGAGGCATGAAAGAAGGGGCGCGCCTGTGGCTGGTGGTGGCAGCCGTGGTGGGAATGGGGTCGAAAAGCACGTGTAAGTTCCCTTATCTCTCCCTCCCTCTCTGTGCTTCCTTTCTAATCTGCTTTCAGTGGTGACCCAGGCAGGGATGAGCGTCCCTTATTCTGGCCTCGGGCGCGAGCCGCCCACGGGGGAGAGAAAGCTACACACTGAGGAAAAGTTGCTAAGCGCCTCCGCTCTATCGGAGAAAAACAGCCTCATCCCTCGGGATAAGAGAGGAGGAACATTCCGGGATGAGAGCGGTCGTTTCCTCGCCCAGTTTATGAGAAACAGCGGTGTGCGGACCAGCCAACGTAGCGAAGAACTGAGCTCAACGGAACGGAGTGTCTTTTGAAGAAGAAAAATAAAGCAGGGGGGGGGGCTGATAGCCGTAAGAAATAATGGCCCTTTGCAACCGCGGCCCCCTGTTCTCACTTTGGCAAAGAGGAAATACCGGCCTCCCCATGAGTAAACCGCACCATCGGAGTATCAGCACTCGTTAAGCAAAAAGGCTGAACTGAAGAAGGAGCAAGTGTGCAGGATTGGAGCAGGAGGTTGAGGGAATGCAGTGAGAGGATCTGAAGAAGAAGCTTCAAACAAAGCAGATAATCTTTTATCAGGCCGCTGTAAACAAACGGCCCCTCCCTTCTTTTGTGCTACCTGACTGGGACTCAGTTCCTTGCACAGACACAGGAAAAGGCTGGTCCTTCTTTCAGTTTTGGTCGCCACTATGCAAAAAGGATGTTGTGACTCTAGAAAGAGTGCAGAGAAGAGCGACAAAGATGATTAGGGGACTGGGGTCTAAAACATATGAAGAACGGTTTCAGGAACTGGGTATGTCTAGATTAATGAAAAGAAGGACTAGGGGGGGACATGATAGCATGATTCCAATATCTCAGGGATTGCCACAAAGAAGAGAGAGTCAATCTTCTCTCCAAAGCACCTGAGGGTAGAACAAGAAGCAATGGGTGGAAACTAAACAAGGAGAGAAGTATCTTAGAACTGAGGAGAAATTTCCTGACAGAACAATCGGTGGAACAGCTTGCCTCCAGAAGTTGTGAATGAGAGGATATTAATAGGGTGTTAAATATACGATGGATAATTACTAAGGAAATGGCAGTATTAGTTAAAAGCAATGTGACGGGAGAATTTAGAGAAATAAAACAAGCAGCGATAGAAAGCGCTCAGGCGGTAATAGTCTTAGGTTGGAAGGATGCGACAAAATGGACAATGCAAAATTGGTACCGGTACGTGGTGGACCATATTCAATTTGAGATTATGGATAAAAGGATGAATTTGGTTAATGAAACTGATTTGCAACAACTGATGGGACAAGGGGATAGGGTAAGACAATATATGGCGAGTCGAATCTGAGACCAAGCTACAAGGAATAAATTGGAATCACTCTATAATATGTAAACAGATACCTTGCTCTTGAGTTAAAATGGTATACAAGAAACACCCCCAATTTGGTGGTGTGGTGTGAATGCTTGTCTGGTGGTGAGCACTAATCACAAAGCATCTGTTTTAGGTTGTATGAGTGTTTATATCTTTTTAAAAAATCAATAAAAATATTAAATTAAAAAAACTCCAGAAATTGTGAATGCTGCAACACTAGAAGTTTTAAAGAAGATGTTGGATTACCATTTCTCTGAAGTATAGGGTTTCCTGACTAAGCAGGGGGTTGGACTAGAAGACCTCCAAGTTCCCTTCCAACTCAGTTTTGTTAATTGGACTTATGTGACACCCCTCTCCGTGGACTCAGGGCGGCTCACAACATTTCAATAAAAATACAATATGTAAAACACTTCTAAATCCAATTAATAGAAATAATTAATTTAAAATATTTTTTAAAAGCTAAACATTTAAAAATCAAATATTCAAATACATGCTAAAACACCATACACAGTTGCTGTTGTTGTTACTTGTTGTTGTTGTTATGTCAATACAACACAGCAAACGAGATCACTATGCTGTATTTCGTATTTCATCACCAGTCGGGCGCTTCCCAAGCACCTAGGACTGCATGATGTAGCGGCGAATTATGTTTGCCGATCCCAGTAAAGCAGACTTTTGCAATTGACAGATGGAGATTTTGTCAATTCCAATGGTTTTCAAGGAAAGGACCAATGGGACCACTTTCACTGGCTTATGGCAGAGTCGTTGTTGTTGTTGTTGTTGTTGTTATTGTTATTATATTGGGAAGTCTAGACCAGAGGTCTTCAAATCTGCCAATTTTAAGAGTTTGGATTTCAGCTCCCAGAACTCCTCAGCAGGCTAAGCTCAAAGTGCTGCTGCCAGATCATTATCCCCCATTTATATGTTTATTGGACCACTAATTTTTGGACAGATTATTTCTTATCTTTTTACTACTGGTGGTACTGGTAACCCTTCTCTTTTTACTCACTCACTCATCTCTTAAGGCTAGAAAACTCACTCACTCTTTCCAACTTATCATTTTTCAATTATTTTACATTAGTCACTTTCCTTTCATGCCAGATTCTCTCTCTCTCTTTGCTATACAGACATTTCCCACGGGTTCTGTGATGATCTCTTAATCTTTCATTTAAAAAATAATAAATGTCACAAAAGAAGCAGGCTCTTTCCTTCTGTCTACCCTGCATCTGCAAGAAACATGCTATTGGTTTTTAATTTCTTAAAAGTATAGCAACAAACATCCATATTTCTTCCTTTGTGGGCTAACATCAGAGGAAAAGTGAGACAGAAGGAGCGCCTCCCAATGTACAGTCACAGTGGCTAATGTATGTTTTGGCTCTTGTTATTTAATGCTAGAGAATTTACAGAATAAAGGCTGGAGTACTTCATGCTCTCCAGTTAAAGTTTGCAGTTACAGTATATTTTAAATATAAAAGTAAGAAATATATAGAACAAGAGTAAGACACCTGTCAGGGTCTTACAAATTACTTAATTAAGTACAAATTATTTTACATTAGTTCCTCTTTCTTCAAGAAATGTGTCCAACTGCGGCCCAGTGCTTGTCCATGGAATAGATGTTGGGGACTCCTGGCCTAAAAGATTGGAGATAGGTGTAGGAGATTTGGCTACTTTGGGTAAATCTGAGGTGGGAGAGATAAAAATAGTTGACAATTAACTCCTATCAAATATATATGTGGATTCAAGCAGCATGGCTTTTTGTAATTGACAGCCGGCAATTTTGTCAATGCACAGATTTTCTGCTCCAAAGCTTTTTGGCATGAACTCATTGTCCCAATATCTACTAGGACCCCCACTGCCGGTTTAGGTCATAATCTTTCTGTTTCATTTTTCAGATCTTGATACTTTTGTGATCTTCTCCAATTCTTTGTTTTCTATTCTACTATCCCCTAATTTATTTTATTTATTTATTTTATTTTTATTACATTTGTATGCCGCCCCTCTCTGTAGACTCGGGGCGGCTCATAACAACAATAAAACAGATTATTGAGCCGCCCCAAGTCTTCGGAGAGGGGTGGCATACAAATCTAATAAATTGAATTGAATTGAATTCAAGACAAATCTAATAATTTAAAAACATTTTTAAAAAACCCGTTATTAAAGCAGACATACACACAAACTAATACTGTGAGGGTGAATGCCCTCTCTGTGGGCACACGATCTGTTGCCCCAGTTCAGCTCCGTTTGGCATGTGCGCAAGTCTCCCACCAGCCAGCTGATCATTGGGTGTCTGCCGTGCATGCCTGGGGGATGGGATGCGGATGGTGCATGCGGATAGTGCAGGAGGCATGTGTGCATATGGTAGGCATGGAGTATGTGCATGCAGGAGAGAGACATGCATGGGAGTCAACATGCATACATGGGGGTGGGGTGCATACACGGGGGCCATGCACTCATTGCATTTGGGGGGTTTAGGCACATGCACTTTGGGCACTCAATCTGGAAAAGGTTAGTCACCACTGCCCTATGGTAGCATTTATCCACATCACACTGTCTTCTTTTCAACCGATCATATCCGGTGTGTTATGAGTAAAAACATTTATATTCAGAAATCTCATATCATTTTAACCTACTCATGTTTACTTTTACTATATTCTTTTCTAAAATATTCACAGGTTTAACATGTCTAGAACGCCCACAAAATGTTAACATCAGTGTTATTAATGCAAATATTGTACTGAAATGGGACTGGGATAATCCATGTGACCTCAATGTAACATTTTCAGTACAAAAAAACTCCAGGTAAGTATTCATTTTATCCTGTTTTGCAACGCTTTTGAATAGAATTCTATTTTGGTTAAAATTAGGCAGATGTAGCATTTAAAGTTTCTGCTACTTTAAAGCAGGAATAGTAATGAACAACACTATACATGTAGATAGGTTATTGATGGACACATCAAGGCGGATTTATCTGTTTTTTTTAAAAAATGAAGTATGTTTTTCATATATGGGACAAAATAGAATACTGCAATAGGGGATTTTTCCATAATTTTCCATCGGTCAAGGAATGCCAGCTGGCAGAGTCATGGAGAAGAGTCTTTCCTGCCCTGGATCCTGCCCTCTGGAATACAGTGTCCTGTCCTGTCCTGCCCCCTGCCTCCCCACCCCAAGATAAGTTGCACCCTCCCTTTTGGCCTCCCAAAGGGCCTAAAGACTCAATTCTGCCTTGGTGCCTTAATAGGGGTATGGAGGTGTTTTAATGGGTTAAGACAAAATCTCATCTCCTCCCCATGTGGATCTTGCTTCTTTTCTCTCTATATTTGTCAATTTTAATTCAAACTTAAACCTTACCACTTGTTGTTTTAATATTTCATATTGGCATTTTATTAAATGATTTGTATGCTACCTAGAATCTCTGCTGATGATATGGGTGGCATATAAGTTTAATAAATAAATAAAGCTTCCGGGACCAAATATAAAAATATGCTTTCTTTTGTTTTTTTCATGAATGACTGTTTCCCAGCATTTTATTTGAAAATGTATCCAAGACCTTTTGCTTCTTTTTGCAGTAATTCCAGACACTCTGCAATCTGGGCAGCTATTCCTCAATGTCAGAATATAATCGTTAGAGAATGTAATCTCTCGTCAACAATTCAAGATTATTTAGCATCTTATAATGTGACTGTAAGAGTGAACACTCTGAAAAATCACTCTCCTGATGCCTCTTTAGAATTTATTCCTGTTATGAACGGTATGAATCTTTGCCTTATTTACTCGCATTAGAAAACAAAGTTGGTAATTAAATATACATCTTTATTTTACTGTCTCTACAGGCAACAACAGTATCTTAATGATTTTGCTTGAAGTTAGAAGCTAAGTGTGTCAGACCTCATTAGTAGTTGGAGATGAAGATAGACATGACTTCCCTCCTCGTGGCAGAGTGCCAGTAAGAAAATAATTTTATTGTGTGAAAGTTCAAATCATTCTGGAAAACTCCTGAAGTTTTGTTTTGTAATATTCCTGATAAAATAATTTTCTAATATGCATTGGGCCTTCACAGAATAAAATGTATTTTCTTATAAGCATTTGAAACATTCCCTTTTTGTTTTTGGTTAAAACACAGACAAATCTTTTAAAAAATTAAGGCAATAACAATTCTCTTTTGCACTGTTGTTAGAGACACCAAGTGGGATTCTGTGGGGTTATTAGGAGTTGAACTGAGTTGAAAGCATGGGTACTACTACCTTTCTATTGCTACATAATAATCAGAATTTGCCATATCATGAGTTTCTATTGGAATTAAAGAATTTTCCATTTATTAAAGAAGCTTGTCCTTTCTTCTTGTCCCACCATTATACAATAGAAGTTTGGACTTTTCAAGAGATGCTTTGAGGATGAAAACTTTTTATCTTTCTTAAGAAGACAGATAAGGGAATAGAGGAAATTATACTATTTTCTTTGGCAGTTACTCATTATCCCCCATTTATGTGTTTACTTACTTTTGGACAGATTATCAAGTCCTTTCTCCTATCCATTTCTTATCTTTTTACTACTGGTGGTAACCTTTCTCAAATTATTTTACATTAGCCACCTTCCTTTCATGCCAGATTCTCTTTCTCTTTGCTATACAGACATTTCCCAAGAGTTCTGTGATGATCTCTTAATAAATGTCACAAAAGAAGCAGGCTCTTTCCTTCTGTCTACATTGCATTTGAAATCATAGTTCCTCTTTCTGCAAGAAACATGGTATTGGTGTTTATTTAATTTCTTAAAAGTATAGCAACAAACATCCATATTTCTTCCTTCGTGGGCTAACATCAGAGTTGAAAAGTGACACAGAAGGAGCATCTCCCAATGTACAGTCACAGTGGCACTCTGCTAATGTATGTTTTAGATCTTGTTATTTAATGCTAGAGAATTTGCAGAATAAAGGCTGGGGTACTTCATGCTCTCCAGTTAAAGTTTGCAGTTATATTTTAAATATAAAAATAAGTAATATACAGTATAGAACAAGAGTAAGACACCTGTCAGAGTCTTGGGATGACATTTAACTTTTAATGGGAAGTGGTGGGCTCTATTGTTCATGCTCCATTCTGAAAGACAGTTGGTAGGGTTATTAAAAATACAGAGTTAGTGTGTCTTCTGCCATTTTTATATATTCACTGCCTCACAATGATAAGGAATTGGACTGCAAACTTTGGACTGTTGTATCAGAAATCCACAGTACAATTAGAGGCATTTTCAAAATCATTATGGATTATATTTGTTTTAAAATCCATTGTGAAAGACCAACACTAATTATGAATATTGTTTAATAAAACATGGTTAAAAGTATGCTATACTATTGCATAGCATAATGTGTGGACATGATCAGATGTTCATAGTAGTTGCCCAGTGATAGGCTTCCACTGAAACCTGCAACGATGGAATGATATCTCTTTTAAAGGTGGAATGGAGCTCTTGCCCAGAAGTGGATGATCCCAAACTGCCTCAACCCTTCAAGACTGAATATAATTTGAACCTTCTTTTTTTTGTCTTTGATATTTTTAACCACACCATGTTAGTTGTCAACACATTTAATTTTTTTTTGCAACTAGCAAGCTTCCTGTTTTTTGAGGGGGTTCAAACTAGTTCTTCTTCCATTTTACTTTTGTCATAGTCTCAGACTCAGACTCTGAAGAAACTGCTCCAGCTGAACTAGTGCAATGTCAGCTGTAGGGGATCCAAGGTAGGAATCACATGAGTCAGATAATGGTAGACAACCTTCAAGCCCTTAGACTTGGTGAATAGAGCCAAGAATGGAGCAAAGACACTCAATGAAGTTCCTTGCTAAGCATAGGAGTAAATCCCTTAATTACAGGCAAGTGGCATGTTTCTCTCCTGGAAACAACTGTCAGATCTTTTGCTATGATGTCTCCTATTACCCTCATTTTTAGAATAGCTGACAAACTTGCCTTGGGTCTTGGATTGCTCCAGTTGATTCCAGTGGATTTGATTTCCCTTCTCTATGTTCCTACTGAAAGTAAAACTACAGAGGCAAGCTTTCCAAGGGATTCTGTTTTGATTTACATTCCTTGCCTTGCCTGCCATTATCTATTCAGTCTTGAGGACATTGCTATTTTCACCTAGGAACTGAATGGGCTTAGGATTGAAAGCCAAAGCCAAAGGACAAATTTGATCATTCCCTTTTTAAAAAAAAAAAAATACATTTTTCTTTATGCTTTGTCGATAAGAAATGGTTGATTGTCCACAATGGCAACCATTGAGTAGAATTGACAAGTGTCATATTCCAAAGCAGCTATCTTTTCTCTACCAGCTGTCTTTCTTATTTGGGATCTATTCTAACCATCTGAGGCAGCCATGGGCAAACTTATTTTTTCCTAGACTCTTCTTAGTCATTGGGTTGTGACGTCTTTATTGCTACCTTCTAAATTATTAACTTGATTTTTAATTTCCTAACTGTTTCATGGCATAAAGAAGAAAGCTATCCAATATACTCAGGTAGAAATTAAATAAAGGAGAACTCAGTGATAATTCTTGGCTATTGCCAAGGATGCTTGATACTGCCACTGACTTTAGTCCCATCCTACCCTTTTAAGCCACTATTAAACACAATGAATCATTCTATTTGTTGAAAAGTGGAGTAGCAGATGAGCAAGAGGAAGTATGCAAGGACAGGGAATAAGGTATGGCAATTGCTACTGCTCTCATCTTAGACCAAGATATAGGTACTGTACTGCTTCTAAGCAAAGGTGTTGCAAAGTTTTGATAAAAAAGCTACAATAAATATTTAGTTGTAATTTGTTTTTAATGATACTATGTTTCAGTCTGCTGAGCTGGAGACAGTACCTATGGTTGGGTTTACACACTACATCATGCCATTCTTTTAACCATGATTTGTGGACTAATTCATATTCAGGTTTACCTTTGGCATTCCACTATGCTGCAAACAAACCATTTCATCTTACTTTATTTTTGTTTTAATGCTTCCCATGAAAAACTTCAGAGTCAGAAAATGCCTAAAAAATAAACCTATCTCTAAAATAACCCATATACAAATTCAGATTTATGCAACAAATATACACAAACACATGTCTACAAAATTAAAATCTTCAGTTACAACATTCTCTCTTCCTGTGCTTAGTGGCCTAATGTGGATTGCTGTCTTTAATTTAGGATGGGAAAGAATAGAAGCATCTTTATTGGGAAGCAATTAAGATATGATAGTAATAATCAAAACCTCAGCTTCTAAAACTCTGTTAGTCAGATGGATTTCTTGTATAGACAGGATCTGGAGAGCATGGACCCTATTCAACCTGATTAGATAGGCAGATTAATATGAGAGGAGGCAATTCCACATATAACCTAATCCAGCGCTATATAGGACCTTAAAGATAATTGACAGCACTTGCAAACCAAACAGCAACCAATGCAGCTCCTGAAATTATGTGGTTACCAAATGATATTGTAGGAATGATCTTGGACAGGGGTGTCAAACCTGTGTTGTCATGGTGGCGGTTACATGACGTATCATGACTTTTCCCCCCTTTGCTAAATCGGGCATGGCCAGCATGTGATGCCTCCGACCTGCAGGCTATGAGTTTGACACCCCTGATATTGGGAGATGGGGCAAAGAGATACAGCCTAGTGAAGGGTTATTTAGAGGCGGTCTGTGGTTGTCCTGGTGATAATTAATTCCTGGGCTGTTCTAAGGAATGCAAGTTGTAGGCGCCCAACATCAGTTTGGGCAATTCTACTGCAATTTTAGTAGATGGGCTGAGAAACCCTGACAAGGATATTGATAGGGATGGGGAAGAATGGGACACAGTAGTAGGTCCAATGACTCTTTAGGCCTAACCACAAACAAATTCATAGAATTTAGGAAATAGTGCATCTTGATGCCAGTGTGGATGACAATAGTTATCTCACCCTCTTCTCTCTTAGTACAATGTATAAATACTTCAGAGTGAGTACTATTAATCTTTTCTGCTGATATTTTCATATATAGCTAAAGTGGGTCCTCCAAGAATTTCGTTTGAATTTATATATGGAGATGTAAAAATCAATATTATACATCCTGAGGGAGATCAACTAAAAATGTGGCAGCAAGACACATTAAAATATCAGCTAACTATCTGGAAAAAGGCAACCCATTCTAAGGTAGCATTTTTGTTTCTTATATGATTAATATTTGTTGTATGCGTGTGTGTGTGTGTGTGTGTGTGTTTGTAGAAAAATTTCCCAAAAAAGCACCCAAAGAATAAGAGAGAGAAAAAAACCCAGCCCTCACCTGTTTTTGGAAATGGTTCAAGAGTGTATATACACACACACACACACCACAAGGGGGGGGAGGAGACAGGGACGGAAAAAGAGAGGGGAAGTGAGAGGGGGAAGGAATGAGGGAAAAAGGGACGAAGAGTTAGAAATGAGAAACCAATGAGAGAGAAAAGAGGAGAGAAGGGGGGGGTACCCAGAAATGAGAGAGTGGTAGAAATTTGAGGAGGGATGGTTGATTATTAAATATGGTTTGACTATGGAATGATGGTAAAAGATATATTTAGGTGTTGTTTGATATTAGGATGTATTAATTCATAAAATTGGATTAGAATTTTAGAACTGTATAGAACTACATGGGTAAAATTAATGGATGATACATAGGATAATAAATAAGGGGTTTATGATATGTATTGTATGATTTTATGGCTTTGCATTATTAATTTATATATTCATAATATATATATATATATATACTGAGTTAATTATAGTCCAGCCCTCTAAAACCATCCCAATTTCTCATGCGGCCCCATGGCAAAATTAATTGCCCACCCCTGCTCCATGGTCTTGCAGAATGTTGGTGCACCTAGATCACTGCTAGACCTGATGGGATTCCAGAGAGATTGTGGGTATCTAGTGGATTGTTCAGCCTAATTGCCATCTAGAATGGATAGGTGGCATCCCCCAAATATGATCTCAATCTTTGTCCCAATCCTGGGGCACAGCTTTGTTTACTGAGGATGACAGAAAGGGCTCCTGGGGTTATATTGGAGGAGGAATGGAATGAATCTGATTAAATATGGATAAAACTTCATATTAGGGATTACCTGGTGGCAGTAAGGATGCCAGAACATCAGTGTTTCTTCACTCTGATTTAATCTGTAGATAGCTGTCTCATTTAGGGTGACTCATGCCCTAATGGACAAGGATAGATCACAGAACAATCTGTAGGGCTGCTGGAATAAATATCCTGGCTGTCTGCCAGGTAAAGTTTCTCAGATCCACTATGACTTAGGCCCCAACTGCACAAATCCAGTCAAGTTGCAAGGGAGTCAGTGTTGTGGAATGACCTGAGATGAGCTTTAACCAATAAGATTGCTTGGATCTGCATAACTTCATAAATATTTGAGTTTTCATTATTTTTATGCACTCAAATTTATATCATTCTTGCTATATATAAAAAAAATGATGTGGTTGTGTTTACCATATATCATTCTTGCTATATATAAAAAAAATGATTGGTTGTGTTTACCATAGTCAAAGTTCCTTCCCAATTCATATTTTTATTGATCAGCAGAAAGATGTTGGAGTGGAAGAGTGAAAATTAGTTCTGTGTTGTGTTTCTGTTCAGTTTCCTCTCCCCATATTATTAATTTTTCCACAAGGGAAAAGTTCAAAATATGTACATCACTTTTGCCTTATCATGGCAGATGACATTTTGATATGAGAAATGGTAAACACTTCTGCATTGGCATTGGGGTAGCTGCTCTGCTATGAACAATATGGGAATTCTACTTGGAAGACAGATTAGGTATTAATTGCTCTGATCAGTGCCAAAATACTCCCTCCCAACCTCACAATTCAAGAAAGGTAAGCAGTGACATCCCTAGGAAGAGCCGAGTGTCACCAACTGATAAAGGAAGATGCACAAAAGTCCTGAATACAAATGACTACAAAGTCAAGGTGAACAGTTTATTAAAGGATACTGTTAAGTTTGAGGCTTCAAAGAGAGATACTGCCTGCACTTATAAGTTTATGGATTGCCTGCAAAAACTATTGAAGGACAGTGACAGTGTCAAGTCATTATTTTATTTATTTATTTGTTTGTTTGTTTGTTTGTTTTTATTTATTTATTAAAGTTGTATGTCGCCCCTCTCCGTAGACTCGGGGCGGCTCACAACAGCAATAGAAAAAACAATGTAGAATACAAATCCAATAATTAAAACTAAAAACCCATAATTTAAAAAAACATGCACACAACATACCATACATAAACAATATAGGCCTGGGGAAGTTATATCAGTTCCCCCATGCCTGACGACAGAGGTGGGTTTTAAGGAGTTTACGAAAGGCAAGGAGGGTGGGGGGCAGTTCTAATCTCAGGGGGGAGCTGGATACAGAGGGTCGGGGCAGCCACAGAGAAGGCTCTTCCCCTGGGACCCGCCAAACGACATTGTTTAGTCGACGGGACACAGAGAAGGCCAACTCTGTGGGACCTAATCGGTCGCTGGGATTCGTGCGGCAGAAGGCGGTCCCAGAGATATTCTGGTCCGATGCCATGAAGGGCTTTATACGTCATAACCAACACTTTGAATTGTGACCGGAAATTGATCAGCAACCAATGCAGACTGCGGAGTGTTGGTGTAACATGGGCATACCTTGGAAAGCCTATGATTGCTCTCGCAGCTGCATTCTGCACGATCTGAACTTTCCGAACACTTTTCAAAGGTAGCCCCATGTAGAGAGCGTTACAGAATGTTGAGGTGATGAGGGCATGAGTGACTGTGAGCAGTGAGTCCCGATCCAGATAGAGCCGCAACTGGGCAAACATCCCCCTCGCCACAGCTGAAAGATGGTTCTCTAATGTGAGCTGTGGATCGAGGAGGATGCCCAAGTTGCGTACCCTCTCTGAGGGGGTGAATAATTTCCCCCCCCCCAGGGTAATGGATGGACAGATGGAATTGTCCTTGGGAGGCAGAACCCACAGCCACTCCGTCTTATCCGGGTTGAGTTTGAGTCTGTTGACACCCATCCAGACCCCAACAGCCTGCAGGCACCAGCACATCACTTCCACTGCTTCATTGACTGGACATGGGGTGGAGATGTATAACTGGGTATCATCAGCATACTGATGATACCTCACCCCATGCCTCTGGATGATCTCACCCAGCGGTTTCATGTAGATATTGAATAGCAGGGGGAAGAGGACCGATCCCTGAGGCACCCCACAAGGGAGTAACCTTGAGGTCGACCTCTGACCCCCCACTAACACCAACTGCGACCAACCGGAGAGGTAGGAGGAGAACCACTGAAGAACAGTGCCTCCCACTCCCAACCCCTCCAGCCGGCGCAGAAGGATACCATGGTCGATGGTATCGAAAGCCGCTGAGTGGTCAAGAAGCACCAGGACAGAGGATAAACCCCTGTCTTGGGCCCGCCAGAGATCATCCATCAACGCGACCAAAACAGTTTCCGTGCTGTAGCCGGGCCTGAATCTTGACTGCTGAGGGCCTAGATAATCGGCTTCTTCCAAGGACCGCTGGAATTGGAGCGCCACCACCTTCTCAACAATCTTCCCCATAAAGGGAAGGTTGGAGACTGGTCGATAGTTGTTAAGAATGGCTGGGTCCAGGGAAGCCTTCTTGAGGAGGGGGCGCACAAGTGCCTCCTTGTAAAGATCCGGGAAGGATCTCCTCCCCAAAGAAGTGTTGATAATCTCTTGGACCCAGCTCTGCGTCACCTCCCTGCTGGCCGAGACCAGCCAGGAGGGGCACGGATCCAGTAAGCAGGTGGCGGAACTCACAGCTCCAATGGCCTTGTCCACTTCATCAGGTGTCACCAGATCAAACTCTTCCCAGACAGGTGGACAAGTACAGGCCCCAGTCACCTCAACTGACTTGTTGTCAGTCGACTCTATCCAATTGGAGTCGAGGTCCGCCCGGATCTGGGCGATTTTATCAGCAAAAAACGTGTTAAAATCCTCGGCACTATTCCTCTGGATTCGAGGAGGTCGGAGGGCGAGCAAGAAGTGTGGTCCCTGCAGAACAGCCCATCGCTCCTAATGCCTTCCCTCCATGAATCCGGAACTGATTCCAAGGCAGGCTTGCAGCTCTCGAGCGGACTGCTGGCTTTGTTCAGTAGCCTTAGAAGGCAGATTTGTCCCAGGCTTTAGAAGGCAGATACTGGCCGAGGTCTGTCCCCACCAGGCTCTTTCCAATATAGGCGGTGGGCCAGGCTGTGGAATAAGCAGGGGGAGATGGGGGAAGGTGCATGCTTGCTTCATTGTTTGCTTGCAGCCACAAGGCTGCAAAGGAGGTGGGGATGAGGGAGCCTCAGCGCTGATGACCGCCAGCCGCCAGCCCCAGCTGCTGCAGCTGTGGGCTTCGCGGCCAAAGGCTGAGCAGAAAGAGCGTGGTGCCTGAGCCAAGGTGGGCTGGGGAGGCGTCTGGCCCTGGCTGGATGGGGGAGCATTCTAGGGCCGCCGGGGACCATGCAGCAAGGGTGCGGTGATGTCAATGAAAGTAAGCAAGTTCATTCATCCCATCAAAACATAGTCATAAATATCATATTTTCAATAAAATAAATATTTGAAAATTAAATTATACAATTCTATAATTGTTTTATTTAACATATATTATAACATGAAATTTAAAGGTATTTCCTTGCCTACCTCTTATGCCAGTGAAAGCATTAATTTATTCATAAAGTGGATTGCATGAATTTATCTTTTTAGGAATCTGTTTCGGAATTTGAGTACCTCTATGGTTAGATTCATTAACTATTGACAAAATGCATAGTGCCGCTCAGGCATGAAAATTTGTTTGTTTATCTATCTATCTATCTATTTATCTATCTATCTATCTATCTTCTATCTATCTATCTATCTATCTATCTATCTATCCATCTAGCTATCTATTTATTTATTTTGACTTCTATGCCATCCCAAAGGACTCACCTAATGTGCCGCTCAGACACTATGCTTTTCCGCCCACACAGAAAAAAAATTAGAGGGAACATTGCCCATCACACCAGTAACTCATAGGACATAGTCAGCAAGGTTCAGAAACTAAAGTGAACCATGATGAAACAATAGTTTTTTTATGATGTCACTTTTCAGTTGCTTTGAAGTAGTTATAGGGGTGAGGAAACTAATAAAAGACAACACATCAGTGACAGAGCCAACCTTAGCCTAGACTGCATATGTAATATGCTGGACCACCATTCTGTTTCAAATACAATAAAGACTTTTTTTTACAAAGAAAAGCACTGCTGCGCTATGAGCACGTCTGTTGTTCCTAATTGCGGTTAATGTCTACATGGAAGAAGTAGAATCAAAGGGCTATTCCTTCTTTCACAGGAATTTCACAAACTCAATGGTATACTGTAGATGTATGGAGCATACCTGGGTCAAAGTTGAAACAGAAATGGAAGCCTTCATTAAACACATAAATATGTGGAAAGCAACATTAAGTTCACACCAGGGAATGTTAAGCTATTTTCTGAATTTGATTTATCTATACAGTGGAACCCCGACATAAGAGCTGCTCTACTTAAGAGCAACTCGAGATAAGAGCTGGGAGGGGAGAGATATTTTTGTTCTACTTACAAGCCCAAATTCGAGATACAAGCGCCAAGGAGCTGTCTCCTGAAGCCAAACGCTAACTTCCGCGTTCGGCTTCAGGAGACAGCTGCGAAGCGGCGCGCGTGTTTTAAAAGGTTGCAGCCGGCCTGGGGGGCTCGGGGGGGTGCTTGCAGCTTTCTTTCTTGCTCTTTTTCTTTCTCTCTTTTACCTTCCCTTCCTCTATTCTTTTCTTTCTCCTTCCCACCTTCTTCCCTCCCTCCCTCCCTTCACTCATTCCTCTCTTACTCTCCCCTTTCATAAGTTTCCTTGCTTCCTTCCTCTGTTCCTGTCCCTTCCCTCTTTCCTTCCTTCCTTCCCACCCTCCGTCCATTCATTCACCCATTCCTCTCTTGATCGCTTAAAGCCGGTCCCTGGTGCAAAAAGGGTTGGGGACCTCTGTCCTACAGGATTGGGTGGCAGAGAAGTTGAACATATGTAAATTTAAAAGTTTAAGAAAGTTTACAAGTTAAGTGAAAGAAACTTCATTATTCATTTATATGTACATGTACATTTCTTCATTAAAAACATGTCTTTCTGCATAATTTAGACTAACTTTGTGAGTTTTTTGAGGGCTGGAACCAATTAAAATTATTTACATTAATTCCTATGGGGAAAAGTCGTTCGAGATAAGAGCTGCTCGACTTAAGAGCCCAGGTCCGGAACGAATTAAACTCGTATCTCGAGGTACCACTGTACCAGTGTTTATTCAAGTTCGGCAAATTTAAGATATCAACTTACCCATGTTTAAGCCAATAACGTATCTTATTTTAACTTTCTGCAACCAGACTTGTCAACATTGCTGTATTGCAATAATAGTGATACAATTACTACAATAATAATTAACAATAAATTCAATTGTTTCTAGGAAAAATCTGTTTTTCCTGGTGAAATCCTTTCTGATCTTGAACCAGAAACTATTTATTGCTTCAAAGTTAGAGCACTTGTGGATGGTCATGATTCTCTTTACAGTCCCATGCATTGTATAGAGACTTCTAAAGGTATGTATTTCTATGTTTTCATTTTAAACATGGAAATCCCTTGAAACCCGCTTTAAAAAAACATAGCATTTTATTTGCAATAATATGGCATTTAGAATCAGGTTTTCTTCCCTCTAATCTACTGTAATCAAAATATGGGGGGGGAGTTAGTCTGACTATCTTACCTATACCCCTTTCTACCAATCTCTTGGAGATTTGTCTGATACAATTATCAAAGTGGATACCTTAAGGAGTGTCCTTTAAGGCCTGGTAAAGGGACAGGGATGGTTCGTAACTATAGTATATTTTATTGAGCCAAGAAAGTAGAAACTCAACAGCACTCTACTAACATATTTCTTAACAGAAGCTAGATGGCTGTTGAAGAGTATATACTATTTATTTTCTTCTCAAAAACTAGTGTACAAGTTTAGTAAAGCCTAAATCTACCAAAAATGTCAAATTCTGAAAAGGGGAGAGGCTACTTTGTTTTCTGCAAGATTGTAGAAATCTGATGGGAACAGGAATTTGCTGGTATTGGGGAACCTACGTTTAATATGGTTTACTGTAATGTAAGAGGCCAACACAACTCTTGCTTCTTGTTTAATTGGTTTAGAGATTTGTCTTTATCCCTCCATTCTTGCTATTTTTATTTAAAAAAAACTATTTCAAATTATTTTTTCTCCCTTTAGTTTGGCGTGGACTACCTCGTATTGAAAATCTTCAAATTCATAGCTTGAATATGAAACATCTTTTATATTGGGATAATCTATATGATGGAAATGTGAGCTTCATAGTACAGCTGCTTCCGTAAGAATCTTTATTATGTATTTCTTATTTTCATATTGTACCTCATTTCTACTATTTTTATTGTTTTGAAGCATGTGTGTGCGTGCTGAAATATTTGAAGATTAGTAGAGGGGTGCATATGTATATGTGCTGCTGTAAGAATGATGACTGCGAAGTGACATCATTGGCAGGGCCGAAGGACGTTTAATTGATAACAGACATTATCTATACATATGACAGTATAACATATTCCACTGTTTCTTGTCCTGCCAAAGGCAGAAAGATAGAATTACTTTTTGGTTAGAGTTGGAATATAATGTGCTGGTAAGTATATTACATTCAATTAACTTTCTATTCTTATAGTGGATACAAAGCCCGTCATTCTCTTGATATTTCAAAGGACTGGAAAAATGCATCTGAATGTGAAAATATCCAAGCTACATTTTGTGATCTCTCATCTTCCATTGGCTCCAATGGAATTTACTATCTCCGTGTGCAGGCAATACATCATCAAAACAAGTCACCTTGGTCTAAAACCTTAGAATTTAAACCTAACGAACAAAGTAAGTTTCACTATGTACATCCATTCTATTGTTGCTTATGAATACAGTAGTCCCTCGCTATACCGCGCTTCACCTACTGCGGCTTCACTATTGCGGGTTTCTGAGGAAGTCGATCGGCAGATTTAAACAGCCCGCCGAACTCGATCGGCAGGTTTTTAAAAAAAAAATAATCTAAAATTGTAAATACTGTATTTAAATACTGTATCTAAAATAAATACTGTGTGGGAAGGGTTTATAAACACTTAAAACAATGAAAACTTACCAAACAATTACAATATAAATACTTAAATAAGTACTATCAGTCGATAAATTCCCCATCGCGGATTTCATCTATCGCGGCCAGGTCTGGAACGTAACACCAGCGATAGGTGAGGGACTACTGTAATACACAAATACATAATATTGTTTATCAAAATTTCTGAAGTGCAGCTTGTAAATAATGTGTATTTCTGTATACAAAAACATACTTACTGTAAAGCACAAAATAGCTTTATGTCACAGCAGAGCTTTTTAAAAAACAAGTATAAACTCTCCTTAAGTAATATGCAGGATGGGCAGCTTATGGCCTTAAATAATTTATTTGAACTCTTCCTAGTAAGCACGGTAAATGAGGATGACTTTTCCAGACTAAAAGAACAAAAAAAAATGTGGTTGGATGGTTAAGTTACTTACAGACACTGAAGTGCCCATTCCCTTAAAAGTCCTTGTACAAAATGATTGGCTCATAATTTCCATTTGGGAAGAAAAATCATATCATCCCTTGCACTCTGCTTAGTAACTCAATTGGACTCAAAAACCAGGCAGAACAATAAAACTGAATTGATACCAACCCACTCCAGTTTGAAAATGGTTTCTTAATTGCCTGTAATATCAGAATCCCTTTGAAGTGAATGGAAATGTGGTCGCAGTATTTCACTATGAATTGCTCCTGCAAATCTTCAGTTATATCAAAAGAATGTAATTATAATTATACAACTATCCTACAGGCAGAGACTGTTTAAAAAGTGCTTTTAAAAAAAAATCTTTTGAAATAGAAATTTTGCTGTAGTTTTAAAGTTTTAGCTTCCAATATTAGGCATGTTAAAAGTGTAATAAATATGAAATTATTTTAAAGGTAAAATGGGCCCGCCAACTGTTTCAGTCAATGCCAGTATGAATTCAATTAATGTTTTCATCACTTCTCCTGGAAAATCTGAAAACAACCCAATGAGTGATATATATGAACTGACTTACAATGTTTGGTATTCAACTTCATCTACCGAGGTAACATTGTTATTGTTCAAGAGCAAATGCAATATTTGATACTTTTTCTGTTTTTGCAATCCAACTGGACCACTTGGAAGATGATGAAGAAATTACTGGCATGCTACTAACAGAAATGGCAAAATACAGCTTTTATTTCCACTTGAACTATTTCAACATTGAGTCCAATAAAATAATGTCTTGCATTTGCAGGCGTATGTATGTCCTGACAAGGGGCGGATTCCTATTACTGCCACTACCAGTGTACTACATGCGCAGTTTCAGTTTTCTACATGCACATGCGTGCGTCCCTGCGTGTTTTTGCTTCTGCGCTGAAATCTTGTGAAGGGATGCGCATGCGTGCGAAATTTTGGCTATTTTTTTGCTTCCGCGCATGTGCAGCATTCACTACCAGTAAGTTGTCTTCTGCCATACTGGTAGCAACCCTCTACTGGTCCTGAGGACTCATTCTTAGAAATTATATAGTTCACTTCTGCAGAACATGCTGTCATTGGATTCCTCTTCAAAATATTTTATGGACTTTGTTTTGGAAGATAGTTACCTATTAAAATTGCAAATTGTTAAGTACATGCCAACAGTGCAGTGCATTCACCCATGCTTTTTCAGATAACATTTCCACCAAATAATTGACTAACCACATAGCAGTTTTCAAATACACGTACAGCCACACAAAAACATGGCTGTTTTTAAGAGCTACTGTATTTGTGCTTCTGTATTTCTGTATTCAATTATTTGAATTATTTTCAAATAATTTTCAAGTTATGTACAAGCATGGTTAATGTATCTTTTAAAAAATGAACCCTTAAATCTTAATGTATCTTTTAAGAAATGAATCCTTAAATAATATCGTACAATTTTGCCTTTTCAATTCAATATCTTCAAGTGGAAAGTTATAACTTTGTCATCTGTGCTGTCTTCAGGAGAATCAAACATGTAAAACTATCGTCACAAATACTGCTAACTAGAAAATAGAGCCAGTGACAGTCCATCAGTTGTCACCAGTATTTTCCTATTCTTCATATCGATTGACCCATATTTCTGCAATTATACTTTATATTGCTTCCAATGATAAAATATTTTTTTTCAGAATTTTTTACAATTTACAATTGGTCTGGGTTATCCATGTATATAATCTATGTATATACTGTATAACCCCTTTCTTGTTTTTTTTGCAGAAGGAACTAAGACGTAAACCATCAGAGTTTATAATCCCAAATCTGCTCTCCTCAACAGAATATTGTTTAAAAGTGCAAGCTTTTTCTGAAACATATAATAAAAGTAGTGCTTTTAGCAATGAAACTTGCATTAAAACAGCCAATGGTATGTTGACATTTGATTTGGAATATCTTCTATCTCTGCTCGCATTTTTAGTATTTATATTGTGTTTGTTAGGGTTTCAAAGTGTAAAATTACATTAATAACTTTTAAAAGAACTGCAACTTCAAAATGTTTACAGATCTGAAAACAGATTTTTTTAAAACAATGTAACTGTGACTCTTTGGAATGGTTTTGAGAAAGATTTAAAAGGATTGTATTTCATAATATGGCAGGTTCAGTAAGAAGCTATTTTCAATCTTACGTTAAATGCATATTTATTATAAAGCATGTAATCATTTTATTTGAAGCTTTTACTGAGACAGAATTGTACTCTCAGAGCGCGTATACATTTGGATGTCCTTATTTTTGCATAAAAATAATTTGTTAGTCATAAATCTGGCAAATGTTGAAGGAAGCTTTTTTGAATCTGTCATAAATTTGAATGGTTGTTAAAAAATTGACTGTAAATTGAGGACTACCTGTATTTTGCCAGACTTCCTTGGAGTTGTGTCTAGCCCCTTTGTTAGTCATATTTCAGAAGGAATTGAAAATTTAATTCTGGTGAGCTTTCAGACTTGGAATGCCCTGTTTCTGATATATATTTGCAAGCTACTTTATATTGTGTTGGGAAGATGGATAATATTTTACTGTATGGCTTGATTTTGTATGTTTACAAATTGACCAATAGTAGTATGAGTGCTATAAAAAGCTGTGAGTAGCTAAACACTGCTGTTGGTAAGCTTGCTATAAAATTACATTTACATAAAAATATAATGTAAATCTTTCATCTGCTCTAGATGATGAATGCTTGCTACAGGAGTTATTTTCATGGGAATGAAACTGCTGACTTCTACTGACAGAGGGGGAAGTAATTCTGTTGAGTTTCATGGATCAGTTGCTTCTGATCAGAGGTTAAATCCATCAGGTTCTGACCAGTTTGGTAGCAGAGGTTTCGAGTAGTTCAGCGAATCGGCAAATGCCACCTCTGGCTGGCCCGAGAATGGGGAAGGAATGGAGATTTTGCAGTATCCTTCTCCTGCCATGCCCACTAAGCCACACTATACCCACCAAGTCACACCCATAGAACTGGCAGTAAAAAAAAAAAGGATTTTACCACTGCTCCTGATAGTAACAAGACTAAAATGTTGAATTGGGTACAATGGAAATATATTGGGGAAGATTTTAGGATTCTCTATCCAAACTACAATAAGCAAAAATAGAAGGGAAAAAACTTTAGGTGTGTATGTAGGCAAATATATAATTCTGTCCTGTGTGATACAAGCCATCAAGACCATCATTTTCATTTATCATTGAAAAGAAATCCTCTTTGTTTTCTTGTGCAACCCAATTTCACTCCATTTAGCTTGATTCTCTTTTTTTTTATAGGAAAATCTTCAGACTCCATCCGCCTAATTAGTTATTGTGTCGTGCCAATGATAATAATATGTTTCATCATTGCTATTTGTTATGCTCGGAAAAAGATAAACTATGCATTCTTCCCTAAATGTAAACCTCCAAAGTTCATAGAGGTATTTATCAACAATTTAACATATTATTGAAAATAAATAAAATTAAAATAATTGTGGAAAGGTAGACTAGAAGCATCACCTATGTTCATGTGGAAACTTCTACAATTCTGTTGGGAGTGGGCACATACAGATTTCTGTGAGAATGCTGCTCTGTAGGAGGAAGATACAGGGTACGTTACAAAAGTAATGCAATTGAATTTCCTGATCAGAGTGGGACTGAAGCACTTGGAGTAGGTGGGGGGGGGGGCGCTAAGCTTTGCCACGAAACCAGTCTCAGTGCTCTCCAAGCTGTGGAAATGGCAGGACATCATTTATTGTAAACCTCTGCACACTGACCATGTCACACACAAAAATGGAATTGACGATCGAGCAACATTACGCAATTAAGGTTTGTGCTAAACTGAAAAAAAATCTCTTGAGACTAACAAAATGATTTGTGAGGCTTACGGGGACTCTGCTCTGTCCTACTCACAAGTTTCGAGGTGGTTAAAGGCCTTTAAGGAGGGTCGGGAAGAAGTTCACGACAAACAACATTCTGGGCGGCCGTCAACCAGCAAAACCGACAACAATGTGGCTTGTGTTCGACAATTGTTGGACTCTGACCGTTGATTGATTATCAAGATGGTTGCCAATGAACTGAACTTGTTGTCTACTGTTGTGTTTCACATTGTTACTGAAGATTTAGTGATGAGAAAAGTGTGCGCCAAGCTCGTGCCCAACCGAGCTGAAATTTCAAGTAAACTTTTGCAACGTATAGAAATTGAACCTGATTATTTGAACAACGTCATCACTGGTGATGAAACCTGGGTTTTTGAATACAACCCAGAAACAAAACACCAAAGTTCTGAGTGGCACACCGACCAGTCCCCCAAGCCCAAAAAGGCAAGAATGAGCAAATCAAAAGTGAAAACAACAATGCCCATTGTCTTTTTCGACAGTAAAGGAGTGGTCCATAAGGAGTTTATTCCTCAAGGACAGACAGTTAAGGCTGCCTACTATGTGGATGTGCTGGAAAGACTCCGAAAAAGGGTCATCAGGACGAGAAAAGACATCTCTGCTACTTTGCAATTCCATCACGACAACACGCCTTGCCACAACGCGCTATGAGTCTGTGAGTTCCTGACCAAACACCAGGTGGCAACGCCGCCTCACCCCCACCCCCATAATCCTGATGTCACCGCAGCAGACTTCTTTTTGTTCCCTCGGATTAAGGCAGCCCTGAAAGGAACCCGTTTTTCGTCCATGGAAGAGATCCAATCAGCTGTGACGAAGGCCTTGTGAGAGATCCCTGAAGACGCCTTCCAGGGCACGTACCGGTCATGGCAGAGTTGCTGGAAAAAATGTGTAGAGGCCCAAGGAAAGTACTTTGAAGAATTTTAAGTGTTTGTGCAAATCTGTTCAATAAATTACTTTTTTAAAAAAATTGCATTACTTTTGGAACGCACCCTGTACGATGACAGATTCATTTGAGGTTATAATTGGCTACTCACAAATACCCCATTCTTTTTTCAAGTACTGCAAATAGCCAAATTAAATATTACACTGAAGTTGCAGCTGTGAAGCCATTCTACTGGGTACTGTAGCACTCTGTATTTCATCTCTCTTCATTTTATTGATGGTTGATATTGATGTTTATTTTATACTGCTGACTAAGTGAAGACAGCAAACTCTAGAATTCCATGAATTCACAAGGCTTTAGATTCTGTTCAGTTCTTTAGTCCTACTCATGTTCAGCAATTGATTTGGCTGTCAATTTTTGTGCAATTGTTTAGATTTTAAGGTATATTTTAGTAATTAGGCTGGTCTGGCTAATGCTGAAGAATTAATAAACTTTTCAGAATTTAACCAGTACTTTTTAAACTTCAGTGAGTTAGCTTAATTCTGTCTCTAGACAATTTTTAATAATGCTTTGTATAGCTTCAGCAAAATTTTATGATACTTTAATAGTTTAAATTAACTTTAAATAAGTTATTTTAAATTTTGTTTACATTTTTCTTATCACTTTATTTTGTCCCACTGCAGAGCATTGGAGAAAAAGATCTGAACAGATTGTATTTCCCAAATGCAGAAGAGCAAACAGACAAATGTGTGGTCATAAATTCCAGCTTTACTCCTCCGTGTAAAGTTAACCTGGATGATGTCAGATTTGACAAAGAGTTGGAACAGATCAGTCAAGACTCAGGAAACTATTTTATTGATGATTGTATCATTTCTGGATATAACGAATCCCATCAATCCTCAGAACTAATAACAGTATAACTGCAAGATAATGCAACCTGGAAATAAAATGCGTGTCAGGGGTGCTTTCGTTCAAAGTCCAGGAAAGAAAGACCCCAGCTGTATGATAGAGAAAGGTGCTTTTACTAGACAAGAACTGAGAGCGACAAAGTGAAAGCAAGAGCTGAGGCAAAAATGTGTAAATGGTATCTAGAAATAATCCCAAATTCCTTCCCACATAAACCCCCAGGCAAATTATACAATCCTGGCACCCCAAGATGTCCTGTGGGCACACGTCCAGATGGAACCTCCACATTTGGTCCATCCAAAGCCGTTTACTTTGAGCAGGCTGTAAACATGTTCATGCAGCCTGGCCACCGTGATGAGAACTTTCATCTTTAAGCTTCTAATCGGACACATGAAGAGACATCTCCAGCATGTCTTCACCCCCCACCCCTATACTTAACCTTCCCTCCTCCCCCCATTTCTATGGCAGCCAAAGCAAGCAGGAAGCATGGCGGCTGACAATGAGAAAACATCATAATGAGGAAAAGTTGGATATTATAGAAATAATGTGTATTACCATTAGTCTATAAAGAACAAAGACCTGTGCCTAAAAATGGGCCATGGGCTGCCTTTGCTGAAAATGATTTTGAGCTTTGTGGCCAGCTGCTGGAAGAACCACTTATTACAAGTGAAGGAACAAATTTGTTTCCTCTTCTTAAATTGCTATAGGAAAAACAATGACTTTATGTGACTGGTGCTGAAATCACTTTCCTGTGTTTATGTATACATACAAAAAACATGACTGGGCATTTCATTCTTACAGTATTAACTGCAGTGGATTCTAAGGGACTAATTATAGGCTGAGCCAGTCTATAGGTGTTTTCAAAATTATTGAAGGAAAAGTCTACTCATCATTTTAAAGGGAAAGAAGGAAGGAAGGAGGAAAGGAAAGAGTGTCTGGGTATACCAAATAAATATATGCAGTGGTTATGTTTTCCCTGTGCTATATATTGATACTTCCCTTGTTCTTCATTGATGAAGCAAGATCATTCTTGGATGTGAAGTAGTTCAACAGAGTAAACTTGTAACAAATGTTAACAACAGAGTAAAAATGTAATCATCTGTATGAGTTATAGGCAGTCTATATAATAGCCACCTGTATGCAAAGCCAAAATATTTTTCTGTAGCACCCTGAACCACTTTTCAACTATGATTGCCAGATATCAGTAGCATAGTTTCCTGCTATTTTGAGCTACAAAATGCATACAAAAATTGTATAGTACTGTACTCCTTTTAATGGACTTAATACAGCTTTAGATAGCACAATCAAATATTCCATCCACAAACTTGGGGGGAGGTGAACACTGGAAAACTGGTATCTGAAGTGCTATTACTCACCGGTCTTCAGTCTGTTCCCCAATATGAAGGTTGTCCACTCTTAATCTTGGTCAAATCTTTTGAATGAAAATTAATGTAAGCAGAAAGTTTTTATTTGTATGGACACCTATTTTCCAATGAATTTCAGTTTTAGCCTGAAAAAAGAAATAAGTTCTTACTGAATAGGAAAATGATTGGGTGATATTTGCCAGTCATTCGCTTTCAGCTCAATTTACCTCACAGGATTGTTGTAGGGAAAATAGGAGGGAGGAATATTATATACAACATCTTCACTTTTATATAGTGAAGATCACAGAGAAGGAGAGGAAGGTAGTGCTGTTTACTTTTTGCATTTGCATTTTTTGAATTCAAGGAGAAGGGGCATTTATAACTGGCTGTTACAGACAATTTTATTAGCAGTTTGTTTTCAAACACAGACCAATCAGATTAGGCTGGGGCAGGATTAGACTGGGAAGTATAAAAGGCAGGAAAAAGCCATTTTAATTTGCACTTCAGATCACAGAGAAGGAGAGGAAGGTAGTGGCCCGCGCGCCTAATGGCGCGCGAATCATATAACTATAAACCAAAATCAGCAAAGTTTGGTAGCAATAGGGGTTGTTGATTTTCCTGCTAAGTACTTGTATTTCAATACATTGTTAAGATGACTGGCTTGGTGCAGTGTAACATTTGTTTGGCTGTTGTCTTCCGTACTACCTTGTGGAACTTGGGGTACTGCCCTCTTTGCATAAGGACATCTAGGTTAGATGGCGAGATCTCTAGATTGCAGTCCTTAGTTTGTAGCTTGCAGTCAGAAGTGGAAAGATTGTCCCAGCCACGTGCTGTAATGCAGCCATGTGTCCAGCCTCCACTTCCACAGCGCCCCCCGAGGAGGAGGGCTGTGTGGACAACTGTCGGTTCAGGAAGATTGCGTGCAGTTGAGCAAAAACATAGCAATTTTGGTCTCTCTGTATCGAATTCCTATAGTGTTCTTGCGGATTTAAATAGTAAGGATGTTGGAGATATTAGCAAGGTCCCTCAGGCAGAGAATGAGGGGATGTTCAAAGGGGAAGTTGTCGTAAATGTCACCAAACCATCAAGTACAGTTAGTAGAAATAAAAAGGGGACACATTTTCTTGTGGGTGATTCGACCGTTAGAGGTGTTGATTTGGGACAGAGCAAGGATGTGGTTAAGGTGCTGAGGTGTCTCCCAGGGGCCACTGCCAGCAGGGACAGGAGGCGGATTACAAACATTGTTAAGACTGTGAGTAAAGGTAATAACGTTGATGTGGTGGTGCATCTTGGCACAAATGATTTGTCCCAGAGAAATGTTAATGTAGTAAAAAGAGATTTTCAATGTCTAAGTGTGGAGCTGGGTAAAATAACTGATTCAGTGACTTTCTCAGAGGTGTTACCGGTTTGTGGCCAAGAGGATAAAACAACGTGTATCAGAGAGTTTAATGTGTGGTTAAGGCAGTGGTGTAAAGCTGAAGGTTTTGGCTATGTAAGTCATGATGTCAGTAGGTGGTCTAATAGGGAGTTGTTTAAGAGGGATGGTTTGCATCCATCATACAGAGGTACCCAGGTGCTCGGTGAGGAATTCAGAACTTTTTTGGACAGGCATTTAAACTAGGTAAAGGGGACAGAGATGTAACTGATGTGGGTGATTTCTGTCCCCGACCAATGAGGATAAAGCAGTTTTTGGAAGCTTATGAAAAGGGAGCTGCAAATAATATAGATGTAGTTGTTGATGATAAGGGGCAAACTAATAACGAAAATAATGTTCTTCGGGTAATGTGCACAAATGCTTGAAGCTTGAGCAACAAGCTCTGTGAATTAATGGCCATAATATCTAGAGATAATTTGGACCTGGTTGCCATAACTGAGACATGGTTTAAGGATTCTAATGAATGGGAAATATCCATACCAGGATATACACTGTATAGGAAGGATAGAATAGAGAGAAGGGGAGGTGGAGTAGCCATTTATATTAAAGAAAGTCTAAAAACAACACTAATTCAAAATACGTGTCAAGATCTAGAGACTCTCTGGATTTGCATGCAAAATAAAGAAGGTTCTGTCATTAGAATTGGGGTGATCTATATGCCTCCAGGGCAATCCGAGGAATATGACAACAAGATGGTGGATGAAATTACCCAAATGGCAGTAAAGGGAGATATTGTGGTTATGGGTGATTTCAACATGCCTGATGTTGACTGGAATATCCCCAGTGCCCTTACATGCAAAAGTAAGAATATAGTAGAGGCCTTTACAGGAGCAGCTCTGGCACAGCTGGTTAAGACACCAACTAGAGGGGAGAATATTCTAGATTTAGTTTTTACGAATGGGAATTGGGTTTCAGATGTCAAGGTGGGAGAAAATTTAGGTTGCAGTGACCATCTATGTTTGTGGTTTGATGTAAAAACTCATTGTGAGCAATCCTATAATGCAACCAAAGTATTGGATTTCAGAAAAACAAATTTTAATGCAATGGGAGAATATTTAGATAATGAATTAAAGGGGAGGGATAAAATGGCAGGAGCGAGCATCCAGTGGACTGTATTAAAAAAGGCCATCTTAAAAGCCACTGGACTGTATGTAAGACAAATAACTAAAGGTAAAAGGAAGAAGAAACCGCTATGGTTTAGCAATGATGTAAGGGCTATAGTCAATGAAAAAAAGGCTGCCTATAGGAGGTATAAAGAGTCTGGAAGTATAGCTGATAGGGAGGTATATAAAATGAGACAGAAGGAGGCGAAACAGATAATATATGCTGCTAAAGCCTCAAAAGAGGAAGAAATTGCCAAATCTGTAAAGAAGGGGGATAAAACCTTCTTCAGATATATTAATGATAAGAAGAAGAAAAGCTGCGGCATCACGAAGCTTAGTACCAGGAATAATACATGCATTAATGGGAATAAGGAGATCGCTGACCATTTCAATAGCTACTTCTGTTCAGTTTTCTCAAAAGACACCTTACAAAATAATACTATAGAGGGATATAGCATTGCTTCCAGCTGTACGGATTCAGCTCCAGTGATCTTAGAAGCTGATGTCTTAGAAGAACTTGAACGATTAAAGATAAATAAGGCAATGGGTCCAGATGGCATCCACCCCAGAGTTCTTAAAAAACTCAGATCTGTCATTGCTACCCCCTTGACTGATTTGTTTAACCAATCCTTGTTAACAGGAGAAGTTCCTGAGGATTGGAGAATGGCCAGTGTTGTGCCTATTCACAAGAAGGGCAGTAGAGAAGAAGCTGGTAACTACAGGCCAGTTAGCTTGACATCAGTTGTAGTTAAAATGATGGAGACTCTACTCAAAAAGAGGATAAATCAGCACCTAAAAAACAATAACTTATTAGACCCAAATCAGCATGGCTTTACTGAAGGCAAATCATGTCAGACTAATCTCACTGATTTCTTTGACTATGTCACAAAGGTGTTGGATGAAGGTGGATGAACCTGGACTTCAGCAAAGCCTTTGATACGGTTCCACATAAAGAGCTGATAGATAAATTAGTGAAGATTGGACTTAATCCCTGGATAGTTCAATGGATTTGCAGCTGGCTGAAGCGTAGACATCAGAGAGTTATTGTTAATGGCGAGTATTCTGAGCAGAGTCAGGTTACAAGCGGTGTGCCACAAAGATCTGTTCTGGGTCCTATTCTTTTTAATATATTTGTGAGTGACATAGGGGAAGGTTTGGTAGGGAAGGTTTGCCTATTTGCCGATGACTCTAAAGTGTGCAATAGGGTTGATATTCCTGGAGGCGTCTGTAATATGGTAAATGATTTAGCTTTACTAGATAAATGGTCAAAGCAATGGAAACTGCAGTTTAATGTTTCCAAATGTAAAATAATGCACTTGGGGAAAAGGAATCCTCAATCTGAGTATTGTATTGGCAGTTCAGTGTTGGCAAATACTTCAAAAGAAAAGGATTTAGGGGTAGTGATTTCTGACAGTCTCAAAATGGGTGAACAGTGCAGTCAGGCGGTAGGGAAAGCAAGTAGGATGCTTGGCTGCATAGCTAGAGGTATAACAAGCAGGAAGAGGGAGATTATGATCCCACTATATAGAGTGCTGGTGAGACCACATTTGGAATACTGTGTTCAGTTCTGGAGACCTCACCTGCAAAAAGATATTGACAAAATTGAACGGGTCCAAAGACGGGCTACAAGAATGGTGGAAGGTCTTAAGCATAAAACGTATCAGGAAAGACTTAATGAACTCAATCTGTATAGTCTGGAGGACAGAAGGAGAAGGGGGGACATGATCGAAACATTTAAATATATTAAAGGGTTAAATAAGGTCCAGGAGGGAAGTGTTTTTAATAGGAAAGTGAACACAAGAACAAGGGGACACAATCTGAAGTTAGTTGGGGGAAAGATCAAAAGCAACATGAGAAAATATTATTTTACTGAAAGAGTAGTAGATCCTTGGAACAAACTTCCAGCAGATGTGGTAGATAAATCCACAGTAACTGAATTTAAACATGCCTGGGATAAACATATATCCATCCTAAGATAAAATACAGAAAATAGTATAAGGGCAGACTAGATGGACCATGAGGTCTTTTTCTGCCGTCAGACTTCTATGTTTCTATGATATAAATCAAATAATTTAGTCAACAGTTAAAAGCATAGACTTAGGAACCTGCAATTCGAATGTATAAAGGACAGTAATTAAGTTTGTTGTATGACAGGTTCTGAGAATTTGATTTGCTAACCAGTAATAAAAATATCAGATTTATTTTAAAATAGCAGAAAGACAGTCCATTTAAAGTTAAAATTAGGTGGAAAACTAGGGTTTTACATATTTATTTATTTATTTATTTATTGGACTTCTATGCAGCCCCTCTCCAAGGACTCAGTGTGGCTCACAACATATAAAATATACAAAATATCTTAATCCAATTAACTAATTAAAAATCTTTTTTAAAAAACCCCCAAAACCATAAAAAACAATCATTCCTTTCATTCCACATTCTCTCAACACACTTATTGGGCAGGGGAAAAAGATCTAATGGCCCTAGGCCTGGTGGCATAAGTGAGTCTTCAGACTCTTACGGAAGATAAGGAGGGGGGTGGCCCATACGAATCTCCCGGGGAGAAGCTGATTCTAGAGGAACACCCCCCCCTCCCCCAAAGAAGGCTCTTCCCCGGGCCCTGCCAAATAACATTATCTGGTTGACGGAACCTGGAGGAGGCCAACTCTGTAGGACCTGACCGGTCGCTGGGATTCATGCAGCAGAAGGCGGTCTTGGTCTATGTTGTATTTATCTTTTGCCAATAAAGAATCAGTGTAAAATTGAATAAACTTTTTTAAAAGACTTTTTTTGGCTTTAATTTTGTTTTGTTTTTTTAAATATTTTTATTGATTTTTCTTTAAGGCAAACAAGACAAACAACATTTAACATTTAGAGGAGCTACCATTGCTCCACTAAGTATAGAAGTCTTACTAATACAAAAAAACCCCTAATTGTAATTCAGACCTTGGCTTTAATTTTGAATGTTATCCTCTAATTTATTTTGATTTAAACATGGCTGGAAGGCCAGTCAGACTTGCTTGATATGTATTTGAAATAATATATACAATTCAATTTATATCATGTTGGAATAATCATTTTATAATTTCCCACCTATTCGTCCATGTGTACTGGCTGATTGTAATTGGATTCCAAGGGAAGGAAAAATTAGCAAATTAATACGTTAGCTTCATTTTAAATAGAAAATTAAATTAAGTCATCTTATTTTTATTTGGAGGATTAGTATTTGTGCAAAAATAGTTTTAGACCTAAATGCTAGTATATACGTACACAAGCAATTTATATCTGGGAGACAGTAAAGCAGCTATACATGCATTTATGCAGAAGCAGCTGGAGTAGTTTGTGAAGCATCTGCACACGTTTTCCAGAAAATGTTACTTTTAATATTTGTAATGTATGCTTTGCAAAGCACCTCTTCCAAAATCCTTTGCACAAGCTTAACATGGATTAAATTCGCAGCACAATAGTGAATTGTTCTGTTGACAATAACAGGAACAAAATAAGACCCATTTGGAAATTGAATGTTTCAAACCTGAAGCTTGACATATGTGTGAGACAATTAATTGATTGAAATCAATTAATTGAATTAAGCCTTTTCTATGCACCCTACAGGAGTCCCCTTCTGTGGATGGAGAAAATTTGAGAAAGATGCAGAGATTGAGTTTAAATCTATCCACCCAAGTGAAAGACTGAGTTTCAGCCCATGGAGGGGAACAACACCCTTCAGACACCTTTCAATTAGCACATAGAGACAAGAGGGAACCAAACTCCAAACAGAACTTTTAGCTATGAGCAGAGAAATGATTCGCCACAGCCAAGCCACTGGAGAACAAGAGTTACACTAATATGGAAGACATGGTGGAATAGTCATTAAAGAAAGGATGCCAAAGAAGGAACAAATGACAAAGGAAATGTTTTAATTATTTTAAATAATTACAATGAATTGTTGAATTGTCCTGTGACAGGTCCTGTGGCAGGTTGGCCATGGTGTGTCCCGTGGTGAGTTGGTTGTGGCAAATTGATCATGGCAAGATGGCCACGGCAAGTTGGCTGTGACAGGTTGCTCCATTCTAGGCTGGGGAGGTCCTGGAAAGCCCGATGCAAGTCACTGGTGAGTCAGTTCCACTTCCTTTGTCACCTGTTCACATCGTGATGTTTCACGCACGTCCCCTCATGCTGTTTCACTTCCGCACATGCTCAGAAGGTGGATTCAGCCCGAAAGACAGCTGAGGAGTGATCTGGTCTGAGCGGAGAGGAACTCACCCTTGATGTGAGTATCTCAGGGGCTGAAAATCCTGCTTGGGTTTTGGTAGGATTTTCAGGTTCTCAGCAGAGCCTTCCAGGAGTTTCTGCCCAAAGGACTTTACCTCAGACTTCACCCACTTAATGACTCACACAGTTGCTTAATGACCACAACTGGGAGTGCTAGGATTAACATTATTGAGTGAAACAGTCATATGAGCACTCCTGTGACATCTCTCAATAGCATTTTTTGTTCAATGACTGAGACTCCATATCCAATTGTGGTTAAGAGAAAACTAACCATAGTCCTTAGGTTATGACAACAATTGAGGACTAGAATTTCTGTTGCTAAGTGATACGATTGTAAGTGCAAGTCACATGACCATATCTAGTGATAGCAACCCCCACAGATCCAGGGGACTGTTGGTTGCTGTAGGTGAGCATGTGCTAGCAGGGGTAAGGAACGTTGGCTCTTCTATGATTTGTGGACTTCAACTTCCAGAATTCCTGAGCCAATCATGCTAGCTCAGGAATTCTGGGAGTTGAAGTCCCCATGTCATAGAAGGGTCAACATTCCCTACCCCTGTGCTAAAGAGTGCAGGCAAGAGGTTGCTATAGAGCAGTGTTTCCCAACCTTGGCAACTTGAAGATATCTGGACTTCAACTCCCAGAATTCCCCAGCCAGAATTCGCTGGCTGTGGAATTCTGGGAGTTGAAGTCCAAATATCTTCAAGTTGCCAAGGTTGGGAAACACTGCTATAGAGTACAAAACCACTAGGTTCTATAGTCTGTAGCAAGGCTTCTCAGGAGACAAAATGGCTTAGGACAGCAACTTGCAACCTTCTGTACTGGTTTTTCCCATTGACTTTGCTTGTGGAAAGCTGACAGGGAAGGTTGCAACTAGTGATCATGTGACTTTGATGTCATAAGTGCAAAGTTCCTGAATCGCCATCAGTTGACTTGCACCACTTGTTTTGCACCATCATAACTTTAAAAAGTTACTGAATAGGTGGTCATAACCTGAGTACTACCAATATTTGATCTTTATTTCAACAATATTGATAAAGAGGATATATAGCAAATATGTGGGGTCCTTTGTGCTCTCGGAGCTTATTTTCTTGTTTTTCTCATTATGTTTTTATTTATTTATTTTATTTTTTATTTTATTTATTTTATTTTTTCTTATTTTCATTACCCAAACTAAGTACCGTAGTAACAAATATGAACTATTTATATCTTGTAATCTTTGCAATTTAATTGTAACACAGATGCAAAGTTCACCTGTGGAAAAAATAAGCATTCTATTACATTTATCACTAGTTCAATAACCTAAAATTAGAATCAAGTGCAGCCAATTGGGTTCAGATCATTAGAACATTGTTAGAGAGGATCTAGCAGGAAGCTATCATTTAAAACCCATTTAGTTTGTTTTTCTTTGTTGCTGAAGTGGGTGGAATCACAATACCTAGAACAAAAGAGTTCACTGAAAGAAGATATAGGGATGTCCATCAGTCTGGAAAGGGATTTAATAAGATCACAAAACTAATGAACATTGAGCATTCCACTGTCAAGAAGATCATCTACCAGTGGAGGTATCAAACAACTGTCAACTTGGTTAATCCAGGAAGTTCAACCCAAGAACAGAATGCAAGTTGTTGAAAGAACCCCAGAATTTTATCCTGTAAATAAGAGGCAGCTCTTCCCATTATTGATGACAAAATGGCAGTCCACAATTAAAAGAAACTGTACAAATTCGATTTAAGGACGGAACCTTTATGTCCATAAAGAACATCAGGGCACGATTAAAGCTTGCTCAGGAAGACCTATGGCGAACCTTTTTTGGCTTGGGTTCCAAAAGGGTGTGTATGCACACAATAGTGCATGTGTGCATGCCCACACCCATAATGCTATACCCTCCCCCCCCAAGTTCACACAACCCCCACACTGCCCACCCCCATGCATGCACACAGGCTTTACTAAAGCCTCCGGACTTGTGGTAGGCCTGTTGGGTTGTTTCCGCTCTTCCCAGGGCTCCTGAGCCCTGGGGAGGGCGAAAAACAGCCTAAGGGGCCAAACGTAAGTTAGGAAAATCAGCTGGCCAGCATGCACGCTGGAGATGAAATGGGGCACCGTCTCACGTGCCCTCAGATATGGCTCCAGGTGCCACCTGTGGCAAACATGCCATGGGCTTGCCATCACTAACCTTGGCTATTCACTTCAGGTGCTACTTCTGCATATGCTTCATTGGTTTGGAATGCACTAAAGTTTCAGTATTTACAGTGCTTATGCATGGTTGCCAGGAGTTCAAGAGGAAGTAATATTTGCTTTAATAAAGCCCTCATGATACTTGACTCATACTTTCACTTTTCTGCAAAGGCTACGATGAGTGACAATAACAAAAATAGTCAACTTCTGGTTGTAGTTTAGAATATTCACTTTTTTTACGTTTTATAAAAATACTGAATACTGAATTTATGAGGAGAGACTAATTCAGAGCTCTTGTTGAATCCTTAAGATTCTGAACTCTCAAGACACTTTAGAATTACAGTGATACTTCATCTTACAAACGCCTCGTCATACAAACTTTCGAGATACAAACCTGGGGTTTAAGATTTTTTTGCTTCTTCTTACAAACTATTTTCACCTTACAAAAACCCACCGCCACCGCTGGGATGCCACGCCTCCGGACTTCGCAGCATCGCAAAAACACAGAGGTCCGGAGGTGGGGTTTCGAGGACTTCGGTGTTTTTGCGATGCTGCGATTTCACTGATGCTCCCTTCGCTGGGAAACCCCACCTCCGGACTTCCGTTGCCAGCGAAGCGCTCGTTTTTGCAATGCTGGGATTCCCCTGCTGGGATTTCCCTGCAGCATGGCAAAAACACAGAAGTCTGGAGGTGGGGTTTCCCATGGAGGGGAGCCTCAGGGGAATCTCAGCAGCGCAAAAATGGGCGCTTCAGCTGGCAAAAGGGGTGAATTTTGGGCTTGCACGCATTAATCGCTTTTCCATTGATTCCTATGGGAAACATTGTTTCATCTTACAAACTTTTCACCTTAAGAACCTTGTCCCGGAACCAATTAAGTTTGTAAGACAAGGTATCACTGTATAGGAATAAATGAACTAAACATAGAAGGTTGAAGGCAGAAAAAGACATCATGGTCCATGTAGTCTGCCCTTATACTATTTCCTGTATTTTATCTTAGAATGGATATATGTTTATCCCAGGCATGTTTAAATTCAGTTACTGTGGATTTACCAACCATGTCTGTTGGAAGTTTGTTCCAAGAATCTACTACTCTTTCAGTAAAATAGTATTTTCTCACGTTGCTTCTGATCTTTTCCCCAACTAACCTCAAATAGGTTACTTAATTCAAAGCCGAAAATAATTTTTGGTCAAACGTGAACATGTTTCAATAGCATTTTGCAGCTGTCTTAATTCTTAGATGTTAATTTCATTTGATTTGCAAAAAAAATGGCTTCATGTTTTATCATTTCTGCTGAGATATATTGAAGTTTAATTTGCTATACAAAGCAAAAAGAAATAAGGATTCTGATTAGTTTTAACCACTGAGGGAAAAAGGCACATTTGTAATTTACTCTATATTTTATACTTGATAAACATTTTTAAATAATGTATTGCGAGTAATTGCTAGTAATGGAATATGAGACTTTTTACATAACTCCAAGAGAAAAACTTTTTTCCCCACCCTCACAAACTGGATCATGTTAGATTAGGCATAGAAGGCAACACATTTGGAAGTATTTCTTAATCTGTAAAAAATACACGCCGAGATTGTCTTTTCTTCTTTTTGTTAAGGTTCTTTCTTAATATGAAGGAATTTCCCCTCTATTATATAAATTTATGTCATCCCCGAAGTGTGTATTGCCTGGAGCCACATGAAATATGGCAATGTAATGACACAGTTTACGGTAACAGCTAACAATGTACTGTGGTCAATGGAAATTAAGCAACAAGGAAAAAGTTACCGTAATTTTTCTCCTCATACACACAGACAAGAGGAAGCTATGAATCACAGGACTTAGTTTCAGCACATTGTAATTGCCATGATTAGTTAATTTTACATTTTTTTTAATAAAGGGTTTGTAACATAGCATGGACAGAAATTCAAGTCTGGCGAACAGATAAAATTGACCAAAAACAGATAAAATGAATTGTTTGAAAGCAATATTCCAGGATAAGTAGGAGAATGAAATGGGAAGGAGCCAGATTTGTAGGCATTGTGTTAAAAATGTGTACCTCACATTCTCAGATTGTACCTATGTTTCTATTCTGATGCTTTATTAAAGATGAGCAACCTCTTCTTTTTCTCCAAAGGATAGCCTTCCCTGAGGTGGGCAAGCCTCTAACAAAGGGGTCGCTACTGAACGTTGCTTTGCTCTGTAAGATGTTTATCTCAAAATAAAGCAATTTCTTAATTAAACTAATAAAATTAATTAATTTAATTTAAAATTAATTAATTTAATTTAAAATTAATTAATTTAATTTAAAATTAATCAATTTAATTTAAAATTAATCTAATTTAAAATTAATCAATTTAATTTAAAATTAATCAATTTAATTTAAAATTAATCAATTTAATTTAAAATTAATCAATTTAATTTAAAATTAATCAATTTAATTTAAAATTAATCAATTTAATTTAAAATTAATCAATTTAATTTAAAATTAATCAATTTAATTTAAAATTAATCAATTTAATTTAAAATTAATCAATTTAATTTAAAATTAATCAATTTAATTTAAAATTAATTAATTTAATTTAAAATTAAAGTTCATTGGCATCCTTCAGTCTTGGAAGATCGTAGTATCATGCTCTGGATTCCCCATTAATTAAATTTCCCTTAATTAAAGTAGCCTTTGGGTTATTGGGGCCACAATTTCCATTGTTATGCATAATGGTTGTTGAGTAAAACATGATGTGCGATTGAGCCGCTTAGTGACAGCAAAGCAATCCTGGGAGCCTGTTGCGGTAATTAAGTGAAAACCTCACACTTCACCTGGCCTGGGTGAGCTGCTGCCTCTGCTTCAACTGCCCCCACTTGACCTCTTCCCTCCCATTTCTGCACTTTGGTGGCCCTGCAACCGCATGGCTCAGATGAAGAGACTCTTTATTCCGCTGCCATTGTCACCAGCTGATATAGTTGTTGTCTTTGCCTTCCTCTCCTCCCCACCCAGTCTGGTCTGGAGAATGCAACCTCTTCAACGGCCAAGACCCATCAGATAAACAGATTTGGAAGGGACCTTTGCAGGTCATCTAGTCCAAGCCTCTGCCCAAGTAGGAGACCCTTATATCTGCTTCTACCTAGGATTGAACTCACAACCTCCTGATTGTGAGGCAAGAGGCTCAACCTCCAGGCCACCTCCCGTTCAAATCTCAGCTAGCTTGGCTGAATTTTTGCCACGGGCATCACGAACAATAGCAACGGCCCTTGAACAGCAAGGTGCCTTTACGAGTAAAAACTCCCATACAGTGCATGACAAAACAGGAAGCAGCAATTCACAGAGGTGGAGCTACTGCCAGGGTTTCCCCCCCAAAAAAATCTCTGCACATGCTCGGAGGTTGTGTTGGATGTGAATCTGCCACACGCTGTTCTACATAATTTCGACTACACTTTTCTCTTCCTGCTGATCAACCCAAATCGTTAGGTTCGACTACTGTAATGCTCTCTACATGGGGCTACCTTTGAAAAATGTTCGGAAACTTCAGATCGTGCAGAATGCAGCTGCGAGAGCAGTCATGGGCTTACCTAGGTATGCCCATGTTTCACCATCACTCCGCAGCCTGCATTGGCTGCCGATCAATTTCCGGTCACAATTCAAAGTGTTGGTTATGACCTTTAAAGCCCTTCATGGCACCGGACCAGAATATCTCCGGGACCGCCTCCTGCCGCACGAATCCCAGCCACCGATTAGGTCCCACAGAGTGGGCCTTCTCCGGGTCCCGTCAACTAAACAATGTCGGTTGGCGGGCCCCAGGGGAAGAGCCTTCTCTGTGGCGGCACCGGCTCTCTGGAACCAACTCTCCCCAGAGATTAGAACTGCCCCTACTCTTCCTGCCTTCCGTAAACTCCTTAAAACCCACCTTTGCTGTCAGGAATGGGGGAATTGAAACACTTCCCCCGGGCTTGTTCAATTTTATACATGGTATGCTTGTGTGTGTGTCTGTTAGTATATGGGGTTCCTTTTAAATCTTTAAATATTTTTAAGTTATTTGAATTATTTATGATTTGTTATATCTTGTTGTGAGCCGCCCCGAGTCTTCGGAGAGGGGCGGCATACAAATCTAAATAAATAAATAAATAAATAAATGAATGAATGAATGAATGAATGAATAGCATTGCATTGCATTGCATTGCATTGGCATCCTTCAGTCTTGAAAGACCATGGTATCATGCTCTGGATTCCCCAGAACATGAAGCCTGGGCAGGTTTGGAGAGACTGTTACCCAAGCAGCAGATCCCCCCTCTCCATATCTCAAACGGATATGCCTCAAATAGATATGTTAATGCATCCGTCTCCTGTCCTAATGTTTCTCTTTTACTAGTATTATGTACAGTATATAAATATTGTTATATCTTTGTATACCACCAATATGTACTTTACAAAACAAAAAAATAAATAAAAGTAAATAAAATAGATAAATAGATAAATAAATGAGTGCTAAATAAAGGGATATGTGACTTTCCCCATGTGTCTATGGAGATTCTCAGTCATCCAGGTCATGGTTGTCTCAAAGGTACTTTTTAAAAAGGCAACGGGACTTTTTTTTTTTCTTTGAAGACGTTTCGCTTCTCACCCAAGAAGCTTCTTCAGCTCTGACTTTTGATCCTTCCATTTCCCACCGTTCTTCTTGGAAGAGAAGTGAAACGTCTTTCAAGAAAAAAACAAAAGTCACCTCTCAAAAAAAACACCATTTGAGAGATGCCCCACAATGCAGAACGTAACGTTTCAAGGCAGGGAAAATCAGTGGCTTTCCTAAGGTTGGATTTCACTTCTCATCAGTCCGAGCATGCCAAGTCGGGAATTGTGGAAATTTATATATTCATTTTATTTGTTTGTTTTGTCAAGTACAGTATTGGTGGTATACAAAGATATACTATTCATATACCAAGACAACTAGACACAAGAAGTTTTTTCCCGAACGCCATCCCTCTGATAAACAAATAATTCCCTCAACACTGTCAAATATTTTACTACGTTTGCACTACTATTTCTACTAGTTTTTTCTCATCATTCCTATCACCCCTTTTCTCCCACTTAGGACTGTATGACTTTAACTTGTTGCTTGTATCCTAAGATTTTTATTAATATTGTTTCTTCATTGCTTATTTGACCCCTATGACAATAATTAAGTGTTGTACCACATGATTCTTGACAAATCTATATTTTCTTTTATGTACACTGAGAGCATACACACTAAGATAAATTCCTTGTGTGTCCAATCACAGTTGGCCAATAAAGAATTCTATTCTATTCTATATACATGATACTAGCAAAAGAGAAACATTAGGACAGGAGACGGAAGGCACTCTGGTGCACTTATGTACGCCCCTTAAATTGTAATTGTAATTTAATTGTAGGCCAAATAAATCTGAGGCCTCTCACATTTCGCCCCCGAGGTTAGCAGCGCTGCAGGGAAAGGCGAGAAACTGGTCACGAGTCCTATACCCGCACCCGGCCGTCTCCCGTTCCTCCTCGGGGCTATGAACTTGTAGCCACCCGGAAGCCGGCTCCTGAACTTTTTGCGCCGTCTCCGCAAGTTCCGCCTCCGCCCTCATTCGGGAAGCTGAGGGGGTTGTCGCCGACACAGGCTCCCACGGGAGCTGGAGGAGTCGCGGCCTGCCGCCGTTGGGGGTACAAAGAATGGCGGACGGGCCGAGAGACTCGCTGCTCGCCCCCTCAGGAGGTGCTGCGTGAGAGGAGGAAGCGCAGGCGGCATGTTACCCCTGGGCGAACGGCTCCTGTTCCTCTTCCTCTGGAGGCCGCTGCTTTTCGCGGCTGTCGAAGGTATTATGTCAGGGGCTGGGAGGTACTTTCCAAAGGCGTGTAAAAATAGCGTTGGCGGGCGGCTGGAGCGGTCCTGAGAGAAAGAATCTGGAGGGTCTCGCGCCTTTTAATTAGGTAGATTGTGGGGTTTTTTTCAAATCCCAAATAAGAGATGGGCTAAATTTTTCGACCGACCGACCGGCATACATTTTAATTTTATTTATTTATTTATTTAATCAACTACATATTGGTGGTATACAAAGATATAACAATGTTTGTATACATCAGGGGTCTTCAAAAGTGGCAACTTTAAGACTTGTGGACTTCAACTCCCAGAATTCTCCAGCCAGCATAGCTGGCTGGAGAATTCTGGGAGTTGAAGTCCATAAGTCTTAAAATTGCCAAGTTTAAGGACCCCTGATATACATAATACTAGTAAGAGAGAAACATTAGGACAGGGGATGGAAGGCACTCTGGTGCACTTATGCATGCCACATACATGCATACATACGTACATACAAGACTATAAAATCAAAAGTCGATAGTCAGAGACTTCCCAGCTGTAGGATAGAGGAAGGCTTGTCTTAAAGGCAAAGGTCGGCTGTTTGGACTGAAAACTTTATGAGGCAAGAGTACTTTTGATAAGCTTTGATATGTTCTGACTGTTTCTTGGAATATAGAATTCTTTATTCTTTATTGGCCAAGTGTGATTGGGCACACAAGGAATAGAATAGAATTCTTTATTGGCCATTTGTCTTTGGTGCATATGCTCTCAGTGTACATAAAATAAAAAGATACATTTGTCAACAATCATGAGGTGCAACCAGCAGTGTGCTACTAGCCGGAACGCTAAGTTAATTGGCTTGCTGTCGCGGCTCATAAGTGCTTGTTGGGGCCAGCATGATTTTGCTTCTGCACTGGTGGAGGTAGCAAAATTGTGCACGGAGCCGCAGGTGCGTCCGTGTTTTGGTGAGTTTTTTTGCTTCCGTGCATGCTGAAACACGGGCACACCTGCGGCTCCATGTGCAATTTTGCTATCTCCACAGGTGCAGAAGCAAAATCACGCTGGTCCCGCAAGCACTTATGATCCGCCGCGGCAAGCACAATTTAGCGTTCGAGCTAGTAGCCCACCGCTGGGTACAACCCTTAATGATTGTCATAGGGGTCAAATATGCAATGAAGAAACAATATTAATAAAAATCTTAAGGATAAAAGCAACAAGTTACAGTCATACAGTCATAAGTGAGAGTAAGTGGGTGATAGGAATGATGAGGGGAAAAAACTAGTAGTAATAGTAGTGCAGACTTAGTAAATAGTTTGATACTGGTGAGGGAATTATTTGTTTAGCAGAGTGATGGCATTTGGAAACAAACTGTTCTTGTGTCTAGTTGTCTTGGTATGCAGTGCTCTATAGCAATGTTTTGTGGGTAGGAGTTGAAACAGTTTATGTCCAGGATGCGTGGGGTCAGTAAATATTTTCCCCGCCCTCTTATTTATTTATTTATTTATTTATTCATTCATTCATTCATTCATTCATTCATTCATTTATTGGATTTGTATGCCGCCCCTCTCCGGAGACTCGGAGCGGCTAACAGCAACAATAAAACAGTGTACAATAGTAATCTAATACTAAAAACGATTAAAACCCCATTAATATAAAAACCAAACATACATACATACATACATACATACATACATACATACATACCATGCATAGAATTGTAAAGGCCTAGGGGGAAAGAGGATCTCAGTTCCCCCATGCCTGACGACAGAGGTGGGTTTTAAGTAGCTTACGAAAGGCAAGGAGGGTGGGGGCAATTCTAATCTCTGGGGGGAGTTGGTTCCAGAGGGCCGGGGCCGCCACAGAGAAGGCTCTTCCCCTGGGTCCTCAATGGAAGGCAGGTTGGCAGCAGTTGTTTTTTCTGCAGTTCTGATTGGCTTCTGAAGTCTGTCGGTCTTGTTGGGTTGCAGAACCAAACCAGACAGTTATGGGGCTGCAGATGACAGACTCAATGAAAAGATACTGCTGTGTAAAGTTCTGAATCTGCTTTTTTTTTCCAAATCGGGAGTGATCTAGAGCTGCATCATCACCCTATTTAAGTTATTAATATTGTTTATTTAAACAGACATTTATGGGACAATGGGCTGAGAACTAAGTTGACCTGTAGGATTGCTATAAATGCTAGCAATACAGATATTTGCTTGGTGCCTCCTTTTAAAAATGGTTAGATAGACAATTTAAAAATAAATGAGTAATTTCAGTCTGATGTGTGGATTATAGATAGTAGGTAAGTAAAAAAATGAAGATTTATATGTAGAGTTGATTATAATATGAATCATACGTCCATTAAATATAAGTAATTGTCTTGATGCATCATGTTTTAGTGAATATGGTTGCCAAAATAATCTGCATCTTATACCTCCCGATGCCCTCTCTCTTTAGTCTCTCGTATCTCCAGAATTCAGGTTGGAAAAGGTGTCCAAAGTTAACATTGTGACAGTTCTAACATTTATTGGGACTCATTTAAATGCACTGATTTTAACCTTGGCACCCATGGTAGCTTCCTCCTGTCCCTCCCCCATGTGTGCACCTTTTTATTTATTTTTTATTTTTCTCCACATTAAAAGACATACAAAGAATCTCATATACTGTACTTTCAATACCAATTCATGTGCATACATTATCCTACAATCAATAATACAATAACCTAAATTATGTTCCAATTTTTATTTTCTATTATTCAGTCTGTCCAAATATTTATTTTCCCCACTCCCCTCTTTCTATCTCAGGTGGCTATTCCACCTCTGCTACCTACTTTCTTACACCTTCTCTTCCCTTCTCTACTACCTTCTTCCTTCTCTTCCTCCCCTTCTACTCTCTCACCTTTCTTTCCCTCTCCTACTTCCTTCTGTGCCCTCTAAGACCTTCCCTAAGTGGCTCATTCTAATTCTTATTACACGAGAAACCGAAAAACGTCTCTCAGTTTTTTCTCTTTATAGTCATAATCCTAAACCTTTATTTCCATTTCCATTGTATTGAAGTTTAATTTTAGGTAAATGTTATCTATCTAATGCTGCCCCCTTTGTCTGTTGCATCATCGGTGTTACACCAATCATATTTCGCATTTCCTTTCATCCCATTCATATTAAGTTAAGTAGTAAAACCTTCATCTGTATTCTTTTTCAAACCATTCATAAAATTTCCCCCAAACTTTGTAAAACTCCGAGTTCTCCTTTAATTTTCGTTGTCAATCTATTCATTTCTGCATGCGTGCAGCTTGAGAAGGGCTGCTCTGGGTTTCCATTTCATGAGATTAAGAGAGATACTTTAACGAAGGAGAATCCCCACCTTGCTTGTGTCTTGCAAAACAATGTAAATTACCCCGATAGGCTTCAAATAGGTTTGCATTTGTAATTGTTGGGAATTAAGAGAAATTTTATGTAGATTGCTTTGAATAACCAGAAATAGGATGGTGTAAAAATATGGCAGTATGTGTTCCTAAGCTATTGGCACACTGACAAATTAGCTTAGTTATTACCCTCCAGCATACAGTATTATATCTGCATCTGTAATGACCAACTCACCTCAAGTGTTTTGGAGTATGGTGAATTGTGGATATTATGTTTTTATTCCTTTTAGCACCTCTTGTTTCTTTGCTTTTTTTAGGATTTTCTCTCTCCTTACCAGCACCACAGAATCTGACAATTAAGCCATATAAACTTCAGTATGTATTGAACTGGTCTCCAGTTAAGGGAATCAGTGGTCCGGTGTTTTACAGCGTTCAGTATTGCAAGTAAGTAAATGGTTGACAAATATCAAATATAAATTTCTATTCTTTATCATACGTTGCCATTCAAATTACACCACTAAGGAATTCTACTGTCTTTGTATTATATTGCAGAATAAATGGCCTTGAAAATTGGGAAAAGGTGAACTGCACAGATATCACAAAAACTGAATGTGTTTTTGGGTCTATCGGTGGTTTTTATAGAATTATTTTGCGTGTTAGAGCTGAGGAAGGCAACTTAAAATCAGAATGGACTGAAACCCCTACCTTCATTGCTCACAGTATGTTTTATTTGTTACTTGTTATTTACTGATGAATTAAGCCTCTGACTTAAAATGTTTCTGTTAGTCATTTCATGTGTGAAAGCGAAAACTGTGGCTAATAGAACAAAATATAATACCAAATCTTGATTTTGTCTCAGAGTCTGAATCATTTATAATGACTGTTTTTAATATAGTGGGGTCTTATAGTTTCAATTAATTAGATTTGTGTACATATTGTTTTATATTGTACCCTGTGAGCTGCCCCGAGTCTTCAGAGAAGGGCGGCATACAAGTCTAATTAATAATAATAATAATAATAATAATAATAATAATAATAATAATAATGGCATCATCAGTTTTTCTAAACTAGGGTCCAGAGGCATTTTATGAAATTGACTCTCATAAAAACTTGTCAATAAGATTTTTTTTAAAAAAGGAATTAGACATTTATCATACATAGCTATTCATAAATGTATGCGTCCCCGAGTCCTACGGGATTGGGTGGCATACAAGTCGAATGAATGAATGAATGAATGAATGAATGAATGAATGAATGAATGAATGCTATAAGCAGAATTGTACATTTCATTTCAGAGAGACATATTAGTCACAATGATCTATATTGTATATCTCTTACTCCTACTGGGACAGACAGGTTCACTGATGTACCTTTTTCAGCCCAAGAAAAATATTCATGTACAGTATTTCATTGGTACACTAGCCTCTGTGTAGGAAAATTTTAGAGGAAGTTATATAAGCATTGCATTATGGAATGATAGGATTTTCTTTTTTCTTTGAAAAGCTAAATAGAGAGAAAGAAAAAGAGAGAAAGGGGGGAGAAAGAGAAAAGACTACTAAGAAGCACATATGCTCTAGTTTTATGTGAATAATTGGCCTATCTTAAATATTCTATACCAGGGATGGCAAACCTTTTGGCACCAAGTGTTCATACTGAAGCATCGGCAATGCACAGCAGCAGTTGGTCTACATGCATGCCGGAGCATCGGAAACCCGAAGGCCAGCTGGCTGGTGCGCATTTCTGGTGCTCTGGCACGCACACATGCACATGCACTCCGGTTTGGGCACTTGGTGCCAAAAATGTTCACGCCGGCATGTGCATGCCTCTTTTTTGGCAGTTTGGGGGGCAATTTTTGGCCTGCAAAAATGGCCTGAGTACAGCCCCCCAAAGTGCCTGATTTGGGTGTTTTGGGGGGCATTTTCCAGGGCTTTGGTGCTTATAAAGACCAACTGGTTGTCATGCATACGCATGCCAAAAACCATAAGAGCAGCTGCCCACAGAGAGGGCTCTGCATGCCACCTCCGGCATGCGCGCCATAGGTTCGTCATCTCGGTTCTTTACAAATAAAGGCATCAGGATTTTCCCCATTATTGCTGTTGCTCCTCTTGTCATCATATCTTTTATAATATTATTTAGGTTTTGGTTGATTCATTTGTGAGATTTATGTCTCGTTTTTCCTTCAGAAACTCAGGGAGTCCTGTGTAGCATACACCTCTCTACTGTCCACTTCCACAACAATAACCTTGTGGGTTGACTTATTTTGAGTCACCTAGCCAGCTTACATGGTGAAGAGGGAGATTATGATCTTACTATATAGAGTGCTGGTGGAATACTGTGTTCAGTAGTGGAGACCTCACTTACAAAAAGATATTGACAAAATTGAACGGGTTCAAAGACGGGCTACAAGAATGGTGGAAGGTCTGAAGCATAAAACGTATCAGGAAAGACTTAATGAACTCAATCTGTATAATCGGGAGGACAGAAGGAAAAGGGGGGACATGATCGAAACATTTAAATATGTTAAAGGGTTAAATAAGGTCCAGGAGGGAAGTGTTTTTAATAGGAAAGTGAACACAAGAACAAGGGGACACAATCTGAAGTTAGTTGGGGGAAAGATCAAAAGCAACGTGAGAAAATATTATTTTACTGAAAGAGTAGTAGATCCTTGGAACAAACTTCCAGCAGATGTGGTGGATAAATCCACAGTAACTGAATTTAAACATGCCTGGGATAAACATATATCCATCCTAAGATAGAATACAGAAAATAGTATAAGGGCAGACTAGATGGACCATGAGGTCTTTTTCTGCCGTCAGTCTTCTATGTTTCTATGTTTCTAAAATAAACTTAAAATCTAGATCCACTACTATTAGAAAGTACCAAATTCTTTCATACAAGATATGATCTGGTGTTGGATAGATGTTAATGCAGACTAGAGCAGAAAATACTAAACTCAATTCACAGGGGTCTCCCATTTACTGTGTTGTCTTCAGCTCCTTGATGAATAGTTGGGTTTATTGAATGTATTCAAATGACAGTGGCAGGAAATGCTGCAATAAGCTTTTTTTTTTTGGAATGCAAATACTCTCAGGCGTTAAAATGAACTAGTATAGTTCATGCATATGTTTCTTGTATATATTTGATTAAATAATGGTGACATGAGGTTTGGTTAAAATAATGGTGTTTGTTTATTTGTTTTAGCCATTATAGGACCTCCAAGAGAAATAAATGTAACCTCAGAAGCTAATTCAATTTTTATAAGTTTCTTGCCTCCCTTTGAGAAAAGTAATTTATCTTTATTTTACTATATAATATATTGGGAGAATTCAGCAGAGCAATCAGTAAGTACTTGCCTTTCCTTGACAAGTTGCTAATATAACAATTATTAGGAAACATTTGAATAAATCTGTTAATCTCTTATTTATGTTTGGATCATTACCTATACTGTTGCAGATCAAAATGATTTATAATAATATTCATAAGATTCAGTAATAAAAACAAATACATTAGATTAGGGATCCCCAACGACCCTCCCCCCCTTGGCTATGGACTACTAGGAATCAGGCCACACAGCTGGAGATGAGTGGCAGATGTGCGAACAAAACTGAAGCCATATCCTCCTCCCCCAATCCGTGGAAAAAATGTTTTCCAGGAAACCGGTCCCTGGTGCCAAAAAGGTTGGGGGCCACTGCATGATATAAATCATTGTCATTAAATAATAGAGAAACCATCAGATATTTATACAGGGTTGGCCTGGGTAAAGAAAATTATCAGTGATCACCAAGTCATAATCAGGCAGGCAGGGAAAGTATGTGTTCTGCCCCAGCTAAGAACGTAGCAAACACCCAGTTTGTTTGAGCTGATTTTAATCAATAACCAGTTGCTAATAACTGTCTTAGCAGAGGTCACACACACATGAACCTCAAAGAAGTCTTTTCTGCAAAAGCCCAACTGTTAATTAGTAGACATTAACAGTTGGCATAAGTTCAGAAAGTCTTAAATCATAAAATAGCAATTAGTCTTTGATAGCTCACAAAGTTTGGCAAAATGCCCAGGAGTTGTCTTCAATAAATAAAGTGAAGCCCATCAAAAGACACGAATTTCAAACGTCGTTTCATGCAGCAATTCAACTGCTCGGGCATGTGCATGCCCACACCCATAATGCAGTGCCCCCCTGTGCATGCACCCCCGCACTGTTCCACACACATGCGCACAATCCCCTGCACTGCCCCCCAGGGGCATCATTGAAGCCTCTGGACTTCTGATAGGCCCTTTGGGCTGTTTGTTGCCACCCCCAGGGTTCAGAGGTTTTCTGAAGCCTGGAGAGAGCGAAAATGGCCAAAAAGGAGGACAGAAACCAGCTGATTAGCAGGCACATGCATGTTGCAGCTGACATAGGGCAACACCTTGCGTGCCCTCAGATATGGCTCTGTGCCATCTGTGGCACCCGTGCCATAGGTTTGCCATCACTGCTCTAGAGTATCCACTCCTGCATTTTGGCAGCTCTGCAGGCTCTTGAATCAAGAAGAGGAGAAACCCTCCTCATCACTGCTATGAGGTTTTTAAGGTTCCAAAGGCTCTGGCTGAGCCTCTGCCTCTGGCATCGAGTCCACACCAGCCTCCTCACTGTCCAACTGGCAGCCGCAACACTATGCTACAGACCCTGTCAATCAAAGAATTCTGACTGGGAGGATCTAGGAAGAGGGCCTTCTTTGCTGTTGCCCCCATATTATTTCCGCAGAAATGAGGTGGCAACAGTGAGAACTAAACATAGAACCACCAATAGGTTCAAAATTGGGAAAGGAATTCGGCAAGGCTTTATACTGTCACCCTGCCTATTTAACTTATATGCAGAGCACATCATGGGAAAGGCAGGACTAACTGAATCAAAAGTTCAAAATTAGATTGCCGTGAGAAATATCAACAACTTCAGATATGCAGATGATGCCACTCTAATGGCAGAAAGTGAAAAGGAACTTAAGAGCCTCTTGATGTGAGTGAAGAAGGAGAGTGCAAAAACTGGCTTGAAACTCAACATTAAAAAGCTAAGATCATGGCATCCGGCTCTCTTAATTCCTGGCAAATAGATGGAGATGAAGGGGAAGTAGTGACACAGATTTTATTTTCCTTGGCTCCAAGATCCCCACAGGTGGGGACTGCAGCCAAGAAATTAAAAGACGCTTGCTCCTGGGGAGGAAAGCTATGACAAATCTAGACAGCATACTAAAAAGCAGAGTCATCACCCTACCAACAAAACTGAATATAGTCACGGCTATGGTTTTCCCAGTTGTAATGTATGGCTGTGGACCATAAGAAAGGCTGAGCACCAAAGAATTTAGGCCTTTGAATTATGGTACTGGAGAAGACTCCTGCGAGTCCCTTGGACTGCAAGGCAATCAAATTGGTCAGTCCTAAAGGAGCTCAACCCTGATTGCTCTTTAGAAGGCCAGATCCTGAAGATGAAGCTCAAATACACTGCTCAAAAAAAAATAAAAGGAACACTTAAACAACAGAATATAACTCCAAGTAAATCAAACCTCTGTGATATCAAACTGTCCACTTAGGAAGCAACACTGATTGACAATCAATTTCACATGCTGTTGTGCAAATGGCATAGTTGTGCAAATGAAATATTCAATGAGAATATTTCATTCATTCAGATCTAGGATGTGTTGAGTGTTCCCTTTATTTTTTTGAGTATACAGTGGTACCTCATCTTACGAACGCCTCTTCTAACGAACTTTTCAAGATACGAACCCGGTGTTTAAGATTTTTTTGCCTCTTCTTCCGAACTATTTTCACCTTACGAACCCAAGCAGCTGCTGCTGGGATGAAGGGGTTTCTCTTTTTTTCCCTTTTTTGAAGAAAGAAAAGGGAGGGGTGCCCCCCCTTGCCTTTCTTCCTTCCCACTCACCCTTTAGCCTAGCCTTGCTTCTTCCACCCGCCCCCTTTAGCTGCTCCTCCCTGCCCTCTGTTCGCCTCCCTTCTAAAGTTTGGGATTTTCCTGAAGGATTTGCACGCATTATTTGCTTTTACATTGATTCCTATGGGAAACATTGTTTCATCTTATGAACTTTTCACCTTATGAACCTCCTCCTGTTCGTATCATGAGGTGCCACTGTACTTTGGCCACCAAATGAGAAGGAAGGATTCACTGGTATAAGAGCCTAATGCTGGGAAAGATTGAGGGCAAAAAAAGAAGGGGTTGGCTGGATGGAGTTACTGCAGCAGTCGGTATAAGCTTAAATATACCCTGGGGGATGGTAGAGGACAGGAAGGCCTGGAAGAAGGTTGTCCATGGGGTTGCGATGGGTCAGACACAACTTCACAAGTAACAACAACAACACTACCTATAGCAATGGTTGAAAGTTAGGTGACTATATAAATGCTTTAGAATTAGATGTATTTAATAAAGAAAGGTGATGATGATAAGAATTAGGAGGAGGCAAAGGCTGGGAGATTTTACTTATTTATTCAATTTCTGTGGCTGCTTACCTATATGACTGACCACTTGATTTTTCATATTAGTGGTCTCCAATCCTTTGTAATCTACAAACAGCCTAGATATTGCTAAAGCTTTTCCAACTATTACAGAATTTTTCTTTATCTAGATGGGATAATGAGGATCCAGATTGTTGGGGGCAATATGCTGACTCTATAAAACGCTTAGAAAGGGCCGTAAAAGCACCATGAAGCAGTATATAAGTCTACGTGCTATTATTATAATCACACTAGGTTGTATAACAAGATTTTTTTAAAAAAATATTTAGTGATCAGCTTTCATTGCTTGACAGAGGTCCACAAACATCTAAAGTTTTGTCGAGGAAAATCTACCTCAAATTCAATATATCCACATTTAAAATATAAAGTTTGTCCCTGCCACTGTTTTAGAACTTTTTTCTTATTTATTATTTTTCTTATTATTAATCCAACCCTTCTTACTTTTCTCAGATTTGATGTGTGGTTGACAAGATGCTACTACCTGCTGTGACATTTTATAGAAAGCCATAGCAAATGTGGCATGGAAAGTAGAGAAAATAGAAGATATGTTATAAAAGGCATAGACAGGATAGGCAGCCCTTTGAGCACCTTTGATTTTGGGGATAACAAACCTATTATAAATCCTATTTATGATTAACTACATACTAAGCAGTGATACTGGACTTCCTTTATCCTAATTGCTTAGAATTTAAAAGTAATTGTTTTAGATATTCTTGAATATAAAGCAGTCACAAGAAATCTTTGAAATAGTTCTACAAAAATTGGGAGGGGGCATAATATCTTTTTGTTCTGCCCGAGACCCTCTGGAAGCCTTGTACCTTTATTAGGAAGATTAAAGCCAAACTTTTCAGATCCATCTTTTAAATGGGCAAAGAAGTACTGAAATCTTGCAAAACAAAGTCAGTGCTCCTTCTATTCACCCCTCCCCCATTCCAATTAAAAATATTGGATATAATTGCAGCTCTACCACATAACCAAAATGTTGGCTGTATCTACTGAGAGCTACCTGAAGGCCAAGAATAGGATTCTGGTGGATCCATGTGGGGTAGGGATTGCCTATCTCTAGATTGAACCCAAAGAATTGCAGATAAACCCCTATACTGAACCTACCATGAACCAAAACAGCTATACTTCTAATTAATATGAAAGTGCTGTAATTTGAATAAAGGAACTATATAATAATGTTTTAACTGTTTTTTTATTATTATTATTATTATTATTATACTACAGCTAACCATGAGTACTGTACACAGATTTAAGAATCTAAAGGAAAAAACCACATATTGTTTTAGAATACAAGCAGAACTGCATCATCACAAAGGAGAAAAAAGTGGTATTCATTGTGCAAAGACTTCAATCACCGGTATGTCTTACTATTGAATTGATATATAATTATGTAGATGCAGAATTAAAGGAATAAATTTCACCCATTGGTTCTTTTTTTGTTTAAATCATCTCTCCTGCCATAGAAACATTTCCCAGGTCTGGGAAATACAAACTAGTCTAATATGATAATAGGTAAGATACCGTATTTTTCAGAGTATAAGACACAGCTTTTTCCTCCCTAAAAGAGGCTGAAATTTGGGTGTGTTTTATACTCCAAATGTAGCTTTTTCGAATCTATTTTTTTTCCAGCCTTAGCTTGGTGCTAACAATCTTCCTGGCTTGCAGCATATTTTTTTTATTCCTACCCCCTCTGAAAAAGGCTTTTTCAGCCCTAACCAGGGGATAAAATAATCTTCTGAAGCTGAACAGACTAAGGACAGTAGTCAGACCTAGTAGGTAGATTTTTTTCCCCTATTTTCCTTCCCCAAAACTAAGATGCATCTTATACGCCAGTGCATCTCATACTCTAAAAAATATGGTATTTATTAGAATTGGCCTGCTATTCAAAAACAGTGGCCAGGATCACTGTTGGAAGGAGTAACATAATCTGGCCTTAATACAAAAGCAGGAGTATAAGTGAGGATTGGCCTCAAATACACAGACTTCTTTATTGAGTACACATGTCCATATGTCATCACACCTCTGCCTCTTTGTTGAGGTTTCCTTGCATCTCCAACCTTGGGAACCTTAAGACTTTTGGACTCCAACTCCCAGAATTCTTCAGCCAGCAAAGCTGAGGAGTTGAAGTCCACAAGTCTTAAAGTTGCCAAGGTTGGAGACCCCTGCTTTAAATAATATCAGACATCCTTCTCTGTGTCAGCCCTACTCCTATGAAATAGCATCTCTATAGAGGTAAGGATAATCCTTATTTTTGCTGTTTCATAAAGTGACCAAGACCTGGTTCTTCTCCAGGATGGGTGAATATTGTGTCGCTCTTGAAGAAGAAGTACCTGATTTTTCTTCTAGCAACAGGAATATTGGTTGTGATTATGATTTTACTGTTATAAAATTTGTGGTTTGATTATCCAGATTTAAATTGTTGAACTGTAATGAAGAGTGTAAGGTACTCAAGGTCTTTTTTTACTGGAACATATAAACCTTAATACAAATTAACTGAAGAAGCTACTTGAGATTTTAGCAGTAATGAACAATTCATTATAGCTTTCTAGATGAAATACACTTAAATTCGAGAGGAAAATTGATCTTGGTATCTTGGATGGTTTATAAAGTACTGTGTTGTCTTGTCCTTTAGTCCTGTTCCTTCTCTTCAGTTTCTTAGGATTTAAATTTTTGTTCTTGAATTCTACTTGAACTTTAAATTGAAATCAAGTTAAAATATTTGCCATGAAACATTGGATTAAGATGAGAACGACTTCTTAAAACACAATATACTGGATTTTGACAGTATTCCTCTCTTCATGTTTGCAGATTATTTCACTGAGATTGTTCCCAAACCTAACTAAAAAAAAAGAAAAGTAATGAAACATGTTTCACTGTATGAGAAGAAATTACTTCTCCTGTTTCTCAAATCTGTCTGTCCGTCTGTCATCTCTCTTCCCCCTTCTCTCCCTCGCTCTCCCTCCCTCCCCCTCCCCTCTCTCTTTCTCATCTATTTATCTACCAACTCATCTATCTATATTCCACCATGGCACCCCAAGGCTGTCTTTCTATTTAATTATCTAACCAACCAATTTCTGTCAACAGTATATATAACTCAACACTGTTCAGGAACCCACATTCAATTTGTTCTAATAGCTTTTTCTGCCCCTATGTCCTGTATATTTTTCTCCAGCTATACTGGCACCTCACTTCCTACACAGGAACTTCTTCATTAGTAGACAGATAGTATGGTACCATTTTTCTGAACGTTCATTGCATATTGTAATCCAACAAATTGATAACTTGTTTCATGTATGTTTCTGCCATTTTGTAGCATACGCGTCTTTCATTGTGTTCATAATATATTGATGTCCCTTTCTCTTTCAGAGGGAACAAGAATGCTCTATTACATATTGATATTTGTAGCAGGGCTTTTTATAATAGGTTTGGGGTTTGCACTGTTAATGACTATTCGGAAGTATCAAAATATAATTAAGTCCTTTTGGCAACCTCCTCTAACAATACCATCACACTATGCAGAGGTATGTATTTCTGCTGACTTGCAATAAAGTCTGACTGTAATAAAACTGTATCTGGAATTCACTTACATTTACATCCTTTATTCCGTAGCACACTCAGACATAGCTTGACTTGACTTGAGACATGTTTATGTATTATGGCGGGTCCTTTTCTTGTGACTTAACATTGCAGCTTCTTTTAGCCAGAACCATGCAGCCCTTGTACCCTGATCCTCTTCTCCCCCCCTACCCCCCCCCCCCCCCCCGTTTGCTGTGTTTGTGATCTGAAGCTAACGATGCAGGTTGAAAACAAAGGAAGTACACCATTAATTGAACATTATCATTAAACCCTGATTTTCAATCATGGATTAAACAGAAACCGTGATTGCTATAAATATAGCAATATAGCAGTTCAAATCTCATCACTGGCTCAAGGTTGACTCAGCCTTCCATCCTTCCAAGGAGGGTAAAATGAGGACCCAGATTGTGGGGGCAATATGCTGGCTCTGTGCTATGGCTCACATGTTGTAAACCACCCTGAATCTAAGGAGAAGGGCGGCATAAAAATTGAATGAATTGAATAAATATGTCAATGAGGCTGGATCATTTAGGGGCAATCTGCACTCCAAAGGCAGGGGGTTACTTTGTCAAAATTGATGTGATGTGCTTTGTTTCATGTAAACATTGTATCGGGTTTTGTCCACTTGAAACAAACAATTTAATGAGGATGCTGGGGCTTTTGCATATAACTGTTGATTAATTCTAGACTTTATTTGATTTCTTGATTTTTTGTGGAAAAAATATTAGATGGAAATTGCTTATCATTGAGTCAGCTAGTATTTTTCAGCAAATGGGAACTAATAATTGCAGTAATTGCAATCTGGATTTGCTCCTTAATTTTTTTTCCTGATATATTATTTATTTATTTTGCAAGTCCTTCTATGCCACAAGTGTCATTATAGTGCTTACATAATAAATTACTGTAGCCTGTATTTGGTTAAAATTTATGCAGCTACATATAACTGAGAATCTAAAAATTAGATTTCAGCAGTGAATTATAAGAACTATGAATTAGCATACCAAGAACATTTAAAAAAAAAAAACTTCTTATATAATCTATATCATAAGAATTGTAAGTAAATATTAATATAAAAATAGTACAAACTATATTGAAGTAAACAGACATACGAGTTAATAAAAGTGAATGTATTTATTTAAATATCATTTTTAAAAATGTAAAAAGCAATTCTAAAACAAAGATTACAATAGTATAGATTAGATTTGAAAACAAACAAACAAACAAACAAAAAGGCCTGTTAGGATGGTAGATCCAGCACTCAGAATGAGTAGAACTGACCTTTTTTATGCATTAGGACTAAGAGCAAAGTATTAGGTATAACAGAACTTGAACTCTCCATGGACCTCTTAAAAACATAACATTAAGGTCAAGCCCTGCGACATTGGCCACACCCCTCAATCTGGTGAGGTTTTTTAAAAAGTCACTTGCAGTCTCCTTCTTCCTAGGGTTGAAAATGATTGGCCCATGGTGAACCAACTAGTTTTGTGCCTAAACTGGGACTAGAACTCAGTCTCTACAGCAAATTGGCTTTTTTGCCGATTAAAAACTTTTTTAAAAATGGTAGATATAGCTACAGTATTAAAGGAAATATTTGATTTTCTCAATGGAAAAAAAAATCCAGCACGGCTATTTTAATTTAGTGATTTTATTCTTGCCAAAAAATTTCAAATAAGACTAGAAAAGAAATGAAACTGAGTCTGATCCATTTCCTGAATGTCATCCGATATGACATATAAAGCCACTTAGTATAGAGCTCTTGCTCCTAGAGATGTTGCAGATCCATCATAAATTAATGTTTAATCTGATTGCAACCTTCTGATATATTCCAACATGGTTAAAGTTAGAGATTTATAACAACCTGAATCACCATTAGCATAAAACATTTTTCTTCACTCAATAGTAGTGCCAGATTATATGCCCCCATCTTTCTTCTTGCAAGTAGATCCCATTTCTGTGAACAAAAATATTAGTTTAAAGTTTGGCACATCTGAGAAATAACATTTGTTTAAAACTGAAATTTCTAAATATAAAATGGGGCGCACAATCAAGACCCCATTTCAGTTATAAATCTGTATGAACATTTACATGAAATGAATGAAACCCCTTACTTCAATAGAATTTTCCTCAATGAAAGTGTTATGAATTGCTTTTCTGTTTACTATTTTGCATTTCAATATTATCATAAGAAATATGAATATAATTTTATTGGTTTCTAACAGTTCTACTGGTTTTTTCAGGATCTTAATGACCCCCAAATGATTACAATTGAAGAATTTCAGAAATCTACAGGAGAAGACCCTTTGGACATTATCTCAGTTACCTCCAAAGCAGATGATGATGAGATTCTGACAAGTCTTGCCAGTGAACATAGTTGATATATAATATGAAAAATATTTTACATCACTTTCATCTTATTCATTACCATCAAGTTTAGGGTTTTTTTAAAATAGAAAGCTTTGGTTTATTCAAACTCAAGCCATAGACAACCGAGGGCAAGGGAAACCATGAAGCTCAGCACCTCCAAGGTGACTTTTTTGAATCTTTGGAAAAGAAGATATTGTTTTTAAGGGAAAAAAGTGAAGGCCCGAGAAATTATTTGTTTCTGTTGAGAGTCCTCTGCTTTTCAGTGTGTGTTCCATGATTCTGTCTTCTACATAAAATCCCTTCCGCTTCCTCACAACATTCATGTACTTGCAAGTCTGATTCTCGGAATCATCTTTCTCCCCAAAGTGCAAATACTCCTCCTTGGTGGATTGTCTGAAATAATCTCCCAGTGATTGAAGATCAATTGCTTATTCTCGTCCTGATTTCATCAGCAAAACCAAAGCTCTCCACTACTGGCAATAATGCCTTGATGACAAAGATGGCTGTCCCTTCCTTCATTTCCTCTTGCAATACTTGGCCAACTTGCTTGGATAGGATGGCATAAACATGGCCTAGGACTTCCACTGATACCATAATATCATAGGTGTACATGGCAGCCATAAGCCTCTAGTGCTTGGGCATGCTTTCTTCATGGATGCAATCAGTTGACCTGAAAAAGGATTGTAACTGTCTCCATTCAGCATCTCTCCTTTGCTCTTGTTCAGCGGTTTTAGGCTGCACTTCTCGTCCTCTTGAGGTTTGTTTTCAGAAATTGGTTTGGCCTCCGTCCTTGATGGAGAGGGAGGTTCCTCTTTATCTCCAGTCTCTTCCATAACCCTCCCTTCCTCTGAATCTTGCCTCTTGAGTGACATCTGCTCTGCAAATCTGCTCATGTCCCATTTTTCCACCAAAGAGCAGACACCCATCAGTGGTTCTTCACACATCGGTCCAGAGAGCGTAGCCAATTGAAGCCCGCTTATGATTTTCTGGTCTTAGGTTTAGAATTTCAGTGTGAATGTTAGGAGAACACAAATCCTGTTGCCTTATTCATATACATTTTTCTAATTATTAGAGTTTTGTCCTATCATACAAGGATAGTTTACACCAGCATTATCATATTAAAACTTTTTGCAGTAGATTTGACATTAAATTTAACTAGTGAAATTATTTGAAATTTCAATGCTGTTAAATACACGAGAGGTATATAACACTTTTGACCTGGTTTTAATTTATAGGCTTGATGTTTACATTATTAATCTTCTTAATTTGGAGCAATCTTAAGAATGTAAATGTCAAGGTTCCAGGTAACATCCAAACTAAATTAGAGTCCAAGTCAAAATGCTCCTCCAAGTTCCAATTTATTCCCAGAGCCATCCTGGCACCATCACTGAGAAACCTGAATCTGAGTTTCCCACTCAGTTGAAAGTTCATATCCCTTGTCCCCCATCCACAAACTTGTCACATTGCCCACTCAGCATGGCAAGTCCCTTCCACTTCCGCCCAGTGGGTGGGCATAGGATGTCCTTGAACCACTCGAAAGAATGTTTTGTGGCTGCATCTGTTTCCTCATGAAAATCACCCCTCCCAAGTTCCCATAAACATCAAGCCTTCTATAGATAGTGTGGCAAGCCGTTAATTTATCACTAACTTCTGCACTTGGCTGACAGTAAAATTAAATACTGTTGACTAGCTGGAGAATGGAATAATGTGTTTTGAATAAGTTTGTGCTCTTCTTGAAGAAGATGGAATCAAGAACTTCCCTGCATGATGGACTGAAGGTCCTAGTAGTTATGTCTGGTGGATCAGATGCAGCCTGTTTATTAATTGGGATCTTGCTTCCAACAATCATGCGATAGCAACAACTTAAAACATTGTAATTTTCTGACTTTAACAGACCAGACTATGATGCAGTTGTAATTTTTGTTTTTTAAAAATTCAATTGGACTGGCTACTAGCAACATTTGAAGATTCCCTGCTCTTCTTGTTGCTAAGCTTACTTAAGCAGTGCTGGATATCTAAGCAATTGCATAAGCATTGAGGTTACTCAGAATTGCTACAGGGTGAGTTCCTACATTTCTTTTTTTCAAGAATCACTAAAGATTGTCTCTTCCTTGGATTTCCTTCCTTCATCATGGCAAGATTTGAAGTGTTCAAGTGTTCAACCTTGTGTGGCACCTATTTAATTACCAATTTAAATAATCATTTCATAGTTTTCATGATACTAGCATGTGATTTCAAAGGAAATTTTGAGTTCTTAAGATATTTTTATACTGTTTTTGCACTGAATTTGTGATGTAAATATATTTGTGTTGTATATAACATTTTCTATCAGAGAAGCAACTTCCTTTTATAAAATAACTGGCAAGAAGGAACTGACTACAGCTAGTTCTTGACCTATGACCATAATTGAGGCCAAACTTTTTGTTGCTAAATGAAACATTTGTTAAAGCAAATTTCGCCCCATTTTACAACCTTTTGTGCCACAGTTAAGTGCATCACTGCAGTTGTTAGCAATATGGTTACATGAATATGGCTTTCCCTTTGACTCTGCTTGTCAGAAGGTCCCAAACATGAGCCTGGCACATTGACAATTATACAAGTCAGTTGTTAAATATCCAATTTTTTGATCACATGACTATGTGGATACTGCAAAGGTTGTATGAAAGATTGTCATAAGTCGCTTTTTTCAGCCCCAGTGTAACTTTGAACGGTCACTAAGTGAGCTATCGTAAGTCAAGAACTACCTGAATATGCTGCTACTTGATTGTACTGAGAGTTCAACTTTAATTGGGCACCCGGCCTAAGATTAATGGTACTTTATGCTGTTTTAAGGATTAAAATTGCTTAAACTTCTTGATAACAGAATTTGTCCTCGTTTTCCTCCTGGTAGTGTGTGTGTGTGTGTGTGTATATATATGTGACACATACAGATAGAATTGTCGGCTATCAATAAAATTAACTGCCTTGGAAATGGCCCTGGGTTGAGCCGAGAGGCAAAAAAGGAGCTGTGATGTTCCTTCAATATACCAGGGTGATTCGACACAAAATGTAACCCTTCCCTGGTACAGACCTGAAGGGATTGGATACTGTAGCCTAGAGGATAATTCTCTGCCTTACAAGGCAAAGGTTGCAGGTTCAAGTCCCAGTGGGTATGGCTAGCTGATGAGGCCAAAATAAGGCCGAAATAGATCTATCCTAGTCTCCCTTAATTTTCAAATTCAGCTTAAACATGTGACATATATATATATTTTACAACAACACAACATCCATTTTACAACAACACAAAGATTGGAACTTCAGCCTGATGGTGAATGTGATTTCGTTTCTTCCCGTGTAGGATTTGGAAATTTCTGGCGACGTTTCGATGAGGTCCCACTCATCATCTTCAGGCTGGTGTTTCTCTCCTCACTTGCGATCAAGGAGAGAAACACCAGCCTGAAGATGATGAGTGGGACCTCATCGAAACGTCGCCAGAAATTTCCAAATCCTACACGGGAAGAAACCCGAATATACCAAGACCATCATGCGGTGGGGACTCCCTAGATCCGCTTCCCAGCTGGGGAGCGAAGCTGGGATGTTCCCAAGCGCGCGCGCTTTCCCCAGCAACGCGCGCGCGGTGGGGACTCCCTAGATCCGCTTCCCAGCTGGGGAGCGAAGCTGGGATGTTCCCAAGCGCGCGCGCTTTCCCCAGCAACGCGCGAGCGGTGGGGACTCCCTAGATCCGCTTCCCAGCTGGGGAGCGAAGCTGGGATGTTCCCAAGCGCGTGCGCTTTCCCCAGCAACGCGCGCGCGGTGGGGACTCCCTAGATCCGCTTCCCAGCTGGGGAGCGGAGCTAGGGTGCCCCAAGCTCGCGCTCCAGCCCACCGCCGCTGGGGTCTTACCGGGGCAAGAGGGGGAAGACCCAGGGAAGCCTCTGCCCGGCGGGGAAACTCCACCATCTACGGATGCGTGGAAGGGCACGCATGCGCAGATGGTGGATATTCCAAATGTATCTGTGTTCAGTCTCCAAAACTAGGGAGCTCTGTATTAAGCCAAACCTGAATTCTTAAAATGCTTGTGTTAAGTACCACATGAAATGTAGTATTAATATTGAACTCAGCCAATGATTGGCAGTTACCCTTTATCTCATTGGTGGAAAGTGCTAACATGCAAGAAAGCAACTGAGTATTGTTTTTTTTAATGTGCAAAAATATGAGTAAATAAAAGTCTCTTTTTGAATGTAACAGACTTACGGCTGGAATTAAGAGTGGTGTGCTGTACAATTTTTGAAAATATTTGCATTTAACACTTTGTGTACCATTTCCTAGTGCTTTACAGACCACTCTTAAGTGGTTTTCAGCAGGTGTCAAATTTGTGGGCCAGATGTGTCATGGGTTGGTCACGCCTACCTCCATGAAGAGGAAAAAAGTTGTGATACTTGATGTGCTGTTCCGAGTGTGACACCCCTGGTTTACAGAGTGCATATTGCCCCCAGCAGTCTGGGTCCTTATTTTACCCACCTTAGAAGGAAGGAAGGCTGAGTCAATCTTGAGCCAGTGAGAATTGAACTTCTAGCAGACAGTAGAATTAGCCTGCAATGCTTCTTTCTAATCACTGCACTACTATGGCTCTCATTTAATGAGTTAGAAGTCAGTTCTGTTCATTACTTGTTCAATGCATGCTAGAATTATTTACCAAAGTCTGGGCAATACTTCAGCTGTCTTTGTATCATAGTACAGTGTTCCCTCACTTTTCGCGCAGGATGCGTTCTGAGACCACCCACAAAAGTCAAATTTCCGCGAAGTAGAGATGCGGAAGTAAATATACTATTTTTGGCTATGAACAGTATCACAAGCCTTCCCTTAACACTTTAAACCCATAAATTGCGATTTCCCATTCCCTTAGCAACCATTTAGTTACTCACCATGTTTATTTATTAAAGTTTATTTTAAAAAAATATTTATTAAAGACGGACGAATGTTTTGCAATGACATATGATGCCACCGGGCAGCAAAAACCGTGGTATAGGGGAAAAATACGCTAACTTTTTTAATTAATATTTTTGATATTAATGAGTATAGACTTTTCGCGAAGTTTGAACCTGCGAAAATCGAGGGAACACTGTATTTGGAATACCCTGATATGACACCAAACCTAACTCTTTAAAAAGCCCCAGAAACAGCTTTTCATATAATCTTTAGCTACAGGTATACTGCTGTATACCTGTATACCTATAATATTTAGCTGAGGTATACTGCTACAGCTGTGCAAGTGTTTGAAATAAGTAATTTATAAAGTATTAGCTCAAAACACCTTCCTTTTAAGTTCCAATGCGGCAAATCTTTGTGAGATTTGCACATTGCTTTATTTTGGATTATCTGCACAGACAACACAGACAGAGATAGCTTTTAAGCAGTTGTAGAAGCCATGCAAAAAATGTAGCTGCTTTATTGGTTCAAGGCGAGGGCATTATCATAATTATGACCATTATCTTTCTTCTTCCATTTCCTTTTCTGAAGTCCATAGATAAGTTTCTTTCCCTCAAATAAAATTATCAGGCAGTGTGTCTGATAAACATCAAGGAGAAAATCCATGGGCAGCATATTGGAGACTCCATTTCCCCATTTCTGTATTGCACCTTTTGGTAATATACAGGTAAGATAAAGAAACACTGCTGTGGGATCATCTCGTAAAATCATGGTGATATATAAAACAAAGCATTTTATGTTGCTGATTATTTGACTTTAATGTAATTACAATGAACAAAATAGTTTAATCTTTGAAATATCATCTGCTCCAAGAAAAAACGAAACAGGACAACTCTTAGCATGTCAAGTTTGCTTCATAGTCTGTCCTTTGAGAGGGCTGAGAAAGTCTTTAAGAGATGATTACATGGGTAGATTTATTTTCTAGCTATGGAAAAAGTCAAAGCCATGCAAGGTAGGAAAAGTAGCGTACAGTATTTGCTTCTGGAGACCTTCTATAGTCAGACTACACCAGTGTTTCCCAACCTTGGCAACTTGAAGATATTTGGACTTCAACTCCCAGAATTCCCCAGCCAGCGAAATATCTTCAAGTTTCCAAGGTTGGGAAACACTGGACTAGACCAATTTGAGTATTCATAATTTAACAGAATTTTAAAACTGTATTGCATACCATAATTTTCAGTATATAGTTAGTCTAGATTAATATATCACCACTTTGTATACATGTTCATTTATATAAATTAAATATCTAAATTTTATTGGAAAACATTTAAGATGATACTCTTGCCATACATTGTAATAAAAATATATACTCTCCACTGATCTTTTTAATTTGGAATCTAGAAGATCACATCTAAAGATACACAGAATAATAATAAGAGTTCCTGAATTTTTTTAAACATAAAACTTTCCTTTACTCTGCATGTTGTATTAGCATATAAAATACACAACAATTCCGCATTAAAATAACTGCAATCTATATGTATAAATAATATATGAACAGAATCTTAAGTGATATAAAAATCTTTAACAAAATGCCTACATATTGTAAAATTTCATAGCGATTTTTGATACGTGAAATCTATCAGCACTTTTAGGGACCATCCCATTTTAAGGCATGCTGTGCTAAAAAAATTAAGCTCTTAGTGCATTTACATAGCACAGGCTATTCACAAACTTGTGAAATTAGTATTATATGAAGCAACATTTTGGAATAGGGCATTTGTTTACACAATCATTTTTTAAAAATTGAAGATTAAAGAAGTGCCATGCATTACCATATAATGATGGAATTTTGCATCCTCTCACTTTTCCATCACTAAATGTCTCTTGGCTGATGCCATCTGAAAAGTTACTAGGCTTATTTGTGCTTAAGAGCAGTAGGTGTTCTTAAAAATCTTATATATTTATAATATTCCCTATGCATCCATCAGAACAAAACAATGCCAGTTGCAATTAAGGGTTAGGATTATAGAATACAGATAACCATAATATATACATATGAACAAATTTGTTCTAAAAATTTGGAACAAAATCCTAAAATCAGTTCACTTTTAAAAAATAAATAAACATACAATGTATGTAATTCAATGAGCTTGGCAAAATAAAAACAAAATTTAAATTATATTATTTACATAAAAAGTTTCAATGCAGGATGAAGAAAACGGATTCTTATCCCCACAATTCTTCTGTTCTTCCAAATTTGTAGATTAGAGTACTACAAAAACAGAAATTTAGATCTGTTAAGTTAAACATTTTGTTCTTCAGTAAAAAGGCACAGTAAAACCTAGCATATATTTCAATTAATTGATCCATCACTTGTTTAAAAAGCAAAAGCATATGACAATAAGCTTCTCATAAGCAAAAAAGCGTATGACAATAATGGATTTACAGTAATTCCAATATAATCCATTATCCAGTGCTTTGGCGATATCTTTTCAAACAACACTTTTTAAAAGGTGGAAGTTAAACTAGCATACCGACAGCTTTATTAATTGAATTAGTTAAATTTTATTTATTTTTTCCTCTAATGCGGGGGCGTCAAACTAGCGGTCTGCAGGCCAGATGCATTATGCACAGGTCATGTCCACCCCAGCTCCACGAAGGGAAAACTTGCGATAAATCACATGACTGCAACATCACGCGACAAGTTTGACACCCATGCTTTAATGGAATGCATTATCATTTCCAGAAGAGATCAGTGCTGGATAAGTTAATGCACTCTTTAATTTTCAAAGGAATTCAACAAAATAAAGAAATATGAAACCAGAGAGATGAAGGATTGGAAGCCACATTGCCTGTTAATCTAATTACCGCTTTAAAAGAAAACAGTAAGAAACTTCATCACGACTTTTAAAGTTGCTATATATTAAACACTGTGTAAACATGCTGTGTAAACCAAATGGTGTGGGAAAGAAAAGGAAGATAAGTCAACAAACCCAAAGGGCTATTCTTAAAATGTACAAAGATTTTAGTTGTGTGTTTTAATGAAGAACTGCTTGAATGGAAACATTTCAGGGAGAGAAAAGGATAAATAATATTTGACCTCTCAGATTTATTGGTGAAATTGTGCCTAATCACCTTTACTTTTGACCTCAATTGTGTTGAACTGGTGTGGCATTGTTATTGGCAGGCATTTCAAAGCAGGTGGCCTATCAAAAGTATTGTCTAATTTTTCCATCTTAAGAGGAAAGGCATGTAATAAATGATTTTTTTAAAAAAAAACCTGCAATAACCTTGTGATTAGTCTCTACCTGCAGTACATATACAAACAAGGCTATGCAAATCTTTAACTGTGATAATAATATTAGTCACAAGTTTTAAAAGATTTAATGCTGTCTATAGAGCCTCCCTTAATGAGCAAAAGTTAGTGGAATAAATACTGAAGAAAAAGAAAAAAAAGATGTACTGTTCCTTCTGGTTTCATCTTGAGAACTACTTGATAATAAAAATTGGGGCCTAAAATACATTTGCACAAAGCATTGTTTTTCAGATGTTCAAGGACACAAGTTGAAGGAAGCTTAATCACAGAACCAATATATACCCCCTTTGTTCTGTATGTCTGAATAAAACAATTCTCCAGATGTTTGATCAGACAGAAGAGACAAGGAAAAGTATTCTACTATGTGGTGGTAATTTTGTTTTTGAAAATCTAAACAGCAGTATGGAAATTAGAAATGGATTTATTACCTAACCTATCAAATGATAGTAGCAGGAAATCTGATGCCTTGCATATACCACAATGGAGTAGCCTAGTGTATGCCCTATTTTAATTATTTCCTGTTTTACTAGCTTTAATATTTACTTAACTTCTAATTTTTATAAACAGTAATGAAGAATCTGCTGTCTGAATTAACAATTTAAAATATTAACTTTAACTTACTCATTCAACTCTTTAGGCATTGGTACTTACCTAAAAAATATCAAAGCATTTTGAAAAAACACAGCTAATCCTGGGTATACAGTAATATCTAAAAATAAAATTCCAAAATGCATTTTTTATTTTGATAAAAGGAAAAAGGTAAAAGTTATTACATTCCAATTATAAAATTCAAAGGTTTAAAAAAAACTATACAAGCTGAGCCTTCCTAGGATTGGAGCCCTTTAAAATTCTGAATTGCTACTCAGTTTGAAGTTAAACTGCAGCTAGGGCAAGTAGAGGCTTTTTAATCCATACCTATATATCTGAATTTCAAAAGATTACTTAGCTTATTTAAAAATCCAATTGATATGTCTATAATCATTAGATTATGTGAAATAATGCTCTTTTCCAGGTTTTTGAGATTATCTTTGTCTCCTTTAAAACTAAAAATTCTCTGTAATACTTTAAAGCTAAAGGTAATTTAAGAGTTGGCACAAATTACAGTCTGCTGAAATGATAGTCTATCCTCTTATACATCGTATTTATACAACATGGTTCTGTATTAGTAGTATAATCACAATTCACTTTATCTAATTTTCTGGATTCACACAATATGTTGAACTGTGAACTAATCAGACTGGGTTCAATCAAGCACAATAAGAGAAAATTTAACATTAGCTACAGTACTTTGTGTATATGTTTGTGAAAACAGAATTGCAATTTATTCTTACTATACAGAAAAGGAAATGAAGCCTGTCTTATAAAAAAGACAATTTCTACTTAGTATATGGGTACGTACAGGATAAAAGCACTAAATTAGTTAAGCAAAAGCATTGTTGATTTAACTTGAAAGCAGTTGCAAAAGATAGTATATTTGTCTAATGGGGTTTAGATTCAAAATAAAAAATATGGTTTGGAGTTCATGGAGGTCTTAAGTAGAGCACCCCTCTGCATCTTTTCTCAAGATACTATAGCTGTAATTGACAAATGCAGTGCAATTCCAGTGCTAGTATTTAGTCTCGTGATCTAAGTATCTCTAACAATTTTACTAGATTTTTATCCCACATTTATTACTTCATAAATAACTCATGGCAGGGAACATATGTAATACCCCTTCCTCCTATTTTTCTCACAACTGCTATCAAAAATATTTAGCTAAGTGTGTGTGACTGGCTCAAAGTTAGCCAGCTTTCATGCCTAAGGCTAGAACTAGACTCCATCAAACCTCATTTAAGGTGAGAGCAACAGAAATGCTTTTGCTTTTTCCAATACTATCAACTCTGAAGCTGGCCTAACTGAGGCCTATGATGTTGCCAAAATGGAGATGAGGGTTAGGGAGAAGGAGTAGAGATAGCGTGTGTGTGTGTGTGTGTGTGTGTGTGTGTGTGTGTGTGTGTGTTTAGCCAAAACAAATAGTTTCCTCTGGAAACCAAGGCATTCCCACAGGTAGCTGAAGACAGGAGGAGTGAAGTTACCAAGCAATTGGACAGCACCTTCACTGGACCATGTGACTGACTGACTGGGAAAAGATGGGAAATTTATGCTTTTAATTAGGTGAAAACCACAGAAACCATTAGACTTGGTTTTCAGCACTCTGTGCCAATACGATATGTCCAATAAAACTGTTCTTTAAGGCAGTGTTTCCCAACCTTGGCAACTTGAAGATATTTAGACTTCAACTCCCAGAATTCCCCAGCCAGCGAATGCTGGCTGGGGAATTCTGGGAGTTGAAGTCCAGATATCTCCAAGTTGCCAAGGTTGGGAAACACTGCTTTAAGGAATCTACCTGCCTTGGAGTTCTTTTGCAATGGCTACATTACCGTACTTGGAATCTTGATATTAAACCGACTCTTGAAAAATACTCTGTACCGGCAGTCCTTGACCTACAGCAGTTTATTTAGTGATTATCTGTGGTTACAACTGCACCGAAAAAGTGACCTACGGCATTTTTCACACTTCTGACTATGGCAGAATCCCTGTAGTCATGTGATCAAAATTTAGATGCTTGGCAACTGACTCACATTTATGATGGCTGCAGTATCCCAGGATCACGTAGTGGGGAAGCCAAATTCAATTAACAATTGTGCTAATAACTTAACAACTGCAGTGATTCACTTAACAATTGTAGAGAGAAAGGTGCAAAATGGAGCAAAGTTCACTTAATAACTGTCTTACTAAGCAACAGAAATGTTGGGCTCAATTGTGATCGTAAGTTGAGGATTATCTGCATAGAATTTTGTCTGCCAAGGCATTGCTATCAAACTGCCCAGCGTCACTTTCGTGAGATAGGCAGCTATATAAATGTGATAAATAAACTGAAGTAATTTTATTCTTATATAGCCCTGTTCAGAACAATTAAGAGAACCTTTCCTGCATTTTAAAATTCTGCACTAAGCATCTTCAGGAAAGCATATACTAAACAAAACTCTACTTTTCCAGTTCAAACCGTTTTTTCCAATTTTTCAACTACCGAACAGTAATACATATTACACAAATTGGAGAATTTACTCCAGTATTTTGAAATTACTTTAAGCTATATTGTAACCATTTTATTTTATATTGTACTTTTATGTTCTGTCCTATATTCTATATTGGATATTTTTAACAGTAAAGCAGTCTGAATATTTATGTTCTATTTATGTTAAATATTTTCAAAATACATAATTATTGTGCATTTGATTGGTTTAAAATGCTAGTTATTTAATGATTTAAAAACTTAAGTGTGTTTTTCCTCCCCTTATTATTAAAAAATAGGAAGAAAGGACTCTTACTCTGGGTAACATATGCTCCAAAAAGGATCCATATAGAAGCAATAAGGGAGCCAAACATCAACATGAAGCCAATGAAGAGCCAGACACGAGCACCTAAAACAAGATTTACATTAGTTGGATCAAACTTTACTTTTATGTGTTAAAGATTTCAGTGATTAAAAAGGACACATTAGCAACAACTATATTATTTTCAAATTCCAGATCAATAGCTCTTATAAATTCAAAGAAATTAAGGTGCAATACAGTAGAAGATTAACCAGATAAATGTTATCTTAAAACGAGCCGGGGTGGCGCAGCAGGTAGAGTGCAGTACTGCAGGCCACTGAAGCTGACTCTAGATCTGTAGGTCAGCGGTTCAAATCTCATTACCGGCTCAAGGTTGACTCAGACTTCCATCCTTCCGAAGTGGGTAAAATGAGGACCCGGATTGTGAGGGCAATATGCTGGCTCTGTTAAAAAGTGCTATTGCTAACATGTTGTAAGCCGCCCTGAGTCTAAGGAGAAGGGCGGCATAAAAATAGAATGAATGAATGAATAAATAAATAAATAAATTTGAGCTAAATAATTAAGTGACATTGAGCAATGTCAGTATGGGTCAATTTAAAGAGATCTATTTTGGTAAAGCCCCCTTCCTTCACAATGAAGTTCATTGGGAGACTTGTTCAAATAATGCCTGCAAAGATACAATGGAATCAGACTTTAAACACACAGCGCCCAATGTTCATTAATAAAACTGTATTAAAGCAAGAACCTTTCCTGAAATTATCAAAGATGTTTGTACCCCTTCCTTTGTTCAGCCTCAAAATTTAACACTTAAAAAAGAACTACTTTTACAAAGCAACATTACTGTTGTTTTGCCTCAAATGCAGGAAGGAAACGCATGTGTGACTACCTCTTTCTTCTTGCCTTGTGGTACAAAATAAGGATAGAAAGTTGTGACGTGGTGCGTCTTCTCCTAAATAATAAGATTTTGGATCAGGACTCACCTGTTCTTCCAAAACATCCATCACCATAACTGTCACCTCTTACTTGAGCATTTGATACAGCATTTATCCTGCAACATATTCACAAAGAAATCTTAAAAACAGAAAAAAAACAAATAAAATCCATTTGATTACATTTCTCCATTTTGTAATTCATTTTAGCTTATCTTTCTTTGAATTTAATGTAGTGCAGACAAGATATGAAATCCAAAATATTACAGCTCAATAATCAATGTTTAAAACAGGAATAGTTATTTTAATGTATTTTTTTTTTTAAAAATTATATACCCAAAGACATTACATAACTTACAAATATATATCGATAGGAAGCGCAGTTCCTATTTGAGTTATAGTTCAAGATCGGCCTATGAGTCTTTCATATACTTATCATTTAAATTAAATATTTATAATGCAAATATAATTCATTTTCATATCAAGTTCTTCTGTTTCTAATTTCAAGTTCTTCTGTTTCTAATATCAAGTTCTTATGTTTCTAATTTCTATTCTACTTTTTATCCTATTTCTTCTAATTCTTATATGGATTGATCTGAGCTCTGTTATCAGAGGCCTTTCCTGAAGGCCTCTCTAGCCAATAACAGAATTCTGGATCGATCTGGAGCTCTGTTATCGGCTGCAGGGGCCTTCAGGAAAACCTTGAGGTGTGCGAGGCCTGGCTCAACTGTCCAAAGCTGAAGAAGTTCCTGAAAACCTCTAACAGCAAAAAGGAGGCTGGGAGTAATGCACACAAGTTGGTCCGTAGGGCCATTTTTTTGTTGTTCCCCAGGCTCCAGGAGGCTTTCACGAAGCCTGAAGAGAGAAAAAATGGCTGAAAAGTAGGCTGAAAATCAGCTGGCCAACGCACACATGCGCACTGGAGCTGACACAGGGCAACACTTTGCATGCCCTCAGATATGGCTCCGCGTGCCACCTGTGGAACACATGCCATAGGTTCGCCATCACTGGTTTAAGGCTTTGTTGGTTTCTGTTCCACCTAAAAAGCCCGAGATAATGAGTTCTGCCTTAGCCATGAAAGCGAGCTGGATGATCATGGGCCAGTTATTCTCTCTCAGCCCATCTCAGCTAACAAGATGGGATGTTGTGGGGAAAATAAAAGAATAGAAGAAATAGAAGAAAGGAAGTGTGTCGAATATGTCATCACCCTGAGTTATTTGTAAAAATATAAAGGTGGAACACAAACCAACAAAAATCCATCGATTCGGAATGATGGTATGGAAATCTTTACTGCAAACAAGAAACTTCGTTTTTAAATAATTTGTTTTTAAAAACAAATCTTTATGCATGCAGGTAGTCCTCCATTTACAACTGTAATAGAACCCACTCATTATGGTTTTAAGTTGTGATAGTCGTAAAGCAGACATCACATGTCCAACCTGATTTTAAACCTTTTTTTTTAGATAGTTGATAAGTGAATCACTATGGTCAGTAAGTGAATTTGTGGTCATTAAGCAAATCCATTGTTTGCTATGGGGCATTTTTGCAAAAACCAGAAGTAAATTCAGCCTTGAATCCCTACAAATGAGAATCCTGAGGATTCTCTCCCTGAATCTGCAGAGAAGGGCAGCATAGAAATCCAAATAAATAAATTCATTCTGGTTTCAGCAAAAACATAAATCACTGTTGTATCACTATGGTATGCTGCAAATGGTCTTAAATAAAGGCAGTTACTATGCACCCAAAATCTAGTCCCATGACCAGTGTTCCCTCTAATTTTTTTTGGGGGGGGGGGCGGAAAAGTATAGTGTCTGAGCGGCAGTCCCTTTGGGACTGGGCGGCACAGAAATAATAAATAAATAAACAAACAAACCCACCCTGTTTTGCCTCAGAGAATTTCAAAATAAAATACTGTACTGTGTGTCTATAACAGTGAGCTCATAATAGGGCAACTCTATCAATATCAAAATGCCACTTAAATAGTTGAGCTAGTTTCAAACTAGATTTTGATTTTCTTTCTCTCTTCCTTGCTGTCATTCTTTTTCTTTCTCTTTTTCTTCCTCTCTTTTTTCTGTTTCTCTCTCTTCCTCTCTCTCTCCTTCCCTCTCACTCTTTCCCTCTCGGCTTCTGGGCAGGTTTGGAAAACTCTGAGTTGATGATGATTTTTAAGTGAGCGATTGCTCACTGCTCAGCTTAGAGGGAACTATGCCCATGACAAGGAGAGCAGCTGTTGGAATTTCAGAACCAGGTTGTAAGTACATACATACATACATACATACATACATACATACATACATACATACATGTCATTTTATGCAAACATGACTCCTGATGACTATAAAGGTACATATATTTTGGAGAAGATTTGGAAATGGAATTGCTATGGCAATTTTTAATATTTTTAATCCGGTCAACAACTTTGGGATTTTTTAGTGGTGTCACATCCAATCTAACCCTAACTTTTGAAATTCTGCTTAGCTTTTTCAACATCAGCCAACATAAACAATGTGTTATCCTCCGCCATGATTTTATATTGACTTACATGAAAAAGGCTAGGGTAGAAAATACTCCACAAGTGTGAAATGCGTGATTCATTTCTTCTGTCTTAGGATAAGCTACTGCAGCATCTATCATTATCCACCAACCTGTAAAAAACTGTAAAAATATGATTGATCAAATTAATTCCAAAACTACTTTAAAAATGTGATACATATATCTCTTTCTTTCCAATATCATCACTCCTTTTTAAACACCATAATCATGTAAACTTTTGTCATTCAATTTTATAACTTAAACTAAGCTTTTAAACAAAATAGTCACAAATTATTCCTTTCTAATGACATTCAGACAATTGAGTCCAAAATGTATGTTGTTAAATGAAACATTTGTTAAGTGCATTTTCCACATTTTACGACTTTGCTTATCACAGTTAAGTGAATCACTGTCATGATTAGTTTAGAAACAGTTTTAATGTGAATATGTCTTTCCCATTGACTTTGCTTGTAAGGTCACAAAAGGTGATCACCTCCCCCAGAGACACTGCAACAGTTATAAATAGGAGTCAGTTGCCAAAGCATCCGAATTTTCGTATGATCATTGGAATGCTTCAGAGCTTGTTACGTGTGAAAAAGGGTTAAAAAAAACCACTTTTTCAGTGCCGTTATAAACTAAAACTGTTGTAAGTTGAGCACCACCTGCAGTAAAGTGAACAAACTTATTTGTAATCTATACTATTATATTTCATTATAACAACCACTGTAAAACTGAGCCAAATAGACTCCATGACTTTGAGAGAAGGGTCTCTTAACCCTCACCTTTCACATGAATTATCATTCTTTTTCAAGCACCTTAACTTTTGTTGTTAGTGCTCCTTATCCACCTAAGGTCATGTCAGATTCTGAGGAGGATGAGCCAGGCCCCTCTGGATATCACAGTTAAGTGAATCACTGTCATTATTAGTTTACAAACAGTTTTAAAGTGAATATGTCTTTCCCATTGACTTTGCTTGTAAGGTCACAAAAGGTGATCACACCCCCCAGAGACACTGCAACAGTTATAAATATGAGTCAGTTGCCAAAGCATCCAAATTTTCATATGATCATTGGAATGCTTCATTGGAATGCTAAGGGGGTTGCCAGATGAAGCAGAGAGTGAGGTAGAAAGTGACTTAAGTGAGCCCTGAGGAACCACTAGAGGGGGCCGATGTGACAATGGGTGAGTGGTCCCAGTCAGAGAGTGAGGAAGACATGAGAATGGAAAGACATTGGATTGATCCTAGCTATAGAAGATTGCTCCAAAGGCGAGAGGAGTTACAGAATAAAAGGTATTAGTTTACAGCCTTAGCCTCTTTGAGCGTGATGTCACTTCCAGGCAGTATAAAGGAATAGAACTGTGGGAAATAGGACATGCAGAATCAACATTGTTCAATGGAAGAGATGTGAGGCTGGGAGGTGTGATTGAACAAGGCTTATAAATCATGATTTCAGCTTCAATAAGGGACATGTAATGAATGGAGTTTATCTAAGGAATGCAAATAAGTCCAGGTTTCTGGTGCTCTTCCCGGATATAGATTACAATTAGCTCTAAAGAGAAAAGTAAATTCTTCTGTGCCATTTTAAACCCCTGCATTTCATTATAGATGCTTGTGTTCAAATAAAGAGTGGATTTTATCATAAAATAAGTGATTTCTCAGTTGGGGTTCGCTCCGAGGGCCTAGCTACGGAACAACTTTTGGATTGCATTCTGCAAAATACACAAAGCAATGCAGAATAGAAACATAAAAATAGTATGTATATACCAATAAAGGAGAATATTTGTAACTCAGGGTTGAAAAGAGGGGTCCTTGGTGCTCTTTGAGCTTTGTTATTTTCTTGCAAATATTTCATTACCCAAACTAGGTAACATCATCAGTTGGATAATGATAAATCTGCAAGAAAACAGCCAAGTTCAGAGAGCACTGAGGATGTCTCAGTGTATTTTATCCAAAATTATCACATATATGTATTAAATTCTACTATTCTTCTGGTTGTTAATATTAATAATTGCATAAAAAGACACATCCGAATAGCCTTTTGTAATTTGAAAATTTACATTCTTAAGTCATTTACTGTAATATGGTAAATTCTCCCCTTCAATGACTAAATGGATCGGGGGAGGGGGCAATCACTTGAAAAATAGTTATTAATACTGGAACACTTATAAAGTCTATCTTGAATAATGTTAACTAGCCATCATTAAAAATATATTTACCCATAAAGCATGTGAACTTTCAGTTCTCTGCTGTACTGTGGGAAAGAGGTTTTTCTAGTTTGCACAAGAAAACAAACATTTCCAAATTTTGAAATCCATTCCACTTTCAAGGCTTTTTTTTTAAACACAAAGCATCTTTTTGTAGCCAATAAATAAATATTACTTTTCAAATAGATATGACTGTGTTAGTTGGATTTATTCAAAGCTCACGATACTTAAAAAGTGTTTGATCCATTGTATGTATTTTTATTTCAGAAACTTTACAAGAACACAATTCCGAACACTGTTATCTATCCCTATCTTTCCCTAAGGCAAATTTTTGTGGAAATATGTGAAGAACTGCAGTGTAAGAGACAAAATGATGTCCAAGATGTTCCAATGCAATACATACAAATATAAATTGAGAGATTTTACTGAGAAGTGGGAAATAAGTAAAATAATAAACTTTTCAAGTTTTTCTTTATGTTAGCCTACACAACTACAAAAAAAATATTTTTAAAATACAAGAAATAGATGGTAAATCATTTCCACAATCTTGCCAGCTCTTAATCGCTGACTTACAGATGGCTGAGATTGATTTGAACTACTTAATATGACTACTTTCAAATACATTTTGGATATCAAAATATTATAAGCATCAACATGTTTACATATTTGCAGGTCTACATAGCTCACAGAGAACCAGTAGCTCTCCTTCCAATTCCTTGCCAATGGATATTGTACGATTTACACAATAATGCATGAATTCTCATATTGGTAAGGATCTAAGGCAGTGATTTTCAACCTTTTTTGAGCCGCGGCACATTTTTTACATTTACGAAACCCTGGGGCACATTGAGCGGGGGGGGGGGAGGGATAAAAAAAGTTTGGACAAAAAAATTATCTCTCTTCCTCCCCTTCGCTCTATTTCTTTTTCCCTCCCTCTTTCTCTCCCTTTCTTCCTCTTTCTTTCTCTCTCTCCCTCTTTCTCTTCCTTCCTTCCTCTTTTTTGCTCTCTTTCTCTCTCCCTCCCTACCTCACTCTATGTCTTTCTCTCTATATATTTCCCTCCCTCCCTCTCTCTCTTTCTTTCTCTTGTTCTCTCTTGCTTTCTTTCTCTCTCTCTTGTTCTCTTTCTCTTTCTCTCTCTTGCTTTCTTTCTCTCTTGCTTTCTTTCTTGCTTTCTCTCTCTCTTGCTTTCTTTCTCTCTTGCTTTCTCTCTCTCTTGCTTTCTCTCTCTTGCTTTCTCTCTCTCTTGCTTTCACTCTCTCTTGCTTTCTCTCTCTCTTGCTTTCTTTCTCTCTTGCTTTCTCTCTCTCTTGCTTTCTTTCTCTCTTGCTTTCTCTCTCTCTTGCTTTCTCTCTCTTGCTTTCTTTCTCTCTGAGCTTCGCGGCACACCTGATCATGTCTCGCGGCACACTAGTGTGCCGCGGCACACTGGTTGAAAAACACTGATCTAAGGAATCATCAGTAACAAGAGGTCACCTCACTTTATTATTAGAACTGAGAATCCATCCATTTTTTGGTAAAATGTTATAGACATAAAATTATAGGTGTCTCTTTAGTAATCTGAAAAAAAGAAATTAATCCAGTTTTTTTCTTTTATATGCAAAAATAAAATAAGAAAAACTCATAAATATATGTAACTCATACTAATCAAACCTAATTTTATATTTATGTATTGTACACTGTCAATGTCATGTCATGCTACACAAATGATTAAAACTATTTCAAAGTAGTTGGATGCAACAAGCTCTTACAGAATTTAGATATAGGTCATGATATTACTAAGACTTAAAATCAGTCACAAATGTCATATGACTTACCAAAACCCCAGCCACCACAGAAGCAACTGTATTTCTTCTTTCACCCCAATCTATACATTCACATTCAGGCCAACGGAAATTGTCTAGGAAGCCTGCCATTTTTCAAGGTCAGTTGGGCTTCTTTACTCTTGATTTTTGTTAGTCCCCACCGCTAAACAAAAGATTAGAACAGCAAACTGAAAATAAGTGTGGTTATTTTCATGTAAATAGCCTGGATCAGATAAAATGGTTGTTTCAAAGAACTCAATTATACTTTTGTTTTGTAACACTAGACCCAAAATATACTTAAGAATGCTTATTGTGCATTTCTCAGTATTTTGCAATATTGAGTTTTGGAGGGGAACATTAATAGTGGCATGCTCAAAGCCTTTGAGCAAACTTAGGAGAGATATTTAAATAACTTTCTGGCTCATAACTTAGTTAAATGAGCAGAAACCAAACCAAATGCTCAATTACAGTCTTTTGAGGAGGGGAGCCTACCTATAGTACAGGAGGGATTTAAAAAATGAAGATCAACATTTGTACCTTGGAGGCTGATACTCCACTATCAAAGCCCCTTAAGACCATGAAGAAAAGGAAAGCAATGAATTGCACAGAATATTATTCCATCAAATCAGAAAGAACACTTTCAAAATTATCAGCATGAACAGTAAGTTAAAAAGCTACATTCTTTGTATGAACAACCTACATTCTCTTTATAAACAAATAGAGAAATATTAATAAGCCTACACATGTTTGATCATTACAACTGAATGAATGTTGCATTGATTTCAATTATAACTAAGTTTAATACTCTGGATTTGACACTTGTATTCCATTTTTACATTCCTATACTTGTGCATTTATACAATGATTTCTCTCAGTTCTTCAGCATTAAAATAGAAAAATAGTAATGTGTATGTTTACACAAGGTATACAGACACAAAAATAAACACTCATCTAGATATGTATTTATACAGAATAATAATTCTTACTTTAGAGGCTATGTCTAGGTTTACATAATATATTAGTCTAAAATGTGATCAGCTTGTACATGGTTCTGTAAACTTCAGATAACTAGATAAATACAGTAAATCAACATTTAAGAAACAATGAATTAACAGGTTATTTCAATAGTCATGAATGAGCATTGACAGGAAAGCATATTTAATAGTTCTAGGGAAAAATACTCAGAAATTATCTATGAATACAATAGTTATAAGAAAAATAAAGTTAACTATATATAGTATACTGTACTGTATTCCCTTTTAGCACAATACACAGAACCAGGAAGTGATAAATTAGTAACCCATGTTCCCTATTCAGAGAAAGGAATTTTTATCATTGCAAAACACAAGAAGGAACAGAGAAAATTTTAATAAACTTTTAAATAAAAAATATCCTCAGTTTTGGGGAAACAGGTTCAAGATTAAAAAGAGACACTTCTTTTATTTTACAACTAAATAAAATAAAAGATGGAGATAAAAAAGTATATCCATTGAGGCTTTCTCTTTTTACAAAAATACCTATTAAGTACATCTAACTCTTGTAACCAATTTTAGAAACGTAGATAGAAACATAGAAGATTGATGGCAGAAAAAGACCTCATGGTCCATCTAGTCTGCCCTTATACTTTTTCCTGTAATTTGTCTTAGGATAGATATATGTTTATCCCAGGCATGTTTAAATTCAGTTACTATGGATTTACCATCCATGTCTGCTGGAAGTTTGTTCCAAGAATCTACTACTCTTTCAGTAAAATAATATTTTCTCACGTTGCTTCTGATCTTTTCCCCAACAAACCTCAGATTGTGCCCCCTTGTTCTTGTGTTCACTTTCCTATTAAAAACACTTCCCTCCTGAACCTTATTTAATCCTTTAGCATATTTAAATATTTTGATCATGTCCCCCCTTTCCCTTCTGTCCTCCAATTTTGTGCTGTACTTGCTACTCCCCAAAAATATTCAGTCTGACGCTGAAACAATAAATATATCATAAATAAATAATCATTCTAAATGAAGATGAAAGAGCAATTTATGCAATTCTTAGCAAAACTAGGAAGAAGCAATCCATCAATTCCCTTTCAGATATTTTGAATTATAACTGCAATAAACCCAAGATTGTGCAGCCAATATCAGAGTATTTGGGTTCTAACAATTTTGAAATTGCTGGATGAATTATAACCTCCAACTATTATGTCCAATTCAAGACTGAACAAATTCTATAGATTATGTTTCTTGCACAAGTTAATGTACAAACCTAGGATAGCACAGTCAGCACTTGTTTCTTTGTTCTAAATGCATAGTTTCATTTAGAAGCCCACACAATTCACGTCCATTATTTAGAATTAGATTATAAAGTGCACAACTACTGAAGACTAGATATTAATATAATCAAATCAAGAACTTAAGATATAATTGTATGAAAATTTACCTGGTAATTAAAACACACTCAACTCTAAAAGAAACTATTGTCATTCACAATTTATTATTCATGGTGTCCAAGGGGAAAGCATTTTGAAATTCCCTGATATTTCCCTGCAACTTGCGACCTAGTTAAGGTGCAGTCGTAGATGACATTATGGCAAACGGCTAAGCCGTAGAGAAATACTGGTAGCTGAGGAAGCAAGTTGTTGCTAAAGTTATGCTCATTTTTGCTTGACTCTGCCGGGCAGCATGATCTGTTTTGGTTTTTTTTTTTAAAAACATGATTTTTCCCTGACTTTTAAACATTTTAATACAATTTGGTTTCCCCCCCTAATTTATTCCAGGGTTTTTTCACAAATTCCCTGATAATTCCCAAACCGCCGATTTCCCTGTTTTCCAGGTTTACTGGACACCTTGGATATTCATATAATCAAATCAAGAACTTAAGATACAATTGTATGAAAATTTACCTGATAATGAAAACACACTCAACTCTAAAAGAAACTCTTTGTCATTCACAATTTATTACTGTAATTTCCAAGAGAATATAATCCATTTTTCTTAAAGCTGCAATTTTAATACAGGCTGGCACAAGATGATGATAAGGTCTCATTCTCATCATTACTGTTCTCCAAAAAAGGTCTTAAACAGCATTTCATCCACCGAGCAAGAGTTGTACTCACGCCAGTGGAACCAGTTTCGAATTAAAAGCTACAGGGTTGCGACTATTTCCACCTAGTGTAATTAAACCGAAACATTACATAGAAATATCGTAGGTGGAGACTGCTTAGCCAGCTATTCCTGTATAAGGTTTTTTAATCTTTAGGGTGGGGGGGAGGAGGACGAAGAAAAAGGAAGCAGGGAAAGAGATGCGAAAAACCACCAAGGTCAAAGGTGGTGCATTCACACAAGACACGGAATAACCTCGCGTGAGGAAGGAAGGAAAGAAAGTCAAAGGGGCGCTTGAAGGCTGAACGAGCGAGGCGGGGAGAGACTTCGGCTGAGGGGCGGCATTAAAGGCTTCTCTTTCCTTCGCGGTTGGTTTGGTTTTGACCCCGTCGTCGCGTTTAAGGCTCCGCGGGGTCTCCCCGCCATCTCCCGGGCTGAGGCGATATATATATTTCCTGTTTTGCCGCGGAGTCCAAGGGAAGCGAGCGGGGTTACTCATTCTTGCCCGCCTGTGAATCTCATGACCAACAGGGGGGGGGGGGAGAAGGGGCACCGGGCGGCGGCTATTTAATTTAAAGGGGAAAAAACCCTACCTCAGTTTCCCTCAGATTAAAGAAACTAAGCAAGCGGCAGGGCGATACGGTCTCTACCGGTCCGTCCGAGTCCCCGCTTTTCAGCAAAGCGAACGGGTAGAAGAAGACGACGACGACGGCTACGACTCCCCCCCAACCTAGATCCTCACCTGGTAGAAAGCGCCACTCCATTCGCGACCCCGCTAACCCGGCTCTACCAGCAAGAGGCAATGGGAGAAAGGAAGGGGCCCTGAACCAATCGACAGCCGGCGCCTCTCGTCACAAGGGGGGACGGGTTTTCTTGCTAGGAAATGCGAGGATTGGACGAGCGGCGGAGGCGCGATTTATTTTATTTTCTCCCCAGGGCCGGGGCAGGCAAAGTTGGTTTTTCTATGACATGTGGACTTCAATTCCCAGAATTCCTGAGCTAGTGTTATTGGCTCAGGAATTCTGGGAGTTGAAGTCCACACGTCATAGAAGAGCCAACTTTGCCTACCCCATCCGAGGGGAATAAAAGTGAGCATAGAGCGAAGTTCGTCCGGCCTCTTCGATTTTCAGTGTAGGTGGAAGAGCAGGCTGAGGCGCAGGAGGAAATAGGCAAAGTGAGCGAAAGGGTCCAAGGGTGAAAACTCCTTGAAGTCGTAGCGCTAATTTCGATCTTATCCATTTCTAGGCGGCGTCGAGGGTTCCAGTGTTAAGTCCTCGACTTACAACCCCATCAGAAACGCAAAGTCCTCGATTTACGACCGGCCAGGAAGGCTGATGCTGAAGCCCGATTGGGCTTTCGAGCGGGAAATTAAAGCATTGTGATTGATTGGTTGGCTGTCTGACAGCCATACTATAAAAGGAGCTTTCAGAAGCCCCTTGGCTGTTCTATTTAAGCTGAGCTGGAGTGGTGCTGAAAATGCCCAAAGTTCCCTGTTTAAAAAGCCTCTGCTAAGTTTTGTCAGTACAAAGACTCACCTATCTAACATCCAGGCTCCATTTAACAGAGGAATAGAACCAAGATCACTTGAATAATTAATAATTTATACTAATAATTTATTAATTTGTATGCCGCCCCTCTCCGAAGACTCAGAATACTTGAAGTGTTGATACCATTTTATAATGCCATGATAAGAGCCAAGGTGGCGCAGCAGGTAGAGTGCAGTACTACAGGCCACTAAAGCTGACTGTAGATCTGCAGATTAGCGGTTCAAATCTCATCACCGGCTCAAGGTTGACTCAGCCTTCAATCCTTCTGAGGTGGGTAAAATGAGGACCCAGATTGTGGGGGCAATATGCTGGCTCTGTTAAAAAGTGCTGTTGCTAATATGTTGTAAGCCACCCTGAGTCTAAGGAGAAGGGCGGTATAAAAAAATCAATCAATCAATCAATCAATCAATAAAGCCACCTAATGAAAAGGAGAAAAGCCTCATGCTGGGAAAGATTGAGGGCAAAAGAAGAAGGGTACGACAGAGAATGAGGTGGGCTGGATGGAATCACTGAAGTAATGGACGTCAACTTAAAATGGACTCCAGATTGGAGGAATGTTGTCCATGGGGTCGTGATGAGTTGGATACAACTTCGCAACTGACAACAAGACCACACTTGGAATACTGCATCCAGTTTAAGTCATGGATTGGAACCTAAAGAACGACTGCTGGAATTGGATATGTCTAGTTTAATGAAAAGAAGGACTAGGAGTGATATGATAGCAGAGTTCCAATAGCTCAGAGGTTGCCACAAAAAAGAGAGAGTGAATATTAGGGTGGGACAGTGGTGGTGGACCTTTTTTTCCTTGGGTTCTGAAAGCGTACAGGTGCCCACACCCATAATTCAATGCCCCACCCCTGCATGTGTGTGTGATCCCCCCATGCATATGTGCGACGACCCCCTCTGTGCTGCCCCATCCTGTGCATTTGTGCATGATGCCCTGCTCCCCAAATTTCCGGTGGGCCCAGTAGGCCCACTTTTCACCCTTGCCATGTTCCAGAGGCTTCCCTGGAACTTGAGGAGGGCGAAAACACCCTCTCCTGCTCCCCTGGAGGCCAAAAACGCCCTCCCAGAGCCTCCATGCAAGCCAAAAATCAGCTGGCCAACACACAAATGTGCACTGGAGCTGAGCTAAGGCTGTAGTGTGTTATAGGTCTGCCGTCATGGGGGTAGGACAAGAAGCAATGGATGGAAACTAACCAAAAAGAGACACAACCTAGAGCTAAGGAGAAATTTCCTGACAGAACAATTAATCAGTGGAACAACTTGCCTCCCGAAGTTGTGAATGCACCAACACGGGAAGTTTTTAAGAAAAGATTGGGCAATGATTTGTCTGCAATGGTATAAGGTTTCCTTCCTGAGCAGGAGATTGGACGAGAAGATCTCCAAAATCCCTTTTAACTCTGTTATTGTGTTCTGTTCTAAGTCATTTTTATTTGAAGATGAGCCCCAATGAACTGAACAGGGATTCTTTCCAGTTAAATGAGTGCAATCCTAGAGCTGCCAAATGCAAAGTTAGCTAGCAAATGCACTTCTAACTTTATTGCAGTTTTCATTTTGCTCACTTTTAAGGTATTCATACAAAGCCAGCATTGAATCAACAATTTCTTTTGCAGTGTAAATCTAGATAGGTTTTGAGATACCAGTACTTGAAAGCAGAATGGAGAATTATAATTCTCCCTCCATTATTCCTTTCCTACCAGGAAGATTAGTTACCCCACTTAGGAGGTAAAACTGAATCTTCAGAAGCAATAGCTTTGTTAGTCTGTCCTCCATTTATTTAGTCAATGTCCAATATATACTTTATATTGTTTTATAATATAAAACATACATATATTTTAATCCCCTTGTAAGTGGTTCAGAGTTGCTCTGGATAATATAAGAGGTGATATATAGATGTATTTTTATTTTATTTATTTATTTATTTTGTCCAATACACAATAATACACAATGAAGGTAATAGAGGACACCTTCGGGGAAATAGAATTAGAGAAAGAATAGAAGAGAGAGTATAGGATAAAATAATGAGAGAATAGAAGAAAGATATAGGGACAGAAGAGAAGATATATGGGATATAGCAGAGACAATAGGACAGGGGTGGAAGGCACTCTAGTGCACTTATGATCATCACAGGTGCTGATAACTACAACAGAGTCATAACTAGGTTTTTTTTACATTTTTGTTTCAAATCTGTTTCCAATCAGCTTCACTGGTTCCCAGTCCGAGTGTCTGAGAGAGGGAAGACAGCATCTTCATTTACTCCATGCATGATTTTATATAATTTGCTTTCCTATTTGCCTTTTTTCCAGGATAGAGTTTTCAAATACCTTGTTCTTATAAAATCTTTCAGCCCTCTTTTATTTGCCCTCTTCTGTTCTTTTTACCATCTGTTACTATATACTGTACTTTTTTAAAATGTGGTGATAGAATATTCTTTATTGGCCCAAGTGTGATAGGACACACAAGGAATTTGTCCTGGTGCATAAGCTCTGTGCACTTACAAACAACAAAGTAATTATCTTGAGCCACCCCGAGTCCTCGGAGAGGGGCGGCAGAGAAATCAATCAACCAACCAACCAACAAACCAAATAAATAAATAAATAAATAAAACCAAGCTTGGTACACAGATGATTTACCCTCTGGAAACAAATACTGCAGGGGTAAGACAACCCTAACACCCCTCACTGTGTGTGTTCCAATATAACCTGTCCTCATTTATTTGTATTCATTTCCTTCGTTCATGTCCATGTTTATATTCATATGTGCCATCTTGTACATGTTTGACAAACAAACAATAACTCAGGAAGGCCCGAGCCATTAAGTAGAGAGAATGCTGCTTCCTAGAGCGCATGGGAGGGGGAAGGGAAAGGCCAGGGATGATGGGCATGGGAGTAAGGGGAAGAAAGGCCCCTCCCCATGGTTCCTTCTCAGACAAACACTTTGACATCTATAAATACCGAAGCAATGCTGGGTTATCAGCTAGTATAAGCATAAGTTATCAACAGGAGACAATAACAGGAAAGACAGTGAGAAAGATAAAAATACAACCTTGCTACATTGTAAACTATCCTTAGACATAAGACAGTGCTGTGATAATTAGGTGATGGCATGAGAGGGGAAAAAAACTGTCCCTTGTCTAGTTGTTTTGGCATGCAATGTCCTATGGTGGCATCCTGAGGGGCAATGTTGAAACAGTTTATGTCCAGGTTTTTAAAGTGTGGTGATTACAACTTATCTAGTGCTCTATATAGATATTTTCCAAAAAGATGTTATTTCTATTAATCCCTAGCTACATGTATAATTTTGGCTGCATGTATAATTTTTATGTGTGTACAGTACTCTTAAGTTGGTCTTGAGTCATGGTTGACTTCCCACATAAGGTCCTGCAGTTCCCTTGGTAATATTTATATACCGTTATTATTTTTATAAATAACTCAAGGCAGCAAATATAGCTAATACACCTTCCTTGTCCTATTTTCCCCACAACAACAACTCTATGAGGTGGATTGGGCTGAGACTGAGTGACTGGCCCAAGTCATCAAGCTGGCTTTCATGCCTACAGCAAGACTAGAACTCAACATCTCCTCATTTCTAGTCTGATCCCTTAACCCGGGGTTGTCAAACTCACATTGTCATGGCAGCATCATATGATGTATCGGTACTTTTTTTCACCTTTGCTAAATCGGGCGTGGGTGTGCCCAGCATGTGACGTATCCTGCCTGTGGGCTGGGAGTTTGACAACCCTGCCCTAACCAGTAGAGAAAACTGGTTTTGCAGAAGCAGGCTGATGTCTTTCTCCTAGGACAGTGTTTCCCAACCTTGGCAACTTGAAGATATCTGGACTTCAACTCCCAGAATTCCCCAGCCAGCAAATGCTGGCTGGGGAATTCTGGGAGTTGAAGTCCAGATATCTTCAAGTTGCCAAGGTTGGGAAGCACTGTCCTAGGGCAAAAAGAGACAGGCCCAAAGTTACCCAATTGGTTTCATGACTAAGAATCCATGCAGCATTTTAATTCAGTCTTGTAGTTTCTAGCCTGGTATTTAACTACTGCATCAAACCGGTTCTTATGTACAATGTATTACACATATGAATTGTATTCTATTTGCCATTTGGTTGAGAATTCTGAGAGTTCAGAGAAAGCCTACTAGAGCTCTTCACAATCTCTTTGGTGTTCTATTACCTTTAATCTAACATAATTGGAAACAGTAGCCAGGTCATTGCTTATCTGCAGTCCAGACTGTTTATGAGTTGGCTATAGATCTTGACTAGAGATAGTTAAAAAAGTACTGGTCCCAACAAAGATCCTTTAGGAACTCCACTTCATTGTGAAAACTGCCTACAGCTAGTCCTTATTTAAGGAACAACTGTGATCAGCAAATCAGTCATTAAGTGAAACAGTTGCTTATGATCTTTGGCTTTCCTTTGCTTTATAGACGTGCGAAGGATATAAATGCAAGCAGTGGTTGTAAAGTAACTTTTTCATCTGTTATGGAACAGTTACATTCCCTGTTGCTAAACAAGGACAATCTGTATTTGTTCTTATTCTTGCTATCTGCTCTTTAGCCATTTGCAATCTTCTTACACTTAACACTGCCAGAATGTGTGCCCTCCTTTTCGTCTTATTAGACAAAACCTTTTTTTGTCTTATTAGAGAAAACTTTCAATTTCCTTAAGAAAGCCTTAATCATTGTGAATACCACTGGAAAGCTGTCCTTCAGCCGGTTGATCCTTTATGTTGTGGAATATGTTCTACTGGAACATCAGATAGCATGGTTTTAAATAACCTTGAAATATTTGAAGATATTTGAGTCAATAGACTTTTCAGTGTTTTTTTCCAGTACTTAACGCATATTTGAGAAATTTATCATTCTAAACCAAATGTATCCTTCTAACATAATTAAATCTGGATCCTGCTGGCAGATTCTCATTTGTGTATCCGCTAAATTCAATGCCATTACCAGACAATCCATGACCTATTGTGTGATCATTTCAGATACTGTATACAGTGGTACCTCATCTTACGAACGCCTATTCTAAGGAACTTTTCAAGATACGAACCCGGTGTTTAAGATTTTTTTGCCTCTTCTTCCGAACTATTTTCACCTTACGAACCCAAGCAGCTGCTGCTGGGATGAAGGGGTTTCTTTTTTTCCCCTTTTTTGAAGAAAGAAAAGGGAGGGGCAGCTTGGAGGAGTAAAGATTTTGCATGCTTGCAAAGGCACTGAAACGGTGTCTTTTGAAGAAAGAAAAGGGAGGGGCAGCTTGGAGGAGTAAAAATCTTGCATGCTTGCAAAGGCACTGAAACGGTGTCTTTTTAAGAAAGAAAAGGGAGGGGCGCCCCCCTTGCCTTTCTTCCTTCCCACTCACCCTTTAGCCTAGCCTTGCTTCTTCCACCCGCCCCCTTTAGCTGCTCCTCCCTACCCTCTGTTCGCCTCCCTTCTAAAGTTTGGGATTTTCCTGAAGGATTTGCACGCATTACTGTATTTGCTTTTACATTGATTCCAATGGGAAACATTGTTTCATCTTACGAACCTTTCACCTTATGAACCTCCTCCTGGAACCAATTAAGTTCGTATGATGAGGTACCACTGTATTTCCTTATCAGATTCTGCAATGCCTACTTTAGCAATGGTGGAGCTTATGATACAGGGCAAAAGTTCTTAAATATTATGGAAATATTCAGAGATATCTCTTGCCTTGAAAGTAGTCCATACTGAACTGTATGGCACTGGAACTGTTTTATGACATTTTTAATGTTATAATGTTACACCTACTCTATGTTAGCCTGCTTGGGTTTAAAAATTATACCGTTTTGCCCAGCTAAAGATTTCACACAAACAGGATAATTTTAGTAGTACACTAGACAACCAGTGACCCATTCAACCATCGTTTCCAAGGTATTTCTTTAGCAGATTCCTCAAAGCCTTCAACAATGACAGAGTTTCTAATATAATGGAAACATTCTTAAACAAGGAAATATAAGAGATACATCTGCCTTGAAAATAGACTGTGTCGAACTGTATAACATAGAAAACATCAGAAGTATCAGAGTTTGTTGCAGAAAAATAAATTTCCAGAAGCACACACAGATGATTGATTCAGCTGGATTCATAAACTTTTTAAAAAACATAATATATATACATTACCACAGGTAAATTATTTCTTCAAGTAAGCACAAGCAGGCGAGTTAGCTTTTCAGCAGAGCAGACAAGCACAAAGAGGGCTGAGAATACAGTGACAAGAGTAGAGTACTGAACCACACCCAGCCTTAAGTTTAGGTTTCAATTTCGATTCTCTGCACAGACTCAGAAGTGTTTAGCTTCCATTGGCTGACTTACCGGTAGTTGCTAGTATGCCTATTCATTGGTTAACTTGTCAACATGACTCTTCCAGTTCATGAATATCTTAACAAGAAGGTGACCACAGGAAAAGCTTTATGACTTTTTGTATTATGTCATAAAATGCTGAACAGGATAGGGATAGGGATAGGATAGGATAGAATAAGAACAGGAAAATAGGAATAGGAATTAGAATAGAATAGAATAGGAATAGAACAGAATAGAATTTTATTGGCCAAGTGTGATTGTACACACAAGGAATTTGTCTTGGTGCAGATGCTCTCAGTGTACATAAAAGGTAAGTTTGTCAAGAATCATAAGGTACAACATTTAATGATAGTTCGGATACAAATAAGCAATTAAATCATATTAGGAACCAGTCAATATAAATTGTAACAATACAAGCAACCAAGTTACCATCACACAGTCATTTGTGGGAGGAGATGGGTGATGGGAACAGTAGTTTAACAGAGGGAACTACACAACAGGAGTCACAGGTTCCAAATTTTGAACATATGTAAATTAGCACCTTTTAGGTACCTTATCTAAATATTACATTGACAAAAGAATCTCAACCAAAATACGATTAATAAATATTTATTTGTAGTTTTACAATTCAGTCCAGTTTTTCAGTTTGAATAAGGGATTATTCCAATAGGACATAAAAAAAAACCCTTCGGTGTGTGTTATGAATCTTATTTAAAGTTCATTGATTATAAAATTAAATGACTAAATTCTTGATCTTACTTCAAAATAAGAGATATCCACTTCAAAACAATGGTTTTTATGTCATGTCTACTATGTTCCAATTCAGCTTCTGTTTTCTTTGCTTCTGCCTTGGACTTATTTTTCACTTGGGCTTCAAAGACGTCTTGTACACGTGCAATCTCTTTATCTGCATTAAAATGGACCATCTGTCTGCTAAGAATAGGAACAACTAAATTGAAATCGTTAATTCTTTTGTTTAGTATCTTAATGTTTTCCCTAAATTCTTCACAAACTTCCTTCCATTGCTTCGCTTTTTGGACAGTCAATGGATCACCTAACTTATTCCTGGAAGCTATAACAGTCTTTCTTAACTTTTCAATTGTTTCCCGTATTTCTTTCTGTATAACTATCCATTCTGGTTGGTATCCATTATCTATCAGAATCCTATTCAAATTGTGTGTCATAGGATCAACATGTGGACAGTCTGAAAATTTTTGTAATGGCTTTCCTTTACCAGTTAGATTATCAAAGTCTCCTTTTGCCATAGATTCTTGAATGAGGTCTTCAACCAAGCGTTCAATTGCTTGGGTTATTTTTACTTTTTTGCTTTGCCTTACATCTTTAGCTAGCATAACATCTCCCGTGGCTAGTTGCCTCTCCATTTGTCTCTGTCGATATTCCATGATTTGTTCAGAAGCTCTATCAACTCTGAACTGTATATATTGCCTTTCTCTTTGACTTGGAGTACCGAAACCAATACCTTCGAAATTTAAATACTGTCTATGTTGCAAGGCTTTAGATTTCAATTTGTCTTCATCATCATCCTCTTCCTTATTTCCTGATTTTATTTTCTTGGACATATCATCAACAACAACTCGGTATGCTTCTTCGATCTGAACAAAAATGGTAGAATCTGCTGTAACTGATCCACTATCTGGATGGTATTGCTTAGCAAGCTCTAAAAATGAATTTTTAACATCATCCAGTGAACACCCTTCCTGAAGCTTAAGTAGCTTGTAAGAGTCTATAACGTTCCGAGGCTTGTGGTCTGACATCAGCCTACAGTTACAGATAAAGCAACGTTGAACTGATTTTGCTTTCTTTGGAACCAACGCCGAACACATCTGGACATGGTGTATTTTTCTCATCAGCACTGCACAGACCCACTTCATTATTCTTCAGTGTAGCTATATTTTAACCATCACTTAATTGTAAATCTGAATAAGTTTAAATAGAATTAAATTAATTATTATGAATTTATACTTAAATTACCTATTGTTAATACAATTTTTCCCGTTAAAGAATTTTAGAAAACCAAATTGAATGGTTTATCCAAAGGTTTGTGTACTGCATTTTTATATGTACTGCTGGATATTGCATTATGTCAGTGGAATTAACTAGTTTAGAAAACACATTGATTCTGCCATGCTGTATTAAAACAACTGAAATTATTGTCTTAAGTAATAAACAATTATGAATTAAGAGTTCAATATAGACTCACATACCCAACAGATACTGGCTGAAAGAAATACAGTCCATTTTCATCAAACGGTGTGACAAAATGTAATTGATTAAAAAATCAACAATTTATTACTCCAACTAGGAAGCTAACCATACAAATTTTGACCCAGAAGTTGCAGAATGCTAGCATTATGTTGTTAGGCTACAAACAATGATATGTAAAACAATGGATTTCTTAATACTGTAAAATCAAAACCATGAATACTTACCTCTCATTCTTCTATAAAAGCATGGTTATTTAACACATCTTGAAAATACTGGGTTATACTGGATTTCTTTTTAGACTGTGAAAAAATAAAAATTCTCACTAAAATATAAACATCATTCATATATATATTTTCCCAAACGCCATCACTCTGCTAAACAAATAATTAATAATAATAATTTATTAGATTTGTATGCCACCCCTCTCTGAAGACTCTCAAATAATTCCCTCAACACTGTCAAACTATTTACTAAGTCTGCACTACTGTTACTAGTTTTTTCTCATTATTCCTATCATCCATTTCCTCCCACTAATTTATTTATTTAATTGGATTTATATGCCGCCCCTCTCCGAGGACTCGGGGCAGCTCACAGCATGTACAGAAAAACAGGAAACAATAATAACAATCCAATTATACTTTAAAAAACAATTAAAATTCTAATTAAAAACTATCAATATCATTCATTCAGCAGTCAAACTAAGCATTCATCAGTCAGGGGGGAAGGTCTAATAAGGAATCCCAGGCCTGGCGGCAAAGATGAATTTTTAAACCTTTTTGGAAGGCAAGGAGGGTGGGGGCAGTAAGAATCTCTGAGGGGAGCTGATTCCATAATGACTGTATGACTGTAACCTGTTGCTTGTATCTTTAAGATTTTTATTAATATTGATTGTTTCTTCATTGCTTACTTGACTCCTATGACAATTATTAAGTGTTGTACCTCATGATTCTTGACAAATGTCTATTTTCTTTTATGTACACTGAGAGCATATGCACCAAAGACAAATTCCTTGTGTGTCCAATCACAATTGGCCAATAAAGAATGATATGTATTTTATTTTTATTTTTATTATTTTTTATGTTTATATTTTATTTTTATTTTATTTTATTTTAAGGACTCTGGGCGGCTTACAGCAAAGAAAACATCTAAAAGGAACAATTTAAAAAAGATAATTAAAAAACCCATAATAAAACCATACATATCTCTCATGGCCAGATCTAGATGCTACCTCATACATATATAAACAGACATACATTTTAAGTAAAATAAGAGAACTAGCAAATGTATTTGGATTATTAATACAGATAAAAATCAAATACTTTGTTTTTTCTATCTCGTGTTACCCTTTATTTCACAATAAAGGATTGTGAAATAAGGGATAACTTCTTTCATTCCTGAGAATTGAAGTACTGTAGTTATGTTTCTTACAATTCACTTGTTCATGGTGCTAACTTAACCTGCTTCCCTCTCTGCAAAATCAAACAAGTGCAAAGAAGCAATGTAGGACTGGCATTTGGTGCAAGCTCAGTTTTGCTATCTCGTTCATGTACTCGCAGTTCTCAGGCCTGAATCAAACCCACATTTGTACTTGATAAAGAGACTGAGGGGCGGGGAGGGGGAGCGAAGAGCTTGGTGCGCTGCCACAACCGCAGAAAACAGCATTTGGGATCTGCGACATTTAAATCCCTTTTATCCAGGGAAAGAAAGAAAAAATAAGGCAAAACCTTCCTCTCCTTCCCTCGCTACACCTAACAATCTCACCACTTTTTTCCACTCCTCCCGCCAGTCATCTTTAACACGTCGGCTGCGTTTTCAGACTTAATACGTTATTCGATAACGACCTACCATCGCTAACAGCCTTGGCACTAAGCAGCAACTGCGACGTAACCTCCAGTCCCTCTGGAATCTATTATGTCGAAAGGGGTTCTGGGAGACGTAGTTTTCCTAAGGACAGCGTGTGAGTCCCGAGGAGCGGATCGTGGTAGCGTAGGAAGATAAAATCTCTTCCTGCATCGGCATTAAAGGGACAATAAAACTCTTGTTTGACTATAGTTATTCTGTAATGAATCCATACTAATTATGCTACAACATTAATGATGAAATTCAACGGTATATATTAAATTATTAAAATTCATGAAATAATTGTAACCTTTTTTCCCCCGGAGTCTTTGCAACAAACTTAATAGCCTTATGAGTCGCGAGGTATTGTTTTATTTATTTTATTTATTTTCATTTAATTTAATTATTTTTTACTATTTTAGAAGAGTATGCCCAGCTAATTGATCCTCTCGTCTCTAGCCAGAAATCTATCCAAATAATTACTAATAATTAGTAATAACTAGTAATTAATAATTACTACTAATAACCTATACAAATTATTACTATTACTATTATATTGTTGTTGTTGTTGTTGTTGTTGTTGTTGTTATTATTATTATTATTATTATTATTATTATTATTATTATTTAGATTTGTATGCTGCCCCTCTCCGAGGATTTATCTAATCACTCAAGCTTTTCTGATGTAGTTGGGATGCTAGTGGATGGGGCAAGTTTTTAAAGCAGAATAAGACTATTATCCACTTTGTTTTGGCTGCTGTCACAATTGAGTGTGTGTGCTTTGTGTTTATTTCTGAGAAGTGCCTTTAAAAATAGGGACTCCTGCAAGAGTTTCTGCTTATGAAAAATAGCTTGAGACACTATTGGAGCACACTGAGGTCCTGAAAAAGCTGAAAGCCTCCAAATTATGTGAAAAGCAGAAGAAACCCAAGAGAGAAACAGCGGCTCAAGACTTATCATTGTTGCAAACAGGTCACTGAAGAAAAGGTTGAAAGTTTCCCGAGTAATGGGAGAACAGAAGGCTACTCAGAGAAGATCAATAGGATCTGTTCGCAGAAACAAGTAAAACAAGCCAAAATGAGAGAAAAAACACCCAAATTGTCACTGAGCATGCAGTGCAAAAAGGGAATCAAAGTGAAAAGTCTTGAAAAGTATAAAGTCTTCTCATCCTAGTTGAGAGATAAGAGAAGTGAAAGTAAACACAGATTCTGATTGTAAGAAAATGTTGGAGAGATCCAATTAAATTAAACCAATTAATTTAACCACCTTAACACAGAAATCACATCATAATGTTTAAACGTTACTGCCTTCTAGAGATACATAGAAGAAAAGCACTATACATAATAACTGACAACTGTTGATATGCTAAGGAATCATGGTCGTTAATGTCCATTGCCTGGCAATAATACCACCATGAAAAATCATTTCCATGCAATCCATCCTCACTTCAACAACCCTGAATGGGAAGAAGTAGATTGAAGTTAAACCCAAGCAAGGCAGCATTCCTATTTGTCCATTATGGTTCTCTTCTGGTTATGCCAGTGATGGCGAACCTATGGCACAGGTGCCACGCAGAGTCATATCTGCTGGCAACCAAGCCATAGCCCTAGGTCAGCTACAATGTGCATGTGTGTGCCAGCCAGCTGGTTTTTGGTTCACACAGAGGCTCTGGGAGGGCATTTTTGGCTTCCAGAAAGCTTTCGAGGCAATGTGGGAGGGCATTTTTACCCTCCTTTGGCTCCAGGGCAGCCTTTAGAGCCTGGGGAGGGCAAAACATGAGCCTACTGGGTCCATCAGAAGTTGGGAAACAAGCTTTTTCTGGCCTTTGGGGGGCAGGGGAAGCTTTTTATGCCCTCCCCAGGTATTGAATTATGGGTGTGGGCACTTGCACATGCGCAATGGTGCATATGCACACTTTTTTGGTACCTGATGGGGGCAAATGTTTGCCATCACTGGGCTATGCTATTGCCTGAGGAGGTGGTGCTTTATTTAAGAGAACTAGTCTATGACTTGGGGATTATCTTTGGCTAATAATTTATGTGGTATATTTAGCCTTTAAAAAATGTGAATGCCAATTAAAGTACCGGTATTTGTTATTTTGACAGTATGATCCTGCCTCTCATTTTGAATGGGGAAGGGAATTGTAAGCACACCCCTTATCAATGTCCTTAGGAATGTTGCATTTTATAGAGGTATAAAGCTCGTGAATTAAAGGCCCGTTGTTGATGTAATAAAGGTTACAAATCCAGGAGATATATGTCCTGAGGGAATAGCCATGGATAATAAGATTGTTTAGTATTTAAAGCTACTGTGAATATTTATTTATATAGCGTATGATGCTATTATGGATAGACACAATTTTATATTAAACAACCAAAGCCAGAGATATTCAGAAACCATCTATGACAGTGATGGCAAATCTTTTTTTCTTCAGATGCTGAAAGAGTGTGCATGAATGTTATCATGCATGCACAAGTGCCCATACTCATAATTCAATGCCTGGGGAGGGCAAAAACAGCTCCCCCTTCCCCGGAGGCTCTCTGGAGTCTGGAAACAGCTTGTTTCCCAATTTCTGATGGGGCCAATAAGTTCATGTTTTGCCCTCCCTAGGCTTCAAATGTTTTCCTGGGGAGGGTAAAACGCCTTCCCTCATCCCCCTGGAGGCTCTCTGGAAGCCAAAAACACCCTTGAGACTTCGTGAGAGCCAAAAATCAGCTGGCCGGCACACACATGCACGTTGGAGCTGAGCTAGGGCAGCAGCTCGCGTGCCAGCAGATGTGGCTCCGCATGCCACCTGTGACACCCATGCCATAAGTTCGCCATCACTGATCTATGACATAAGTATGAGCATCTACAAGACGTAGAGTAAATAGAATTTCCCTCTATAGTACAATGGCATTTTCATCCAATAAATCAAATGCCAAAAATATTTTTGTGTGGCTAATGTTATATTTGTATTTGGAAAATTAAATCTATTAGAAAAGTAATACAGTAATCCCTCACTACTTCACAGTTCATCTTTCACGGATTCGCTATTTCATGGGTTTTCAAAGGGGGCTTATATCCATTAAATCCATTAAAAAATTTAAATTCATTAAAAATTCATAAAAATTTTCTACAGTACTACTGTACTCTATTAAAGAAACTGGTAGGATATAACATGTAGTTCCAGCTGAGAAACATTGTAGAATGACTGTTTAATGCAAAGGGTGGGTTTTTAAAGTCCAAATACTCGTTAAATACATTTAAAAATATCTTTCCTCTGCTTCACGGAAATTGATTTTTCACGGGTGGTCTTGGAACGCATCCCCAGTGAAAAACTAAGGATCAGTGTACTATTAAGTTCTGGCTTACATTCTGATAAATTTGGCTTTTATTTCATATTAATATTTCACATTATTTTCTTTTAGAAATCGGGTCTTACTTTCAGATAGGATTTTGTTCCTTATCTTTACCAATACTTTTCTAGCTTTCCTGTATATAAGAAAAATGTTTCCTTATATCTAAGCAAATTTTTATTGACTCAATGTCTTGTAGATGCTCATTCCTAGGTCATTCCTAGGCTCCTGAATATCCCTGGTTTTTGTTGTTTAATATAAAATTGTCTCTATCCACAATAGCATCCTCCACTCGAAATAGAATACCCTACGAGACTAGACTTTCAATCCTGGGCCTAGAAAGTTTAGAACTAAGACGCCTTAAACAAGATCTAAGTATTGCCCACAAAATCATATGCTGCAAGGTCCTGCCTGTCGGCGACTACTTCAGCTTCAACCACAACAACACAAGAGCACACAACAGATTTAAACTTAATATTAACCGCTCCAAACTTGACTGTAAAAAATATGACTTCAGTAACCGAGTTGTCGAAGCGTGGAACTCATTACCAGACTCCATAGTGTCATCCCCAAACCCCCAACACTTTACCCTTAGATTATCTACGGTTGACCTATTCAGATTCCTAAGAAGTCAGTAAGGGGCGAGTACAAGTGCACTAGAGTGCCTTCCGTCCCCTGTCCTATTGCTCTCCTATATCTCCTATACCTTTCTTCTATTCCTATATCTCTTCTTCTATTCTTTCATTGATATGTTCTATTACTATACCTTCTTTTCTATTCTTTCTTAGATATATTTTACTATGAGTATCTCCTCTATAACCTTCATCATGTATTTTACTATGTGTATATAGATATATACCCACTAAAACCCTCATTGTGTATTGGACAAAATAAATAAATTAAATAAAATAAATAAATAAATAAAATATGCTATATAAATAAATATTCACAGTAGCCTTAAATGCTAAACAATCTTATTATCCATGGCTATTCCCTCCCGGATTTGTAACCTTTATTTTCCTCTTGATTGGACAGAGGGATGGAATTTCAGGCAATTATCTGTCAGTTGTGCGTAGGAAAGCATTCTTTCAACTAGACACAAAGCTTTGCACACACTCAATGCTTTTGTAACTTAATCTGACATCAGTTGAAGATTTTCTTTTTAGTGCTGCTCTTCACAATTTAGAAGAAAGAACACTGAGACTGACTTCAGTATATTGTTTTGCAGAATACTTTGGAAGGTTTGGGTAAGTTCTCTTTACTTTTTAAATCAAAGAGACTTTTTACAATGTGCTAAATTAAAACTGATATTTTATAAAGTAAAGTGGGCAATGAACGTTTTTGCATCATAATCCGTAAAATGCATTTAAATTGTAAAATTTACTAGCTGCTAGCTGGCTGTAGCTTCTCATTATTTCACTATAATTTATACAAGTGCTCTATTTCGGTAGACTATCCCATAATGCATATTTCCACAGTACTCTGTTTTAAAATTCAAGAGGGGGAATTGGCAGACTATATTACCAGAGCAAAATTACTTCTCTATCCAATCAGTTCCTTGCCATTGTTATCCACAGTCTTCTCAGCTTGCAAACAGCCTATGCACTCTGTCATTTAGAAATTAGCTCTATTGTCCCAACTTTTTATATTTTTCATAATTTACATTCAGCTGTTCAACTGTATCTGCAGCATTCCTTCTATTAAAAATATTTGTTTGCACACTTATAAAATGCTATAACCACAATGGTTTGGGGTCAAACTAGAATTTTTTAATCTGCTTGGAGGAGGATCTTTATGTAAATGGTAAAGGCAACGTTTTGACGAGGTCCCACTCGTCATCTTCAGGCTGGTGCTTTTGTCCTTTTGCTAGGGCGAACATAGTGAGACCTGAGCTACCTTCCCTCTATAAATACTGGTGGTGTGGAGTACAGTACTGACTCAGCAGCTGCAAGCTGTGTTGAAACTTCCTGGTGAGTCAGCGGGGTAATACCTGGGGTCATTGATGTAATTGATGTACTGTATGCTGATTAGTTGATGTTTGTGGACTGGGGGTGATATCCTGAGTAGTTGGAGCTTGCAGACTACTTAGCTGTTTTGTAATGTGTGTCTGGGGTGTAACAAGGACAAAAGCAGCAGCCTGAAGTTGACGAGTGGGACCTCGTCGAAATGTCACCAGAAATCTCTGAAACTTAAACGGGAAGAAACCCGAATATGTCAAGACCTTCATACCTATACCCGTGAAAATCTATGAAACCATATATATAAAAATATAAACATAAACATATAAACATGAATATAAAAAATATATAAACATATTTTAAAAATTCAGCAAAAAAACATTTGACATATATATATACTGTATGTGTAGATTGTTCTGAGTTCGGGTTTTGCCCTGTGTAATATTTTGCATGTTTATGCGACGTTTCGGTGAAATCACATCCATCATCATCAGGCTGAAGTTTCCAAGCTTCGTGCTGTTGTAAAATGGAATGTCTGCAACTGTCATTTCTTCCTAGTGTATAGTGTGGGGGTGGAGATTTGGTTTGAATGTAGCAAATAGATTGGGTGATTATGTTTCAGTGATCTGATTGGTTGGTGTAATCATAATTATTAGAAGGATTGACATGGTGATTTTTATGAAGTGTTTTTTTTGTTTAAGGCTGGTTTCCAAATTTCTGGTAGGCGGGACGTGTCATCTCTTTTATTCATGCAAAGCGGGCTCCTTTCAATTTCTATGGCTTCTAGGGCAATTCTTCTATATAAATTCTCTGTTTTGTGAAGTAATTTAGTTTTTTCAAAGTAAATTTTGTGCCGTTTTTTTAATGTGCTGGACAAGGGAGGAAGTCTTATCTTCTTTTTTAACTGCATTCACATGTTCTGCAAGGCGTGCACTTACTCTTCGGTTGGTTTGTCCAATGTATGTGGCTGCACATGTTTTGCAAGGGATTTCATAGATTCCTTGGTATTCCAATTGGATTTTATCTTTGGGGCTCCTTAGGATATTAGATATTTTTTGGTTGGTGCAAAATGAAGTTTTGATGTTATGTTTGTGCAGGATTTTACTAATTTTGTCTGTGGTGCCCTTGATGTAAGGGAGGATGGTGGTACCATTGTCCTGTTCTTGATCTTGTTTTTTGGGGGGTGTCTCTTTTTTTATTAGATTAGTGATTGTTTTCTCTTCGAATCCATTAGAAATTAATACATCTTTGAGTTTGTTCAATTCAGTTTTTAAGTGCTCATGGTCAGCTAAGCGTTTGGTTCTGGTGATGAGAGTTTTGGCCACTGAGGTGATTTGTGCGGGGTGGTGGTGTGAGTGTGCATTTAGATAACGGTTGGTATGGGTTTTCTTTTGGTAGATAGTGTGTCCTAGGCTGCCATTGGGTTTTTTATAGACCAGTACATCTAGAAAGGGAAGTTGATCATTGATTTCTGTTTCCATAGTAAACTGTATTTTGGGGTGTAGGCTGTTATATATACACATACATCACATGTTTTTTTGCTGAATTTTTTAAATTAAGGGAGACTAGGATGGCACAATTTCGGCCTTGTTCTGGCCTCATCAGCTAGCCACACCCTTACTGGGATTTGATCAGGCAGCTTCTGCCTTGTAAGGCAGAGAATTAACCTCTAAGCCACCAGATCTGATCCCTTTCAGCTTTGTACCAGGGAGGGGCTATATGTTTTTTATGTTGTGATACATACAAAAATATAGTTTGTCGGCTATAATAAATTAACTGCCTTGAAATGGCCCTGGGTTGGGCCTAGAGGCAAAAAGGAACTGTGACGTTTCTTCAATATACCAGGATATATATATATATATAGTCTATATAATATATAATTATATATAATATAGTCTATATAATAGATCTATAGTTGTCTCCCTTCCTTTTCATTATCAGCAAAATATGTTACAGTACATACATATACATACATACATACATACATACATACATACATTCCTGTCATATTGTATATATTTAACAAACAGACCATAAGCCTATGCTATTTTAAACTATACATACATATTACATATTTATCTATATTTTATTCCTGCATAACCTATACTTCTTAGTCCCTTGAACATACATTAAATCATTAGCCATTTTCAAATTGGCTCCAGTTACCCTTAGCTTTTGTTCAAAACTGCAGAATTGTTTGCTTAGCAACTTTCCAGTCTGAGAAGATGCTTTACCAGGTGCTGTCTGGCTGTAGCTTCTCAGAAGAAGAGCCTTCTCTGTGGCGGCCCCGACCCTCTGGAACCAACTCCCCCCAGAGATTAGAATTGCCCCCACCCTCCTTGCCTTTCGTAAGCTGCTTAAAACCCACCTCTGCCGCCAGGCATGGGGGAACTAAGATACACTTTCCCCCTAGGCCTTCACAATTTTATGTATGGTATGTTTGTATGTATGATTGGTTTTTATATACAGTGATCCCCCGATTATCGCGAGGGTTCCGTTCCAAGACCCCTCGCGATAATCGATAACTCGCGATGTAGCGGCACGGAAGTAAAAACACCATCTGCGCATGCGCGCCCCTTTTTCCATGGCCGCACATGCGCAGATGGTGGAGTTTGCGTGTGGGCGGCGGGGAAGACCCTTCGGCCGCCCAACAGCTGATCTGCTCCGCAGTGCGGCAGCAGCGAGGAGCCGAAGATGGGGTTTCCCCGTTGCCCAGGCAACGGGGAAACCCCATCTTCGGCTCCTCGCTGCTGCCGCGCTGCGGAGCAGATCAGCTGTTGGGCGGCCAAAGGAACCTTCCCTGGGTCTTCCCGCCGCCCAGGCAAAGGGGAAACCCCAAGATCGCTTGCCGCTTGCCCGTCACCCGCTCGCCCGGCCGCTCGCTTGCCGCTTGCCCGTTCGCCCGCCCGCCCGGCTACTCGCTTGCCGCTTGCCCGTTCGCCCGCCCGCCCGGCTGCTCGCTTGCCGCTTGCCCGTTCGCCCGCCCGCCTGGCTGCTCGCTTGCCGCTCGAGAGCAAGAGGGGGAGAGATAGAGAAAGAGAGAGAAGGAAAAAAAGAGATGAGAGAGGGAGGAAGAGAGTGTGTGAGAGGAAGAAGCAAGATAGAGAAAGAGAGAGAGAAAGAAAGATGAGAAAGGAAGGGAGTGACATCATCGGGTGGAAAAATCGCGATATAGCGATTCGCAATGATCGGGATCGCGAAACTCGGGGGATCACTGTAATGGGTTTTTAACTGTTTTTTTAGTATTGGATTTTGTTGTACTGTTTTACTGCTGTTGTTAGCCACCCCGAGTCTGCGGAGAGGGGCGGCATACAAATCCAATAAATAATAATAATAATGTGTCTTGTGCAAACCTGCTGGCCTCCGCTTTTCTTTCGGCTTGTCTATTGCTGTTTTCGTGAAGTCCATGCCTGCTTCTGCTTTATTATCACTTGTCTGTTAAGCTGATGTTGTTTTTTAACTTTCTCAACTGCATATTCCTTTTTTCTGCTTTCCTATATAACACAATATATCCCCCCACACATACACCTCACACACTCTGGTGTTCTCCACCTTTTCCTTTTACAGTTGAAAACAGGTGTAACTGCAATGGGCAATTTAGGCTGCTTTAAAGTCCCAGAGGAGAAAACAAAGGGAAGGGATTACTGATGATGGCTTTCCTTCCACCCTGACTAAACCATTGCTAAAAATTATATCTGTTTTTGCTGAATATTGTTGTGAATGGCTTGTTTTAATTTTAAGGTCACATTTGGAATCTTGGGATTTTGTTTCAGTTTCGAGAAGAAAGATTTCTTTGTTGTTAGGTTATGTTGTGATTCAGCCTGAGGCTCCTCAGGGACCGGCTCGAGCTCTGCCAGATCCATGCCCAGAGGAGGAGGACAGTGACCAAGAGGGGGAGGACCAGGCAGACGGGGGAGAGGAACGTCAGGAAGAGGAGGAGGGAGAGCAGCCTGAGACCCCCAGGGGGGGCCTCTCCCCAGCTAGTAGCCTGGATTCATTGGATGAAGACGCACAGACTATAATAGACATGAGGCAGAGACGTGCAGCTCAAAGAAGGGGCCAATTAGAAAGGTATTTCCATCCCTGAATTGGCAACAGCTGGGTTTGGGTGTGGTTCTCCTCAGCAGGGTTGAAAAGGCAGGCCCGCCCTTACAGTCTTGTGGAGAGTTGTCAACTGGGAGTCCTGTGACCTTGCTTCGATTCTTGGCGTCTCTGATCTTGGCTTGTGGCCTAGAAGTCTGGAAGACTTGAGGGAGGCGTGGGTTTTATTATCTCCAGCGTTGTTTTTGCCAGCAAGGATCCTGTTTTATTGCCTGGCCTTCGTGAAACCTCTGTGAAGCTTCATCGTGTTCCTGTCTGTAAGAACAGTTTTTGTTACCTGTGTTTGCTTTCCAGTATATAAACTGCCTTTGCTTTTTACCAGTGTGTCTGGATACTCTTTTTGGTTGGTGTTGGCGTCTGGGGGGACCCAGACAGAACAGGTTATAACTCTAATGAAGAAAAATAAAGGAAGATACTATTCAAAATCAGACTCACAGCTGAATATGACCATTCAGATAAATGCTTGCTCATTCTGTCTACAGACTTAATCTCTTTTAGTTCCTTCTTTAGATAGCCAGATAAATCAGAGAAAAATACTGCTGTTATACAATAGCAATCAGGAAGCTTTTTTGGGGGAAATTTCTAGGCAGACATTATCTGAGCAATGAACAACTCCATTCAAAATTCATAGACGTTGTCTGTTCTCAAAAATTGCAATTTTAAGACATAGTCTTAGTCCCAGCACTTTTTTGGGGTAAATATGGTAGTATTAGGACCTTCCAGATGGGACTACAAAAATCCAAATGACTGATAAATTACAACCAACAGTTAGAGACTTCTGAATTGCTTTGTTGTCATCTATTATTTTATTATTATTTATTAGATTTGTATGCCGCCCCTCTCCATAGACTCGAGGCGGCTCACAACAATAACAAAGACAATGTAAGAACAAATCTAATAATTTAAAAAACACTAAAAACCCCATTATTAAAAGCAAGCATACACACAAACATACCATGTATAAACTGTATAGGCCCGGGGGAGATGTCTCAGTTCCCCCATGCCTGATGGCAGAGATGGGTCTTAAGAACTTTACGAAAGGCAAGGAGGGTGGGGGCAGTTCTGATCTCCGGGGGGAACTGGTTCCAGAGGGTCGGGGCTGCCACAGAGAAGGCTCTTCTCCTGGGTACCCGCCAAACAACATTGTTTAGTCGACGGGACCCAGAGAAGGCCAACTCTGTGGGACCTAACCGGTCGCTGGGATTCGTGCGGCAGAAGGCGGTCCCGGAGATATTCTGGTCCGATGCCATGAAGGGCTTTATAGGTCATAACCAACACTTTGAATTGTGACCGGAAATTGATCGGCAACCAATGCAGACTGCGGAGTGTTGGTGTAACATGGGCATACTTTGGGAAGCCCATGATTGCTCTCTCAGCTGCATTCTGCACGATCTGAAGTTTCCGAACACTTTTCAAAGGTAGCCCCATGTAGAGAGCATTACAGTAGTCGAACCTCAAGGTGTTGAGGGCATGAGTGACTTTGAGCAGTGACTCCCGGTCCAGATAGGGCCGCAACTGGTGCACCAGGCGAACCTGGGCAAACGCCCCCTTCGCCACAGCTGAAAGATGTTTCTCTAATGTGAGCTGTGGATCGAGGAGGATGCCCAAGTTGCGGACCCTCTCTGAGGGGGTTAATAAATCCCCCTCCCAGGGTTATGGACGGACAGATGGAATTGCCCCTGGGAGGCAGAACCCACAGCCACTCCATTTTATCCGGGTTGAGTTTGAGTCTGTTGACACCCATCCAGACCCCTATCTAATTTTTTTGCAGCTAATAAAATCATATACAAAATGTTAGTTCCAGAATTCGCATCAAATTGTTGAAGGTAATACAGAGAATTTCAGAAGTTATTTAAAAAAACTTGGATTTATTTTATTTATTAAATTTTTATGCCCACTACTCCTTAGACCCAAGGCGGCTTACAACATATTAACAATAGCACTTTTTAACAGAGCCAGCATATTGCCTCCACAATCCGGGTCCTCATCCAGGATTACAATGAAGCTAGTCCTTGATTTACAACAATTCATTTAGTCACCATTCAAAGTTACAACAGCACTGTGACTTATGACCGTTTTTCATAGTTACAGCCTTTGCAGCATCCTCATGATCATGTGATCAAAATTCAGATACTTGGCAACTGACTCATATTTATGATGGTTGCAGTGTCCTGGAGTCATGTGCTCACCTTTTGTTACCTCTGACAAGCAACGTCAATGGGGAAGCCAGATTCACTTAACAACTGGTTACTAATTTATCAACTGCAGTGATTCACTTAACAACTGATGCAAGGAAGGTTGTAAAATGGGCAAATCTTACTTAATAAATGTCTCACTTAACAACAGAATTTTTGGGCTCAATGGTTGTCGTAAGTTGAGGACTACCTGTACTGTATCCAGGTAATAAACAATTAGGTAATCACTGTTGTACATATTCCTGGTCAGTTGGAGGATGATGAAGAGCTTGAGGACTCTGATACAGATAGTGTTTATGAATTAGTGGTAGCCCCTGGGTTACAGGTATTAGAACAGGTGGGAGGCCAGCCACAGGATGTTGCTATGAGTCCAAAATCTAGTGAGGAAGAAACAGATGTTCGCTGGGTCAATCCTCAATTCAGAAGGGTCCAAAAATGCAAGGAACAGGTGTTAGGAAAAAGATATTAAGGGGAGGAATGGGTTAAATACTGGAGTGATGTATTTGGTACATCAGGGGGCCAGTGGGGTAGAAGGGTGGAGTTTCAATGTTGTAGTGCTAAAATGAAATGTGTTTCTGTTCAGCTCCGGAGCGAGCAAGTTCATTCTGTGTTATTTTACAGTCATTCCTGCTGTTTTTGAATCATGTTGTGAGTACATAAATCTTGGGAGACAGAGGAGGCTGGAAGGAATGTATGTGGAATGTAATTAAGAGAGATAACGGGAGAAAAGGAATGTGCTAGTCTGAATTGCATTTTGAATGCGGAAGTGAAGAGAATAAAAATGGAGTTTCTTTGCTTAGGAAATACTGCATTTAGTAAGAGTTACAGTCATACCTCGTCTTACGAACCTAATTGGTTCCAGGGGGAGGTTCGTAAGACGAAAGGTTCGTAAGACGAAACATTGTTTCCCATAGGAAACAATGTAAAGTCAATTAATCCGTGCAACCAAAAAAAAACCCTGCAAAAAAACCGCTGCCGCCTGGCTGTCACCTTTTAAAACAGCCTGGGGGCTTCTCGCCGACCTCCCGAACGTCGAAGCCAAACCCGAACTTCCGGGTTCGGCGTTCAGGAGGCCGCCGAGAAGCCCCCAGGCTGTTTTAAAAGGTGACAGCCGGGCGGCGGGGCTTCCTAGAAGTCTCCGAACGCTGAACGCGGAAGTTCGGGTTTGGCGTTCGGCTTCGGGAAGCTGCTGGGAAGCCGCCCGGCTGTTTTAAAAGGTCACAGCCGGGCTGGGGGGCTTCCCAGCAACCTCCCGAACCCCGAACTTTTAGGTGACAGCCGGGCTGGGGGGCTTCCCAGCAACCTTCTGAACCCCGAACCCAGAAGTTTGGCAAAAGTTCGGGGTTCGGGAGGTTGCTGGGAAGCCCCCCAGCCCGGCTGCGACCTTTTAAAACAGCTGGGCGGCTTCCCAGCATCTTCCCAAAGCCGAACGCCAAAGCCGAACTTCCGCGTTCGGCGTTCGGCGACTGCTGGGAAGCCGCGCGGCTGTTTTAAAAGGTCGCAGCCGGGCTGGGGGGCTTCCCTACAGCCTCCCGAACCCCGAACCTGGAAGTTCGGGGTTCAGGAGGCTGCTGGGAAGTCCCCCAGCCCGGCTGTGACCTTTTAAAAAAGCCGGGCGGCTTCCCAGCAGCTTCCCGAAGCCGAACGCCAAACCCGCACTTCCGCGTTCGGCGTTCGGAGACTGCTGGGAAGCCGTGCGGCTGTTTTAAAACGTCGCAGCCAGGCTGGGGGGCTTCCCAGCAGCCTCCCAAACCCCGAACCCAGAAGTTCGGCCAAAGTTCGGGGTTCGGGAGGTTGCTGGGAAGCCCCCCAGCCCGGCTGCGACCTTTTAAAACAGCCGGGCGGCTTCCCAGCAGCTTCCCGAAACCGAACGCCAAACCCGAACTTCCGCGTTCGGCGTTCGGCGACTGCTGGGAAGCCGCCCGGCTGTTTTAAATGGTCGCAGCCAGGCTGGGGGGCTTCCCAGCAGCCTCCCGAACCGAACCCGGGGTTCAGAAAAATTTTGCCTCTTCTTACGAACTTTTTTTCGAGTTACGAACCGGCGTTCGGGAGGCTGCTGGGAAGCCCCGCCGCCCGGCTGTCACCTTTTAAAACAGCCGGGGGGCTTCCCAGCAGCCTCCCGAACGCCGGTTCGTAACTCGAAAAAAGTTTGTAAGAAGAGGTAAAATTTTTCTGAACCCCGGGTTCGTATCACGAGTTGTTCGTAAGACGAGGGGTTCGTATCTTGAGGTACCACTGTATTTTTAATAGCTAAAGTTCTACCAGAAGCCAGATCAATCACTAAATGGCAGAAAAGAGTTCATGACTTCTGTATCTCTATGCTTTCCTTCCCAGAAAGGTTAAGATCTCCCAAATTGATGAAAACGATTGTTCAAGTTCAAGTCCGTATTTTACTATAAAATAAGGCACAAAACCCAACTAGACATCTATTGATGTAAAAAAATATCTCAAAATCTTTCAAATCAAAAACTTTCTCTAAATGGGAATATAATTTTTCTTCACTCTATGGTGTTTTTTATTTATTGTTTACTCAGAGCTTTGTTAATGACTGTAGTGATTCATGACACAAAACACTGGGCCTGTCACTGTCTCTCAACCTAAAGATTTCTTATACTGGCAGGAAGGGAAAAGTGCATCACGATTTAGGCTTATTATATTAGAGCAGTGTTTCCCAACCTTGGCAGCTTGAAGATATTTGGACTTCAACTCCCAGAATTCCCCAGCCAGCAAATGCTGGCTGGGGAATTCTGGGAGTTGAAGTCCAGATATCTTCAAGTTGCCAAGGTTGGGAAACACTGGATTAGAGCATAAAACCATAACAATGTAAATTAGCAAATTCTGTGGGCTACTTTGAGTGAAACCAAACTTCTAATGTAGCAGCATTTGCTCAGATCCTGCAACTGTCTTAGGAAGATTAATTAAATAGTAAGCTATTCCTCCCTTTGTTTTCTGCTGGTTATTATTGTAGGCACATGCTAATTATGTAAATTATGTTCAGGGTTTTATCAGCATCATTCATGATCAGAGACATATGCAAATAATCTTTCAGTTTTGTGAAAGGAGGCAGTTCCTCCTCAAATCTGGACTTAAACTATTTATGGAGGAAAATTATATTTAGGGCATCCTTTAAGGTTGATCCATCATAACCTCACTCCTACCCACCTGCCGTCCCAGGTAATATTTTTTTGGTGTGCGTAGAGATAGAAAGGCATATTTCACTCTACTATTATTAACATATTTGATGGGCAAAAAGTGCAGCTGTGGATTTTAAAGGTCACATTTAAAGAGAGCTCCCATTCTTTCTCACCCGGCATCTATGATAATTATTTCTGGCTCATTTTTTAAATAAAAAAATTAACGAATGAAGGCACAATGGTATTGACATGCATAAAATGATCTAATCAAATTGCACAAGCTCTTTCAAAGCACAGTTTTCAATTGCTGCTTCTTTTCATTCTGGCAATTTCTCTCCATGCGATTGCCAGGTTCCATACCCTGAATGACTTCTTAAAAAGTGTCACAATTAGAATGTTAATCATTGTATAAGCCTAGGGATTTGGTGACAATCTGGCTCCCCCCATGGTTGGTTTGGCTGATATGGCTGGCTATAGAGTTGTCCCCATTTTTTTCTCATCACTCTATGTGTTTGTCTCCTGTAGCAGCATTATCAGTGGAAGAGGATAACTCTAAGGCTGCTGTATCTGTACAGAAATCTGTACAGCTGATGGAAAGTAGCAAAGTTATTTTTATGCAGTGAAGAGCTACCAAAATTTTTACTAACACACTGTGGGCATGGCTTATGCAGGACGCCCTGCGTTTTCTTTCAACATCTTTCAGTGCAAATTGGGTGCTGTTCTGCCGGCGTGTTTCAACCGCCCATAATTACAGGGTAATTAGTCCAGGAAGACACACACCACATGATAAAAGGAAAACCCAAAAAATTTTATAAACAGAAAAACAGAAACAGCTCCCTTTTTAAATGTCAAGGGGATTTTCTGGTACACACAAGGCACAGGTTAAATGCAATCCAATTGCTCACCCAATAACTGGGAAATTGAGTCCAATTTTAAAGTCCAGAGAGTCCACACACACAATCCTGAACAGCAAAAAACCACGATCTTGACGAAACAATGAATCAGATAAACTGCCATGAGGTTAAAACACCAGGCTGCACTTTTATCTGTAGCACTAATTACAGCAGCCCCACCCAACCACAGGTGGCCTCATTTTCTCTTGTAATAATCCTTCAGTTGTTGTCTCCTATGCATCCCTCTACGCATGCGTGGATGTGTCATTAATTCTTGTTCAGAATCCAGGAATGATACTGATGATTGATCTCCTGGGCTGTCTGCCAAACTCCCCTCTTCCCTGTCACTCACGCTTCCTTGGTCAGAGGAGACAGATTCTACTGGATGCAAAACAGGCCTGCTGCATGTGGATGTCTCCCCCACCTCCACCTCCACATTGCTTGGGGCAGGAGCTGGGCCAGAGCTAACCACAACAGGTGCTCTGGGGTGGAGCTCCATTTTCGCTTCCCCACTGTGTGTTCCCCTTCTGGGCAGTAGCCCATTCCTGTTTTTATGTTACTTTTTCCTGCCATCAAATGGTTACATGCAACCAAGTTTACAGAAACAAAATAAATGAAAATATTAAGAGCAATACAGTATTCGATGCAGGATCTATATACAGTACACTGCTCAAAAAAATAAAGGGCACAATTAAATAGCACATCCTAGATCTGAATGAATGAAATAGTCTCATTGAATAATTTGTTCTGTACAAAGTTGAATGTGCTGACAACAAAATGAAATTGATTTTCATACATACTAGCGATATGATATATTACTTTGAAAATATTGTAAAAAGACGTATAATTATCAAATGTAATGGACACAGGTGATGATTTGTGGCAATGCGCATGTTCTTTTTAATGTTTTTTCTGTTTTTGAAAATTAATAAATAAACTTTTTTTAAAAGAAAGAAAAAGAAAATTGTTGTCAATCAGTGTTGCTTCCTAACGTGGACAGTTTGATTTCACAGAAGTTTGATTTACTTGGAGTTATATTTTGTTCTTTAAGTGTTCCCTTTATTTTTTTGAACAATATATATTTATCTATGTCAATACTTTTTTTTGCCCATTTATGTTTTGATTAGTTTGATTCCCTTTTATTATAATTTAAGCCTTTAGCCAGTTCTTTTGCATTTACTGCATTTAACATGCTTTAAATCAGGGGTCCCCAAACTTTTTACACAGGGGGCCAGTTCATTGTCCCTCGAACTGTTGTAGGGCCGGACTATTAAAAATAACTTTGAACAAATCCCTATGCATACTGCACATACCTTATTTTAAAGTAAAAAACAAAATGCGAACATACTATTTAGAGGGGGGGAAAGAAATCTGAAATTCATATATGTTTATGTTTTGTTTTTAATTTTCTTTTGTTAACATCTGATTGGCTATACAGTGATCCCCCGCTCGTTGCGAGGGTTCCGTTCCAGGACCCCCCGCAACGAGCGAGTTTTCGCGAAGTAGCGCTGCGGAAGTAAAAACACCATCTGCACATGTGCAGATGGTGTTTTTACTCCCGCAGCGCTAGCGAGGAGCCGAAGATTGGGGACGGCGCGGCTGTTTTAAAATGTCGTCGCCGGCATGGGGGGCTTCCTAGCAGCCCCCCAAACCCGGGTTGGGGGTCCGGGGGTGCTGGCAAGCCCCCCATGCCGGCGGCGACATTTTAAAACAGCCGCGCCGCGCTGGCTGTCGGCGCTTTCGAGCTGAGTCCCGGAGCGAATTCGCTCCGGGACTCAGCTCAAAAGCGCCGACAGCCAGCGCCAGCGAACGGCTTCTCCGCGCTGGCTGTCGCCGCTTTCGAGCTGAGTCCCGGAGCGAATTCGCTCCGGGACTCAGCTCAAAAGCGCCGACAGCCAGCGCCAGCGAACGGCTTCTCCGCGCTGGCTGTCGCCGCTTTCGAGCTGAGTCCCGGAGCGAATTTGCTCCGGGACTCAGCTCAAAAGCGCCGACAGCCAGCGCCAGCGAACGGCTTCTCCGCGCTGGCTGTCGCCGCTTTCAAGCTGAGTCCCGGAGCGAATTCGCTTCAGGACTCAGCTCGAAAGCAGCGAGAATGAACGGCGTGGGCGGGCGAAGGGCGGGCGGCAGCGAGGAGTTTGCGTGGGTGGTGGGGAAACTCCTTGCTGATGCCCGCTGCTCGCCCTCCCGCCAGCAAGAGGGGGAAGACCCAGGGAAGCCGCCCAGCAGCTGATCTGCTGGGCGCCATCTACGCATGCGTGCCCATAGAAAAAAAAGGGCACACATGTGCAGATGGTGTTTTGACTTCCGGGTTGAAAAATCGCAAATTACCCTGTTCGCAATGGTCGGGGACGCAATAACCGGGGTGTTACTGTACAAGGTTTTCTTGGTTTATAGAAAAATGTATAAAGAAAGAAGGAAGCACTTTGGCATAATTATTAATAAGTTAGAATTGTTACATGCTGTTTTTATTACTGTTGTTAGCCGCCCCGAGTCTATGGAGAGGGGCGGCATACAAATCCAATAAACAAATAAATAAATAAAATAAATAAATATAATTGGTGTTGTACTTTTTGAAGGAACATTAAGGAGAGAATTTAATTAAAAGAAAAGTATGTACCTGTGCTCCTGTCACTCACCCATGGGCCGGATAAATGGCCTCAGTGGGCTGCATGCGGCCCGCGGGCCGTAGTTTGGGGACCACTGCTTTAAATTATAGATAAATCAGGATCATTTTCACTGTTTTTATATTCCTTGTCACTAGTACGACTTTATCCAAATAAATTCTAAACTGATTCTCCTTTTGGATGCAGTCTTAAGTCAGTAATCACCATCCATCAGCTTGCTGGAATAAGAGAATGGCTGATCGAGTGCTTGTGATTGGCAGTGGAGGCAGAGAGCATGCACTGGCTTGGAAGCTGGCACAATCTCTCCATCTGAAACAGGTGCTGGTTGCACCAGGAAATGCCGGAACCACTGATGGGAAAATGTCTAATTCAGGTAAAAAGATTATTATCTGCCAATGCATTAATATATTTAAAAGCCCCTGGGGGGGGGGAAATCCATAATACATCCCCAAACCATTGTACCACATATTTTACAAAAATAAACATTTAGGACAATGCATTTGATTTATTATTACACAGAGAAAACAATTTAATATGAATTAAATAGGAAGAGGAAGTAGAAACATAGAAACATAGAAGACTGACGGCAGAAAAAGACCTCATGGTCCATCTAGTCTGCCCTTATACTATTTCCTGTATTTTATCTTACAATGGATATATGTTTATCCCAGGCATGTTTAAATTCAGTTACTGTGGATTTACCAACCACGTCTGCTGGAAGTTTGTTCCAAGGATCTACTACTCTTTCAGTAAAATAATATTTTCTCATGTTGCCTTTGATCTTTCCCCCAACTAACTTCAGATTGTGTCCCCTTGTTCTTGTGTTCACTTTCCTATTAAAAACACTTCCCTCCTGAACCCTATTTAACCCTTTAACATATTTAAATGTTTCAATCATGTCCCCCCTTTTCCTTCTGTCCTGCAGACTATACAGATTGAGTTAATTAAGTCTAGAGTCATAGAGTCAATTTAGTTAGGTTAGTAAGTTAACCCAATTTTCCGGACCTGTACAGTACATTGAAACAAAACTTATCTTTCAACATTTTTATTTTGTTATATAAAATACAAAATCCAAAAAAAGAGAGAATAGAAAATTAAGGGTGGTAAAGGGGACAGAGAAAAGGGTGTGTGTGGGCATCACTGAGCACTTGTTATATGTTGTGTGTATGTTTTACATTATAAAATCAATAAAAATATATTAAAAATAAAAAAAAGAAAAGGGGGTGTGAAATACAAAGGGGGGAGAAAAAAAAGAAAAGAAAAAAGAGAAAGAAAGAAAGAGAGAGAGAGAGAAAGAAGAAAGAAAGAAAGAAAGAAAGAAAGAAAGAAAGAAAGAAAGCACAGTACAGGATAATACATACCAGCCACAATTTTTTGCTTTTACACATTAATATATAACTAGCCAGGTCTATAATACCAAATCTTTCTAATCAACAAAACCAAGATCAAAGTTTCATTTTTTTCTTCACAAGCACAAATTCCAGAAGTGATATCCAAATAAAAACATATTTTCTTCTTTAAACAAAGTAATCAATTGAATCATTCCTGCTTTATCTTCCGTGCTATGGAAATAAATGTGTGTTTCTATTTGTACCTAGTAATCCTTATGAACTGTCTACAGAGAGGGGCGGCATACAAATCTAATAAATAAATAAATAAATAAATTGCCACCATTTTTATTTACAAATGTATTGTATTCTTTCAAATTATTTGGCCTAAAAAGGAAGGGGGAAGGGGGACCCTTCCTTTTTTCCTTCAAAATACAGTGATACCTCGTCTTACAAACCCCTCGTCATACAAACTTTTCGAGATACAAACCCGGGGTTTAAGATTTTTTTGCCTCTTCTTCCAAACTATTTTCACCTTACAAACCCAAGCCGCCACCACTGGGATGCCCCACCTCTGGACTTCTGTTGCCAGCGAAGCACCCGTTTTTGCGCTGCTAGGATTCTCCTGAGGCTCCCCTCCATGGGAAACACTACCTCTGGACTTCTGTGTTTTTGCGATGCTGCAGGGGAATTCCAGCAGCGCAAAAACGGGCGCTTCGCTGGCAACGGAAGTCCGGAGGTGGGGTTTCCCAGCCAGGGGAGCCTCAGCGAAATTGCAGCATCACAAAAACACAGAAGTCCAGAGGTGGGGTTTCGAGGACTTCCGTGTTCTTGCAAGGCAAGAACACTGACAATTTAACAGCAGCCCCATTAGCCTAATTACCCCCAGCCACAGGTGCTCTCCCTTATTTCCTATAGTATTTACGCAGTTGCTCTTTCCTTGACATTGCCCTGCGTCTGCGCACATCAATGAAAATCTCCTCTTCTGAATCCAGTGATGATAATGATGATGAATCACTCACGGGGTGACTATCTAATGGGCTGCCTGCAATTAACTCCTCTGAGGATTCCATTTCACTTTCACTATCTTCTACAGATGCTTCGCTGTCGGAAGCAGTCGGAAGCAAAATTGGCCTCTGACAATGGGAGGATTCACCCATATCAACCCCCACAGTCCTTGAAGCAGAAACTGGCCCAGAGCCAACCACAACACTGAAAAGGGCCTTTTAAAAATTGACTTGAGATAAAATAGTCCTTGAAGGTGATTAAGATAAGGAAGACATAACTTACTGTCGGTTTGAAATGTGAAATTTGAAATTTCCAAAAACAACAATTTCTTAAGCCACCAAACAGATTGCAGCTCCTCCCCTCCCAGCTTCTGGCATGCAGACAGTTTTGGAGTTCAACTCCAAAAGCAATCTGTCGGCTTATAGCTGTATTCAGTGGTGGGCTACGAGACAGAACGCTAAATTGCACTCGCCGCCGTGGCTTGTAAGTTCTTGCGGGGCCAGCATGATTTTGCTGCTGCACCTGTGGAGATAGCCAAATCACACATGGAGCCGCAGGTGCACCAGTATTTCGGTGAGGTTTTTTTGCTTCTGCGCATAATAATAATAATAATAATAATAATAATTAATAATTAATAATTAATAATTAATAATTAATAATTAATAATTAATAATTAATAATTAATAATTAATAATTAATAATTAATAATTAATAATTAATAATTAATAATTAATAATTAATAATTAATAATTAATAATTAATAATTAATAATTAATAATTAATAATTAATAATTAATAATTAATAATTAATAATTAATAATTAATAATTAATAATTAATAATTAATAATTAATAATTAATAATTAATAATTATTAATAATAATTTATTAGATTTGTATGCTGCCCCTCTCCGAAGTCTCAGGCGTGCTGAAACATGGGCGCAGCTGTGGCTCTGTGCGCGATTTTGCTACCTCAACAGGAATAGAATAGAATAGAATAGAATAGAATTCTTTATTGGCCATGTGTGATTGGACACACAAGGAATTTGTCTTGGTGCATATGCTCTCAGTGTACATAAAAGAAAAAGATACATTTGTCAAGAATCATGAGGTACAACTAGTGGTGAGCTATCAGCCAGAATGCTAAATTGTGTTCGCTGTCACAGCTCACAGGTTCTTGCGGGACCGGCGCAATTTTGCTTCTGCACCTGTGGAGGTAGCAAAATTGTGCATGGACCCACAGGTGCGCCCGTGTTTTGGTGAGGATTTTTTGCTTCTGCGCATGCCGAAACATGGGTGTACCTGCGGATCCGCATGAGATTTTGCTACCTCCACAGGTACAGCAGCAAAATCGTGCTGCCCCTTAAGCAGATCACGAGCCGCAGCGGCAAGCGCAATTGTAGCCCACCACTGGCTGTATTGAAGGGTCCCTATGGGAAGTTCTTTGACACACCCTAACCGGATAGGTCATAAAAACTGATGGGATCAATCCCTTCAGTTAGAAGGCAGAAGACCAACACTCCAGGGGGAAATCCTTCAGGGATCTCTCCCCAAGTGTACGTTCAGTTAGCCATGTTCCCAAGAAGTCCAGAATCAGACCCACCCTTGACTACTGCTCATCTGTCTGGAACCCATACCACATCTCAGACATTAACACCCTTGAAAACATCCAAAGATATTTCACCAGAAGAGCCCTTCATTCCCCCACTCGAAACAGAATATCCTACGAAAATAGACTAACAATCCTGGGTCTAGAAAGCCTAGAACTATGGCGCCTAAAACACGACTTAAGTATTGCCCACAAGATCATATGCTGCAACGTCCTACCGGTCAATGACTACTTCAGCTTCAACCGCAACAACACAAGAGTACGCAACAGATTCAAACTTACTACGAACCGTTCCAAACTTGGCTGTAAAAAATATGACTTTAACAATCGAGTTGTCGAAGCGTGGAACTCATTACCGGACTCAATAGTGTTAACCCCTAACCCCCAACATTTCTCCCTTAGACTCTGCACGATTGACCTCTCCAGGTTCCTAAGAGGCCAGTAAGGGGCGTACATAAGTGCACTAGTATGCCTTTCGTCCCCTGTCCAATTGTCTTTCCTTTATCTCATATATCATATATATTTTCTTCCTTTCACATATCTTCTCTTCTATTTTCACTTTTATCCTTACATATACTACTTCATGTTATTTTCTTCCTATGTATTTGTGTATTGGACAAATGAATGAATGAATAAATAAATAAATAAATAAAATCAAAACTTACCAAACAATTTGAGTCCACAAAACCCAAGAAGCTGCATAAAAACTAATCAATACTAAAACCAACCAAACTAACATGTTGTAAGAAAAATGGAAACTGCCCCTCAGCCAACTCTTTATATATATATATATTTAAAATAATTATTTTCATTTACTGCATTATTTTTTTCTGCATCCTTTGGGAGCACAGTTCTCATATTTAGTATCTGGATCTTAAATTATGTGTTTTTTATTATCTGTTTCAGGTGTTTTGATTAGCAACCATACAATCCTTTCCCAGTTCTGCAAAGATCATAACATTGGGTGTGTGATTGCTGGACCAGAAACTTTGCTTGCTGCTGGTAAGTTCTGAACATCCTACAAAGTGGAAGATTTGAATTTAGATTAAAATGAATGCCCGAGTCTTGAGCTATAGAATGATGTACAATCATGGACAGAGAGTTAAATATTGATACATCATGATGATTGAATGGCATTCTAAAGATTTGATAATGGTTTATAGTCCTGCAATTTGCTGTTACGGAATACAAGGATACTTTTAGATGACATTTTTTGTCATGCAATTACCATTCCTCATTTGTCAAATTTTATAGGGAATCCACATAACGTCATCTCACTTTTGCAGCCTTCCTTTGTTTTCCCACAACTTTTTTCTACCAAAAGTAAGGGGGGAAAATATAGATTAGGCCCACAGTATCTTTTGATTGGTAATCTTATAATTTACAAAGTCTTTCATCTTGAATTTGCCTTCACATTACTTACTTACTTACTTACTTACTTACTTACTTACTTACTTACTTACTTACTTACTTACTTACTTATTTATTGGATTTGTATGCCGCCCCTCTCCGGAGACTCGGGGTGGCTAACAGCAACAATAAAGCAGTGTACAATAGTAGTCTGATGTTAGAAACAATTAAAAACCCATTAATATAAAAAACCAAACATACATACATACATACATACCATGCATAGAATTGTAAAGGCCTAGGGGGAAGAGGGTCTCAATTCCCCCATGCCTGACGGCAGAGGTGGGTTTTAAGCAGCTTACAAAAGGCAAGGAGGGTGGGGGCAATTCTAATCTTTGGGGGGAGTTGGTTCCAGAGGGCCGGGGCCACCACAGAGAAGGCTCTTCCCCTGGGTCCCGCCAAGCGACATTCTTTAGTTGATGGGACCCGGAGAAGATCCACTCTGTGGGACCTAACTGGTCACTGGTATTCGTGCAGCAGAAGGCGGTCCCTGAGATAATCTGGTCCGATGCCATGAAGGGGTTTTGAGGAGCTCAGAAGTGAAAGAGATGAAATAAGAGTTATACAGAGCACAGCAGGAGGACAAAGAACAAACTCAACTAAGCAGGATAAAACCTGCTATTAAGGCCTACACTTATTGTTGAGTTCAGATATTGAAGAGGCAGGAGATTGGCAGTGAGGCTTCAGCATTTTATTGGTTATAGTGAGCAAACATCAGCCCCTGCTTGCTTTTGGCAGGGGTTTAAATAGGAAGCCTTTTTTGGAAGGAGCTCCACTTCCTTGTCAGACTGGAGTGAAAACTTCTTAGCTTCTCAGGACATAACACTTATAGTTTATACTTGCTGCTCCAAGGGCAGCAAAGTGACAATACTTTCCAACCCTTATTGACTATCTGCAGATAGCCAACTTGTAGCCTTCTTTAAGGTGGTCCAAGTCATCCTGGAGAAAAGGGATTCAGACAAAATTGTAGGGAAGAATTTGCAGGCAAAACTTCTCACATTCACTCCAATTTGAATGCCATCTGGTTTGGGTCCAGTCAAAGTAACTGAGTACAGTCTTATTTGGTTACCTATGAACAGTTTGACCCTGAACTGGACAGGGTCCTTATGACTGTAATTTAGCCACCTACTTCTTAGATTCATGCCCCAAATGTACTAAAGAGATTGATAAGCAAAGTCCTAAATTTTATTCAGTGTGCACGCCATTCTTACAACCATTAACATGTATATTAATGAATATTCATATAGCCACTGATGACTAATAATGTTGTCTTTAAAAATGGGCTAACAACATAATTTTTCCAACAACCTCGTCATTATAGAATAGAATAGAATAGAATAGAATAGAATTTTTATTGGCCAAGTGTGATTGGACACACAAGGAATTTGTCTTGGTGCATATGCTCTCAACGTACATAAAATAAAATATACATTTGTCAAGAATCATGTGATACAACACTTAATGATTGTCATAGGGGTCAAATAAGCCATGAAGAAGCAATATTAATAAAAATCTTCGGATATAAGCAACAAGTTACAGTCATACAGTCAACATGGGAGGAAAAGGGTGATAGGAATGATGAGAAAAACTAGTAGAATAGAAGTGCAGATTTAGTAGAAAGTCTGACAGTTTTGAGGGAATTATTTGTTTAGTAGAGTGATGGCGTTCGGGGAAAAACTGTTCTTGTGTCTAGTTGTCTTGGTGTGCAGTACTCTGTAGCGACGTTTTGAGGGTAGGAGTTGAAACAATTTGTGTCCAGGATGTGAGGGGTCAGTAAATATTTTACCCGCCCTCTTTTTGACTCGTGCAGTATACAGGTCCTCAATGGAAGGCAGATTGGCAGCAATTGTTTTTTCTGCAATTCTGATTATCCTCTGAAGTCTGTGTCGGTCCTGTTGGGTTGCAGCACCAAACCAGACAGTTATAGAGGTGCAGATGACAGACTCAATGATTCCTCTGTAGAACTGAATCAGCAGCTCCTTGGGCAGTTTGAGCTTCCTGAGCTGGCGCAGAAAGAACATTCTTTGTTGTGCTTTTTTGATGATGTTTTTGATGTTAGGTGACCATTTTAGGTCTTGAGATATGATAGAACCTAGAAATTTGAAGGTCTCTACTGTTGATACTGTGTTGTCTAGTATTGTGAGAGGTGGAAGGGTGGAAGGGTTTCTCTTAAAGTCTACCACCATTTCTACAGTTTTGAGTGTGTTCAGTTCTAGATTGTTCTGGTCACACCACAAGGATAGTTGTTCAACTTCCCGTCTGTATGCGGATTCATCATTGTCTCGAATGAGTCCGATCACTGTTGTATCATCTGCAAACTTCAGTAGTTTAACAGATGGATCGTATGAGATGCTCCAAATTCTTCCCTTTTCATAGCAATGATGCACTTTTTAAATGCTCTTTCTTCTGGGACAGTACAATCATATGTCATTCAATTACATAAGCAGTTTTATCTGAGCCTTTCAGTATTTCATTACCAGGAATTGTTGATGACTTGGTAGCGGCTGGAATTCAGTGTTTTGGCCCAACAGCCAAGGCAGCCCAGTTTGGAACAAATAGATATTTCACTAACATCTTTCTTGATCAGCATGGAATTCCCACAGCAAGATGGAAAGCCTTTTCAAATCCTAAAGAAGCATGTGCTTTTATTAACAGGTAAAGACTTATTTTTTTTCCAATGAATTATTTAGACTATCTGTTCTTAAGCCATTATTGCGTTTCTAATCAAATAATTTGATACAGGAGGATTGTACAAGCATTTTAAGATTCTATATCTGAAGAATATTTCTCTTTTTGATGCCTAATAGTATATTTACCCCTATTGAAGCATTACATTATGCTGATCAGAATTGTAAGAGTCCTACAAATATCTTTACTAGATAAATGGTCAAAGCAATGGAAACTGCAGTTTAATGTTTCCAAATGTAAAATAATGCACTTGGGGAAAAGGAATCCTCAATCTGAGTATTGCATTGGCAGTTCTGTGTTAGCAAAAATTTCAGAAGAGAAGGATTTAGGGATAGTGATTTCTGACAGTCTCAAAATGGATGAACAGTGTGGTCGGGCGGTAGGAAAAGCAAGTAGGATGCTTGGCTGCATAGCTAGAGGTATAACAAGCAGGAAGAGGGAGATTGTGATCCCCTTATATAGAACGCTGGTGAGACCACATTTGGAATACTGTGTCCAGTTCTGGAGACCTCGCCTACAAAAAGATATTGACAAAATTGAACGGGTCCAAAGATGGGCTACAAGAATGGTGGAAGGTCTTAAGCATAAAACGTATCAGGAAAGACTTAATGAACTCAATCTGTATAGTCTGGAGGACAGAAGGAAAAGGGGGGACATGATCGAAACATTTAAATATGTTAAAGGGTTAAATAAGGTTCAGGAGGGAAGTGTTTTTAATAGGAAAGCGAACACAAGAACAAGGGGACACAATCTGAAGTTAGTTGGGGAAAAGATCAAAAGCAACATGAGAAAATATTATTTTACTGAAAGAATAGTAGATCCTTGGAACAAACTTCCAGCAGACGTGGTTGGTAAATCCACAGTAACTGAATTTAAACATGCCTGAGATAAACATATATCCATTGTAAGATAAAATACAGGAAATAGTATAAGGGCAGACTAGATGGACCATGAGGTCTTTTTCTGCCGTCAGTCTTCTATGTTTCTATGTTGTACAAATAATGTTGATCTTTGATTCTGTCATATAGTTTTCCAGTCTAGTTTTACAAAATGAGATCTTATATCATATACTGTACATTTTCTTCTATTTTAAAGCGCAGATTTTCTTCCACTGGTGATAAAACCTAGTAGTTTTGGTCCTAGAAAAAAAATAGTTCTTGCATCCAACCGAGAAGATGCTTCTAAGGCAGCACGAGATATTCTTCAGGTGACTTACATTTCTATGTAAAAGTACTAAGCAAATACATAAATCACATTATGACTTCAGACAATATGTGAACCCTGAATGTGATTCATTTTGGTTTATAATTGCTTTATAACAGTAAACTTAAAGAATCCAGTAAGCGAAGTTGCAATATATTAAAGTGAAGTAGTGAATCAGTGCGCCAAATCTGATTATAAACTACATTTTGTGCTTTCTTTTCTGTATATTTATTATAAATGCAGAGTCAGATCTTTGCTAAAGGTTCCTTTGTTTTCAGTGTACAGTGGAACCCCGACATAAGAGCTGCTCGACTTAAGAGCTACTCGAGATAAGAGCTGGGAGAGGAGAGACATTTTTTTATTTTATTTTATTTATTACTTGGATTTGTATGCCGCCCCTCTCCGCGATACGAGCCGAGAAGAGCCGGGCTGGCTTACTTTCCTTCCTTCCCGCGCTGATGCAGAGCCACTCGAACAAAGCGTCGCGCCCCTCTGATGCTTTCGGCGGCTTCCGAAGCGACGCTGGGCTCTTTTGCCGCCAAAAGCGTCAGGGGGGCGTGACGCTTTGTTCGAGTGGCTCTGCATCAGCGCAGGAAGGAAAGAAAGTAAGCCAGCCCGGCTCTTCTCGGCTCGTATCCCGGCACTTGGTGAGTGGAGAGGCGGTCGCCTCCCCTGCCGCCCCACTCTGGGGGTCCTTGGGGGTGGGGGGATCCGAACGCTGTTTTGAATTTCACATTCCGAGTGGCCCAAACGCCAAAGGCGAACTTCCGCACCTCAGGAGTTAGCTCGCAAACGGCGCGGCTGTTTTAAAACATCGCTGCTGGCCTGGGGGGGGAGAGGGAAAGGGGGGAGAGGGGGGAGAGAAAGAGAGAGGGAGAGAGAGAAAGAGAGAGGGAAAGGGGGGGAGAGGGGGGAGAGAAAGAGAGAGGGATAGAAAGGGAGAGAGAGTGAGAGATGCTCAGTGAGCCTTTCTTTGAAGTTGCCTTTCTTTCTTTCTCTCTCTCTTTCTTTTTCTCTCTTGCTCTCTTGCTCTTTCATTCTTTTTTCTTTCTCTTTCTTTCTTTCTTTCTTTCTCTTTCTTTCTTTCTTTCTTTCTTTCTCTTGCTTTCTTTCTTTCTCTTGCTTTCTCTCCTTCCTTCCCTCCTTCCATTTCTTTCATTCTCCCTCTCTATTTTTATTTCTCTTTCATTTTCTTTCTTTCTTTCTCTCTTGCTTGCTTTCTTTCTTGCTCTTTTTCTTTCTCTCTTTTACCTTCCCTTCCTCTATTTCTTGCTTTCCTTTTCCTCCCTCCCTTCTTTCCTCCCTCTACAGGATTGGGTGGCAGTGAAGTTACTCTCCCCTTTCATAAGTTTCCTTGCTTCCTTCCTCTGTTCCTGTCCCTTCACCCTTTCTTTCTTCCTTTCTTTCTTCCTTCCTTCCTTTCCTTCCTTCCTTTCCTCTCTCCATTTCTTGCTTTCCTTTTCCTTCCTCCCTTCTTTCCTCCCTCTACAGGATTGGGTGGCAGTGAAGTTGAATAAATAACTACAGTTTAATGAATAAAAATAAAAGTTTGCCATGTTGATTGTTTTGGGTAAAAAGAGGAAGGGAAGGAAAGCTCTCAGCTTATCATCTTATTAATAAGTAAAGTTACATTTATTCTTGCAATGTCTTTTTGCATAATTTAGACTAACTTTGTGAGTTTTTTGAGGGCTGGAACCAATTAAAATTATTTACATTAATTCCTATGGGGAAAAGTCGTTCGAGATAAGAGCTGCTCGACTTAAGAGCGCAGGTCCGGAACGAATTAAACTCGTATCTCGAGGTACCACTGTATTTTCTTCTAGCCATTGACTTGTCTAATCCAAAATAAGATACAAATATTCTAATAAAATAGTACTGACAAAGAGAAAAGCTTATCTATCATATGGTTAAAATTAAACATCTTCCTAATTAATTTAATGAGTTATGCATCCATAAACATAAGTGATGAAACCTCTCCCTATCATAAGAGAATGTAGAGGACATCGTCTATAAAACTCTTCTTTAGAAAATATTTTCTGCCTAAAAAAAGCTACCATGTCAGGAACAAAGCTTGTACCTTTTCTGTTAATGCAAGGACAATTGCAGGTTTTAAAAAGAAAATTGGAAGAGAAAAAAACACACAATCCTGGCCAGTATTTTTGTCTATATAGATCTTTATGCAAAATATTGATTCCACTTGCCATTTTGGGGCCTAATTTTCCAACGTAATATAGTAGCTATTATATGTGCACGTATGCTGATAGTTCCCCATATGATACTATGATTATCTTAAGCAGGGGTGGGCTACTGCCCGGATGAGTGGGGAACGCAGTGGGGTAGCGAAAATAGATCTCCACCCCAGAGCACCCAATTTGCACTGAATGATGTTGAAAGAAAATGCAGGACCCACAGTTTGGGGTTGGCTCTGGCCCAGCTCCTGCCCCAAGGAATGTGGAGGTGGATGTAGGGGAAACATCAACATGTCATAGACCTGTTTTATTGCCGACAGAGTCAGGTAGTGCAGTTTCCTCGGATGAAGAAGAAGATGGGGGTGACTTGGAAGAGGGGGGCTTGGCACACAGCCCAGGAAGCCAATCTCCATTATCTTTGGTTGATTCGGATGAGGAAGTATTAGACCCACGCATGCGCAGAATTATGCATAGAAGAGACCAATTGCAGAAATATTACAGGAGATAAGAGAGGCCACCTGGGGCTCCAGTAATTAGAGCTGCTGATATAAATAGCAGTGTGCTGGTTTGGCCGTTGTGGAAGATTATCTGATCGTTGTTCTTCAGGACTGTGCCTTGCTATTTCCGGACTTTGTTGATTTTTCATGACTTTGAAACCAAAGCAGAGCAAAGTGTGTGTGTCTCACTTCATGGAAGAAGAAGGGCTGTGACGTTTCTTCACAGCTGCTAGCTAAGTACTTAAGGACTGATTAAGGGGATTGTACAGACTACCAGGTTGTTTTGGGACGAGTGCTCTTTGCAATACAAAAAGGGTGCTTTGTTTCTTTTGAATTTGTGTGATAAAGAACATTGTTTTTGAACTTTCAAGTGTGTGTGTCTGAAATTTGTACCCTAGAATTTTTGGGAGACTCTTACCATAGAGCCCGGCAGAACACACAGTGTGGTAGTAAAAATTTCGGTAGCCCTTCACTGATCTTAAGGCACATTGAGCAGGAGTTGGTCTCTAATTCTAATTCTGTATTTAATTGTGATCATATCAGATAAGAAATTATTAGAATATGCTCTATAATTTTTTGTGTGTGAAAGACAAAGTGGTATTGATATTGGAAATGCTACAAAGATATTTTCTCATTTTTAAAAAAAGAAAAGAGGAAAAGTAAAAAAAGGCTTGATCAATGTCTATTCTGTTTATAATGCAGGACCACATGCGTTCTCATTCAGGAGACTGCTCTGAGACAGTGATCATTGAAGAACTCCTTAAAGGGGAAGAATTTTCAGTATGTTGTTCCATTAAATATTTGGGTCAGAATTACCATTGTTTTTACCTGATTACATACTTTAGTGCAATTATTAACATAAAAAATAAGGCTAGCATAGTGCTTAGAAAACATGATACTAGTGCTAAGTATTATTAATTGTAGAAGTTCAGATACAGTTAATTTGGTGGATTGATATGTTTGGATTTAAATTCTCATTCTGTTCTCCGAGTAATCCCATGCTAGTGAATCAGTTTAGGTGGTCATAGGACTTCTATGGATAAAATAAGTACATAAGTTTCTGGAGAATGCACAAATATTTTAACTATTCCAACAAATGCTTAAAGAAAGCGTCCTTTGTAGAACACGTTTTAATGTTAATTGTTTGTGGCAACTCCTGTGCAAAGAGAATTGTCAGCATTTTGTATTAAAAAGAAGCAAGTGCAAAGGCTACACAAAGGCTTCACTCTCTAAGCCTAAGCATGTGGCCTAAAACCAAGCTTATTACAGGTGACAAGCCTTGATGTGTGTGTGTGTGTGTGTGTACTCAAACATACATATACTATATTTATTTGTTTATTTATCTATTTGTTTATTTGTTTGTTTGTTTATTTGTTTGTTTATTTGTTTGTTTGTTTTATTCATTTATTCATTTATTCGTTTTTTCGTTTTCTCGTTTTCTCGTTTTTTCGTTTTTTCGTTTTTTTGTTTTTTCGTTTTTTCGTTTTTTCGTTTTTTCGTTTTTTCGTTTTTTCGTTTTTTCGTTTTTTCGTTTTTTCGTTTTTTCGTTTAGCTATTTGGCTATTTGGCTATTTAGCTATTTAGCTATTTAGCTATTTAGCTATTTAGCTATTTAGCTATTTAGCTATTTAGCTATTTAGCTATTAATTAATTAATTAGCTTTGTATGCCACCCCTCTTCAGACACTCAGACCATCTCTATGTATATCTGGGGGCTGAGAGTGAATGAATGTATCCAAAAATGTTAGGGCAATGGAAGTTTTAAAAATACAGTAATGTTGAGCTTTAACATTTTCAAGAATTTCATTTGAAAATATTATTAAAACCCAGAAAAAATTATAATTTTAAAAGATTATGGAGAAGGGCTCCTAGAAATGTGGGGTTTTTTTTTTTGCATTGCTCCTTTCCAACCTCCACATTCATGGAGTTCAAAGTAAGGAAAAAGGATGGTTTGTAGATTTGGGAAAGAAGAAGAAATAAAACAGAGGAGTAATCAATTGTCAGGATAATGTTAACCTCCCTGTTGTGAAACAAACTTAAGTTAAGAAATTAGAGTATAGCTGGAAAGGTTTGTTGAACGGTTTGCAGGTCTAGTATGGGCTAATTGAAATATAAATACAATAAAAACATGAATTACATTTACCATATATATAATCCAGTCTCTTTTGTTCTCCTTCCAGTATTTATGCTTTGTTGACGGAACCACTTTTATTCCTATGCCACCAGTTCGGGTCCAGAAGCAGCTGCTGAATGACCATCAGAGTCCAAGCATTGTTGGAACAGGAGCCTTTGCCCCTTTTCCTAAGGTGCATCATATTTGGTCCGTGATCTTACTGAAAGATGTCAAGAGGCCTCATGTATTATAATCTGTAAACATTTGGTTACTTTTGTAGGCTTCTTGGATAAACAATCATTCAACTTTATCTTTTTCAAAAGTTAAGTGATATTGATGGCTTCTTTTCTCTAAAGAAACAAAGAGGCATAGTGTACAGAAGGCTATGCACTTCATTAAAATATGGAACCTCTGGCACCAAAGTACAAGGACATTGTATTTTAGCACATATATATGATATACATATTTATCCTTGGAATACAGATACACACTGACAGTATTAATTGATTCATAAGTGTTCTGCCTGACTGGCTCAGGCAATGCATAATAGTCCAAGGAAAAGAAATCAAACACACACGTGCTCTGCTAATCAGCAAACTTGTATTGAATAAACAAAAAAGGGTTACTCAAAACAGTTCTTAGTGTCCAAAAACAACGATAGTGCAAGGCTTACTTCAGCCGCATACAAAAACACAGGAAAAAACAAACAAAGACAACCTGGAATGAGCAAAGACGTTTCAGGAGTCCTTTTGAATCTTTGAAGCAAACAGCAAGTCCCAGAGTTTTCACCTCCCACTTGTCTGAAAAAGCTGGGTTGAAAACTCAAATGGCATGGGACAGAAACTTCAGAGCAGGAACCACAAAATAACACAGATAAACAGCCACAGTTTGCCTTGGGCCGTTGTTCCCTTTTATACCTTTAGCCCTCAGGGAACCACACCCAGCCCTCAGTATAAGAACCACACCCAGTCCAGGTGCTCCTATAATGACTTGTAATACTCCTTAAAGCGATCCCTTCTTTGCATAGCTCTTCGGCTACGCAGATCAATATATTGATCTGCAGAAGAATCCAGAGACGAAGGACTGTCTGAGGGACTGAATGTCAAATCCCCTGGGCTGTCTGCTGAATCCTGCGTCCCAGTGGCCTCGTCAGCCTGGCTGTCTGCCACGTCTTCCTGGCTGTCTGCCACATCTTCCTGGCTGTCAGCCAGGCTTTCACATTCACTTTGTGCCGCGTCTCTCCCATCTGTGGGAGCAACGGCTGGCCCAGGCCCAAACACAATAATAAGTATCAGTAATCAATGGCATCTTGGTTTCTAAAGTAGGCCCCTACTTCTGTTTAGGTTGCAATGCATATTGAGAAGGTGTGATGTTGTAGCAAACGGAGTGCTGGTGTTTGTGTCTTGCTACTGAAGAGAGAATTCTCAATGCCTTGGTTTCCTTGACTTACTAGGTTTCTGAAGTCCTTCTGGAAAAAATTAAAAGCACGCTCCTTCAACACATTCTTGAAGGTATGAAGCAAGAAGGTATAACATATGCAGGTAAGGGGCTATACTTATTTTTCATTTTTTTTAAAAAGTATTGTTGATAGTACAGTAGACTAGCTATGCACAGGATTGTAGCCATCCCACCCCACTACGTGAACTTCTTAGTTCTTCCAAAACTTACTATTGAAATCTCAGTTCAGGCATAACAAGAAAATGAAGGAGCAAACAGCCACATTTTATTTGGGTAAGTTGAATTCTGCTTTTGTAAATGGTAAAATAAATACGGTAGTAAAATATTAAAGCGGAAACAGCTCCTGACTAGATAATGATCTTTGGCCTACTGTGCAAAAGCCTGACAGAAGTTGTGAATCCTGTTTTAGTCCAGCTGCTTGATGCCATTAATTAAATGCCTTTGAAGAAGCTTATGAGAAATAGCCCAGTTTTCCTTAGAATTGTCTGGCTTAGTTCTAGTAACTGGATATAACTCTGGATGATTGTCTTGTTGTGTATGTGAGAGCCCCTAGAAATCTACATCAGTTGATTTTCTTTGTTAGCAAAAGATTGCTTCAGATGCTGTTATTATTATTATTATTTATTAGATTTGTATGCCGCCCCTCTCCGAAGACTCGGGGCGGCTCACAACAGTAATAAAAACAATATAATAGTGGAACAAATCTAATATTAAAAAACATATAAAACCCTATCATTATTTAAAAAACAAAACAAAAAACCAAACAGCACATTCATACCAAACATAAAACAAAGTATAAAAAAGCCTGGGGGAAAGGTGTCTCAACTCCCCCATGCCTGGCGGTATAAGTGAGTCTTAAGTAGTTTATGAAAGACAGGGAGGGTGGGGGCAGTTCTAATCTCCGGGGGGAGTTGGTTCCAGAGGGCTGGGGCCGCCACAGAGAAGGCTCTTAACCCTGAGGCCCGCCAAACGACATTGTTTAGTCGACGGGACCCGGAGAAGGCCAACTCTGTGGGACCTTATCGGTTGCTGGGATTCGTGCGGTAATAGGCGGTTCCGGAGGTACTCTGGTCCAATGCCATGTACGGCTTGAAAGGTCATGACCAACACTTTGAATTGTGACCGGAAATTGATCGGCAGCCAACGCAAGCAAATGCAAACATCTATGAGATGTCATGTTACATGCATTAGGTAAGGACTGATCTGAGAACAAAACTGATGGGTGAGGATTCCTGATTCAGAATACAAACCCTAAATCCACAGGCAAAAAATATTATGTTTTAAGACATGTAAACAAATTTATTATTTTGCCTTTTTCCCCCTGTGTAGGTGTGCTGCAAGTAGAATTAATGCTTACTAAAGAAGGTGTGAAAGTTTTAAGCGTTGGCTGTAATTTTGGTGATCCACAATGCCAGGTAAAGGAGAGGTACATAATTCCAATGAAACCCTAAAACAATAAATTAATGTTTTCTGACATTATGGCTGATAACGCTGCATTAGCATTTTAGAGATGTTGCTTTAGTTTCTAGCTTATACTAAAGAGTCCAAAGGGAATTTTCATTGCTTTCCTACTTTGTCATGTTCCCTGAAAATATTATTTTTTTTATGTCAGTGTTTATACAGGTCCAGTAGACAGACACAAATATAGTGTTTGGAAAAAGAAAAACAGAGCAAAGTTGAATTCTGACGTTAGAACTACTATAGTACAGTATTGTACTTGTATTTGATTTTTTAATATAATTTTGTAGATAATTCTTCAACTTCTTAAGAGTGATCTTTATGAAGTTATCCAAGCTGCAGTTGCTGGCCAACTCTGCAATTCTAAATTGGCTTGGTCAGATAATTACACGGCTGTGTCAGTTTCCATAGAAAATGGCAGCTATCTGCAAGGTCATAAAAAAAGCATCGAAATCACAGGTAAGTTCATTATTTTTATATATTTTATGTCTCAGTTTTTTCTTCTGATATTTGCTAATGGTCCTGTTTGCTCAAAGAATAGAATCTTAGAATTCCCTCTGAGATGTAACATTCTTAATTATTTCCTAGGTTTGTCCTTTTTCCAGAGTTTCTAAACACAAACAAATAATTAAATTGAGCATTTTTTCATTAGTAAAAAATGTATCTGTCAGTCATGACAGAGTACAGGAGCTATCCATACAACTGTAATACAATGGTAACTATTTGTAGAAAATATTGTGAGAAAAATAATGATGCCTATTTTCCTTTTAATTTGTTTAGGGCTTCTTCAGGCTAAAGAGTTAGGCCTTGAAATCTTTCATGGAGCTACAGTAATAAAAGAAGGCAAAGTGCTGAGTAATGGAAACAGAATTCTTACACTAACAGCTGTCAAGCAGGACTTCATGTCAGCCCTTGAAGATATTTACAAAGGACTGGCAGTCATTTCTATCCAGGGTGCAACTTACGGGGAAAAAACTAGTCATCAAACTATTGCGTTCTTCAAACAGTTTGTGTATGTGAATAATGGAAAATAACATGTATTAATTCATGACATCACTTTTCCTAGGATTTTATTACAATCAGCATCTTAAACAAAAATGGAAGATGTTTCTGGGAATGTATTTTTATTTATTTTATTTAAGAAAATTTATACGGCTACCTCAGTGACTCTGGGCAGCTTACAAAGATAACATAATAAAAAATAATATAAAAATAACATAAAAGGATATAAAATTAAATTTATATCTCAGAACACCTATAAAACCGAAAACTATATAGACGACCATAGTTTATAAATGTTCTAATCATTTATATTACTTCATTAGCATGTATTAAAGATATACAAAATAACTGTTCAGAGGAATAATATCAATTTAGCCAATTGCCACAGTATCCAATTTATGTTTCTTCAGCAAATATTGGAACATATGGTGGCATCTTAACTCCAGACAACATTGAAACTGAGACAGTTTTGGTTTCTTGATGGATGGCAAACATAAAAGTCAATGATGGAATACAACTACAGTGGTACCTCTACTTACGAACCTAATTCATTCCGTGACCAGGTTCTTAAGGAGAAAAGTTTGTAAGAAGAAACAATTTTTCCCATAGGAATCAATGTAAAAGCAAAGAATGTGTGCAATTGGGGAAACCACAGGGAAGGTGGAGGCCCTGTTTCCTCGCAGGAGATTCCTAGAGAGGCCTCATGAAGGCTTCTCCCTGCCTTTTCTGGCCCTGTTTCCTTCCAGGAGATTCCTAGAGAGGCCCCACGGAGGCTTCCCCCTGCCTTTTCTGGTTACAGTTCCGGAGGCTCGGGTTTGTAAATGGAAAATGGTTCTTGAGAAGAGGCAAAAAAATCTTGAACACCCAGTTCTTATCTAGAAAAGTTTATAAGTAGAAGCGTTCTTAGGTAGGGGTACCACTGTATATTGAATCTTTTTACCCGCTCTGCAGCAGTGACAAACTGGGAGAACCAGGGTTGTGGTCATTGAGCAAAGCAGTCATGTAGCATCTCACTAAATGACCATTTCACTCAACAACTGAGATTCCAGGTCCAAATAAGTGGAGGTTTACCTGTATAGACTTAATAGCAGTTCATTTCATTTCATAGCAGGCCAAGTAAACCATTGTGTTAAAAACCATTATAATATTCAATAATGTAATTCATTAAATAATAACTAATAAGCAATTCCAATTAATGAAATATAATATGGTTGACATTATCACTTATTAATATATACCATTGAGAGGTCCTTGCTGCTCTCTGAACTTGTGATGATGTTACCTAGTTGGGTAATGAAATGTCTGCAAGGAAAACAACCAAGCAGCAGAAACCTCACAATTCAACCCTGAGATGGGCTGAGATACAAATATTTTCTTCTATAGATGCACCATTGAACACCATTGAACAAAAATAGTTTGCCTATAGTTTCAAGTTCAGGAAGTATTAAGTTTCTTGTGTTTCTTATGCAGAATTTTTTCACTGTTTCCCTGGATGTAATTCATTTAACATCAACAACAATCAAGGTGCTGTTTGATATTTATTGCAATGTAGTCTCCCGTTATGAGTCCAGCAAGTGCCTGCTTTATTAATTACAACTGCATTTATTTCTGCTTGAGGTCCCCATCACATGAAGATAGAATTTCAGATTCCATAGCATGCAGTATCTTGGACCATTCATCTGTGTTATCCGCTGCAAGGAGTACCAAGCCAGGTAAGGGAAGGATGAATGGAAGAATTGTCAATGAACGTGGAATTAAAATAGGTTTTTTGTTCCGGGTGATCCAAACAGTCCTTGGCAAAGGCTTCCTGGATTGTTTTCACTTAGCTCGGAAGTTCTTCTCTAGTTCTTTGCACAAGAGCGATTTTCATTTACACACACATATCATCCCACCTTTTATTATTTTTATAAATAACTTGTCATGGTTTTCATGAATCAATAACAACAGCAGAGGAGGTTTTTCATTCTCTCATAGGACTGTTTAATAATAAACTGAAATTTCTGGTTATTTGGATAATAAGCCTCAGTGTATTTAAACCAAGCAGCTGGTTGGAGGAACTCAGTTTTGGCAATGAGTGCACATTTGGAGGACCTGAAAATCCAGGTAAGGGATGGATAGTCATGGAGAAATCTATGCAGCCATTTGGAGTTGAAAATTACATAATGGCACCTAATCAGACTTACATATTACATATGCCAAGAACAAGTCCACAATCTTTCCCATCCTATACACAGCAGAGGGATTGTCTTTTCCAAGATGACCTCCTATTTTTTATTTATTTATTTGTTTGTTTGTTTGTTTGTTTGTTTGTTTTGTCAAGTGAAGATATGATAATATTAAGATACATGATACTAATGAAAGTCAACAATTTGAAAAAGAGTATTAAAAATAATAATATTGAAACGTGGCAAACGTTTTGTAAGCTCTGGTAAGCAGTGTGAGATTGCCAGAGCAGAAGCTACGTAGGATTAGGTTTACAACTCTTGAAGCCTGTTGCAGTGGGCTTTGGCACTTAAATCTTTTGTTATTAGTATACTGAGTTCTTTAACCGAGTGGGGATTATCTGTGATAATTTGATTATTCAATTCGTATTTAAAGTTCAGATTCTTCTTCCCAATGTCTAGGACAGAGCATTTGCTAGTTGAGATTTGGAGTTGCCATGTGTTAGACCACTCAGAAACAGAGTTCAGGTCTTTTTGGAGAGTAGTTGTGTTATCGGTGGTGTTGAAGAGTTAGCAATTAGCATCATTGGGTGTTGGTACCTGCTATAATCTTAAACAAAAATGAGGCTAAAGTGGCTGACTTGTAAATGCATATTTACAGTGGTATTTGCCACAAAGAAAACTAGTTTTTATAGTACAGTAATAATGTGTCACTAGTTGGAATTGTTTCAATGAATACAGGTAAGTCCTTCACTTACAAATGGTTCATTTAGTGATCATTCAAAGTTATGAAAGCATTGAAAACAGTGGCTTATGACTGTTTTTCACACTTAAAACCATTGCGACATCCTCATGGTCATGTGATCAAAATTCAGATGCTTGGCAAGGGGCTCCTATTTATGACTTTTGCAGTGTTCCAGGGTCATGTGATCATATTTTGCAACCACCTAACAAGCAAACCTTGTAGGGAAGCCTAATTTAATTAACAGTCATGAGTGAGAAAGAAAGGGAGGGAGGGAGGGAGAGAGAACGCTATCTTATAGTGACAGATTTCTATATGATGCCATATACAGTTTGTAGTTTAAGTAGGGACCTATAACCAGTGAAGGGCTACCAAAATTTTTACACTGTGGGCATGGCTTATGCAGGATGCCCTGCATTTCCTTTCAACATCTTTCAGTGCAAATTGGGTGCTCTGGGGTGGAGATCCATTTTTGCTACCCCATTGTGTTCCACCCCATCCAGGCAGCAGCACACCTCTGCCTATAATCTAATTTGATACTTGTGATAACGGTGGTCATTTTGTTATTGAGTGCAGCTGGATTATTGGTTTTTCTAGGTAAATGTATGGATTCCTATATAGTACATATTACAGCTAATGTCTGTTACATCAAAGTATACAGTACACGTGAACACACGTGAATCTGATATGAGAACTTAAAGAGTGCTCTTCCATTATGTCCTCATCCTCCTACAAGCATGATGAACTGAAATGGAGAATAGTGATGTTTTAAGTTTTACTAAGCAATGTTATGGTCCATAATATCTTACACTTTTACGGGTTGCAGGTTGCCCTGGGCATGATGGGATCGTTCCTGCCTTCTTTGATTTGAAAGCCTCTGGTTATTGTGATCCAATTCTAGTATCACATGCTAAAGGCATGGGGACAAAACTTAAGGTAAACAGAGGTACATCCATCTTTCAAACAGATTTATTTATTTGTTTGTTTGTTTTATTTGATTCAACTTCTATGCCGGCCAATCCCATGGGACTGGGATTGCTTGTACATAAGTATGTGGGTTTTTTTTAAAAAAAGCTTTCTTTAGTCCAATGAGAAGAGAATGGCTTGCTCATAAAGGCAAATATCACTTACTTGTTTATCACTTCTGCTTATATTTTTCTGCACTGATTATGCTGACAACGTGCAGTCACTCCACTTTATATAGCTGTCCTCCATAATTTCAATAAACTCTGTTTTATCCCTTTGTCTTTTTCCATTTCTCTTTCCTTCTTCCTGGACTGATGATTGTTTTGCCAGCGTGTCTTAACCACCCGTAATTACAGGGTAATTAGTCCAGGAAGACACACACTACACGATAAAAGGAAAACCCAAAAGTTTTTATAAACAGAAAAACAGAAACAGCTCCCTTTTAAAATGTCAAAGGGATTTTCTGGTACACACAAGGCACAGGTTAAATGAAGTCCAGTTGCTCACCCAATAACTGGCAAATTGAGTCCAATTCTAAAGTCCAGAGAGTCCACACACACAATCCTGAACAGCAAAAACCACGATCTTGACAAAACAATGAATCAGATAAACTGCCATGAGGCTAAAACACCAGGCTGCACTTTTATCTGTAGCACTAATTACAGCAGCCCCACCCAACCACAGGTGGCCTCATTTTCTCTTGTAATAACCGTTCAGTAGTTGTCTCCTATGCATCACTCTACGCATGCGTGGATGTGTCATTAATTCTTGTTCAGAATCCAGGGATGATACAGATGATTGATCTCCTCCTGGGCTGTCTGCCAAACTCCCCTCTTCCCTGTCACTCACGCTTCCTTGGTCAGAGGAGACAGATTCTACTGGAAGCAAAACAGGCCTGCGGCATGTGGATGTCTCCCCCACATCCACCTGCACATTCCTTGGGGCAGGAGCTGGGCCAGAGCTAACCACAACAGATGATATAATCTTGCTGGACAAAATATTTTCAAACATTTGTTGCTGTTGTTGTGTTGTTAGTTGCAAAGTCTTGTCCGACCAATTGCTGCCCCATGGACAATGTTCCTCCAGGCCTTCCTGTTCTCTACCATCCTCTGGAGTCCATTTAAACTCACTCCTATTGCTTCAGTGACTCTATCTATCTACTTCATTCTCTGCCGTCCCCTTCTTCTTTTGCCCTCAACCTTTCTCAACATTAGGCTCTTCTCCAGTAAATCCTTCCTTCTCATTTGGTACCCAAAGTATTTGATTTTTATCTTCAGGATCTGGCCTTCTAAAGAGCAGTCAGGGTTTTAAAGCTTTTAAACTTCCTTGGTATGAACATTTTTAAATCATTAAATCTCCTCTAGGACTTAATGAAACATTAAGTTTGCAATAAATGCAATTTATGTAAGAGTGTGGAGGATTTTTAAGCTATTTTTTCCCCTTTCTCAAAGTTTGTAATTTGTTTGGTATATTTATACCTATTGCTTTTTGTGACTTTTATTAGATTGGCAGGAAGATAACTGGTCTGGTTCTGCAAGACTCATACAATTGATTAAATATTTTACTGTATGTATATATTTATTTATTTTCATAATTGTTCATTATCTTTAATTACTGAAAGTCCCATCCCTTTTGTGAACAACCAGATTTATTTTATCACAAGTTATCCCTTCAAGTGCAGCTTCTACATACTTCCTAATAATTGTCAGAGAAGAGAGAAAATTTACACTACTGTATAGAAACATAGAAACATAGAAGTCTGACGGCAGAAAAAGACCTCATGGTCCATCTAGTCTGCCCTTATACTGTTTTCTGTATTTTATCTTAGGATGGATATATGTTTATCCCAGGCATGTTTAAATTCAGTTACTGTGGATTTACCAACCACGTCTGCTGGAAGTTTGTTCCAAGGATCTACTACTCTTTCAGTAAAATAATATTTTCTCATGTTGCTTTTGATCTTTCCCCCAACTAACTTCAGATTGTGTCCCCTTGTTCTTGTGTTCACTTTCCTATTAAAAACACTTCCATCCTGGAACTTATTTAACCCTGTAACATATTTAAATGTTTCGATCATGTCCCCCCTTTTCCTTCTGTCCTCCAGACTATACAGATTGAGTTCATTAAGTCTTTCCTGATACGTTTTATGCTTAAGACCTTCCACCATTCTTGTAGCCCGTCTTTGGACCCATTCAATTTTGTCAATATCTTTTTGTAGGTGAGGTCTCCGGAACTGAACACAGTATTCCAAATGTGGTCTCACCAGCGCTCTATATAAGGGGATCACAATCTCCCCCTTCTATTGCACTGATGGAAGCTTTCTATTGCCCAAAAAATATTGGATGGTTTTCAGCTGAGTTTTTGCATTAATCAAAATACAATGCAGTGATATTTTGCATGAACAAATATTTTCATTACAATATGTGGCTAATTTGTATGTCTTATTACAGATTGCCCAGTTGTGCGATAAGCATGATATGATTGGTCAGGACTTGGTAGCTTTGTGTGTCAATGACCTGCTGGTTCAAGGAGCTGAACCTCTCTTCTTTCATGGTCATTTCGCATTTGGGAAACTGGACACTGGTGGGGCTCAGCTCACTCAGGCTATATCAGATGGGATAGCTGAAGCTTGTAAAGTGGCAGGATGCACCTTCCTTGGTATGAACACTTTTAAATCAGTTTTTAAGCTACTTCCTGTTGTGATGTTCCCTGTCAGCCTTTGGAAATGTCAGATTCAGAAGAGGAAAAAGACATAGAAGCTGTCAATTACCCTGATTTAAGATATGAGGAGGAAGATAGTGGTGATGAGAACTTAATAGAAACTCCATCGGAAGTTAGTATGGATAGCCATAATTCTTCAGATAATGGTGGTGTAGAGAATAGTACTTGGTTAAGTGTCAAATTTAGGAGGTCAGAGAAAAGAAAAGATGAACTTGGGGGAAAGAGGTTTTGAATACAGTGTTCCCTCGATTTTCGCGGGTTCGAACTTCACGAAAAGTCTATACCACGGTTTTTCAAAAATATTAATTAAAAAATACTTTGCGGGTTTTTTCCCTATACCACGTTTTTTCCCACTCGATGACGTCATATGTCATGGCCAAACTTTCGTCTGCCTTTAATAAATATTTTTTAAAATAAACTTTAACAAATAAACATGATGAGTAATAATCTGAATGGTTGCTAAGGGAATGGAAAATTGCAATTTATGGGTTTAAAGTGTGATAATAATAATAATTAATAATAATTAATTAGATTTGTATGCCGCCCCTCTCCGAAGACTCAGGGCGGCTCACAACAACGATAAAATCAATATTATAATGGCACAAATCTAATATTAAAAAACTAAAAAAATGTTCATAGCCAAAAATAGTGTATTTACTTCCGCATCTCTACTTCGCGGAAATTCGACGTTCGCGGGCCGTCTCAGAATGCATCATCCGCGAAAAGCGAGGGAACACTGTATGCTATTCCGAGTGTGTAAATTAATTAATTACCTCACATCCGGAATTGACCGGAAATGATGGATGCTTTTCTGCAAAGCGTAATAGACAAGATGGATGCTTTCACCATTTCTCCGGAGGAGTGAGTTTTTATATGGCACCTCACCCAGAGATAAGGAGATGTTTGAAGTCGACAGCCTGCTCATTTAGAAAGAATTTATGACTCTTTAGTTTTGCCTGTGAGTTTGGAATGCATTTTGCATGCCGGAGATGTATACTGACGAATCCCAATGTGGAAGAAAGTAAATAAAGAAGTGTTATTTTGAAAATACAAGCCCGTAAAAAGATTATTCTTGGAGTAGCCACCCAGACCTGCACACCTTCATTCCCCAATCAGTATGTACTATATTTTATTCCTCCCTTTTTCCCAGGAAGAGAAACCAATGAAATGCCTGCCGCTTGTGCTGCTGGAGAATACAACCTGGTTGGCTTTGCAGTTGGCGCTGTGGAGCGAGGCATGAAGTTTCCTCAGCAAGGGAACATAGTCAATGAAGATATTGTGATTGGAATAGCTTCTTCAGGGCTTCATCACCATGGATTTGATCTTGTGAAAAAGATTTTTTTAACATCGTCCCTACACTATTTTTCTCCAGCTCCTGGTGGATATGGTAACCATACTTTAGGCATGTAAACATCTGCCACTCTTTTATTCCACACTTTTCTTGGAAAGAAATAATGTTTTGTTATTAGGTATTGTGCATGAATACTGTTATATAGTTTTATTGTATTAATTACATACCTTCTTTTAAATATTGAGGATCATCTCTAGAACATTTTGAGATTAGGAATTTAATTTAGTTTGTTTCCTTAGTAAACAGAAAAGAGTTACCTTCTATTTTGTAAAATTAATTTCCTTGTTTTTAAATAGGAGAACATTTGCTAACTCCAACCAAAATCTATAGAGCCCTCCTTCCTGTCATCCGTTCAGAAAATGTGAAAGCCTTTATCCATATTAATGATGGAGGATTGTTGGGAGGTTTTTCCCAGATCCTTCCTGAACGCTTTAGTGTTGTTTTGGGTAAGTAGAAAAGGCTTGTAATGTTTTACCAACCAATGTTAAATGTTTTGAAATATTTTCATGTCTGATAAGAAAGTGAAAAATATCTTCTAAAAATGAATGTAGATACAGTATATCCTCTGTTGGACATTTGTAATATAATATATGGACTAAATAGATTGTATAATATATACAGTATTGTATAATAAACTTGGTGGAATAGAAAAGATAAAATCTGAAAGGTGGAAAATTCATGAAAGAAAGAAGAGGAAAACCACTTCCTTAGGAAATGAATTTCAGTGTCTCTAGTATCATGTGTATGCTTTTTATATAATGGGGGTTTTAGTGTTTTTTAATGTTAAATTGTTATTTTAGACTTTTAATATTAGATTTGTTATGGTATATTGTTTTATCACTGTTGTGAGCTGCCCCAAGTCTGCGGAGAGGGGCGGCATACAAATCTAATTAATAATAATAATAATAACAACAACAATAACAACAACAACAACAAGATATTTTACACTGTTCCGAGAGGAAAATAGGAATCTAAGGATAGAGATCTTTGGGATTCTGCTCATATCAAAACACAACTGCTTGATTTTAGTTTCTGGTCTAGGAATTAATAGGAAAAGCCTCTGTAGGAATCCCCAACTTTGAAGGGCTGGTAAGCACATTTGGAATTTTGAGAACATTTTATTGGTACTCTTCCAAATAGTTGTGGAAAAGTTACCAGTTCACAAAATGGATGCCAAAAGAAGATAACAATTTGATAAATGGATGCTTTATCATTGAATATCTATTACTTCCTGTGATCTGGATTTCCTCTGCTACCCTTTCTTCTAGTAGTATGGTTTAGTTGCAAACAGGTACCCCCGTCATTTTTATTTTCTAAAAAAGCTTATAAGGCAATGGCCAAAGGTAGTTTCGGAAATAAAGATGTGGTACTGGAGACTAGCATTTTGCCTTGCAACAAGCTTATTTCCCCTTTTCAAAGAACCGATTTAAATATGTAAACAAATAAAGGTAATTGGAGCATAGTTTCTGGAGGACTCCAAGTAAACATCTATGACACCTTGCACCAGTGATTTCCAACCTTTTTTGAGCCGCGGCACATTTTTTACATTTACGAAACCCTGAGGCACATTGAGCGGGGGGGGGGGGGTAAAAAAAGTTTGGACAAAAAATTCTCTCTCTCTCTTCCTCCCCTTCACTCTATTTCTTTCTCCCTCCCTCTTTCTCTCCCTTCCTCTTTCTTTCTCTCTCTCTCCATCCCTCTTTCTTTCTCTTCCTTCCTTCCTCTCTTTTTTGCTCTCTCCCTCCCTACCTCCCTCTATGTCTTTCTCTCTCTCTCTGTCCCTCCCTCTCTTTCTCTCTCTCTTGCTTTCTTTCTCTCTCTCTTTCTTTCTCTTGTTTTTTCCCTCTCTCTTGCTTTCTTTTTTCTCTTTCTTTCTCTCTCTCTTGCTTTCTTTCTCTCTTTCTTTCTCTCTCTCTTGCTTTCTTTCTCTCTGAGCTTCACGGCACACATGACCATGTCTCGCGGCACACTGGTTGAAAAACACTGCCTTGCACAACAATGGAGATCAAAGGGCCAGAAAATTCATTTTGATCCTGGGGTCTCCAGTCACATTCCTCTCAATCATATTCTTAGCTGCCTGTATGTTTCTTTTTCCCCGTTTGCAAATTAAAGGATTAATCTGGGTTGTGATATCAAAGGGGACAGAATATAATGTCTATGGAGATTCTCAGTCATCCAGGTCATGATTGTCGCAAAGATGCTTTAACAATTTAACTTTTGGACTAAAAAACCCAGTTGCTTCTTGAAAAAGCATTTTTGGTACAACAGAATATAATCTACGTATATATTCACACTGCTGTGTATGAACTGGGTTGTGCTTTAAGATATCATCTGCTTTTTAGATACCCATAAGTGGAAGATTCCATCAATTTTCTCTTGGCTCCAAGAGGAAGGAAACCTCTCAGAAGGAGAGATGGGGCAAATATTCAACTGTGGGATTGGTGCTGCTTTAGTAGTCCAAAGAGAAATGGCCAAGAAGGTTCTGAAGGACGTCCAGAAACATGAGGACGCATGGGTGATTGGAAAAGTTGTCCACCGAACTGCAGGTTACTTAATACTCCAATATTATAAGCATGTATCAGAAGAATTAAAGTGTGGAAAGAATTCTTCTTGGTTTTAAACAATCTGTGTCAGGTTTCTGTAACTATATCAGAATTTATGAGATACTTTATGAAAATCCATCCGATTTCAGAAAATAGTTATGACCAATTTAAGAACCAAAACTATTTCAAATTCATATTATGATTTTTCAAGCAGGTGCATATACCATGCTGAGTTCATTTTAATAAATACAGTAGATCAGAATTTAGCTCCAATTCAAGGAGAAAGAGAGAAACAAGTTCTTATTCATCTTAAGGTTATTCTTAGTAGTTTCATGCCCTGTTGTAATTTTACTTCTATCTATATAGACACAAGAACAAGAATTTCAAGTCTTCGTTTCACTGTGCAGTATTCATTATGAGAAGCATAAATGTTAATTGTCTTCTTGGATTCTCAAAAGACACACAAAACCTTTCTCCAGTATTATATTATATAAACGTAGAAAATATTTGAGTCAGAATAGACAAATTGATTTTGGTATTTTCTCTAAGGTTGTGTAAATTGTGGCCTAGCTTTTATGGGTATTAGGTAACTTATTTTAAGTAACTTGTTGATCTCCTGATGTCTTGGGTTACAATTCCCATACTCTCTAGACCAGTGTTTCCCAACTGGTGTGCCGCGAGACATGGTCAGGTGTGCCGCGAGGCGGAGGCCAGCAAAGGTTGTTTTGAAAGTCGGCCCCCTCGCGCGCATGGCTTCTCCTCGCTAATAGCGGCGGGCAATAGCCGGGGGAGGGGCGGCTTCTGCAAGTGGGAGCTCCAGGGCTGAGGCTTCCACTTGTGGCTGTCCCCACCTGATCCGTCCTTCTCTCCGGCTTTCTTGGGGCGCGGCTCCTCCCACAGCTGTGGCTGCAGCGGCGCTGGCGATCCGTCCGCTAGCCGCTCCGAGCGCTGTGGGAACGCCCACCCCTCTCACAGTCCCGCTCGGTCTTCTCGGCCACCTACATGCTGCGGGAAGCCCGGGAAAACCAAGCAGAGCGCCCAGGCCAGGCAGAAGAATGCTGCCGCCTTGCTATCCCGCTTCTCTCTGGCCATGCGGTTGCAGAAGCAAGCTCTCCCCCCTCACATGCACACTTTTGGCTGGGCAGGGGGCGAAGCCGACCCCCCGGCTGCCGGCGAAGGAGGCTCGCTCGAGCCTCAGAAAGGAGGCGGATTCCGGCAAAGAGCCCGGCACAACGGGCGCAGCGTTGGAAAGCGAGTGGGCGGTGGGGGCGCTTCGCTTCTGCATTCCTGAGGCGCTTTTTTTGGGCTCCACGTCCGGCGAGTTTCTGCCTTGCCTTGCCTACTTAACGCGGCGGGAGAGATGCTAATTCCCATTCCAAACAGTCCGTCTTTTCCCTCAGGAGTGGGTGGGCGTTTTGTCCCTGGCACCACGTCAGCAGCATCAGGAGGACAACAGATGACTAATCCCGCCAGAGAACAAGAGAGAGAAAGCATGAGAGAGAAAGAAAATAAGAGAGAGAACGAGAGAGAGAGCAAAAGAGAGAGAGAGAGGTGCTTCTTGAAGCATATGGTAAAAAGCACCCAAATAATAAGAAAAAAAACCCAGCCCACACCTGTTTTTGAAAAGAATAAAAGAGGGAAAAAACCCAGCCCTCAACTGGTTTTGGAAATGGTTCGAGTGTGTATACACACACACGCATAAAGGGGGGAGAGAGACAGGGATGGAAAAAGAGGAGAAGTGAGAGGGAGAAGGAATGAGGGGAAAAGGGAGGAAGAGAGAGAAATGAGAAACATGAGAGAGAAAAGGGGGAAAGACAGGAGAAGTACCCAGAAATGAGAGAGCGGTATCAATTTGAGGAGGGATGATTGATGATTGACTGTATTTATAAGAGGATGTTACATGGGATTGTATATATGAGGGGGTTATTTATGTATGTATGTATGTATGTATGTATGTATGTATGTATGTATGTATGTATGTATGTATGTATGTATTTATTTATTTATTTATTTATTTATTTATTTATTTATTTATTAGATTTGTGTCATTTTGGTTGGTGGTGTTCCCCAGGATTTTGTAAATGTAAAAAATGTGCCGCGGCTCAAAAAAGGTTGAAAATCACTGCTCTAGACAGTGATGGCTAACCTTTCCCCCTTTAGGTGACAAAAATGCGTGCAGGTGCGCTGTTGCATATGTATGCATGCCCACACCCATAATGCAATGCCCCTCCCCTGCACCCCATCCCCTGCACAGGTGTGTGCAACCCCTCCATCACCATGCATGCACAACATCATTTTCACCTCCCATCCCAAAACAGCGCTGGGAGGGGGGAGGAGTCTCCCATCCCCAAACGGTGCTTGGAGGGAGAGAGGGGAAATCCTTCTATTCCCAAACAATGCTTGGACGGGGAAAAAGACTTCCATCCCCAAACAGTCCTGGCGGAGGAATCTCTGTAGATCTGGCAAAGCACAGGCGGTAGAAAGTGAGGAGAAAGGTAGCTCCTCCCACGCGCATGCGCTCATATCTCCTGCAAGCGGAGCAGACCAGAAAATCAGCTGACTGGAGGGAGGTGTTCACATGCGCGGTGGAGCTGAGCTGGGGTTTGGCTCATTTGTACCACTTGTGGTATCTGTGCCATAGGTTTGTCATCAAGGCTCTAGACATTAACCATTCTAACTAGGATTGCTTTAGAATTAAATTTCAGAAGATGTTGAGGTTTCTTTTTTTCTTTTTTTTCAATAAATTTTATTAAATTTTCATAAAATGGACAAAACTGACAAACATACATTTAACATAAAGGTGGGGTTGCAACTTCCCCACTTATTCTAGAAGTTGAATTTCAATACAGAAAAAAGAATTGTCAATACTATAAATCTACTTATTACTTTAAATGAAAAGAAGAAACTTATTTAGCCTTATATAATAAATCTTCATATATAAACTACATCCAACACAAAGTTTAAATCTTATTCATACTTCTACTATTCGCCTATTCTTTTTACTTTTACTTCTTATTATTATTTATCCATATATACACTTTGTTCCAAATCTCATAAAATTCTGTTTCTTCTTGGTCTTAAAAAAGATCAAGATGTTGAGGTTTCTTATCCCTAATGTAATGAAAACACGGGCCTGAGTGAGAACTATGCTGTGCAGTAGACTTTACTAACAAGTAGTTTTTTTCGATTCTTTTGTGATAAAAATACAGAATATCATTTTAGGAAGAGAGATTTCTATTTGGTAGTATAATTACAGATAAGGTTATCTCTTCAGTAATTAGTTTAAAATGTTTGGAAAAAGCCAAATTTAACTGAATTCTGAATGTAATGTTTGTAGTTACTCTATTTTAAGCATATGCTTCTTCAGGGTATCCCCGGGTAGTAATCAAGAATCTCTCTGAAGTGCTGCTACAAAATAAATGGCCATTTTTGAAGGATGTTTCAAATGCAGACAGTCAACCTCATACCCTACACAGAAAGGATAAAGTTAAAGTAGCCGTTCTTATTTCTGGAACAGGTAACTACACGATTATTTTCTGTGGTTGCTGATTTCACATTATATCTTTAATGCATACCATGTCTTATAGTTGAAGTTACTTGTCTGTTCTTTTCATATCTGCTTGAAGCTACTTTTCTTAAGATTTGTGAAAACTTGTCACATTTCTAATAGTTAAGCTTTGGATCAGATTGAAAATTAACTTCCATTATCCCAAAATTCCATATACAATAAACCAGTTGTTCAAATCCATTGAATATCTTTAATAGCAATTCCACCAATTTTGAGTAACTTGGAAGGATCTTCACATTTTAGGAATCAAATTCCTAAAGAAAGCATGATGGCACTAGGGCGTGACAGGAAAGCTCTTTCAGCTTGGATTTGTATAACTGAGCAGTATTTGAAACTCAGTTTCTTAGGCTGCCTATGGACACACTACTACCTTGCTGTATAAAACTTTTGCCAGACCCATCCTAGACTACTGCTCATCTGTCTGGAACCCATACCACATCTCAGACATCAACACCCTTGAAAATGTCCAAAGATATTTCACCAGATGAGCCCTTCACTCCTCCACTTGAAACAGAACATCCTACGAAAATAGACTTACAGTCCTAGGCCTAGAAAGCCTGGAACTACGGCGCCTAAAACACGATTTGAATATTGCCCACAAGATCATATGCTGCAATGTCCTACCGGTCAATGACTACTTCAGCTTCAATCGCAACAACACAAGAACACGCAACAGATTCAAACTTAATACGAACCGCTCCAAAATTGACTGTAAAAAATATGATTTCAACAATCGAGTTATCGAAGCGTGGAACTCATTACCGGACTCAATAGTGTCAACCCCTAACCCCCAACCTTTCTCCCTTAGACTATCCACGATTGACCTCTCCAGGTTCCTAAGAGGCCAGTAAGGGGAGTACATAAGTATACTGGTGTGCCTTTCGTCCACTGTCCAATTGTCTTTCCTTTCTCTCACTTATCATATATATTTCCTTCCTTTCAGCTGTACTCTCCTCTAAGCTCACTTTTACCCTTATATATATTACTACATGTCTATTTTTCTTCCTATGTATTTGTGTATTGGACAAAATGAATGAATAAATAAATAAATAAAAATATCCAGTGGATTCAATTGAGCTCATTTACTCAAAATCTATGAATGGTAAACTTAATAAATAAGAGCAATGGAGTTTTCTCAAAATGGGTAGGTCTGAGATGAAAAACATGTTTCTGTTGATTTCTAAACTTAATAGACAAACAAAAAGGAAATGTTAAAATAACGATTTCAATTTAACTATGCTATGCTGTGCTGTGTTGTTTCAAAACATTTTTAGATGATAATTTTTAATAATAGGATTCGAACTGTTAAATGATCAAGAAACCATTCATAATGAAAGAAAGGAAAATACAAACTTATATTTTCTGTCTGAATGTCAAAATAAGCTTTTCTTGTTCTGGGCCCCCAAATATAAAATGTGGTAATAATACTATTACTAGTATTACTATTATTAGATATAATTATTAATAATGATATTATTAGTATTACCATTATTAGATATAATTACTATTGTGTCACATGGTACTGGGCCAAGTTATCTGTGGCATCTGCCAATTTTATTAGGTGGGATAGGGTGGGCACATTTCTAGTTCCAATAAAGGAGAATATTTGTAGCTCAGGATTGAAATGAAAGACCCTGGGTGCTTTCTGAGTTTGAGGTTGTTTTCATGCAGATGTTTCATTATCCAAACAAGGCAATATAATCAGTGCTAGATGATGCTAACATTGATGATGTAACCTAGTTTGGGTACCAAGCTCAGAGAACACCAAGGACTTACATTCCTGGTCCCATTCACTATGTAAATATTGCCATCAGATGGGAATTAGGAAGCACCCATTCTATGGCAGACCTCTGGAGTGCTCTGCCCTTAAATTCTGCCCTGAAATTCTCAAATCCATAGTCTGAAGCTTCTGTAAAGATTTGAAGACCTGGCTTTTTCCCCCAAACACTGAGATAAGATCAGATAATTGCCCATTAGAAGTTTGACTTTGCTGTTTTTGTTATAATCTGCTTAGTTTAATAGTTTTAATAGAATAGAATAGAATTCTTTATTGGCTAAGTGTGATTGGACACACAAGAAATTTGTCATTGGTGCATATGCTCTCAGTGTACATAAAAGAAAAGATACATTTGTCAAGAATCATCAGGTACAACACTTAATGATTGTCATAGGGTACAAATAAGCAATCAGGAAACAATCATTAATATAAATCATAAGAATACAGTACAAGCAACAAGTTGCAGTCATACAGTCATAAGTGATAGGAGATGGGTGATAAGAACAATGAGAACACTAATAGTAATAGTAATGCAGCTTTAGTGAATAATTAGACAGTGGTGAGGGAATTATTTGTTTAACAGAGTGATGACATTTGGGGAAAAACTGTTCTTATGTCTAGTTGTCTTGGTGTGCAATGCTCTATAACGTCATTTTGAGGGTAAAAGTTGAAGCAATTTATGTCCAGCATGCAAAGGGTCAGTAAATATTTTCACTGCCCTCTTTTTGACTCGTGCAGTACACAGGTCCTCAATAGAAGGCAGGTTGGCAGTAATTGTTAATTTTATGTTTTGTTTTAACTTTTGAGCCTGAGTTATCTGGAGTTGGTTATAAGCAGAGTGGTTATATATATGTTAAATAAATGAATGAATAAATAAATAAACAGTTACTGCATTATTAACGTAGCATTTCTTTTGCTTGTCTCAAGACAATGTCATTTTGAGCATTTCTAGGTGGTATTTTGATGCATTTTGTATGTTTTTCTTTTATTTTAAGGTACAAGCCTTTCAGCACTTTTGGCATATTCAAAAGAGCCTGCAAGTTGCTCTGAGGTAGTTCTAGTAATTGCCAACAGATCTGGGGTGGAAGAACTAAGGAATGCAACCTTGACTGGGATCCCAACTAGAGTAAGTACATTCTATTGTTTTGATCACCCAAGAAAACAACCCACCTTTCAAGCTATAATATGCAAGGAAACAGCAAATCTGCTTTACCTACTCTTAGGTTATGGTATCCCTCCCACACCCCTTTTTGAAATATTGCTTTCGGTCTGCTTTTGTCATTAATTCATGTATTACTTTTTGTAATGTGCATTCTAAAAAAATTACATTTACTACATTGGATATACCACAGATAAAAAGGTCCTCCTCGATCCACAGCTGATATTGGAACATCATCTTTCGGCTGTGGCGAGGAGGGCGTTTGCCCAGGTTCGCCTGGTGCACCAGTTGCGGCCCTATTTGGACAGGGAGTCATTGCTCACAGTCACTCATGCCCTTATCACCTCGAGGTTCGATTACGGCAACGCTCTCTACATGGGGCTACCTTTGAAATGTGTTCGGAAACTCCAGATCGTGCAGAACGCGGCCGCGTGAGGCTTCCCAGATTTGCCCACGTATCTACAACACTCCGTGGCCTTCATTGGCTGCCGATCAGTTTCTGGTCACAATTCAAAGTGTTGGTCATGACCTTTAAAGCCCTACATGGCATTGGACCAGAGTACCTCCGGAACTGCCTGCTACCGCATGAATCCCAGCGGCCGATAAGGTCCCACAGAGTTGGCCTTCTCCAGGTCCCGTCGACTAAACAATGTCATCTGGCGGGCCCCAGGGGAAGAGCCTTCTCTGTGGGGGCCCCGGCCCTCTGGAATCAACTCCCCCCGGAGATTAGAACTGCTCCCACCCTCCTTGTCTTCCGTAAACTACTTAAGACCCACCTATACCGCCAGGCATGGGGGATTTGAGACATTTTTCCCCCAGGCTTATTATAATTTATGTTTGGTATGTATGTGCTGTTTGGTTTTTAATTATGATAGGGTTTTTAGTTTTTTAATATTAGACTTGTGCCATTATAATATTGTTTTTATCATTGTTGTGAGCCACCCCGAGTCTTCGGAGAGGGGCGGCATACAAATCTAATAAATTATTATTATTATTATTATTATTATTATTATTATTATTATTATTATTATTATATAGTTCCACATTAAGATATTGTTTAATATTGTTTTGAATGCATCCCTAATCTACTAGCCAAACACTCATACTGTCTTCACACACATTCAATTAAAAGTTACATTACTACAGACTAAGTGTGTCTTCGAGTAGTAGCCAGCTAAGCCAAGAGGCACTAACCTCTTTTAATATTTATAGACAACTAGATAATCTGTAACCCTCTTGGTCATCCTTTCAGATATATTGCCTTCAACGTTGACCCATCTTATGTGTAGCCCCGAGTCTTTGGAGAGGGGCGGCATACAAATCTAATAAACTATAAACTATAACTAAACTATAAACTATGTTATATCTATATGTGTATTACCAATATGTACTTGACAAATAAAAATATATAAAAAATAAAATGTACTGCCTTTACTGGAAAAGTTGTCATTCCTCCCTTGAAAATAGCTCATGGTCAAACATTAGCACAGGAAACAATATATGAAATTTTGAATTTGTCATAAACAAATACAAAAATATGATAATTTTTTGTCATAAAAATATTTTCAAGCTTGCCAAATTTCAGTACTACAGGAGTCATGGTTCCCAGATTTTTGACATATTCTGTAAATTACCAGTAGTCCATTTGTGATATCTTGATTAAAAAATTACTGTCATATGAGGCATTGTTTCACCCAGTTAAAAGTTACAGGAATGTGAATTTTATTATATATATGGTAGATTATCCCAGCGAAAGAATGCAGTCAATGCAACAAAAGCTTACTTAACACAAGATTTAAACTACAGAAATAAATATGAGTGAAATATTACTCAAGTTCATGTCATTGTGCTGCCAAAGCAGCAAATAACATCCCCAGATGATAAAAGGGAGGATAGTATCTTCTGTATGGTTTATACAAAGTTCCCCCTCATATGTCTCCAACTTGTATTTTCAATTTTACTTCATTTTGACCATAAATCTGTCCTTGCGCCAATTGCCAAGGAATTCTGCTCAGGGTATGTCTGGGTCTTTGCAAGGTGCCATTAGATGCTAGTAGAAGATTCACCTACTTAGCTTTGGGTCAGTTTTTCCACATTGGGAGACATCTAGGTTCAAATAAATAAGTAGGAAACAAAATAAACAAGTGAAATGAAAAATATGGTGCTACACTATACTTCTAAGGATAGAAATACATTGCAGCCATGGGTGTGGTGATATTGTGAGCCGCCCCAAGTCTTCAGAGAGGGGTGGCATACAAATCTAATTAATTGGGTGTGGTTTGATGGCTCAGCAATTGCCTGCTATGTAGAAACTTCCTGGTGAGTCAGTGGGGTAACACCTGGGGTCATTGATTTAAGATAGAAAAACATCCCCAAAATATGAGGTTGATACCTCCCGCCTACCAGACATCTGGAAACCAGCCCTCAATAACAAACATATCCCAGCCATAGAAACTGAAACCAAACTCAGAACACACATTGCAAAACAACCAAGTAGCCTGCAAGCTCCAACTACTCAGGATATCACCCCTAATCCACAATCAAAACTAATCAGCATACCTCAGTTAAATCAACGACCCCAGGTGTTACCCCACTGACTCACCAGGAAGTTTCTACACAGCAGGCAATTGCTGAGCCATCAAACCACACCCAGCCACCAGTATTTATAGAAGGAAGGCAGCTCAGGTCTCGCTGTGTTCGCCCTAGAACAAGGACAGAAGCACCAGCCTGAAGATGACGAGTGGGACCTCGTCGAAATGTTGCCAGAAATTTCTAAATCCTACACGGGAAGAAACCCGAATATACCAAGACCGTCATACCTGTACCCGTGAAAATCTACGAAAACATATATATATATATATATATATATATGTATGTATATATATATATATATATATATATATATATATATATATATATATATATATATACAAGGCTAGCTGATGAGGCCAAAATAAGGCTGAAATAGATCTATCATAGTGTCCCTTAATTTTCAGATTCAGCAAAAAAAACATGTGACACATACAGATAGAATTGTCGGCTCTCAATAAAATTAACTGCCTTGGAAATGGCCCTGGATTCGGCCGAGAGGCAAATAAGGAGCTGTGATGTTCCTTCAATACACCAGGGTGATTCAACACAAAAATATGTAACCCTTCCCTGGTGCAGAGCTGAAGGGATTGGATACTGTAGCCTAGAGGATAATTCTCTGCCTTACAAGGCAAAGGTTGCAGGTTCAAGTCCCAGTGGGTATGGCTAGCTGATGAGGCCAAAATAAGGCTGAAATAGATCTATCCTAGTCTCCCTTAATTTTCAAATTCAGCAAAAAAACATGTGACATATGACTTCCATGATTAGTATCATTAAGCATCTTCAAAGTTTGTTAAATTGAGATAATTGCTTTCAGTGTTCTCCTGTAGATGGCTTGTTTAGGAAGTTTTGCCCTCTTTAATTTCCTTTTAACTATTGCAGGTAATTGATCATAAATTGTATGGAAGCAGATCAGAATATGAAAGCACAATTGATAGTGTCCTTGAAGAATTCTCTATTGAATTGATTTGTCTATCAGGATTTATAAGAACTTTATCCAGTAACTTCCTTAGGAAATGGTATGGTATGTTGTTGACAGTAATGGATTTATTCTTATTTGTTTATTTATTTTATAAAGCTGTTGAATTGCCTCGGCTTAAAATATCTCATCAGCAAAAAAGTTTGGGATCACTGCTATAGGGTTATAGGTGTGTTAGGGTAGGCTAACTTGCCACTACATTTTATATGAGTTTTAAATTAAAATTTAAACATTTAAAATGTAAACAAAGAGGGTGTTTGGGGACGATATCTGCTTTGGAATTTGAATTTGGGACATTTATTGAGCTGTGGTGTCACAGTGGATATTGCAGGCTAACGCCCACAGTCTGACATTCAATCCTGACAGGCTTAAGGTTGGCTCAGTCTTTCATCCTTCAGAAATCAGTAAAATGAAGAACCAAATTGTTGGGGGCAATATGCTAACATATACAGTATAAAACACTCAGAGACTGCAATAAAGCACAATGTAGCAGTATATAAACCTGACTGCTATTGCTGTTGTTCCTCATTACTACGCAGAAGACATTGATTGCTTAAAAGCATAGTGCATATAAGGCAACCATTTCTACTAAGTATTAAGATTTAGATGTATAATCTCTAAGTTTGTCTCTTTATGTCCATATTGTTTGATAATTCCCAATATGATTATTAATTATAGGGAAGATGCTAGGAACGTATCCATCCGTTTCACCATTAAGTAAGAGAAGAAACATCTATAATCAAGCACATCCATCTACAGACAAAATTGTGGACTGTATTGTGCATTTTGTACTTGTAAGTGTTTTTTACTGGATTGGCAATAAACACATTTTTTGTGTTTTATATATTGGTAGGTAACAATTATTATATTCACAACTAGCATGACTTGTCTGTTTGCTGTTTACTGCAACTTCATTAATAAATTAGTAATACTTATCAAGATTTGGGAAATCCTTTTGTACAAATTGAGACTATGGAATATTGTTATTCCTTTACCTTTGCATGAAGGAATCAATTTAAATATTCCAAATTAAGTTTATTTATTTATTATTTATTTATTTATTTAATTTGTCTTCTATGCTGCCCAATCCCAAAGGGCTCATCCTCTTTTTATACCTCTTCTGTCCATGTTTAATGTTTTTTGGTAATTAATTTTGTAGCATTTACCACTGATGCAACTATCTATAATCAAATGTTCTTCAGGTGTATTGGATTACAATTCCACCTACTCTTGTTAGTATGGAAGGTAGTATTTTGCTCTGGCTGAGTTAATATATCGAAAGAGAAACATTGTTTTGATTTCCCTCACACTTGAGCAAAATGCTTTATATACTATCTAAATAAAATATCCTTTTGCTGTCCCGTTTCTAAATGTTCTGTTAATTCATTGTCTTGTATCCAAGTGAACATTTCTATTATTTGTATAATTAAAGTAAATAAGTGTCAGTGATACAGCTCATCTGTCTGGAACCCATATCATATCTCGGACATCAACACCCTCGAAAACGTCCAAAGATATTTCACCAGAAGAGCCCTTCACTCCTCCACTCAAAACAGAATACCTTACAAAAATAGACTAACTATCCTGGGTCTAGAAAGTTTAGAACTACGGCGCCTAAAACACGATTTAAGTATTGCCTGCAAGATCATATGCTGCAACGTCCTTCCGGTCAATGACTACTTCAGCTTCAACCATAACAACACAAGAGCATGCAACAGATTCAAACTTAATATTAACCGCTCTAAACTTGACTGTAAAAAACATGACTTTAACAATCGAGTTGTCGAAGCGTGGAACACTTTACCAGACTCAATAGTGTCAACCCCCAACATTTCTCCCTTATGCTATCCACGATTGACCTCTCCAAGTTCCTAAGAGGCCAGTAAGGGGCGTACATAAGTGCACTGGTATGCCTAACGTCCCCTGTCCAATTGTCTTTCCTTTATGTCATATATCATATATATTTTCTTCCTCTCATATACTTTCTCTTCTATATTACATATTATCTTACCCAATGTCTATTCTCTTCCATGTGTATTGGAGGAAGAATAAATAAATAAAATAAAATAAATAAATACTGCTCTGTTTTTAGCTATTTCATGTTAATCTTGGTAGGTAATTTTCCAGATAAGCGATGTTTTCCCTTCCCTTTCTTTCAGGAGGAGACCAATCCTGAAGCAACAATTGTACAAGAACCGGCATGTGTAAAGGCAGAAGATACCCAGGAGACCTTATATGCAAAGATCAAAGAAGTAGAGGACCATGTCTTTCCCATGGCTCTGCAACTGGTTGCCAGTGGAATGGTGCAGTTAGGTGGAGATGGAAAAACCTACTGGAAAAGAGAAAGACAGGAACTGATCTGCCAAAAGGAAAGGCGGGATTGTTAATGCTTTTGTAGCAGCAGTTTCACACAGTGATGAATGACAATGGTTGACCTTCTAAATTCAATTTTGGTTTCAGTCTGTCACTTTCTTTTATAGTCACTTTTTTCCTTTGCTTATACAGTACTACCTCTCGATACGAGTTTAATTCGTTCCAGAACCGAGCTCGTATGTCGATCAACTCACATCTCGAACAAATGCCTTTAGACTTTGTTTTTCTCCGCCGAGATAACCAGAAGCAAGGATTCTTGCACCACCTAGTGGAAGCTCAGCTCGTATCCCGAATTTGAGCTCGGATGTCGAACAGAAATTTTGGCTCCCGTCGTGGCTCGTAACTTGGAATACTCGCATGTGGAGCAGCTCGTATCTAGAGGTAATACTGTATAGCTTTCCTTCCAAAACCAGAGCATTAGAAAAGGCATGGGCACAATGTGACTTTCAAATAGTTCCTCTTCCGAGAGGCAAATAGCTGCCTTAGACATTGAAATTAGGCTTCTTTTCTATCTGCATTGCAATAACTAAAACATAATTGTCAGGGACTTTCTCACCATTGAGCATCACTAAAAAGGTCAGCCCAAGAGATGAAACAATTATAGATGGCCCTGGCATTTGCTGCCGTTATTTTCTCAACCAAGAATATAGGAGCAAGACAAAGAAAGAAAGAGAGAGAGAGAGAGAGAAAGAAAGAAAGAAAGGCCTTCTCCTTTCTGTTAATTGAAATGGTAGCAGGGTAGACTAATCTTTGTAATCTGTAGCTAATCTGCAGCAGTTGAGCCCTGGATTACAAGCGTCTAATCAAAACACTCCCCAACTTCAGTCATGTTGGCCTGAACGTTTTAATTTAGGACCTTGTAATCTAGGGCTCAATTGCTGCAGATTAAATACGGATTACAAAGATTAGGCCAGTGTTTCCCAACCTTGGCAACTTGAAGATATCTGGACTTCAATTACCAGAATTCCCCAGCCAGCGGATGCTGGCTGGGGAATTCTGGTAATTGAAGTCCAGATATCTTCAAGTTGTCAAGGTTGGGAAACACTGGATTAGGCTACCCTGGTGCCATTTCAATTAATATAAAAGGCCTTTCTTTCTTTTTTTCTATCTTGCTCCTATTTTTTTGGCTGAGGAAACAGTGGCAGCAAATGCCAGGGCCATCTATACCAAAGAAGTGTTTATATTGAGAATCAAATAGCAAAGAGAAATATGTAGGTTTTAGTTCAGTGTTTTTCCAATTTGGCAACTTTTGCCAGATCCATCTCACTACTACTTACCAGAGCTTACAAAACTTTTGCCAGACCCATCCTCGAATACAGCTCATCTGTTTCGAACCCATATCGCATCTCAGACATTAATACCCTTGAAAATGTCCAAAGATACTTCACCAGAAGAACCCTTCACTCCTCCACTCGAAACAGAATACCCTACGAGACTAGACTTTCAATCCTGGGCCTATAAAGTTTAGAACTAAGACGCCTTAAACAAGATCTAAGTATTGCCCACAAGATCATATGCTGCAACGTCCTGCCTGTCAACGACTACTTCAGCTTCAACCACAACAACACAAGAGCACACAACAGATTTAAACTTAATATTAACCGCTCCAAACCTGACTGTAAAAAATATGACTTCGGTAACCGAGTTGTTGAAGCATGGAACTCATTACCGGACTCCATAGTGTCATCCCCAAACCCCCAACACTTTACCCTTAGATTATCTATAGTTGACCTATCCATATTCCTAAGAGGTCAGTAAGGGGCGAGTACAAGTGCACTAGAGTGCCTTCCGTCCCCTGTCCTATTGCTCTTCTATATCTCCTATACCTTTCTTCTATTCCTATATCTCTTCTATTCTTTCATTGATATGTTCTATTACTATATCTTCTTTTCTATTATTTCTTAAATATATTTTACTATGAGTATCTCCTCTATAACCTTTAATTCTATAATTCATTGTGTATTGGACAAAATAAATAAATAAATAAACTTTAAGAGGTTTGGACTTTGACTTCCACAATTCCTTCCTAAACCAAGAAATATTTTTGACATTGAGTGGTCTTAATTTTTTTTAAATTTCCCCAATACCATGTTGCTGATCCTTGATAGAATTCTAAAAAACAAAAGATAATCTCTCTCATTGAACTTTAAGGTAAGGGAGGAGTTCTATCTATTCAGAAATTTAATTGCCTGGCTGTCCTGCTTTTCAGTAGGAGATAGAAGAGGTAGAAAGGACTAGGTTACAAGTCACTTGTGTATGGATTCTAGTCTAATGTTAGCAGTGATGTGTGTATGTACTCTGGAATGTTTCTCCAGGCTGGCTATCACAATAATGATCTGAAATGCCTTAGAATCCATTGTCTGTATATTAGCTGCCTACTATTGGATAAATGAAGAGATATTTAGCTTATGGCTTATAATTATCTTTAGGTGGCAGATTACTTTATTTTCTTGTCCTTATATGAATGGGACTGTAGTCTTTCTAGTTTCAAAGAGGCATATGCCACACCTATATAACATTTAGAACAGCTTCACAATCTTTCTAGTAGTGACATGTGTTGGATGCAAACTGGTTTGGCTGCTGCAACGCTTGCTAAACAGCACTTTTTAGGCCTGTATCTCATTGTAAAATGGAGTTCAGACGCTTAATCAAATTAAGATTAGTATAAAAAAGTTTCACAATTACAGCTGACACAAGCCAGAGCATAGAAAAACCTCAAAGAAGTAATGAAGAGCAGCAGATATTGAGAGAGCAGGCCTATAGAATGTTTATTAAAGAAAATCTCTGGAAAGTATATATACCAGAGACTTCTGACACCTTAAAGGCCAACCTACCCATTCTTGAAATCTCAGTGTCAGTTTTATTTCTCCTGTTATATTTTGTCACTGACCAATTTACATTTAGACTGATACAAACTCAAGTAAACATATATTCACGTAATAGCTATTGCATAGAGCTTCAACATTCTAGGCTTAAAAATTTTACTAATTACTTTGTCACATTGTTTGTTACTTAGATTGTGTTCCTGTATTCATTGCATTGTAGTAAATTATTCTAAGCTCTTTTGTTGATGTTTTAGCAATATTCTAGGTTTTAGATGTTTTACATTTTTTTTACAGTTAATGTTTTTTTTCTAATACCATAGCTTCTTATGCTTCTGTGCTTTTTGTATACTGTTTGATTTGCTGGTCAGTGACTGTAATAAAAATGTATATAATACTTGTAAACAATATGGATCTCAATTATTTCTCTGTAAAGCCCTCAACCTTAGGATGTAAGGTAGTGTGTCCAAATCATGAAATTTTCAGATGTGTGGACTTTAAATACAGTGGTACGTCTACTTAAAAACTTAATTCCTTCCGTGACCAGGTTCTTAAGTAGAAACGTTCTTAAGTGTTGTGGTTAGCTCTGGCCCAGCTCATGCCCCAAGGACTGTGGATGTGGGGGAGACATCCACATGCTGCAGGCCTGTTTTGACCTTGGTGGAATCTGCTGATGAAGGCTCCTCTGACCAAGAAGACATGAGTGACAGGGAGGAGGAGTGTGGCAGACAGCTCAGAAGGAGATCAATTATCTAGCTCCTCCTTGGATTCAGAACAAGCGTTAATGATATAGCCACACATGCGGAGAGCGATGCATAGGCAACAACAACTGAGAGATTATTATCAAAGAAAATGAAGCCACCTGTGTTTGGGTGGGGCTGTGGTAATTAGTGAGGCTGTGTTTCATGACTGCTTTGCTGACTTTGATCTTTGTGTGCTGATTTTCCCCCGCTTTGAAACTAACCCAGAGGAAAGTGTGTTTCACTTTGTGAAAGAAGAAGGACTGTGAATTGCCTCACAGCTGCAAGCTAAGTACCACAGAATTGATAAGGGACTTGTACAAATTACCAATTTGTTTGGAGACAAGTGCTCTTTGCTATACAAAAAGAGTGCTCTGTTTATTTGCATTTTCGGTATAAAGAACATTGTTTTGAATTTTCAAACGTGTGTGTGTCTGAAATTGTATCTGTGAATTTTTGGGAGGATTCTACCAGAGAGCTCGACAGAACATTAAGAAGAAGCAATTTTTCTCATAGGAATCAATGTAAAAGCAAATAATGTGTGCAAACCCATTAGGAAAGAAATAAAAGTTCGGAATTTGGGTGGGAGGAAGAAGAGGAGGAAGAAGAGGAGGAGGACAGTTGCTGCCGAAGGAAGAAGGTGAGGTGAGGGGAATCAAAAAAATCCAAAACTTTAAGGCTTAAAAAAAAAGAGGAACTTCGAGGTGGTGAGGAGGAGCCTCCAATACACCTGGCGCGAGGCTGCATCCCATACACTGGGAGTCTAAGAGTGAAGGTCTGTGCATCTGGAATTCATTGATGTCAGAAAACACTGCTCTAAGACAGTAGATATTAAAAGGAAGAAAAAGGACAATTACCCAATCAAATGATTTTCTGGGCATAAGAGATCTGCGGAATGAATCCATCTTGCTCACCAAGAAGATGGCTTCACAGTTTAGCAAGAGTAGCAGACTAACAGAGTTGGAAGGGACCTTGGGAAACAGGTCTCTCTCTCTCTCTCTCATCCTCTCATCTCTCTCTCCCACTTTTTTCTCTCATCTCTTTTTCTCCATCTCACTCATGTCTCTTTCTCTCCCTCTCTCTCTCCCCTCTCATCTGTCTTTCATCTCTCTCTTTCCTTCTGTCTCTTACTCTCTCTCATCTCGTGTGTGTGTGTGTATGTGTGTTCTGTCTTGAACCATTTCCAAAAACAGGCGAGGGTTGGTTGTTGTTGTTTTGCTGATGATGTTTTTTCTTCTTCTTTACCATATGATTTAAATCAAGAGGTTTAATTCAGGTTTCCAGATAAAGGAAGCTCTTTCGTCCCCCTGCTATGGCTTCCTGCCAGCTGAACCCACCACTGGCTGGCCCCACCCTTCACTCTCTCATCCCAGTCACTCCTCATCCATGAAGATCAAGGCAATGGTGACGGATGGAGACTCTCTCCATATTCCAAAGAGGGCGTGAAGCACCCCTGTCCTTGCCTCTTCTTCCTGCCCTTGTTGGTGCTGTGCACACTTTGGTTGCTCGGGGAGATGCACAACTTTCTTTCCACCCTGAAACATAGGTCCGGACTGACTGCGGCTGATGCTCCGTGTCATAATGGGCTTCAGGAGGAGGAGATACAAACTCCCCCATTGTGAAGTGGGCTAAATTTAAGCCTGCTGCACAAGGCTCTGCAAGAGCAGTGAGCGGCCATGGAGGTGGCGAGAGTAGCAGCACCAGCCGGAGGCAGGCCAGGACAATATGTTGGGGCAGAGAGAAGGTCACGCAACTCCCCAAGGTGTGCACAGCACTAACAAAGGCTGGAAGAGGAGGCAAGTACAGGGCCACTTTGCTCCCACTCTGGAATATGGAGAGAGTCTCCATTTGCCGATGTGGCCTCTACCTTCTCAGGCGAGGAGTGACAGGAAGGGGAAGGCAAGGGGCGGGGTCAGCCCGTGGCAGGATCCAGGTCGGCAGGGAGCCACAGCAGGGGGACAAAAGAGCCGCATTTGACTTTGGAACTGGGGGTTGCCGACATCCGCCCCACAGTATTAGAAAGAAATCCATTAATATAAAAATGAATTTTGAAACCTTTTATTAGAATGGGAGTTGAGATCACATAATCTTTGGATAAAAAAACAAAGTTAAATGGAATGTCACAGTAATTGATGTAGTTTGGCTTCTGATCATTTCAGTTAGTAACAAAAATATAGTTCGGTGGAACTGTTTATTCACTTTAAAAGACAGTAATAACACACTTAAAAAAGTAAATACTATTTAGGCTCATAATTCATGTTTACTTTCAAACAGAAATCAAATGAATTTCTGTTTGTCTTCATAATATTAACTGTTAAGATAAAAATATCCTGGAAAGACTTTTGCTTGATTCCATGATGGACAAAAAATGTACCATTTGAATGTTTCACGTACAATGTATTTAGAAAAGGGGGTGGAAAAATTTGTCTCACATAGGAGGTCATTTACATATGGACGAGGTATTGAATGATACTGCTTTGTTCAATAATACTGCTATTGCTGTTTTCAGGGTTACAAATAAAAACTTTTGATAGTATTATTAGGGAACATGATTCAGAATTACCTTAATTTTAAGTAGGAAAAACTATCACTAATACTTTAAAAATACTTAATTCATAATTGTGATTGTGACCCATTCTTTTTGTGGTGTTTTTCTTAGGCCTGAGTTCAACATAGAGTTTGACCCTTTTAAAGCAGAATTATGTGATAGGTTACAAACAGATAAAATGACAAGATGTTTGTGGCAAGCAGCCCTTCACATAGTTTTCAGATAACAGCCAGTTGTATTGTGGACGGAGTAATCACACAAATGCCTTAGACCAATGGTTCTCAACCTGGGGGTCGGGACCCCTTTGGGGGTCAAACGACCGTTTCACAGGGGTCACCTAAGGCAAATTTCCCCTGGTGTTAGGAACTAAAGCTTCTATTTTGGTGCCTTGGAACATATTTTTACAATCCAACCAATCAGGCATTGACAGTGGGGGTGTCCCTCTGACCTTCCCGCCAATCAGCTTCAAGCTCTGTTTGGGGAGAATTGGCGCTGGACTTATGGCTGGGGGTCACCACAACATGAGGAACTGTATTAAAGGATCGTGGAATTAGAAAGGTTGAGAACCATTGCATTAGACCTATCTCCATTTATTTCTATTTTGAGTATAATTCAGTATTCCTTTTATTTTTGAGATCTAATGGCCTGGGTCGCTTGGTTAAGATTTTAAGTCCTGCTGCCCTATGCCAAACTCAGAAGCCAAAATATGCACCAGAATTGTTACTGCTTTTATACCGTATATTTTTTAATTATGCTTTTCCAAATTCCAGCACAGCTTCCCATCTCTTCCTAATTGAACTGCTCCACTTGCTACTAGCTGCATAGCAGATGGGAAGGCTTTGTGTTCTGCCTCCTTCACTCTTTCTGACAAAGTTTTCTCTGTGTCTCCAATCTTCACTGGAACAGCTTCTTGAAATATTATTGCTCCAGCATCAACTTCTTCCTGGAAAGAAAAGAATAAAAAACTTTACCAAGATGGCTGTAATTTAAAGTAATCTGAAACAACAAAGAATACAATGAGAATGGCTAACTTAATTCTCAAATGATCAAACAACTATGGACTGTTTATCTAGGGCAGTGTTTTTCAACCAGTGTGCCACGGCACACTAGTGTGCTGCGAGACATGGTCAGGTGTGCCGCGAAGCTCAGCAAGAAAGAGAAAGAGAGAGAGAAAGAAAGCAAGAGAGAGAAAGAAAGCAAGAGAGACAGAGAGAAAGAGAGGGAGAGAAAGAGAGCAAAAAAGAGGAAGGAAGGAAGGAAGGAAGGAAGATGGATGGATGGAGAGAGAGAGGAAGGAAAGAAGAGAGAGAAAGAGGGAGAGAAATAGAATGAAAGAGAGGAAGAGAGAAAGAGAGAAATAAAGCAAGAGAGAAAGAGAGGGAGGGAAGGAGGGAGAGAGAAAGAGAGCAAAAAGAGGAAGGAAGGAAGAGAGAAAGAAAGAAAGAAAGAGGAATGGAGAGAGAGAGGAAGGAAGGAAGAGAGAGAAGAGGGAGAGAAATAGAGCGAAAGAGAGGAAGAGAGAGAATTTTTTGTCCAAACTTTTTTTACCCCTCCATCCCCCTCCGGTTCAATGTGCCCAGTGATTATGTATATGTAAAAAATGTGCCGTAGCTCAAAAAAGGTTAAAAATCACTGATCTAGGGGGCCAATCTATTATTCTTGAAATGTATTTATCAGTATTCCACTAGGGGGACACAATCCATGTGTATGTATTTTTTTCCTATGCACATTTTTAATCTCTTGTTTAGTTTTGCTTTGTCAAAACTACAAGATTATAGCTGAGATCCCTGATTATCGTATGCCGAATTTCCATATTCTGCTCTCAAAAGCTTTCTGTCAACCTCAAAAGCTGTTATGAGCAGTTAAGCTGACAGCCAAAGGCTTTAAATTAAATTGATCAACCGAGTAATAAAAATAAGCACGTACAGCCACAAAGTGCACCGTGCAGCCAGTGACACGGACTCCAGCCTCCAGGACCAGTTTATGGGCATTAGATCCTTTAAATGAAGGCAGCAAAGAAGGGTGGACATTCAAAATTTTTCCTAGGGAAGAAAAAGATAATACATTGCTGTTAAATTCATTTTTCTCATTTTAAAAAATTAAAATATGTATTAATGTGCTTGCATAAAAATCAATCAAAACACCTTTCCTTCATTTAATTAAAACACAATTAAAACCGTGTAATGTCTGTCCAATGCTGTCAGATAAATTCTGGTTTGAAAGTAGTCAAATCAAAATATGACACCACAGGGCAAAGCTTACTGATAAATCTTGGTAGGTGTAAGGAAGAAATTGCCCAATCAATGATTTAGAAGTCTAAATTATGACTATATTTTATTTTATTTTATTTATTTGTTTTGTCCAATACACAGTAATACACAATGAGGGTTATAGAGGACATAATCAGATAGAATGTATTCAAGGGGGAATAGAGGAGAAAATAAAGGAGTAAAATATAACTATGAGAGAATAGCAGGAAAAGATATAGGTATAGAAGAGAAGATATAGTTTATTAGATTTGTATGCCGCCCCTCTCCGAAGATATATGAGATATAGGAGAGACAATAGGACAGGGGATGGTAGGCACTCTGGTACACTTATGTACGCCCCTTACTGACCTCTTAGGAACTTGGTGAGGTCAACCGTGGATAGTCTAAGGGTAAAGTGTTGGGGGTTAGGGGATGATACTACAGAGCCCGGTAGTGAATTCCACACTTCGACAACTTGATTACTAAAGTCATATTTTTTTACAGTATTTTGGCTTATAATGCAATATGTCAAATTTGAAACAGCAATCTATTAGTGTCAATGTATATATTTAATGTTTATTATCATCTTCCATCAGCGCTTATTAATCACATTTGCAATATAGTGCATATTTGTATTGAAATCAACTGAACTCCTTTCAATCCATTGTAATGATACTTCAACAAATTGTCATCTAATATAGTATTGTCTTCTCTGACTGGCAATGTTTTTTCAAGATCACAGGAAAAACTGCCAAAATTGTAATCCTTAGAATAACAACTTTGGAATTGAAATGTGGACTGCAGTCCTTGTAAAAATCAGTCTGTGGATAAACCTTTTAATATTTATATCAGACATTTAAGACCCTGCATTTGTGTAGCAGATTTTTGCCCTTGTCTTAACTGAGCATAATCTCATAATCAATAGGGGGATTCTTGCCATGTCCCTTGTTTAGTAATAACATGTAGAATAGAGACACTGTCGCTTACATCACTGCAGATTCTAACTTACAAGATGCATCTGTGGGAAATGAAAGAATTCACTTCAAATGATTTAGAAGTCTAAATTATGACTTCAAATTGTCCCAAGGACAATTCCATCTGTCCGTCCATAACCCTGGGGTTATCACTGACCCCCTCAGAGAGGGTCTACAATTTGGGCGTCCTCCTCGATCCACAGCTTACATTAGAGAACCAGCCGCCCCGAGTCTGCGGAGAGGGGCGGCATACAAATCTAAATAAATAAATAAATAAATAAAATAAATCTTTCAGCTGTGGCGAAGGGGGCGTTTGCCCAGGTTCACCTGGTGCACCAGTTGCAGCCCTACCTGGACCAGGACTCACTGCTCACAGTCACTCATGCCCTCATCACCTCGAGATTCGACTACTGTAACACTCTCTACATGGGGCTACCTTTGAAAAGTGTTCGGAAACTTCAGATCATGCAGAATGCAGCTGCGAGAGCAATCATGGGCTTCCCCAGGTATGCCCATGTCACACCAACACTCCGCAGTCTGCATTGGTTGCCGATCAATTTCTGGTCACAATTCAAAGTGTTGGTTATGACCTATAAAGCCCTTCATGGCATTGGACCAGAATATCTCCGGGACCGCCTTCTGCCGCATGAATCCCAGCGACCGATTAAGTCCCACAGAGTTGGCCTTTTCCGGGTCCCGTCGACTAAACAATGTCATTTGGCGGGTCCCAGGGGAAGAGCCTTCTCTGTGGCGACCCCGACTCTCTGGAACCAGCTCCCCCCAGAGATTAGAACTGCCTCCATCCTCCTTGCCTTCCGTAAACTCCTTAAAACCCACCTTTGCCGCCAGGCATGGGGGAATTGAGATATCTCCCCCGGGCCTATACAATTTATGTATGGTATGTTTGTATATATGTCTGATTAATAATGGGGTTTTTAAAATGTTTTTAAATTATTAGATTTGTTATGAATTGTTCTATTGCTGTTGTGAGCCGCCCCGAGTCTACGGAGAGGGGCGGCATGCAAATCTAATAAATAAAATCTCTCTGACGCATTTTAAAATAAACAAGACGTTAAGGCTTCCGGGGAAAGTGACTGTATAACAAACTGTTTGATATGTAAAACACAGAAGTACTCACCTTCCCACTTTCTAACAAAAGGGCCAGATAAGATGCGCATAAATCCAGCAAGACAAATCAATTCAACTGAAAATTCTCTCAGGACTTGATCAACCGCATTGTCAAATTCTATACGATTGCTGTAATCCTTGTGACTAATTAACTAAAATAAAGAAACAGTAGAAAAACAGATGTAGCATAGTGTAGTTTATCCTAAGTGCCATCTTCTCCCAGATACTGTAAGCAGGACCCCAATTTCCACCTTCTTCAGTTATAATTGATAGACTACGGAGCAAGATTAGAGAAGTCTTCCATTAAAGTCAATCTCCCATTAAGTACACAAAAACATTGATACTTAAAGCTTTATCTTATTAATTAGAATTCCCTTAAGGAGGTATAAGATATATCAAGAACAATACTGTATATCATTATCGACATAAATTTAAAGACTCAGAGTAGGATGCCCTATAATTGTATGTCAAAATGTTTCATACATTCTTATTAGTTATTCTTGTGATAACCAAGTATTGTAACATTAATTCTAGAAACATAGAAGACTGATGGCAGAAAAAGACCTCATGGTCCATCTAGTCTGCCCTTATACTATTTTATCTTACAATGGATATGTGTTTATCCCAAGCATGTTTAAATTCAGTTACTGTGGATTTACCAACCACGTCTGCTGGAAGTTTGTTCCAAGGATCTACTACTCTTTCAGTAAAATAATATTTTCTCACATTGCTTTTGATCTTTCCCCCAACTAACTTCAGATTGTGTCCCCTTGTTCTTGTGTTCACTTTCCTATTAAAAACACTTCCCTCCTGAACCTTATTTAACCCTTTAACATATTTAAATGTTTCCATCATGTCCCCCCTTTTCCTTCTGTCCTCCAGACTATACAGATTGAGTTCATTAAGTCTTTCCTGATGCGTTTTATGCTTTAAGACCTTCCACCATTCTTGTAGCCCGTCTTTGGACCCGTTCAGTTTTGTCAATATCTTTTTGTAGGTGAGGTCTCCAGAACTGAACACAGTATTCCAAATGTCTCACCAGCGCTCTATATAGCGGGATCACAATCTCCCTCTTCCTGCTTGTTATACCTCTAGCTATGCAGCCAAGCATCCTACTTGCTTTTCCTACTGCCCGACTTGCTTTTCCTACAGCCCTAGTTCTATATTGTAATCTGGAATTTATGGCTGGCAATTCATGGCAGATGAAAAATATCCTATCATCTAGTAACTGCCCTTGTCCAAATCAGAAGGTCTATATTGGGGGAAGTCTGTATTAGGGAAAATTTGGTACAAGAGTCTCATCTAGCCTAATTTTAGGCTTCTTTTCACGAAGTAGATAGGGGATATAAAGTGGATGGATTTTTATAATTAAATATGAAGTTAAATACAGATAATGCATACATGCTGTCCCACATGCACGTGCAGTATAGCTGAACATACACAAACTTTCTCTAATTTATCTATTTGCCCATGCACAATGAAAATACTTAAATACAACTAACCCACAGTGATATACACACACACAAAAACAACAACCAAAAAGCAAAGCGAGAAGATGGGGAGCAAGCAGGAAATGAAGAAATAGGACATGGAACAAAAGTAGAAAGTTGGAGAAAAGGCTTAGAACCATGGCTTGTAACTGTGTTTCCCAATTGAGCAGTGTTTTTATTCTTATGTGCAAAAAATACAGGAAACTGAAACACTATCAACGTAATTTAATTCAGTTTTCTAAAGGTGCTTTGCCAACAGATTACAAATTGTTACACATCACAATCTTCCTGCTTTATGGGCTACTGTGATGTCTTAACTGTGCTCTAATCCAGTGATTTTCAACCTTTTTTGAGCCGCGGCACATTTTTTACATGTACAAAATCCTGGGGCACACCACCAACCAAAATGACACAAATCTAATAAATAAATAAATAAATAAATAAATAAATAAATACATACATACATACATACATACATACATACATACATACATACATAACCCCTTCATATATACAATCCCATGTAACATCCTCTTATAAATACAGTCAATCATCAATAATCCCTTCTCAAATTTATACCGCTCTCTCATTTCTGTCTTTCCCCCTTTTCTCTCTCATGTTTCTCATTTCTCTCTCTTCCTCCCTTTTTCCCTCATTCCTTCTCCCTCTCACTTCTCCTCTTTTTCCATCCCTGTCTCTCTCCCCCCTTTATGTGTGTGTGTGTGTGTGTATACACACTCGAACCATTTCCAAAACCAGTTGAGGGCTGGGTTTTTTTCCTCTTTTATTCTTTTCAAAAACAGGTGTGGGCTGGGTTTTTTTTCTTATTATTTGGGTGCTTTTTACCATATGCTTCAAGAAGCACCTCTCTCTCTCTCTTTTGCTCTCTCTTGTTCTCTCTCTTATTTTCTTTCTCTCTCATGCTTTCTCTCTCTTGTTCTCTGGCGGGATTAGTCATCTGTTGTCCTCCTGATGCTGCTGACGTGGTGCCAGGGACAAAACACCCACCCACTCCTGAGGGAAAAGACGGACTGTTTGGGTTGGGAATTAGCATCTCTCCCGCCGCGTTAAGTAGGCAAGGCAAGGCAGAAACTCGCCGGACGCGGAGCCCAAAAAAAGTGCCTCAGGAAGGCAGAAGCGAAGCGCCCCCACCGCCTGCTCGCTTTCCAACGCTGCGCCCGTTGCGCCGGGCTCTTTGCCTGAATCCGCCTCCTTTCTGAGGCTCGAGCGAACCTCCTTCGCCGGCAGCCGGGGGGTCAGCTTCGCCCCCTGCCCAGCCAAAAGTGTGCGTGTGAGGGGGGAGAGCTTGCTTCTGCAACCACATGGCCAGAGAGAAGCGGGATAGCAAGGCGGCGGCATTCTTCTGCCTGGCCTGGGCGCTCTGCTTGGTTTTCCCGGGCTTCCCGCAGCATGTAGGTGGCCGAGAAGACCGAGCGGGACTGTGAGAGGGGTGGGCGTTCCCACAGCACTCGGAGCGGCTAGCGGACGGATCGCCAGCGCCGCTGCAGCCACAGCTGTGGGAGGAGCCGCGCCCCAAGAAAGCCGGAGAGAAGGACGGATCGGGCGGGGACAGCCACAAGTGGAAGCCTCAGCCCTGGAGCTCCCACTTGCAGAAGCCGCCCCTCCCCGGCTATTGCCCGCCGCTATTAGCGAGGAGAAGCCATGCGCGCGAGGGGGCCGACTTTCAAAACAACCTTTGCTGGCCTCCGCCTCACGGCACACCTGACCGTGTCTCGCGGCACACCCGTTGGGAAACACTGCTCTAATCTGCCTTCTGTGACAACTCTAGAAGGACGAGTTTTGTCTTTCTTAAGCATTTTACATAAGAATTGGTCCACTATTGTTTACCTATTTATTTCAGATAGCAATTAGCAATTTATCATTAACAAATTATAAAACTGCTAATGAAAAAGTACTCACTTTTGTGGGAATTCCATCTCTTTCTGCTTTTTTAAGTCCTTCTGCATCAGCCTTATTAGAAATAACTACTACTATTTTCGCGGAGCTGTTTGGCTTCTTTGCACTGGCAATCAGAGCTTCCATATTAGTACCTGACAAATAGACAAATAAAACAAACTGAAGTCAAAACCTCAATTTACCTAAGAACAAACTACATTGAATTCATTTATTTTTCCTTATATTTCTGCATACAATTGCACTATTAATAATGTAATTAACAATGTAATTAAGTATTCTAGCTGAGTGGCAATCTGAGTCCTCACAAAAGGTAATGCTGATTCCTTTGTTTTTTAAAAAATCTATCCCAAATCAACAATAATGTTAAAATATGAATACTAGCCACAACTAAAAATGCATTCTCATTTAAATATATTTTACATTAATAAGATAAGGCATTCTATAGATATTCTAATTTTATTATATTCATTTATAAAAAATAATTTAATCAAATATAAATTGTATTTTAATATAAATGAAATTTAAAATAAAATATTATTATTTACACTTTCCATTATACTGTTCACATATTTTCCAATGTCAGTACTACCCCAAAATGCCTCCAGTTACAGGTGTTAGAGCAAACACCTTTTCTAAACTTTGAACTTGGATTATATAATTCAGGTGTCAAGGTGCATAGTTAAAAAAAAAAAATTAACCAACCAACCAATTAATCAAATAGAATCCAGCCCTAAATTAAAAATATGTATACTGTGCTCCACTCTCTTAGAATAGGAATTCATCTAAAATATATTTACTTTCCAGTTCTTTAATAATCTCCCTCACAAAATTACATATAGAAATTATAGTTTAATAAGTAAATTATCTCTGTGTATTTTATAAAAGGAGAGACACAGATGATTAAACAGAGAAAGAATTGCCAACTCAAAGTCTTGATCTATTTTCATGATGAATTGTCATGATGACTAAATCAATAAGGAATCAGAAGATACTTTTCCTGCCAATATTGACCAATCTATTTTAAGCTTGTCTGTCGGAAAACTATAGTCAATGAAAGAAAGATGCTTAAAGTTTATCTGCATTTCGTGCAATGGGAAACACAAGAACTTACCTGTTCCAGAGATGAGGACGCCAACTCTTGTTTTGTGTGGCTCCATTTTTATTTGTTTGCTGTGCAAGGATTGTAATCTATTTGCTTGTAAAGCTTGGAGCAGGTTTTTGACTTCAACGTGAGCAGAACCTTTTTATTAAAAATTAAACAAAAATAATTAAGATTGTAGCACAAGAGTTTGGTAAAATAACCAATTTCCTATTAAATTATAAGGAAGATCCAAGATATGTGAAAAAGGATAATTTTATTTTATGCATCTGGAAAGGGTCCTAAAGTCCTAAAGTAGGTTCAAATAATGATGGCATTTAAGATATAACTATATATTGTAATCAACAGTTATAGAAATCAGGACTCTATTGATACATGTAATCCTCAGAAAATTGAGGTTTAACATAATGACCTGCTTGATGATGCACAACTTTCCCAATCAACCACGCCTCTTCATGTCTCTGAATGTCACTTAGGACTTTCCCAGCCAATTCTTTCTGTACAACGAGGACTGCACCAATGCCACAATTAAATGTTCGTGCCATTTCTTCCTCTGATAGATTTCCTTCCTTCTGAAGCCAGGAAAAGATGCTGGGTATCTTCCAATGCAAGGCATCTGAAAATAGCCAAAATGTTTATCTTAATAAACATTTATAGTCAAATAAGAAATGTTATGCTCAAAACTTTGTAGCATTCAAAAGTTTGGGGAGTTTGAAGTTTGGAATGCCGCTTATAAAATATAAGAACTATAAACATCTGCTCTGATGGTTACTTGTAACAATTGAGAAAATATATCAAGTATAATGTGAAGATTTACTCATACAACACAATTTTCCGTTTTCTACAAATGTGCTCTTCTAGATGATTATGCAAAGATTATGCATTTTACCATGTGTGATTTTACCTTAGTAAAAATGGAATATTGCATCCAGTTTTGATCAACACAATAGTAAAAAAGATATTGAAACTCTCAAAAGAGTGCAGACAAAAGCATCAATGATTAGGAAATTGGACAACATATGAAGAGCTGTTGCAGGAATTGGATATGTCTAGTTGAATGAAAAGAAGAACAGGAATTGGGGCATGATAGCAGTGTTCCAATATCTAAGGGGATATTGGAAGGAAGGAGGTATTAGCCTATTGTCCAAAGAACTTGAAGGCAGGATAAGAAGCAATGGATGAAAATTAATGAAAAAGAAAACCAACCTAGAACTAAGGAGAAATTTCTTAGTTAGGACAATTACTCAGTGGAACAGCTTATCTTCAGAAGTTATGGGTGTTCCACAGAGGTGGGCTTCTACAGTTTCTTCTGAACAGGATATCAATTTTCTGAGCAGTTCGAAGAACCAGTTGTTGGAAGAAACCTTTTCCCACTTGATAAGGCTAATCCTGCAACGGAGGCAGGAAGGAAACATTCTGGTATGCCTGTATTTCTAGCCTAATCCTTATCTTAATTGCCCTGCAGCTTTAAAGTGTTTTCAGAAACTGCCTCTGGGTTAAGCTTATTACATTGTAAGCCTGACACCCAGACTTTCTGTCCGTAGGCTGAGCTTCTCTGGAGTTCCCCCTGTTCTGGTCTGACTGGAGTCTGGCTGGCGGCTCCAAGAGTACGATCTTTGCAGACTTGTAATTTTCAAAATAACATTTATTTATTTACTTTCTTCCACATCTCTGGCATGCAAAATGCATTCCAAACTCACAAGCAGGACTACAGAGTCATAAATCTTTCTAAATGAACAGGCTCTCTACTTCAAATATCTTCTTATCTCTAGGTCAGGTTCACGCTACTTAAAACAGTTTCATCAAGCAATATAAAGACTCACTTATCTGGAGAAATGGCAAAAGCGTCCATCTTGTTTATTTCACTTTGCAGAAAGCATCTGTCTTTTCCGGTCAATCCCGGATGTGAGGTAATTAATTAATTTACACACTTGGAATAGCATTTCAAAACCTTATCCCCGCCTTTTCTTTTCTGACCTTCTAAATTTGGTGCTTAACCAAGGACTCTCCTCTATACCCCTGTTATCTGAAGAAATATTACTATGCATACTATCGTGCGATGGCTCTTCTATTAAATTCTCATCCCCGCTACACTCTTAAATCAGGGTAATTGACAGCTTCTACATCTTCTTCCTCCTCTGAATCTGACATTTCCAAAGGCTGACAGGGAACATTCACAACACCCCTCACCACAAGTTTTTTGTGGTACTTTTATTCCTGAGGTTTGACTTTCTTAAAGATTGTTAAAGGGCTGTTTCAAGCTTTTTGGAGTATACTTCCAACACGGCTAGAACAGCTATTTATGGAATAACCATAGAAGAAATAGCTGAGAGGCAGGATGCAAGCTTGGCATGCTGTCTGATTTTTTTACTGCTTTTCTGAGGGTGTGATATTTCCTTAAATCTGGATGATTACCTAAGGATATCTTGTGAAACTTTAAGTGGTGCAAATGGATCTCATGATTGTTCCTCCTGGGTGGGAAACTGTGATTTGTCGGTTCACTGCACACAGGAGTCTCTTGTCTATGAGGATTCTTCAGTCCTCCAGATCATGGTTGTGCCAAAGGTGCTTTTTTCAAGAGTCAGGTGGACTTCCTTGGTTTCCAGAAAGTCCAGTTGCCTCTTGAAAAAGCAGCTTTGGGACAGGGGTCTCTTGCATTGCTTTGGAGTGGGTTAAGGCACATGATTGCTCACTGATAATAAGTGGATCCTCCTTCCAAATTGTTTTAGTTTTCTCTCATAATATGGCATAGTAACATGGCAGAAAGTTAGCACTCAGCCCTCTCCTAGAAGAATGAAATATTTTGAGAAATACTAAAAAGAAATAATATATACTGCTCAAAAAAATAAAGGGAATGAATGAAATATTCTCATTGAATACTTTGTTCTGTATAAAGTTGAATGTGCACAACAGCAAGTGAAATTGGTTGTCAATCAATGTTGCTTCCTAAGTGGAAAGTTTGATTTCACAGAAGTTTGAGTTACTTGGAGTTATATTGTGCTGTTTAAGTGTTCTCTTTATTTTTTTAGCAGTGTAATTCCCTGAATGAGAAATGGAGAAACATGTTTCCTTAAAGAAAGCAGTCCCCCATCTTCCTTAATAGCCCAGAGAAGATGTTAGCATTTAAGAAATAAAGACTTATATTAATAGGCAAAAATTCCCTGTAGCAAGGTCTGAACAAAGGCAGAATGAGATTAGCCCTCACTCAAGATGTTAATTTGTCTCTTAGCCAATTTGTAGCCCAAATATACCCACCACCCACTTTCTGGGAAGTTTAAATGATCTCTCTGCTAAAGGCTTTCACTTTATGAGCAAGATTAACTTGGCCGCTGATAGTTATCCTTGTATTTTAATTATTTTAATTCCTCAATGTGCTATGGCAAGTATTCTGATTTGTAACTCAGAGGTGCGCCCGTGTTCCAGCGAGTTTTTTTGCTTCTGGCATGCGCAGAAAAATCTCACTGAAACACGGATTCACCTGCGTCTCTGTGCGTGATTTTGCTACCTGCACAGGTGCAGGAGCATAATTCCACTCGAACCCATGGTACCTCCATAGCTGCGGAGGTGAGCCCAATTAGGCGTTCCGGCCAGCAGCCCACTACTGGGGTAAGGTACAATTATAGGTCAACATTAAATCTGAACCAGGCATACAGAAGATAACACATATTCTGTAAAGAATGCTCAAGAACGTATCTGTAAAACCATATTTAATTAAACAAACAAACAAACAAACAAACAAACAAACAGGAAATCTCCAAATGTTGCAAAGTCTTTCTTACCTAGAACTACACCAACTGATGATGGCAGGACACGAGGAATGTTTTCAAGAAGTCCTCCTCCAGTAATGTGGGCATAGGCTTTCACATCCCCTGAACGAAGTACTGGCAAAAGAATCTTGCTGTAGATTTTAGTAGGTGTGAGTAACTGTTCTCCTGTAAATGCGCAAAATGAAGGGATTATTACAACAGACACATCCACCAAAGCAGAAATAGAACAAATCAGAACTACTGAAATGCCTCTTTCACAGAATAATCACATTAAGAGAGGTCCAGAGTTAATAAAAAGGGGACCGTCGTCTGTCCATGTAGTGGACAGATATATGAGCAGAAAACCAACATACATGTTTCCAGGTCAGCAGGAAGCCTGTATACGTGTGTTTCAGGCTGCAAAGGAATCTAGCTGCATTGCTTTTCCTCCTGCAGCATTTAATATCTAACATGTGAACAGAGCTGCATTCCCATAGAAAGAACAAGTATGTACGTTCTGAAGGGCCTCAGTACAACCAAGAAACATCTGTGGCCAGGGATGCCTGCTATAAATTGATAAGGGAAAGAAAATTATAGTCCACATAAAGGTGGATTGAGATAACATAAATTTGGGGGTTACAATCCAGAGAATGGAGAAAGAGAAAGAGTTCTTTATGGCAGTAGTGACACTTGAATATGGTGTCTTGCTTGTCCTGGCTATTTTATTTGTTTTTTCCCTTTGAAAACGTTTTGCTTCCTGTCCAAGAAACGTCTACTGCAAGAACTCCTTTGCATACAGGAGATAGGTAGTCTCCTATTCTTCTCTCTGTTGAGGGAGGGCTGCTCTTTTGAAAGGCTATCTATGTTAGAATTGAATTACAGTCCCAAGAAGGTTCCACATCATTTACATGATGATTCAGACGACTCATAGGATTCAGATAAACCCCCAAGTGGCCTCAAAAATTCTCAGAGAGCTAACCATCAAACCTCAGAGTGCCAACGACCAGATGACTGCAAAGAACATAAATCCTTCCATATCCAACTACAGTAGTACCTCTAGATACGAGCTGCTCCACATGCGAGTATTTCGAGATACGAGCCACGAGGGGAGAGAAATTTCTGTTCCAGTCCCGAGCTCAAATTCGGGATACGACCCGAGTGTCCACTAGGTGGCGCAAAAATCCTTGCTTTTGGTTATCTCGGAGGGGAAAAACAAAGTCTAAAGTTATTTGTTCCAGATACGAGTTGCTCGACATACAAGCTCCCTTCTGGAACGAATTATGCTCGTATCTAGGGGTACTACTGTACTCAGTCAGAACTGAAGAACCTTCTTGGACTTTGATTAGGATACAAGTGTGTCCTATTTATCCCAATGAGAAAGAAATGTGATTAATTAGGGCAGGGGACCCCAACCCCCGGGGCCGGGGCTAATGAGAACAGGGCCATGTGAGAGGTAGGCCGGCATGCATGCATGTACCTCAACTCTCTTTCATGCAGCACAACTTGCATGAGTAGTGGGTTGGCGCGTATTCACATGGAGCTCCACTTGCGTTCGAGCTGCGTGTGCATGTGAGTGAACCCCGGCTTACTGCTCGCATGCCCAGTTCCCCTACGTCAATGACAATGAACCTTTTTTCCCTTGGGTGACAAAAAAGCATGGGTGTGCTCTATCGTATGTGTGTGAGTGCCCACACCCATAATCCAATGCCTGGGGAGAGCAAAAACAGCTTCTCCCACCCCCTGGAAGCCATAAACGGCTTATTTCTCAACTTCTGGTGGGCCCATCCCAGGCTCCAATGTCTTCCCTGGAGCCAGGAGAGGGTAAAAACACCCTTCCCCATCCCCCCAGAGGCTCTTTGGAAGCCAAAAACGCCCTCCCAGAGCCTCTGTGTGATCAGGTGGCTGGCACATACTTGCACATTGGAGCTGAGCTAGGACAACGGCTCACATGCTAGCAGATACGGCTCTGTGTGCCACCTGTGGCACCCATGCCATAGGTTCGCCATCACTGCCCTACGCCCTCCGGCCGTGTTGCTAACTGCACAGGTTGGGGACCACTGAATTAGGGTATCTCTGGACAGTTTGCACTGAAATTGAAAAGTGTGTTATGGGAGCAGTTGTACTGGAAGTGAACAATGTAAGTTTATTAGCTTATAAATCAATGCAGCTGGTAAAGCACTTGGTGGTTGATGTGTTGACTGGGCATAGAAATCCAAAATTGGCTTAGGCTTAGCCAATTCAATAATGGTAGAAAATGAGGACACAGATGGCTACCGTAGTTTTTGGAAAATAATTTGTATAAACATAGGTATAAACGTTAAATATGCAATCAGAAATTAATATTTATATTGCATGAAAATGCTGTATTTACAGAGCTTACCGAGTGTTTGTTCAGGACAGTCACCCACTGGAGGAGAGGAAAAATCTAAAGAGGATTTTTCAACAATCTTTCTCACAAGGCTAAACCCATTGCTGTGAATACCAGAGGAAGCAATTCCAAGGATTACGTCTCCATCCATGATCTTGTCAAGCCGGGGGAGCATCTGTCCCCGTTCTACAGCACCCACAGCAAATCCCCCAAGGTCGTATTCTCCAGGTGGATACATGCCTGGCATTTCAGCAGTCTCTCCGCCTTGGGTTTGGGAGCGGGGTGGGGATGGAAAAACGTTATTGTGAAGTTTTATTGTGAAATTATTGTGAAGTTATTGTGAAATTTTGCTACCTGGATTCTTATATATATATGACAAAGTTCAGAATGTCATAAACGTTTTAATTCTCAGGAATAGTGCTGCCCTGGGAATCCTACTATGAAGTATTGCCTATTCTTTCCTACCAATTTTGTAGAAGAAAATAAATCAACAATGGAAAAAGAAAAATGGCTTAAAATGGCTTTTACAATGTGGGATTTTAATATCAAAAATTGCTAGCCGACAAAGAAATAGAATCCCCATCAAGAAAAGGAGAATCCTAGGGAACCTGTCTTAGTATAGTTAAAGACCTAGAAAATTCACATGGTGTAAATCTATTGTACAATGTCTGAACTGTCCACAGAAAACTAGCATATTAGAGAGGGGAAACCAAGGAATTAATTTTACCTATATCAGTCTCTGTCAATTCACAATGTGACAACCCATTGAAAATTCAATGCTTGGGTTTAATCCCATCCAGCAAAGCCATGTTGCTATTGTGCTTGTATCAATTTAGTCTTTTAATATTGCATTTTTTCTACCTAAGTCATCAAGAGTTGTTTTGATTTTAGCAGCTGCAGATATTAAAAGCCAAAATTTTTTGGCTTAACAATTGTTATTCTAAAATCACTGTTTCTAGATTTGTAATATACAGTGGTACCTCATCATACGAACTTAATTGGTTCCAGGAGGAGGTTCGTAAGGTGAAAAGTTTGTAAAATGAAACAATGTTTCCCATAGGAATCAATGTAAAAACAAATAATGCGTGCAAATCCTTCAGGAAAATCCCAAACTTTAGAAGGGAGGCGAACAGAGGGCAGGGAGGAGTAGCTAAAGGGGGCGGGTGGAAGAAGCAAGGCTAGGCTAAAGGGTGAGTGGGAAGGAAAAAAGGCAAGGGGGGCGCCCCTCCCTTTTTTCTTAAAAAGACACAGTTTCAGTGCCTTTGCAAGCATGCAAAATCTTTACTCCTCCAAGCTGCCCCTCCCTTTTCTTTCTTCAAAAGACACCGTTTCAGTGCCTTTGCAAGCATGCAAAATCTTTACTCCTCCAAGCTGCCCCTCCCTTTTCTTTCTTAAAAAGACAGTTTCAGTGCCTTTGCAAGCATGCAAAATCTTTACTCCTCCAAGCTGCCCCTCCCTTTTCTTTCTTCAAAAGACACCGTTTCAGTGCCTTTGCAAGCATGCAAAATCTTTACTCCTCCAAGCTGCCCCTCCCTTTTCTTTCTTCAAAAAAGGGGGAAAAAAGAAACCCCTTCATCCCAGCAGCAGCTGCTTGGGTTCGTAAGGTGAAAATAGTTTGGAAGAAGAGGCAAAAAAATCTTAAACACTGGGTTCGTATCTTGAACAGTTCGTTAGAAGAGGCGTTCGTAAGATGAGGTACCACTGTATTTGTAAAACCTAACGTATTTGTAATATATCATTCTCAACAACACGTAGATTCCCAACCACCACCCCGTCTTCTTTTCCAAAGGTGATAAAATTCCTGTGATAATAGAAGTAGAGAGCCATACCAAGGAGAGCACAGCCTCCTAGTTTGCAAGCTTCTGCTATTCCAGCTACGATTGTCTCGGCCGTCCTGACATCAAGTTTCCCACATGCAAAATAGTCAAGGAAAAAAAGAGGCTCGGCTCCTTGAGCTAGGATGTCATTGACACACATGGCAACCAAGTCTTGACCGATGGCATTATGCTTATTACACAACTGGGCAATCTGTTGCGAAAACGAAGAAACAGCTGCATGTTATGATAGTTTTAAAATTCTCATCTTGATGGAGCTTGACAAAAAGTGCCTTTGCCAGTGTCCCCCCCAAAAGTACATTTGTTTGCCAACCCTAATAAAATATTTATTTATTATTTATTAATCAGATTTGTATGCCGCCCCTCTCCACAGACTCAGGGCGGCTCACAGCAATAATAATACAATGTAAACAAATCCAATATTTAAGTTTAAGTTAATTTAAAACCCCAATTTAGAAACCAATCATACATACTAACCTACCATGCATAAATTTTATAAGCCTAGGGGGAGGGAAAGTCTCAATTCCCCCATGCCTGACAACAGAGGTGGGTTTTAAGGAGCTTACGAAAGGCAAGGAGGGTGGGGGCAACTCTGATATCTGGGGGGAGTTGGTTCCAAAGGGTTGGGGCCGCCACAGAGAAGGCTCTTCCCCTGGGTCCCGCCAAACGACATTGTTTAGTCGACGAGACCCGGAGAAGGCCAACTCTGTGGGACCTAACTGGTCGCTGGGATTCGTGCGGCAGAAGGCGGTCCCGGAGATATTTTGGTCCGGTGCCATGAAGAGCTTTATATAAATAATACATTATAGCCTCCAAAAAGATTTTGCTGAATAGATCATTTTTGTTGGCCATTGCCTCATATGGCTACTTTGGACTAGAGATTTCAAGGACAAAATATGGAATCCCTTGAATACCTTTTGAATTCCCTATGATGATGTTCACCGTGTTCGAGGAGGACCTTGACGTCTAATGGATTGTGCGCTGTCTGTGATGTGTCCACAAGTGGCAGGTAAGGCCTATAAAGGCATGAAATGTTCTGCCACATGTTGGGCAGACATGCGTGAGCACCATTGTTGCAGCATTTGCAGCTCTGGCTTTGCGGAGTGCTCTCTTCTCTTCTGCTATGAATGTTCTTCTGGCCTCAGATGTCTGGCAGCCTTGGTGGCTTAGCATGCGCCATGTTAGGTCCCACAGAGTTGGCCTTTTCCGGGTCCCATCGACTAAACAAAGTTGTCTGGCGGGACCCAGGGGAAGAGCCTTCTCTGTGGTGGCTCCGACCCTCTGGAACCAGCTCCCCCCAGAGATTAGGATTGCCCCCACCCTCCTTGCCTTTCGGAAACTCCTTAAAACCCACCTCTGCCGTCAGGCACGGGGGAATTGAAACATCTCCCCCTTGCCCATGTAGTTTTTGTGTATGATTCGATTGTGTGCTTGTTTTTTATATATTGGGTCTCTTTTGGATTTTTTAACTTAAAACTGTAATTTAGATTGCAAAATATTAGATTTGTTACTATGTTTTGTTTACCATTGCTGTGAGCCGCCCCGAGTCTACGGAGAGGGGCGGCATATAAATCCAATAAATCTAATCTAATCTAATCTTGTGCCAGGGTTTCCCAGGAGGTTGTGTCGATATCAAGGGACTTGAAGGAAGCTTTCAATGTGTCTTTGTATCACTTCCTTTGTCCCCCATGCAATCGCTTTCCTTTAGAGAGCTCACCATAAAGGAGCTGTTTAGGGATGCGATGGTTTGGCATCCTAGCAATATAGCCTGCCCAGCATGTCTGAGCTTTCATTAGCAGGGTGGGAATTGATGGCAGACCTGCTCTGGAGAGGACCTCAGTGTCAGGCACCTTATCCTGACACTGGATCCTTAGAATTCTATGGAGGCAAGTCATGTCGAAGTGGTTCAATTGCCTAGCATGTCTCCTGTATACAGTCTAAGTCTCACTGGCATACAACAGTACTACTGTTCAGTAGACTGAGCTTTGTAGCAAGGCTTATTCCACGTGGGTTCCACACACCTGGTCATTAGTCTGCCAAATGCAGAGCTTGCCTTAGCCTATATAGAGTCCACGGATGCAACTGTACTGGGGAAGCTAAAAGCATCAATAAAGTATCCACCATGGCAATCATTTTTTGAAGACTGTTCATAGATATTGACTTTTTAAATACAGTGATCCCTCGATTTTCGCGGGGGTTGCGTTCCCAGACTGCACGCGAAAATCGAATTTCCGCAAAGTAGAGATGCGGAAGTAAAAACACCATTTTTGGCTATGGACAGCCAAAAACTATCCCTGCACACCCTTTTCCAAGGCCGCGCAAGGAGCCGGGCTTGAAGTTGGGGGCGGGGAGCGACAAAAGTGCGGAGGCCGGCAAAGATTGTTTTGAATGTCAGCCCCCCCGCCCCCCCCAGCGCCTCCGGCCCCCCTCGCCGCTACCCCCGCCCGCCCGATCCACCCCTCTCACCGGCTTTCTTGGGGCACAGGTCCTCCTGCAGCAGCGCTGGCGCTACGGCTTCTCGTCCTCCTCATTCGGCCACTAGCCACTTTGAGCGCTTTGAGAATGCCCGCCCCGCCCCTCTCGCAGTCCCTTAGCTGAGAGCGCTTTCGTCCCAGCTGTCAGCGAGGGGGCTGCAGGAGAGGCGGGGCAGGCATTCTCACAGAGAGAGAGCAATAGACAGGGCAAGATAGAAAGGAGAGAGGGAGAGAAAGAGGGAGAAAGAGAGAGAGAGAGCAAGAGGGGGGAGAGTGGAAGGTAGAGAGAGAGAAATGATAGAAAAAAGGGGAGAAAAAAAGAGAAATGAGAAAATGATTGAAGCAGAGAATGACAGGAAAGAGAGAGAAAGAGAGAGAAGTGACTCTTGGTGATGACGTATGATGTCATTGGGTGGGAAAAACCGTGGTATAGGGAAAAAAACCGTGGAGTATTTTTTAATTAATATTTTTTGAAAAACCGTGGTATAGCCGTTTTGCAAAGTTTGAACCTGCGAAAATCGAGGGATCACTTTATACCATTGACCAAAAAATATTAGAAATCCCTAATCTGAATTAATTAGATTTATATGCTGCCTTCCTCCAAGAGCTTCCAGTAGTCTCCTTAGTTTTAAGTTAACAATAGCAATCCTATGATGTAGGGTGAGTGAAAAAGCAAGGGGCACATATTCATGAAGTGAATTGCCTTGCCTGAGATGGGTTTTGACCTTGGATATCCTACTTCTACTGTTAACAAGCCATTATGTTCTTATGAAACTTGATTTCAGCCTTAAACCAGCCTCTCTAAAAATAAACAACAAAATACCCTCCAAAATAAAGAAAAACTATGGGATGCCTTCTTTTTTATTACCTTGAGCTTTGTTCCAACACCATCAGTACCAGACACCAAAATTGGATCTTTATATCCAGCTTCTTTTATATCAAAAAGGCCAGCAAAGCCTCCAAGTTCAGCATTACAGCCTATCAAGTATTGGAAAAGATTATTACTATGATAAGATTTATTAATTTGTCATTCTGTTTGATTTCCATAAACTCACCAAAAAATTGGTTCCAGAAAACATGGATAACATTTGTTTCCATTATGGATTTTCTTGATTTCTGTCAACTAATTTTGATTTTATTTGGAAATGAGCCAGTGGTAATAAAAGCAACTGCCCTCAATATGACATCTTCAAGATGAATTGGGATTTCAATTCCCATAATTCCTAACTTTCCCCAATAAGGTAATATAGCAGGAGAGGCCAAAACAAAAGCTTGTTCTTCCTTTCTTCCTGAATTAATCTGGATTCCTTTGCCAACTCAGTTACTGAATAGTAATTACTTAATAGGGTTTACTTGGTTCCCAGAACAAGTTCCATCAGCCTGACCTTGGGCTCCTGAGTAGACATGCAAATAATTTATTTAATTGCTAATTAATTTACAGAACTCCTACTGAAATAAGGATCACAATTATATACATAATCCCAAAAGGAATTGGTAGTAATCCAATATTTGGTCATTTCTGCACCCTTGAATTCCAATGGCAAAATACAAATCTAGTACCTAGAAAATATTAATGAACGTAAGTTTGACAATTCATAATTCTACAAAATGTAATAAGAATATGTTATCTTACCTGATCTAGATGTGGCTGCTGCTAAAGGTTTAATTTTCTGAACCAAGGTGTTACCAGCTGCAATATCTACACCACTGTCTTTATATGTTAGGCCTCTAAAAAGGCAGAATAGCCAATTATCAATTTGCCCATATATATAATCTATTTTGCAGTTGTATTTTCTAATGCTTTGTAGATTTGTAAGGATTTTTTTTACTCATCCCACTTCTTTACCTTTAACAAGCATACTGTAATAGATAAATTTAGCTATTAAAAACCAGTGTTCTAAAATCAAGTTTGTGTTCTAAAAATATAATTTTAAGGGTATTCCAAAGCTAAGTGTTCTAAAAAAATATTTTTAAAAAGGTATAATGATTTTGATTTCAAAACTCAGTAGCTATGTTCCAGCACATATAAGACTGCCATTTCTGGTGTGTGTGATACCTTAGCTGGTATTATGTCGACCAAAAAGATCAGAGGAAATTACAACATACTCCATCATAGTATGTGCCATTACTGAGAACCCCTGAAAGCAAGGTTCTTAATACAGTGAACCCTCGAGTTTCGCGTCCTCAAGGATCGCGAAAGGGCTATTTCGCTAGTTTTCAACCCGGAAGTAAACTCCACCATCTGCGCATGCGTGCCCTTCCACGCATGCGTAGATGGTGGAGTTTCCCCGCCGGGCAGAGGCTTCCCTGGGTCTTCCCCCTCTTGCCCCGGTAAGACCCCAGCGGCGGTGGGCTGGAGCGCGAGCTTGGGGCAGCCTAGCTCCGCTTCCCAGCTGGGAAGCGGAGCCGGCAACAGCGTGGGCGGGCGGGGCGGCGGCGCGCGAGCTTGGGGCAGCCTAGCTTCGCTTCCCAGCTGGGAAGCGGAGCCGGCAACGCGCGCGCGCTTGGGGAAACCCCAGATCCGCTCCCCAGCTGGGGAGCAGCCCCAGCAACGCGCGCGAGCTTGGGGCAGCCTAGCTTCGCTTCCCAGCTGGGAAGCGGAGCCGGCAACGCGCGCGCGCTTGGGGAAACCCCAGATCCGCTCCCCAGCTGGGAAGCGGCCCCAGCAACTCGCGCGCGCTTGGGGAAACCCCAGATCCGCTCCCCAGCTGGGGAGCGGCCCCAGCAACGCGCGCGCGCTCCCCAGCAACGCGCTGCGGCGGTGGAAGTAAAAACACCATCTGCACATGCGCAGATGGTGTTTTTACTTCCGCACCGCTACTTCGCGAAAAATCGATCATCGCTTGGGGTCCTGGAACGGAACCCTCGCGATGATCGAGGGTTCACTGTATACCTTTGTGAAGTGCTTTGCTTAAGTACATCATCAATAGAATTTTAAATAGATATATCTAGTGATTTCTGTCAAGTTAAACTAATGTATTCAAACAAGAAAAAATAAGAATAGTTCTTACCATATTACAACCAATATTTAAAATATCATAATTTTTAAAGATTGTTATCTGTTAATTTGCATCTTCCACATACATTTGTGAAAGTACTGTTACTGGTTTACCCTTGACTACAACCTAATACAGCCCATACCTCAAACAATCTATTTAAATAATATCTAAGAATTAATTAAGTATAATATTATTGAGATATGTCAAGGTTATAGGCTACAGTCAAGGATAAATTTCTGGAAGAACTAAGCATTATGCTCTTTTAACCACACTGTGAGATTTTAGCAATTCTGAATCATGCTTATGATAAAGCTGTTTAATAACTTAAACAATTTTAAGGCCTCAGTAGAAAAATATATATATTAGGGTTCATTAGCACAAAATATCAAAATTGTATTACTTGTACAAGAATACAGTATATACAAATAATTCAGTTTAAATTAAATGGTTCCTATCTGAACATAAATGCAAAGTCCAGTGATAAATTCACATCTCATGATAGCTGTTTAACTCTTTAAATATTACATTGAATTTACTGAATATTACAGACACTTTTCTGGCCAAAAGGCCACTTCATAATGCTGCATTTGATGAGAATTTATAAAATGTTCATTTTGCCTTCTTTAAGCTGATTATAATGTTGTTCCAATATACATACTTCAAAATAAAATGCAAGGTAGTTTCAAAATAAAATGCAAGGTAGTTTCAAAATAAAATTCATTTCATTGAATAAAGCAAAGTAAATTTATATCACCTTTCAAATAATTATTCAATAATACTAAGAATAATAAAACTGGCTATGATGACACAGTTAGCAAGTTTATTACATTACAGATAATTAGTCTTGCAGTGTACTGATATGTCATATACTTTTAATCAAATAAAGCTTTATCAGGAGACTATTAATACAATACAAAATATTATGTTATCAAGAAATATTTGATACTACTTTGATGCTAATTTTAATATTTGGTGGATTTTTCTCTTAAAAAGACAGACTTCATTACAGCCCAGATAAATTCAAGCAAATTCCTGGATTAAATACTAATTTTGTTAATATAGTTATACAAAATAATTAAGTCTATTTATTTCTTGTGAGATTGGCCTATTTCTCCATAGAAGGGAACAAGTAGGACAATGTGAATTCCCTAATCACATAATTCAACTGGGGATCAGTCAGAAATAAGGTAATATTTACAATGCAAGTAAATGGTTTGTAACCATAGTGAAGGCTGATGTAAGCCATAATCAGCATGTAATCATGGGTTTGCTAATTGCACTGCAATCTGATTGGCTATAAGCTATGTAAAGGTAAAGGTTTGTTACAGTGGGTGGTTTGTTATAGTAAAGAGTGGTTTGTTACAGTGGGTGGTTTGTAGTTTAATGGTTAGTGCCTTAAGAGTTATATACTAGTATTGTGGATAGTTTATTATAGTGGTTAAATGTAAAAGTAATAGTTTATTTAGAGAAGTATTTTGAGAAGAAGAAAACTAAAATATATTTTTACAAGAAAGCCTGCTGCAGTGTTTTTCATTAAAGACTTCAATTAGGTATAGTGGTTAACTTGGTGGATTAACTTCCACATGTACACAAAACTGTCCCCCAACAGGATCTAGAGTTAAGGAGAAGACATTAAGAAAAGCCACTCCTTTGTGGCAGCAGTAATTGATGTATACCAAGACAGAATAGTGAGCTTAAATGTGTAGTCCCACAGGACTTCTAGGAGACAGCACATTAAATCATGATAACAAACTCGCTCTAAATTGTTCAGGTAACAGGGCATATGTTACATTCATATGATTCCAGTTTCTTAATTGAGATTTATTAAACCAAGAATTCACTGCATAAAAATTAAATCAAGCAGCAATTTATAATGACTTGCTTGCCTTTTGCTTGCTTAAATTCAGCTATCAATTTTCAGTTTTGCCTTCAAATAGATACCTGGGTTGTTTAAGAAAAGCAATAGCCCGATAACCAATATCCTTTCTATAAATGGCCCCTTTGAAACGAATGATTTCAACTCCTTTATTGGCATGTTCCAGAGCAGATGTAAGATTCTTCTTGATAGCTGTCACAGTGAGGACTCTTCCACCACTGGTAACCACTTTGCCATCTTTTAGGGTTGTGCCAGCATGGAATACCTCCAAACCTTGTTCTTTAGCTTGAGAAAATCCTGTAAGGAAACAATATGTTAGAACTAAATAAAATTTGGATACTAAATAACGTTTGCCATGTATCTATTGTGTGTATATTACCATAATTGTTATTATTACTATTGCTAATACTAAGATTATGTCTGTTACTGTTATTGTTGATTGGTAAAAATCACAAGTAACAACACACTAGCATACAGGACATAATGGACCAGCTACTCCTAGGTTTTTCTCATTGGTTTTCATAAAATGTATTTATGTATTTAACTTGCATCATAATATGATGATGTAATTTAAATTAATAAATACCTAGAAGCTTGGTACTCAATTAATGGGATGTCAACAGGTCAATGGAGCTTGATATATTTGATTATCCAATCAGATGGCACACAAGGTAACAGATGAGGTAGATCAATCAAACTTTTTGTTGTTGTTGTTAGTTGAATTGACTCCTCACAGGAGTTCATTCAACCGACTCCTCTAAATTAAAATCTCACATAAACTACAAATACTGCAGGGCAATTGAACTTTTGAACTTTCCACTGGGGAAGTCTGGTTAGGATACAGGATAAAACTGCAGTATTTTTCGGTTTATAAGATGCACCCCCCCACGCCCAAAAAGGAGGTAAAAATATGTGTCTTATACAGTGAATGTTGCTGAAGCCCTGGCCACCTACTGGCCCCCACCCTTCGGCCTCTGTCTCCCAGCAATTTGCCTCCTTGTAGCAAACAGCCTGGTCAGCTTCAGCACAGCTTGATTTAGTACGAGCTGCTGATTGGCAGTTGGATCTGCCTCCCGGAATGCGACCTATCATCTGTTCCAGACTGTGGGGATTGCCTATGCGCGCCGCCACCGTCTATCGCTGCTGCCGCCTATCACCACTTCCGCGCATCCTGTTTTTGGCCTCTGCGAGCCCCATTTTCGGCCTTTTCATGCCCCATTTTTGGTCTGTTCCAGACGGCCACATATCCCTGCCGCCTGGAATGGGCCGATAATGTGATGCATAGAAGCAGAAAATAGGGCACGCAGAGGCAGTGATAGGCAGCAGTGGCAATGGACAGCAACAATGGTGATGGGGCGGTAGCGATCCCCGCAGTCTGGAACAGCTGATAGGTAGTATTCTGGGAGGTAGATACAACTGTCAATCAGTTGCTCATATTAAATCGGTTGTGCTGAAGCTGACCAAGCTGTTGCTGCAAGCAGGTAAATTGCTGGGAGTCAGAGGCAGATTTTTTCCCCTTGTTTTCCTCCCCAAAAGCTAGTGCATCTTATAGTCCAGAGTGTCTTATAGTCCAAAAACCATGGTATTTGGAAAATTGGATCAATATTGTGGTACTAATCTATCAAAGACTGGAAACCTTGACTATCAAATATGCTTTGCACTGGTTTGTGGTGAACCAAAATATCTGGAAGTGATAGGTTTTCACTTCTGATATAACCAATTTTGTCTTCTCTTGTAGTACTACTACTACTACCGTGTTTTCCCCAAAATAAAAACCTGTCTTATACTTTTTTTGAACCCTGAAATAAGCGTTTGGCCTTATTGCCATGCACTCAAAAGCCTGATTGGATTATTATCAGGGGATATCTTATTTTGGGGGAAACAGGGTAGTAGTAGTCATCATCATCATCATGACCTGCTTGGTAGACAAAAATGCCAAATCTAGTCTAAACATCTGACTATGCAACCATCCATAATAATAATAATACAGTGTTTCCTTGACTTTCGCAGGGGATACGTTCCAAGACCGCCCGCAAAAGTCAAATTTCCGCAAACTGGACACGCTCCCTTCCTTCCTCCCCCTCCCTCCTCCATTCCTGGTTTTACTTACCCCTCAGAACCTGCAGGGGCAACGGGGCGACAAGCATATTTATTAAGAAATATATTCCTCTAAGCTCTCCTCTAGTTGTGGCAACTATTGAATTTGCGGGAAATTAGGGTGGGGGCTGATGGACCCGAGCCCCGCCCCGATGGATAATCGAAGCTGTCCCGCGGTCTCCTCTGCCATCTGGATGCGTTGAGGGGACACCCAGCCACTTCTCGGAAGCTGCTGCCTGGCGCCCCGCCTCAACTGCCCAATGGCGGGCATTCTGGGACGTTCCTCCCAGGGTCCCTGCCGGCACTGCCCCAGCAGCGGCGGCGGCTGTCCCCAAGGCCGCCCGGCAGTCGTCGGCTTGAGGCTGGCGGCTCGGCCCTGGGAATGAGTGGGGTGCATGGCATCCAGCCGGTGAAGCAGCTCGTGGAACAGCTTCGATCATCCGGCAGGATGGGGCTTGGCTCCATCAGCCCCCACCCTAATTTCCCATCTTCGGGGGCGCCTTTGGGAGGGTGCAGCGTTTGGTGAAGGCGCTCTGAACAGAAGGCCATCAGCTGCAGAATTCCCGAGCTGAGGCCGCCACCATGGGAGACGTCGGCAGCGAGCACAGCAAAGCCCCCAGCTTGCTGCCCCGTTGCCCCGGCTTCAAGTACAGTGTACCAACACTCCGAGAATTAAAGCGGAGGGATTGGGAGGCTGGGGCAAAAGCAGAGCTTTTATTTAAAGAAGCAGGATGGCTTCTTTAAATAAATTTTAAAAAATTATTTTAAAATTCTTATTTTTAAAAAAATTTATTTATTGAAAACCTGTGGTATAGACGTTTTGCGAAAGTCAAAGGACCTCTGTAGTGTGTGATTAGCCATTAGGCCATATCAAAATGCACGGCTATAGTTTATACATAACAGAGTAAAAGACAAAATCAGAAGAAAATCAAATTAATATTTCTGATCACTTTTATTATTTACCTCAATAAGATCCATATATGCAACAGTCTTAATAGTACTGTTTTGTTGAGATAAAATGTCAAATTATATACTATATTCGGATTCGGATAACATATTAAATATATTGTTTTAATGTATGCAGCCAAATGGATTGTATGTCTAAATGTGTGGTTTAAGATACCCTATTGATCTCTTACTCTATTATATAGTTGCCACTCAAATAATATGTCTTCAACCTCTAAAGCATCACACATAGTAACTTGATTAAACTTCCATATTTAACTATTGTATTTGTCCACATCTTAAATAAAACCCTTGGGGTATTTGCACATTTTGTATTCAGATAGTTTTGAATGTAAAAAATGCATTTATAACAATTTGTCCATTTCAGTATGCCGGCCTTACTAAGCCATATTTATCTCTTTGCATCAAAAGTCTTCCCTAGTAGAAAAGAAGATTATTACTTCTGCTTGTATTCTAATAAAGAAACTAAACACATTAAAAAAAAACTGATTAAAGCTAGCACTCTTGCTATTTGAGATACCACGGTACAAGAAATTCATATGGCCTCCAGTGGAATTAAAATACTGAAATTTCACTTGGGATTCTATGTGAATATTTCATACCTGTTATTTCCAAACCTTTGGCATAATTTCCTGGATAGCCTTCACTAGCCATCACCACAGTAACAGCTGCACGATCTTCAAACCAAACCGGTAGGCAGTTGGACAACTTCCTATCAATGGTTGCTTGCATAACTTCATAAAGGTCATTTTTAAGAAGTGGGAGAATGACCTATACAAATGCAGACAAAAGTTATGCTATTATTTAAACTACAAAATATGTGACATTCAGAAGACTATTAAAGAAGCATATGAAGATTCTAAGCATATTTATTAAGAAATATATTCCTTTAAGCTCTCCTCTAGTTGTGGCAACTTTTGATCTTGGCTGATCTCAGAAATCAGCAAGGACAGTTCAAGTTAATGCTTGGCTAGAAGATCATGATTAATGCTTGAATGGGATATCACCAAGAGCCGGGGTGGCGCAGCAGGTAGAGTGCTGTACTGCAGCAGGCCACTGAAGCTGACTGTAGATCAAATCTCATCACCGGCTCAAGGTTGACTCAGCCTTCCATCCTTCCGAGGTGGGTAAAGTGAGGACCCGGATTGTGAGGGCAATAGCCTTGCTCTGTTTAAAAAGTGCTATTGCTAACATGTTGTAAGCCGCCCTGAGTCTAAGGAGAAGGGCGGCATAAAAATTGAATGAATGAATGAATGAATGAATGAACAAACAAACAAACAAATCCAACCAATCTTTTTAAGTGGATTGCCAGCTCTCCCTTGGATAGAGCAACTAATTTTTCCAATCACTTATAAAGGCTTCTGGTTGCTGATTATTTCTCCAAGGGCCAGACTTGCCCTTTGGCTCTCCAGTTGCTGATTTATATCACAAGGGGTGAGGGGGGGAAAGACTAATTTTATAATTGGACAAATAAGAAACACTGATATTTGATATATGCTGGGTAAAAGATGCAGGAAAAGCTCTTTGGTGATAGCGATGGCTGTTTCAGTAAATAATCCTCTAAAGTCCTACAAACTTTGAAATCAATAATGTATATTCCAAATAAATATAGTTTAAAACTGAATATTTATATGGAAAATACATTATTGATTTCAAAGTTTGTAGGAATCTATGCAATCTATACCAATGTATTCGTCCAAAATTGATTCAGAAGAGGTTGACTATTGTATTGACTAAGCCAGTATGCAGCATATTTGATTAAACCTTATTGAATTATGACATGAACAGGCAAAGATTGCCGTTAATTATTCTCACCTGGCATTCGGGATCACCAAATCTACAGTTGAACTCCAAAACTTTAGGCCCATCTTTTGTTAGCATTAACCCCGCATAAAGCACACCTTATTGAAAAACAAAAAATATTGAAGGCAAACAGATCTGGTACAATTGTCTAGAAATACCTGCAGAACAATCACACTGACCATTGAATATTGTTACTCAAAAATAATATGTACAACCTATATAAAATATACATCTTTGGAAGGAGAAGAGCTTTTTCCACTGTAATCCCAATCCCGAGGAACACTCTACTACCAGAGATGCTCCATCTTTTTGGCCTTCCAGAACGGTATTATAATTTGAGTTTGCTGGTTGGCTTGGAGTTCACCACTGGACGCGGCAGACAGAGTAAGAAGACCTCATCTTCGTGCTGTCTTTCGCCTTGGTTCTGGCTTTTTGCATAGTTTAAAATTTCTAATTTCTTTTCTATACAGTGATCCCCCGTTTATTGCGTCCCCAACCATTGCGAACAGGGGTACTTCGCTATTTTTCAACCCGGAAGTCAAAAATACCATCTACGCATGCGTGCCGGGCACGCATGCGTAGATGGCAGCGGCTTCCCTGGGTCTTCCCCCTCTTGCTGGCGTCAGCGAGGAGTTTCCCCACCGCCCACGCAAACTCCTCGCTGCCGCTCGCCCGCCCTTCGCCTGCCCACGCCGTTCGCTCCCCCCTCTTGCTGTCGGGAGGGCGAGAAGCCCTCCCCAGCACCCGCTCGCCCGCCCTTCGCCCTGGCGGAGAAATTCCAGCCCCCACCTGGTCCCGCCCGCGGCTCGGCTTCCCTGGCTGCTGCTCCGGTCGCCTGATCGTCTCCTGTCTCCCGTGCCGATGTTCCCTGCCAAGCCTGGCTCGGATTCCCTGGCTGTTTGGCCGGGGGGGGGGGCTCGGCCGAAAGGAGCTGGAGACGCAGAGCTGAACACACCCCTTCATCCCCAAAGGCCGGCCTTTTTGTCTGGGAGGGAAGATGACGTGCCGGTGGCACAGGGGCGAGGGGCGGGAGGCAAATCGCTGCGTCTCCAGCCCCTTTTGGCCGAGCCCCCCCCCCTCCGGCCAAGCAGCCAGGGAAGCCGAACTGGGCTTGGCGGGGAACATCGGCACGGGAGGCAGCTTCTGCCGGACATGGGCAATGGGCGGGACAGAGAAGCGGGGAGAATCAGGAGGCTCCTTTGGCAGCTGGGGGCTGCCTGGCTTTGTTGTTTTGGCTGCAGCGGGGTGCCAGGCAGCCTCCAGCCGCCAAAGGAACCTCCTGATTCTTCCCGCTTCTCTGTCCCGCCCATTGCCCGTGTCCGGCAGAAGCTGCTGCCTTATTGCTCTTTGCCGGCGGGATGCAAAGTGCTGGGGTGGGAGGGTGTCCTGACAGCCCCCCCACCCATATGCTTCGCCTCCCGCCGGGCAAGAGCGCTCGGGTGGCAACTTCTTCTAGATACGGGCGATGTCCACGCTCTCTCTCGGCGCTTTCGAGCCGAGTCCGTGAGCGAGTTCGCTCCCGGACTCGGCTCGAAGGCGGCGAGAGACAGCGCCAAGGAACGGGCCTGTCCACGCTGTCTCTCGGCGCTTTCGAGCCGAGTCCGTGAGCGAGTTCGCTCCCGGACTCGGCTCGAAAGCGCCGAGAGACAGCGCCAAGGAACGGGCCTGTCCACGCTGTCTCTCGGCGCTTTCCAGCTGAGTCGGGGAGCGAGTTCGCTCCCGGACTCAGCACGAAAGCCCCGAGAGACAGCGCCAAGGAACGGGCCTGTCCACGCTGTCTCTCGGCGCTTTCCAGCTGAGTCGGGGAGCGAGTTCGCTCCCGGACTCGGCACGAAAGCCCCGAGAGACAGCGCCAAGGAACGGGCCTGTCCACGCTGTCTCTCGGCGCTTTCCAGCTGAGTCGGGGAGCGAGTTCGCTCCCGGACTCGGCACGAAAGCCCCGAGAGACAGCGCCAAGGAACGGGCCTGTCCACGCTGTCTCTCGGCGCTTTCCCAGCTGAGTCGGGGAGCGAGTTCGCTCCCGGACTCGGCACGAAAGCCCCGAGAGACAGCGCCAAGGAACGGGCCTGTCCACGCTGTCTCTCGGCGCTTTCCAGCTGAGTCGGGGAGCGAGTTCGCTCCCGGACTCGGCACGAAAGCCCCGAGAGACAGCGCCAAGGAACGGGCCTGTCCACGCTGTCTCTCGGCGCTTTCCAGCTGAGTCGGGGAGCGAGTTCGCTCCCGGACTCGGCACGAAAGCCCCGAGAGACAGCGCCAAGGAACGGGCCTGTCCACGCTGTCTCTCGGCGCTTTCCAGCTGAGTCGGGGAGCGAGTTCGCTCCCGGACTCGGCACGAAAGCCCCGAGAGACAGCGCCAAGGAACGGGCCTGTCCACGCTGTCTCTCGGCGCTTTCCAGCTGAGTCGGGGAGCGAGTTCGCTCCCGGACTCGGTACGAAAGCCCCGAGAGACAGCGCCAAGGAACGGGCCTGTCCACGCTGTCTCTCGGCGCTTTCCAGCTGAGTCGGGGAGCGAGTTCGCTCCCGGACTCAGCACGAAAGCGCCGAGAGACAGCGCCCCCCGGACCCCCAACCCGGGTTTGGGGGGCTGCTAGGAAGCCCCCCATGCCGGCGGCAAACAGCCGCGCCGCCCCCAATCTTCGGCTCCTCGCTAGCGCTGTGGGAGTAAAAACACCGTCTGCACATGCGCAGACGGTGTTTTTACTTCCGCATCGCTACTTCGCGAAAACCCGCTCGTTGCGGGGGCTCCTGGAACGGAACCCTCGCAACGAGCGGGGGATCACTGTATATCTTTGAACATTCTGTAGGCTGCTTAGAGTTGTCTTATTGGGGCCACCTTTGAAAAGTGTTTGGAAACTTCAGATCGTGCAGAATGCAGCTGCGAGAGCAATCATGGGCTTCCTTAGGTATGCCCATGTTACACCAACACTCCGCAGTCTGCATTGGTTGCCAATCAATTTCCGTTCACAATTCAAAGTGTTGGTTATGACCTGTAAAGCCCTGCATGGCATCGGACCAGAATATCTCTGGGACCGCCTTCTGCCACACGAATCCCAGCGACCAATTAGGTCCCACAGAGTTGGCCTTCTCCGGGTCCCGTCGACTAATAAACAATGTCGTCTAGCGGGTCCCAGGGGAAGAGCCTTCTCTGTGGCGGCCCCGACTCTCTGGAACCAGCTCCCCCGGAGATTAGAACTGCCCCCACCCTCCTTGCCTTCCGTAAACTCCTTAAAACCCACCTCTGCCGTCAGGCATGGGGGAATTGAGGCATTCCCCCCTCCCCCAGGCCTATATAATTTATGTATGGTATGTCTGTGTGTATGTCTGGTTTAATAATGGGTTTTTTAATTTTTAAAAAAATTATTAGATTTGTTGTGAATTGATTTATTGTATGTTGTGAGCCGCCCCGAGTCTACGGAGAGGGGCGGCATACAAATCTAATAAATGAATGAATGAATGAATGAATGAATGAATGAATGAATAAATAAAATGGGCAGCATATAAATAATATAAAATAAACAAATAGATAAATAACAACTGGTTCCTATCTAAAGCTTAGATAACTTAGTTAAGTACTAATGCCTGAATTCCTGTTCTTTCTGCATCCTTGTATCTTTTTGTACGATGATTATTGGAAGCTTAAGCATTTAAGCATTTTCCATTCTGAAACTTGTATGGCAACTAATATTAAACGTGTTTATATTATAAGCAATTATCTAGGAACAAGTCTTCTACTTACCTATGTATGGGACACCTTCTTTTCTCATACCATCAACTGTTTTCTGGAGAATAGAATTTCTGATTTTCAAAAGCAGATCTTGAGACAGCTAAAAGTGTTACAGAAAGTAAAATTTGTAAGAAAATCTGTTTTTTAAAAAGTGTATAAATTTTGAGAACTTCAGATCAACGTTACTGTGGGAGGTGAAAATCACAGAGCATTAATATGAGGAGAACTAGTTCACTAGTACAGAATACTTAACCAATGTGCGGGCAGCAATCCAAGGCTTGGATTTTAGGATTTTATAGCTTCAATTATAAAAGGTCTCATGATCCGGAATAAATCTCCTCCAGTACCTTGGAGCATTGCTGCTGCTGAACGTAATATACAATGCTTACCATGTGGGACGATGCTTTAACTGAATCCATATTTTCTTAATAAGGGGCATAGTGGGCAAACAGTTATGAAAGGCTTGTCGACTGGGGGATTGGCAAATCGAGACCTAAATAGCTCCTGTTACTTGCCCCAGTTCCTGCTAACCTAGCAGTTTGAAAGCATGTAAATGGAAGTAAATATATAGGTATCACTTTGGTAGGAAGGTAATACAGTAATACCTCGTCTTACGAACTTAATTGGTTCCGGAAGGAGGTTCGTAAGGCGAAAAGTTCGTAACACGAAACAATGTTTCCCATAGGAAACAATGTAAAAGCGATTAATGCGTGCAAGGGGGGAAAAAAATCGCAAAATGGAGCTCCGCTGGGTGCTGCTGCCCGGCTGTCATCTTTTAAAACAGCCGGGGGGCTTCTCAGCGTTCTCCCGAACCTGAATTTTTGCTGAACTTTTCGGGTTTGGGTTCGGGAGGCCGCTGAGAAGCGCAGCCGCCCACCTGTCACCTTCTGAAACAGCCGGGGGGATTCTCCGCGTTCTCCCGAATGCCAAACCCGGAGGTTCGGCAAAAGTTCGGGTTCAGGTTCAGGAGGCCACCGAGAAGTGCCCGGCTGTTTCAGAAAGTTACAGCTGAGCGGCACCACTCGGCAGAGCGCCGTTTTTGCAATCAGTGGCGGTGTTTTCGGACGATCTGGAGGCTGAAACGGAGGTGGGGAATCCCAATAGGGAATTCCATGGGCGGAGCTTTGACATCACGAAGACGTCCTTCCTTTTGCCAAACTTCCAGGTTCAGTGTTCGGGAGAACGGCGAGAAGCCCCGAAGCTGTTTCAGAAGGGGACAGGTGGGCGGCGGCGCTTCTCGGCAGCCTCCTGAACCCGAACCCGAAAAGTTCGGCAATAGTTCGGGTCCAGGAGAATGCCGAGAAGCCCCCCAGCAGTTTCAAAAGGTGACAGCCGGGCGGCGGCCCCCATCGGAGCGCCATTTTGCGATCTGCGGTGGGTTCGTAAGTCGAAAAAAGTTCGTATGAAGAGGCAAAAAATTTCCGAACCCCGGGTTCGTATCTCGAAATGTTCGTATCACGGGGGGTTCCTATCACGAGGTACCACTGTAATTGTGTTCCTGGATATATGCTTATTTTGTCCTTTTCCATGAGCAGCTGCTACTACTACTACTACTACTACTACTGCTACTACTACTATTATTATTATTTAATAATAATAATTATGATAATAATAATAATAATAATAATGATTATTATTATTATTATTAAATTTGTATGCCGCCCCTCTCCGAAGACTCGGAGACTTATTCCTGTTTGAATGCTAGTTAAAAAAAATTACAGGTGGTCCTCCACTTACGACCAAAATTGAGCAAAAGTTTTGCTAGGTAAAACATTTGTTAATTGAATTTTGCCCCATTTTATGAACTTTTCTTGCCACAGTTGTTAAGTGAATCACTGCAGTTAAGTTAGTAATATGGTTAAGTGAATCTGGCTTCCCCACTGACTTTTCTTAGAAACTTACAAAAGGTGATCAAACAATCATTAAACAAGTTGTTATAAGTCGATGACTGTCTGTATGTTATTAAACTTTGTTAAAAAAAGATTATAGGTTGCAGATAGAGAAACAATTTAAAATTATCAGCAACAAATCATGGGAATAAAAAACTCATACATAAAATATCATTTGGCAGAGTGTATTAATGTTTTGAAAAGACTGAATCCTTCATTATATTATGTTATTATTTCCATTCTATAATAAATTTACAGTACATCATTATTTAGGAAGAATATTTATAGTGCATTTTACTTATGTATTAACGATGAATGCTGCTTCTGTTGGATAAAACCTAATTTTTTTGTGGCTTTAGTTTTTCTTGTGCCTCGTCATCCTTTTGCCTTGTTTTTAGCCCAAGGGTATATCTCATTCCATCTCAAAAATATGTTATTAGAGAAGTCATGTTATTGTTATAGCATATCATATGAATACTTAAGGTCACATAAAAGAACACTTAACACAGGGATGGGTTCCTCTTACCTTCCTACCAGTGCGCTGCGTGTGCATTGTGACGTTTCACGCGATTTTGCTTCTGTGCATGCACAGAGGGACGATTTTCCTTCTGCACACGCTAAGAGAGCGAAAGACGGCACCAGAGACCTTGCATGCAAATTGAGCCATTAGTGTGGCGCACTGGACCACTACTGGCGCAGCGCACTGGTGTACACCCACCTCTGACTTAACATCACATAAACATTGGCTCGCCTTATAGCAGCATGCCATTATCCCATTAAGAACTGATATAAAGGAAATGAGCCGGGGTGGCGCAGCAGGTAGAGTGCTGTATTGCAGGTCACTGAAGCTGACTATAGATCTGTAAGTCGGCGGTTCAAATCTCATCACTGGCTCAAGGTTGACTCAGCCTTCCATCCTTCCGAGGTGAGTAAAATGAGGACCCGGATTGTGGGGGCAATAGGCTGTCTCTGTTAAGAAGCGCTAATGCTAACATGTTGTAAGCCGCCCTGAGTCTAAGGAGAAGGGCGGCATAAAAATTGAATGAATGAATGAATGAATGAATGAATGAATGAATGAATGAATGAATGAATGAATGAAGTGGTGACAATTATTTTACATCACTCATTTTTCTTGAAATCTAAAAGAAGAGTATACAGAGTTCTAATAACCTCTACTGGCTTCCTAAGGAAATCTGACATAGTAGGCACCTTACCTGAGGTGCTGGGCAGTAGGCACCCATTCCACCAGTATTTGGTCCTTGATCACCATCCATTAACCGTTTGTGATCCTGGGCAGGAGGCATAGGAGCCACAGTGACACCATCTGTGAAGCACAAGCACTGTAAAAAAAACCAAAAACGAATAGTAAGTGGGACATAACAACAATGCAGTGGGAATAACTACTATTATTATTATTATTATTATTATTATTATTATTATTATTATTATTATTATGTCAGTACAACACAGCAAACGAGATCACTATGCTGGATTTCGTATTTCATCACGAGTCAGGCGCTTCCCAAGCAACTAGGACTGCGTGATGTAGCGGCGAATTATGTTTGCCGATCCCAGTAAAGCAGCCTTTTGCAATTGACAGATGGAGATTTTGTCAATTCCGATGGTTTTCAAATGTCTGCTGAGATCCTTTGATAGTGCGCCCAGCGTGCCAAGAACCACTGGGACCACTTTCACTGGTTTATGCCAGAGTCGTTGCAGCTCGATTTTTAGATCTTCGTATTTCACTAATTTCTCTAGCTGCTTCTCCTCAATTCTGCTGTCCCCTGGGATTGCGATGTCGATGATCCATACTTTCTTTTTCTCCACGATCACAATGTCTGGTGTGTTATGCTTCAGAATTCGGTCAGTCTGAAGTCGGAAATCCCACAGTAGTTTTGCTTGCTCATTTTCGACCACTTTTCCGGGCTTATGATCCCACCAGTTCATTATTATTATTATTATTATTATTATTATTATTATTATTATTATTATTATTAATTAGATTTGTATGCCGCCCCTCTCCACAGACTCGGGGCGGCTCACAACAGCGATAAAAACAATACATAATGACAAATCTAATAATTAGAATCTAAAATAACAATTACACATATACAAATCTAAAAAGAATGATATTAAACTCCCACTGCTGAGTATTATTTAGCTCTTGATTATAAGTAACATCTTGCTTATTACAAGAGATAATTTGTGTAGAGTATATTTATGTACTCTTCTTTATTTCCATTAGCATAATTTGAATAAAAGTCAATATACATAAACAATAAACTCTCAGAGATCATTTCAAATATTTATCTAAGGAATTGTTACTGACAAATAATAATGTCCAATACCCGTTGTGAGTCATGTCAGGTCATGTCAGATTCTGAGGAGGATGAGCCACTGATGCAGAGAGTGAGAGTGAGGGAGAAAGTGACCTGAGTGAACCTGAGGAACCACTAGAGGGGGCTGATATGATAATGTGGCAGTGGTCCCTGTTGGAGGATGAGGAAGACATTAGAGTGGAAAGTCAGTGGATAGACCCTCGCTATAGGAGATAGCTGAGAAGGCGAGAGGAGTTGCATAGCAAAAGGTATTAGTTTACAGTCCTTGCCTCTTTGGGGTGTGATGTCACTTCCAGGCAGTATAAAGGCAAAGGGTTTTGGGAAATTGGGTGTGAGGTTTCAACGTCATTCAATGGAAGAGATGTTAGACTGGGGATGTGATTGAACAAGGCTTTAAAACCATGATTTCTGCCTCAAAAAGAGGCATTCTCTGCTGGATTTTTGCCCAGGACTTCGGGCCAATTCATGTGCTTAAATGATAATTGGACTTGTTATCTAAGGCAGTGTTTCCCAACCTTGGCAACTTGAAGAAATTTGGACTTCAACTCCCAGAATTCCCCAGCCAGCACTGGCTGGGGAATTCTGGGAGTTAAAGTCCACATTTCTTCAAGTTGCCAAGGTTGGGAAACACTGATCTAAGGAATGCTGATTAGGGGCCTTTGCCAGACATTATTTATGTTTAGCTCCAAAGAGAAAAATAACTCCTTTTTCTTTGCCGTTCCAAAATCCGCTTTTTGTTATGTGTGCTTTTATCAATAAAGAGATTGGTTTTATCATAAAAGAGATTGATTTTATCATAAAATAAGGGATTTTTGAATCGGTGGGTTTGCACAAAACAATACCCACATACTTTTATTTAAATAGTGTGTCTAAAACAGATGTGACTTGCAGAGAAAGGCTAAATAGGCACTAATTGTGCATGAATACAGTGATCCCTCGATTTGCGCGTTCTCGATTAGCGCGAAATGCTGCAACGCGGTTTTTCAAAAAATATTAATTAAAAAAATAAAATATTAAAAAATAAAAAATAAGTCCACGCTAGTTCTCTCTCTCTTTCTCTCCCTGTTGCCGGCGTGGTATATGAGAGAGAAAGAGAGAGGCAGAGGTCGGGCGCATTACCGGGAGATGGAGGCGGCGTGGGGACGCTGGGTGCCGGGGACTCCGAGGAGGGGGTGGACGTCTGTTCCCTGAATGGAGACCGCCGGCCGCTCAATCGGGCCGGCAGGGAACAGAATGGAGCCTTCCGCGGCGGGGCTGGTAAGGGGGGAAGCCGAGGGGGGAGCCGAGCCCAGCCCCGTGGCATTCGCTTTCCTCCCGCCGGCAACGGAGTCCGGCGCTGGGGCCATGCAGGGCCGCTCATCCAGGGGGGCGTGTGTGGACTGGCAAGCGGCAAGCGGCAAGTGATCTGGCGGGAAGACCAAGGGAAGGTTCCTTCAGCCGCCCAACACCTGATCCGCTCCGCAGCGCGGCAGCAGCGAGGAGCCGAAGATGGGGTTTCCCCTTTGCCTTTACCCCATCTTCGGCTCCGCGCTGCGGAGCAGATCAGCTGTTGGGCGGCTGAAGGAATCTTCCCTTGGTCTTCCCCGCCGCCCACACGCAAACTCCACCATCTGCGCATGTGCGGCCATGAAAAAAATGGCGCACATGCGCAGATGGTGGTTTTACTTCCGCATCCAATATAACGCGGAAATCGGTTAGCGCGGGAGGTCTTGGAACGTAACCCCCGCGCTAACCGAGAGATCACTGTACTGAAAATCTTAGCCAATCTTATTTTTGTGCTTTTGTAAAATATCAAAACAATATCAATTTATTTTATACTGATTTTGATATTGTATAAACTGTTACGCCCAATATTCTAGTTCTGACTGTTCTTTTCAAATTGTGACTGTACTATGCTTGTGAATGACCAAAATAAAGGCTGGACTGGATTTCTGGGAAGCCCAAGCTTTGATTTCATTCACGAATTTATTTTATTACTTTATTTTATTTATTTCTTGGCTGTCCATCTTACCACCAGGGTACTCTCTACCAGCATCAAGGAAAACATTCAAGGGAAAGCCAATGTAAAGATTAATTGATAAAAAATGCAATATTGATCATCTGTTTTGTTTCAGTGATTCATACAGGAAGAGTTTGGTTTTCTACATTTTTAATTAAAACTTTTGAATAATGTTCAAAGTGGGAATAATATATCCTGAGTTATACATATACATATAATTTCAAATGTTTTCAGTAAGGAAAAGATAAGCAATGGTTTTTGGTGAGCTTTTCCACTGAAATCAAAGAAGCACAAAAATAATTACCCTTGACTGGATTTCTGAAAAAAAATTACTTTACAAATTTTAGAAGGGATAGTTGCGCTGTGCATGAATGATAAAATTACAGGATGGACTTCAACAGTCTCCCCTAACGTGTTATTTACTTACAGAAACTTCTTCTCCTTCAAGAACTTCCTCAACCACAATAGTTTCTCCAGCTGCTCCAAAAGTTTTATCCTGCATTAAAGATAATGCATGTTTTATGCAAACTGTAAATCTGTTACATTTTTCCAAACTTGCAAGAAACTGATAAAGAAATAAAAGGTAGCAAAATCTTGCACAAGGAAGCAAAAAAAAAACTCACCAAGAAGTATAAATAAATAAACCAACAAACCAACCAACCAACAAATAAGACTGTTGACTTTACACTGATTTGATTGATAGGCTTTCCTGAAAACACTTTAGATAAAAATTATGCATATCAATGAAAAAAACAAACTAGGTAGTTGTCCTTAAAATGCAGTGGTGTAAAGTTTTAGAAGAAATATAGTAAACTCTCAGAAGCACCAATGACACATTATAGCTTTTCTTTTCAAGCTAAAGCATTTCTTTCTGTTCTTTTTAGGATAGTAGTTATTTTATTTATTTATTTATTATTTGGATTTGTATGCCGCCCCTCTCCGAAAACTCGGGGCGGCTCACAACAAGTGAAAAGACAATCCAATACATTAATCCAATTAATTAAAATATTATAAATTTAAGAAAAACCCCTATACTAACATACACACACACACAAGCATACCATATATAAATTCAACGTGCCCAGGGGAAGATGTTTAGTTTCCCCATGCCTGACGGCAAAGGTGGGTTTTGAGGAGTTTACGGAAGGCAGGAAGAATAGGGGCAGTCCTGATCTCCGGGGGGAGTTGGTTCCAGAGAGCCGGTGCCGCCACAGAGAAGGCTCTCCCCCTGGGGCCCGCCAACCGGCATTGTTTAGTTGACGGGACCCGGAGGAGGCCCACTCTATGGGACCTAATCGGTCGCTGGGATTCGTGCGGCAGAAGGCGGTCTCGGAGATATTCTGGTCCAGTGCCATGAAGGGCTTTAAAGGTCATAACCAACACTTTGAATTGTGACCGGAAACTGATCGGCAGCCAATGCAGGCTGCGGAGTGATGGTGAAACATGGGCATACCTGGGTAAGCCCATGACTGCTCTCGCAGCTGCATTCTGCACGATCTGAAGTTTCCGAACACTTTTCAAAGGTAGCCCCATGTAGAGAGCATTACAGTAGTCGAACCTCGAGGTGATGAGGGCATGAGTGACTGTGAGCAATGAGTCCTGGTCCAGGTAGGGCCGCAACTGGTGCACCAGGCGAACCTGGGCAAACGCCCCCCCTCGCCACAGCTGAGAGATGTTGTTCTAATGTGAGCTGTGGATCGAGGAGGACGCCCAAGTTGCGGACCCTCTCTGAGGGGGTCAATAATTCCCCCCCCAGGGTAATGGACGGACAGATGGAGTTGTCCTTGGGAGGCAGAACCCACAGCCACTCCGTCTTATCCGGGTTGAGCTTGAGTCTGTTGACACCCATCCAGGCCCCAACATCCTCCAGGCACCGGCACATCACTTCCACCGCTTCGCTGACTGGGCATGGGGTGGAGATGTAAAGCTGGGTATCATCCGCATATTGATGATACCTCACCCCATGTCCTTGGATGATCTCGCCCAGTGGTTTCATGTAGATGTTAAATAGCAGGGGGGAGAGGACCGACCCCTGAGGCACCCCACAAGGGAGAGACCTAGGAGCCGACCTCTGTCCCCCCACTAACACCGACTGCGACCGGCCAGAGAGGTAGGAGGAGAACCACTGAAGAACAGTGCCTCCCACTCCCAACCCCTCCAGCCGGTGCAGAAGGATACCATGGTCGATGGTATCGAAAGCCGCTGAGAGGTCAAGGAGCACCAGGACAGAGGACAAACCCCTGTCCCGGGCCCGCCAGAGATCATCCATCAACGCGACCAAAGCAGTTTCCGTGCTGTAACCGGGCCTGAAACCCGACTGCCGGGGACCTAGATAATAGGCTTCTTCCAAGGACCGCTGGAGCTGGAGTGCCACCACCTTCTCAACAACCTTCCCCATAAAGGGAAGGTTGGAGACTGGACGGTAGTTATTAAGCACAGCTGGGTCCAGGGAGGGCTTCTTGAGGAGGGGGCGCACAAGCGCTTCTTTATAGAGTGATGGAAAAACTCCCCTCCCCAAGGAAGCGTTGGTAATCTCCTGGGCCCAGCTCCGTGTCACCTCCCTGCTGGCCGAAACCAACCAGGAGGGACACGGATCCAGTGAACAGGTGGCGGAACTCACAGCTCCAATGGCCTTGTCCACTTCATCAGGTGTCACCAGATCAAACTCTTCCCAGACAGGTGGACAAGTACGTGCCCCAGTCACCTCGACTGACTCGTTGTCAGTCGACTCTGTTTTACAATTGGAGTCGAGGTCGGCCCGGATCCGAGCGACTTTATCAGCGAAAAACGTGTTAAAGTCCTCGGCACTACTCTGCAAGGGCTCCCCAACTCCCCCCTGATTAAGAAGGGAGCGGGTCACCCTAAACAGAGCGGCCGGGCGGGATTCCGCTGATGCAATCAAAGCGGCATGGTACGCGCATCTTGCCGCCTTGAGCGCCACTTTGTAAGTCTTAATAAAAGCTCTTACAAGTGTTCGATCAGATTCAGACCTACTCTTCCTCCATCGCTTCTCTAGACGTCTCTTCTGGCGTTTCAACTCCCGGAGCTCCTCGTTGAACCATGGAGCTCTACGGGGTCTAGCGCCACGGAGAGGTCGCAAAGGCGCAATCCGGTCAAGAGCCCCTGCTGCAGCCTCATTCCAGGCTTTCGCAAGAGACTCTGCCGAACTGTGGACAAGTGCCTCTGGAATAACCCCAAGCGCCGTCTGAAAGCCCTCTGGGTCCATCAGGCGTCTGGGGCGGAACATCTTAATTGGTTCCGCCTCCCTGCGGGGAAGGATTGGAGCCAGGAAGTCAAGCCGTAGTAGAAAATGGTCTGACCATGACAAAGGCACTGCTTCTAAGCCCCTTAGTCTCAGACCATTACTCAATTGCTCGGAAAGGAATACCATGTCGGGTGCGTGCCCCCCCTCATGAGTCGGACCCCGTACTACTTGAGTCAGGTCCATGGCTGTCATGGTGGCCATGAACTCCTGTGCCAACCCAGAGGTTTCGCCGAGTGACGGCAGGTTGAAGTCCCCCAAGACAATAAGTCTGGGGAACTCCACCGCCAACCCGGCTACCTCCTCGAGTAGCACAGGCAGGGCTTTTGACACGCAGCTGGGAGGCAGGTACATGAGAAATAAGCCCACCTGAACCCCTAAGTCCAACTTCATCAGGAGTGACTCGCAACCCGCAATTTCCGGAGCAATGAGTCCACGTAGGCAAAGGCTCTCCCTGGCTATAATAGCCACTCCTCCCCCCCTTCCCTGGGGTCGAGGTTGATGCCATATCTGAAACCCAGCTGGGCAAATTTCAGAGAGAGGAACACCTCCCTCTGGGCCCAGCCAGGTTTCAGTAATACATGCCAGGTCGGCCTCCTCATCCAGGATCAAATCCCGGATGAGGAGAGCTTTATTTACCACCGACCTGGCATTAAGCAGCAGCAACCTGAGCCCAGGGCCAGAGTTACACTCATCACCAGTACCCAAGATTGGGCTCACGGAGCCAGAACAAGGGATCGTTATTAAGCAACGGTCCCTCGTTCCCCTGGAACGGCTAACTCCGTGGCCCCCGCCATATCTGCCTCTCCCCAGCAACACAGGAATATTCCGACCCTCTGCCACCCCAGAGATCGGTGCCCCATCTCCTCCCGCCTCTTGAGCGTCAGGTGGGCCAAATCTACCATTCATACTCTTACCATTCATCTCATCCATCCCGTAGCCCGTCCCACCCCAGTCATCCCAGTCATACCAGCCATTTAACTCATGCACACAAGTAATTCTGTCCCAGTCATCCATTTAAATTAGAACCCCCAATACTAAAAATAGATTAAATTGATAACACTTTAAAACACTAATAAATATGTAAGAAATGCAATTCCCAGTTAATTAATTCATTAGTTAAATATTAAAACAGATAAAAAATATAAAAATATAAAAATAGTTATGTTATTTGGCTGTCCAAATTTAATCTGCAGAGGCAAGCAATTATAAAAATGTATGCTTTCACCTTACAAATAATTTCCTTATTATCACTATCAAAGATTTTAAAATATTGTATAAATATAAATATTTAGCATCAAATGGTTATGCTGTTGTTTTTGTTAGACATAAGTTATTATTGGACACAAACTGAATGGTGCATTTTGAGCCAATTAGCAACATCCAAACATAGTACAATGTAAACCATTTCATGTGTTTCCCAGACTAAAAATCCTCCCCACAATTCCTCGGTAATTTGAGGAACGAAATATTCCCAATCAATCAGAAGACAATTTCTTTTAATTATAGTAAAATATTTCTGGTCATAGTTACTTTACACATAACTATGTAACTATGAAACAGGTTATTTGCACCTTGTTTAAGCTTGGTTGTTTGTTACTCACTCGCATTATTTCATGTACAGCTTGGCAGGCCTCTTCTTTATTAGCAGCTACAATCACACCTTTTCCAGCAGCCAGACCACTTGCTTTTACAACTAGAGCAGGGAAAGATGCACTAAGGGGTGGCGGGAATGGGGTGGGGGATGAAATAAAAGAATTAAGTGAGCAGGGGAAATATATTATAAAACTGCAAGCTCTAACACTTTATCAAATACAGTGATATCTCGTCTTATGAACTTAATTGGTTCTGGGACGAGGTTTGTAAGGTGAAAAGTTTGTAAGACAAAACAATGTTTCCCATAGGAATCAATGGAAAAGCGATTAATACTTGCAAGCCCAAAACTCACCCCTTTTGCCAGCCAAAGCGCCCGTTTTTGCGCTGCTGGGATTCCCGAGGCTCCCCTCCATTGGAAACCCCACCTCCGGACTTCCGTGTTTTTGTGATGCTGCGATTTCGCTGAGGCTCCCCTTGCTGGGAAACCCCACCTCCGGACTTCCGTGTTTTTGTGATGCTGCGATTTCGCTGAGGCTCCCCTTGCTGGGAAACCCCACCTCCGGACTTCCATTGCCAGCGAAGCACCCATTTTTGCGCTGCTGGGATTTCCCTGCTGGGATTCCCCTGCAGCATCACAAAAACATGGAAGTCCGGAGGTGGGGTTTCCCATGGAGGGGAGCCTCAGGAGAATCCCAGCAGCGCAAAAACGGGCGCTTTGCTGGAAACAGAAGTCCGGAGGCGGGGCATCCCAGTGGCGGCGGCTTGGATTTGTAAGGTGAAAATAGTTTGGAAGAAGAGGCAAACAAATCTTAAACCCCGGGTTTGTATCTCGAAAAGTTTGTATGACGAGGGGTTTGTAAGACGAGGTATCACTGTACTGGGACAGTGGAGTAAAAGAAGTTCTACTATACCTAGTAATAAACTTGCAAGCTTCTTCCTCATTAGTGAAAGCTTTCCATCTTGCTGTAGGGATGCCATGACGATCTAGGAAGGCCTTTGAAAAACTCTTACTTGACTCTAGCTGAGTTGCCTTTGCTGTAGGACCAAAGCATCTCACACCAGCAGCTTCTAAGTCATCAACAATTCCTAACAAAAAACAAACCTCAAAATCAGATGGACTTTCATATCAGCACACTGAAGAACAATTGCCTACATGCATTCCGGAAAAGAAAAGGAATGAAATTGATTAAATTTAAAAAGACACAGATGGATGCCCAGTGTCTCAAGAGGGAACTGTAAGTCTACATTTTTTATCATTTACCTCTTTTATGGCTAAAGCTTGCCCTACAAACTGGGATGAGATTTATCAATATGATGGACATCTATTGCTTTATACGAGGGTCCCCCTGAAAGTAATGCACCACATTTTTTTTCTCAGCCTACAGTAATTGTACGAATGCAAAACTTTAGATATACATTATTTGAATTGTCAGGACTGCGTGTATACATTTTGTGTTTCTTCAGACAGATAGTGTAGCTGTAGCAGTGTTTCAAAATAGCGCCTGTAAGTGATGTATGTTACAAACAGTGTGTCGTCATTGAATTTCTCACTGCGGAGAAAGAAACTGTGGGGAACATTCACAAACGTTTGTGTACAGTTTATGGTGAATGTGCAGTCGACAGAAGTACGGTTAGTAGCTGGGCACAGAGAATGAGGCCATTAAAGTGCAGAAATGGCTTCGTGACCAGAACAAAGCATGGTACAGACAGGGCATACACACACTCGCTGGAGGACGGCCATAGACTGGGACGGAGATTATGTCGAAAAATAGAGACTGTAGAAGAAAAAGTGTATCAGTATATACTGTATAGTCTGGAGGACAGAAGGAAAAGGGGGGACATGATCGAAACATTTAAATATGTTAAAGGGTTAAATAAGGTTCAGGAGGGAAATGTTTTTAATAGGAAAGTGAACACAAGAACAAAGGGACACAATCTGAAGTTAGTTGGGGGAAAGATCAAAAGCAACGTGAGAAAATATTATTTCACTGAAAGAGTAGTAGATCCTTGGAACAAACTTCCAGCAGACGTGGTTGGTAAATCCACAGTAACTGAATTTAAACATGCGTGGGATAAACATACTGTATATCCATTGTAAGATAAAATACAGGAAATAGTATAAGGGCAGACTAGATGGACCTTGAGGTCTTTTTCTGCCATCAGTTTTCTATGTTTCTATGTTTCTATCATTTTTTCTTGTGTGTAAGTTTCATTGTGTTCAATAAATAATTGTTGAAGAAAAAAAATGTGGTGCATTACTTTCTGGGCGACCCTCGTAAATTTATTTGACAGTGTCATGAGTCAAACATTAGTTATCAAAAGAAAATGCTACGTCATAAACAGAACTAACCCACCAAATATTTCTGAATTATGATTTAATCATGGCAGCATTACCACTACTTTATTACCCCATTAAGTAATCAATAACAACGTTCTGTTATTTCTGGTATTATATTCTGACTGAAAAAATATTCTGTGGTGCATGCAGATTAAATACCTATGCATGTTTCTATCCCATTAGAATATAATTATATATTAAAAATTATTTATAGGTTATTATTTAAAAAAAAGAAATTATTTAATCCAAAAGAAAAAAAGAGAAAACTGTATGTAATATTTAAAAAGAGAAGTGAAAAAGGAGTAAAAAAATTAAAATTAAAAAGGAAAAAGAAAATATTAATATCAAAATATCAAAAAACCAAAAATCCAAAAATGCTAATGAGTCCGAGTAGTCCAAATAGTCCAAAAAGTCCAAATATAAGGAAAAAATATAAGGAAAAAAGAATGTAACTTGAAGCTGTTATGTTTTAATATGAATATCCAAGAAAAAGGAATCCAAAGCCGATATCAAATGTAATATCTATAGTTTCAAAATAAAACTAAAAATAAATCCATTTCTTCTTCTTGTCAAAAAAAGAAAAGAAAAAAAAACGGAAAAAGATCCTTACGCCACTAATATCTAGTTATAAAAATAGTCCCTTGTATGTTTTCTTAATCATAAATTCTATATAAAAATAGAAGGTAAAAAAAGGAAATCCAAAATTTATTTTAAATAATTAAAAATTTGGTAAAAATGCATTCAAATCAATTAGTTTATAGATCAATCCATTTACTTCAAATCATTCAATTCATTTATTCAAGTGTTTAATCCAATTTTTCTGATTACCAATCCAATCGTTTGTTACAATTTAAAGAAAAATAAAAAAATAATTATAAAAAATTAAGTAACAACAGAAGAAAAAGGGGAAAAAATATAGTCTTAAAATTTAAGCAGAAAAAATATAAAAATTATAAGATTGTTGGGCTATCAGAGTTAACAAAGGCAAGTAGTCCCGTCCGTTTTTCTTCTTAGCGTATGGATATCACTTACAGTTACTTTGCTTTTAGACATCCAGAATATTTTGTACAATTATGTAACACCAACCAGTTAATAAGTTACGAGACTGGAACTGCAAAACAAAATAATTTCATTTGGACATACCAGCAGCAAGGGGGACTTCTGGACCAACCACCACAAGGCCAATCTTCTGGTTTTTGCAGTATGTGGTGAGGGCTGCATGGTCACTGATTGAGATTGCTATCAGAAGATAAATAGAAAATTTGTAATTACTTATTATTTATACTGTGGTTCTGCCACCCTCTTACATTTTTTGAGAGAAAATCAGAATTTAGAAACAGAATTGTTTCTTAAGAATAATTGCAGGCATGATATGAGTGACAACTGAGGCCCTGCGGAAAGAAGGGCAAAGATCGCAGTTGAATCAGTTCAGAGCTTATGTTATGAACAAGGCAGATGGGAAGAAAATTGGGAAGAAAAAGCATGCAAACAGGCACTGTCTTACTCAGTACACAAGAGGCTGAGAATTCTTATTGGAATGTCCAAGAATATCCAAATGCCAAACATATCTAACACACTTTTCCGCTCCTATTTTTCCCACAATAATAACCCTGTGAGGTGAGTTGGTCTCTGAGAGTGTGACTAGTTTAAAGTTACCCAGGTGGTGCCCAGCCTTAACCACTGGACCAAGCGGGTTCCCTTACGTTGCTGAATCTGCAATTGTTTACATTTTACTAATTGTTGTGTGCTAATTGTTCAGTTTCCAAAGGCGTACAATTAGTTCAAGAACTGATACAATAATTTAGCCTTTCCCTTCCTGTAGAGTATTTTTATTATGCCATGTTCCAAGAAAAAAGTATTCTGCAATAATAAAATTAAGATGCATCAGATCCTTGGCTAATTTATGTAATGATGTTCAGTTTGTAAAGGCAAATTTTTGAAGTTATGCCACATATTGTACTTCAAACCAAATGATTCTAGAGCCCTGGTGGCAAACCTGTGGCATGCGTTCCAGTGCTGGGGCACTGTTGCCCCAGCCCCTATGCCATATTGCCCACTGCAACAATATAGCCAAGAAGGCTTCAAGAGTTGTAAACCTAATCCTACGTAGCATCTGCTCTGGCAATCTCACACTACCTACCAGAGCTTACAAACCTTTTGCCAGACCCATCCTCAAATACAGCTCATCTGTTTGGAACCCATATCGCATCTCAGACATTAACACCCTTGAAAATGTTCAAAGATACTTCACCAGAAGAGCCCTTCACTCCTCCACTCGAAATAAAATACCCTACGAGACTAGACTTTCAATCCTGGGCCTAGAAAGTTTAGAACTAAGACGCCTTAAACAGGATCTAAGTATTGCCCACAAGATCATATGCTGCAACGTCCTGCCTGTCGGCGACTACTTCAGCTTCAACCACAACAACAGAAGAGCACACAACATATTTAAACTTAATATTAACTGCTCCAAACTTGACTGTAAAAAATATGACTTCAGTAATCGAGTTGTCGAAGCGTGGAACTCATTACTGGACTCCATAGTGTCATCCCCAAACCCCCAACACTTTACCTTTAGATTATCTACAGTTGACCTATCTAGATTCCTAAGAGGTCAGTAAGGGGAGAGTACAAGTGCACTAGAGTGCCTTCCGTCCCCTGTCCTATTGCTCTCCTATATCTCCTATACCTTTCTTCTATTCCTATATCTCTTCTTCTTTCATTGATATGTTCTATTACTATATCTTCTTTTCTATTATTTCTTAGATATATTTTATTATGAGTATCTCCTCTATAACCTTCATCATGTATTTTACTATGTGTATATAGATATATACCCACTAAAACCCTCATTGTGTATTGAACAAAATAAATAAATAAAAAATAAATAAATAGGGTGGATGTTGGCAAGCCGCAGATTCTTTCATTCCTTGTCGGGTGATTCAACCACTGGCTGGCCCCTCCCCTACCAGGCACCCCAAAGGATTCAGGAGGGCTGAATGCCGAGAATCACATATTTCCTCCACCTTCTGTGTTCCCACCCCGTGGTGAAGCAAACCAAATGGGATTCCCTCCCCGCTAAGCAGTCCTGCCTAAGCACTTGCAAATTCTGCCGAGTGCAGCTCCAAACGGTCAGCTAGCATGTCCCTCCTGGCCAGCACCACCACAACAGGGAAGGTGCGCACCCCGCCTACTCAGCAGATGGGGCTCTGTGCTGCTGTCTCCCAGCCGGCGTGCCACATTTGTTTGCTTGCTGGTCACCTCCGAGAAGGGAGCTGCACTCAGCCCACCCGGGCACCTGTCGCAGTAGGAGAGAGGGAGAGGGAAGGGGGGGGGGGTGTCTCCTTGACAGGCTCCAGTTTTGAATTGCCTTATTTTGTGTGGCTCTCTAAACATTTGGCTTTGCCTGACAGCCTCTACTCCTCCTCCACAGCCTAAGTGGTTGCCTTCACACGACACGTGAAGCTGGGCAGGAGAGCACGGATAGATGGGTGGATGGATAGGTAGGTAGGTAGATGAGACAGAGAGAGAAAGAGAGAGGGAGGGGGGGGAGGCAATGATAGCATTTAGCAATAGCATATAGACTTATATATGGCTTCATAGTGCTTTTACAGCCCTCTCTAAGCAGTCTACAGAATCAGCATATTGCCCCCAACAATCTGAGATTTGAACTGCTGAACTACAGCTAGCAGTTAGCTGAAGTAGCCTGCAGAGAGAGAGAAAGAGGGGGGGGAGGGAAAGAGAGAAAGAAAGGGAAAGAGAGAGAGAAAGAGAAAGAGAAGCAGAGATAGATAGAAATGGAAATTGCCATCTCTTTGTATTACCTTTTCTTAATATGATCTATAAAACTTGTATTTAAACTTTTTAGACTTCTGAAAAGTATGGAGCTGCTTGTGCTCCTTTTTTATGTTATGTGTTTTTGTATGTGTCCTTGTCTTGTCTTGAAATTAAAAATCAATTAAAATAATAATAATAATAATAACAATAATAAAAGAAATAGAGGGAGGGAGGGAAAGAGAGAAAGAAACAGGAAAGAGAGGGAGAGACAGAAAGAGAAAGGGAAGGAGAGAAAGAGAGAGGGAGGGAAAGAAAGAAAGAGAGGGAAGGAGGGAAATGATATTACAAAAGTTTTTTTTAATTATTGCTAAACATAATATTTCAAAAGCAGGGGGGGGGGGAAATGAAGGGGCAGAAGAGTGCATTTATCATTTTTTCTTAGAACAATTAGTTGAACTTTGCCTTGTTTATCATTATTCAGGTTAAATTGCCGGGCTGGCACTTTGTGATAAATAAGTGGGTTTGGGGTTCCAGTTTAGGCACTTGGTCTCTAAAAAGCTTGCTCTAGGAGACAAATGTTGTAGCAAAACCCTCATGGAGAAAAGGTAATTCTACATGTAATGTTTGCTTGGAAACGACAGAAAGCCAAGCATGTGATAAAAAAGACATCATTACTCCCACACTTTTATCAAAAATAAATAACTCCAAAGTCTAAAATGAACTGCAAAGGTAAGTGAATTAGGCAATTCCATCTCTTACTTCACCTCCTGTATTTCTGGAAGGCTGTGAGATGTAATATACTACTGTGGGAAGAATTTTGGCAAGCATATACAAATTGTTTAATTAGCCAGGCACATTTACCATCACACTGGGATGTTAGTCTTGAAAGGACTTAATTCTAATATCAGAAAAGCTCCAATTTAATTTATTTATTTATTATTTTATTATTTAGATTTCTATGCCGCCCCTCTCCTCCCTCATTAATTAATTAATGGCTCACATAAGTTAACGGTCACATCAGAAAAGCCCTGAAAACACATCAACATTTTTTAGGACAGGCTTTAGGATTTACATTGCGACAAAAGTTTTGCTACAATTTAGTACTGCTAACCAAACATCTGTGGTACAATTGCATTCTATTTTAAATAATCAAACTGACAGAGCAAGAAATTGTTTTGTCTCTTACAATTTCACCATTTTTAAAAACATGGGGACAGAGTCTTTTTAATGGGCTAATGGAAAAATATAGAGGGCAATAGAAAGTCTCTACGGTCCCAATTTATTAAATTCTTTCTTCTTAACTAATTTTCTATCTCGCCTGCTTCAGAATATCCTCTTTAAAGATATATTAGAAAACAAATTGCCTCATTTGTGCGATGTGTGGAGAAGATCCTTGTACTACCAGTTATATTCAACAGAACTCTTGAAAAGTGCCTATATCTCTGGAAACCTTGTTAAATGTTATATTCCAGAGACAGAATGTATGAACTGATGTATAGATCTTATTCTTCAAACTTCTGAAATAACATCTAAGAAGAGCACTTGTATATATTTTGACATTTTTATTTATTTATTTGTTTTATTTATTTATTCGATTTTTATGTCGCCCTTCTCCTTAGACTCAGGGTGGCTTACAACATGTTAGCAAAAGAACTTTTTAGCAGAGCCAGCATATTGCCCCCACAATCTGGGTCCTCATTTTACCCACCTCGGAAAGATGGAAGGCTGAGTCAACCTTGAGCCAGTGATGAGATTTGAACCGCTGACCTACAGATCTACAGTCAGCTTCAGTGGCCTGCAGTACAGCAGTCTACCTGCTGCGCCATCCCGGCTCCTTTCTATTTGACTATGAAATTGGAAACTGAAGCCGAAATAAGTGAAATATGTATTTCCTTTGTTGGATACTACTACAGAGGTATCTGGTTGGATACTATAAGAAGCGTAAACGCATGTATACACAAAGAATATTAAGACTCCTCTTTTAAAGGGTTCAACCTTTATAAAAGTAAAAACAGAAGGATATACTGTACACTGTTTATGCAATCAGAAAAAAAGCAGTTTGGTATTGCAACACAAACCTTCCAGTTTCAAATCTATATTTATCATAAACCAGGATTAAAAGTTATTCATCACCAGAACTCATCCCAGGTTTACCAGGTTTGATGTGGAACTTGAACACTCCCAGAAAGCCACAATGCCCTTTTAAACTTCAACTACAGATATTTGAACTATGGTTTTTAATATGTAATTTATCCAGTGATTCTGTTTTTCTCTGCTCCTGCTTAGGTTTATAACCTATTTCTTTGTTACAATTAACTTTACCCATCTTTCAGAACAAAAATTCTACTACGCAGAAAAATTCGGATTTTTAAAAAAAGAACGACCCTAATTTCTAGGATCCTTTCAATATAACATAGATGGAAATAGCTCTGAGAGTCATGTGGCTTCTGGAATGTCCTTCTTGTCTTTTCAAATCCATCTTAAAGAACCCTACTACATAACAGATACCCAGAAACTGCTAGAGTTTTTTCTTGAAATTAGTGGCATCCCTTACCCTAAAAAAAGCCTGGCTCAGAAATCAGTGAATTGCTATCTGGTTCTTCCAAGTCATTTATCAAGGGGCAAAATAGACAGAACATATGCTTAAAAGCTAAGCTGAATTTTCCTTCTGCATTCCTAATATTTTAAGCAGCTACAAATGACATTTAATTCTTTCTTCACGTTCCAATAACAATGTCTCAAAACCAAAAAAGAATATGTGGTTATGATTATAATTTTGGTCTTACCACAAAAGCATAATTATTGAAAATAAATCAAATTTAATTCAGTGAACATGAAGAGAAAAGATTTTTGTTCAAAACTGTACATTTTAACTTATCATATGACCAACACAAGAATGCCATGGGATATCCCATTCTCCTCATAAAAAGGATAATTAAGTGAAGCAAATATATTTTTACAAATCTGGCAGTAGTCGGAAAAGAAACAGGACTGCTTTATTACACATACTGAATTGCAGATAAAACAACGGGCAAAAGAGATTCTACGGCTGGATTTTTCATGCATAGAAATAGCAAGGAGAAATTCCATTTGCTGGCTTGCTAGGATGAATGCTTTGGTGCATACCAGCAATGTAATGGACCCAAAAATTCTTCCTAACCTTAGAAATAGAGGATAATGAACTAATAATAATAATAATAATAATAATAATAATAATAATTTATTAGATTTGTATGCCGCCCCTCTCCGAAGACTCGGGGCGGCTCACAACAAGCGATAAAACAATATTGTACAGGTACAAATCTAATATTAAGAAAAAAACTAAAAAACCCTATCAATTAAAAACCAAACAGCACATACATACCAAACATAAATTATAATAAGCTTGGGGGAAAGGTGTCTCAAATCCCCCATGCCTGGCGGTATAGATGGGTCTTAAGTAGTTTACGGAAGACGAGGAGGGTGGGAGCAGTTCTAATCTCCGGGGGGAGTTGATTCCAGAGGGCCGGGGCCGCCACAGAGAAGGCTCTTCCCCTGGGGCCCGCCAGACGACATTGTTTAGTCGACGGGACCCGGAGAAGGCCAACTCTGTGGGACCTTATCGGCCGCTGGGATTCGTGCGGTAGTAGGCGGTTCCGGAGGTATTCTGGTCCAATGCCATGTAGGGCTTTAAAGGTCATGACCAACACTTTGAATTGTGACCGGAAACTGATCGGCAGCCAATGCAAGCCACGGAGTGTTGTAGAAACGTGGGCGAATCTAGGAAGCCCCACGATAGCTCTCGCGGCTGCGTTCTGCACGATCTGAAGTTTCCGAACACTTTTCAAAGGTAGCCCCATGTAGAGAGCGTTGCAGTAATCGAACCTCAAGGTGATAAGGGCATGAGTGACTGTGAGCAATGACTCCCTGTCCAAATAGGGCCGCAACTGGTGCACCAGGCGAACCTGGGCAAACGCCCTCCTCGCCACAGCCGAAAGATGATGTTCCAATGTCAGCTGTGGGTCGAGGAGGACGCCCAAGTTGCGCACCCTCTCTGAGGGGGTCAGTAGTTCCCCCCCCAGGGTAATGGACGGACAGATGGAATTGTCCTTGGGAGGCAACACCCACAGCCACTCCGTCTTGTCTGGATTGAGTTTGAGTTTGTTGACACCCATCCAGGCCCCAACAGCCTCCAGGCACCGGCACATCACTTCCACTGCTTCGCTGACTGGTCATGGGGTGGAGATGTACAACTGGGTATCATCCGCATATTGATGATACCTCACCCCATGCCCTTGGATGATCTCACCCAGCGGTTTCATGTAGATATTAAATCGCAGGGGGGAGAGGACCGACCCCTGAGGTACCCCACAAGGGAGAAACCTAGAGGTCGACCTCTGACCCCCCACTAACACCGACTGCGACCGACCGGAGAGGTAGGAGGAGAACCACTGGAGAACAGTGCCTCCCACTCCCAACCCCTCCAGTCGGCGCAGAAGGATACCATGGTCGATGGTATCGAAAGCCGCTGAGAGGTCAAGAAGCACCAGGACAGAGGACAAGCCCCTGTCCCGGGCCCGCCAGAGATCATCCATCAACGCGGCCAAAGCAGTTTCCGTGCTGTAGCCGGGCCTGAAACCCGACTGCTGGGGACCTAGATAATCGGCTTCTTCCAAGGACCGCTGGAGCTGGAGTGCCACCACCTTCTCGACAACCTTCCCCATAAAGGGAAGGTTGGAGACTGGACGATAGTTGTTAAGTACGGCTGGGTCCAGGGAGGGCTTCTTGAGGAGGGGGCGCACAAGCGCTTCTTTATAGAGTGATGGAAAAACTCCCCTCCCCAAGGAAGCGTTGGTAATCTCCTGGGCCCAGCTCCGTGTCACCTCCCTGCTGGCCGAAACCAACCAAGAGGGACACGGATCCAGTAAGCAGGTGGCAGAACTCACAGCTCCAATGGCCTTGTCCACTTCATCAGGTGTCACCAAGTCAAACTCCTCCCAGACAGATGGACAAAGACGTTTAGCCCCAGTCACCTCGACTGACTCATTGTCAGCCGATACTGCTATGCAATTGGAGTCGAGTTCAGCTCGGATCCGAGCGACTTTATCAGCGAAAAACGAGTTAAATTCCTCAGCACTGCCCTCCAAGGGTTCCCCAACTCCCCCCTGATTTAGAAGGGAGCAGGTTACCCTAAACAGGGCAGCCGGGTGGGATTCCGCTGATGCAATCAAGGCGGCATGGTACGCGCATCTTGCCGCCTTGAGCGCCACTTTGTAAGTCTTAATAAAAGCTCTTACAAGTGTTCGGTCGGATTCGGACTTACTCTTCCTCCATCGCTTCTCTAGACGTCTCTTCTGGCGTTTCAACTCCCGGAGCTCCTCGTTGAACCATGGAGCTCTACGGGGTCTAGTGCCACAGAGAGGTCGCATTGGCGCAATTCGGTCAAGAGCCTCCGCTGCAGCCTTGTTCCAGGCCCCAGCAAGAGACTCTGCCGAGCTGTGGACGAGCGAATCTGGTAAAACCCCAAGCGCCTTCTGAAAGCCCTCAGGGTCCATCAGGCGTCTGGGGCGGAACCTCCTAATCGGTTCCGCCTCCCTGCGGGGGAGGATTGGAGCCAGGAAGTTGAGCCGCAGTAGAAAATGGTCTGACCATGACAAAGGCAATGCTTCTAAGCCCCTTAGTCTCAGACCACTATTCAATTGCTCCGAGAGGAATACCAAGTCGGGTGTGTGTCCACCCTCGTGAGTCGGACCCTGAACTACTTGAGTCAGGTTCATGGCTGTCATGGTGGCCATGAACTCCTGTGCTAATCCTGAGGAACCGCCGAGCGACGGCAGATTGAAGTCCCCCAGGACAATAAGTCCGGGGAACTCCACCGCCAGCCCGGCCACCTCTTCGAGTAGCACAGGCAGGGCTGTTGACACGCAGCTGGGAGGCAGGTACGTGAGTAACAAGCCCACCTGAACCCCTAAGTCCAACTTCACAAGGAGTGACTCACAACCCGCGATCTCAGGAGCAACGAGTCTACGCAGATGGAGGCTCTCCCTGGCTACAATAGCCACTCCTCCCCCCCTTCCCTGGGGTCGAGGCTGGTGCCATATCTGAAACCCAGCTGGACATATTTCCGAGAGAGGCACCCCTCCCTCTGGGCCCAGCCAGGTTTCAGTAACACACTAGCTAATAATTGTCTGATTTTCCAAAACTTCTACAAAGTACAGTGTCATTTTTGAAGATTTATATTTAGCTGGAACCATTGTTAGAGGAAGAGCTCCTGAATATGCATTCTAGAAGGATACTGAGTAATTAAATCATAGAGTATCCCATTAAACATAGAAACATAGAAGACTGACGGCAGAAAAAGACCTCATGGTCCATCTAGTCTGCCCTTATACTATTTCCTGTATTTTATCTTAGGATGGATATATGTTTATCCCAGGCATGTTTAAATTCAGTTACTGTGGATTTACCAACCATGTCTGCTGGAAGTTTGTTCCAAGGATCTACTACTCTTTCAGTGAAATGATATTTTCTCACGTTGCTTTTGATCTTTCCCCCAACTAATTTCAGATTGTGTCCCCTTGTTCTGGTGTTCACTTTCCTATTAAAACACTTCCCTTCTGAACCTTATTTAACCCTTTAACATATTTAAATGTTTTGATCATGTCCCCCCTTTTCCTTCTGTCCTCCAGACTATACAGATTGAGTTCATTAAGTCTTTCCTGATATGTTTTATGCTTAAGACCTTCCACCATTCTTGTAGCCGTCTTTGGACCCGTTCAATTTTGTCAATATCTTTTTGTAGGTGAGGTCTCCAGAACTGAACACAGTATTCCAAATGTTGTCTCACCAGCGCTCTATATAAGGGGATCACAATCTCCCTCTTCCTGCTTGTTATACCTCTAGCTATGCAGCCAAGCATCCTACTTGCTTTTCCTACTGCCCGACCACACTGCTCACCCATTTTGAGACTGTCAGTAATCACTACCCCTAAATCCTTCTCTTCTGAAGTTTTTGCTAACACAGAACTGCCAATACAATACTCAGATTGAGGATTCCTTTTCCCCAAGTGCATTATTTTACATTTGGAAACATTAAACTGCAGTTTCCATTGCTTTGACCATTTATCTAGTAAAGCTAAATCATTTACCATATTACAGACCCCTCCAGGAATATCAACCCTATTGCACACTTTAGAGTCAGCAAATAGGCAAACCTTCCCTACCAAACCTTCCCCTATGTCACTCACAAACATATTAAAAAGAATAGGACCCAGAACAGACCCTTGTGGCACACCGCTTGTAACCTGTCTCTGCTCAGAATACTCGCCATTAACAATAACTCTCTGATGTCTATGCTTCAGCCAGCTTGAAATCCACTGAACTATCCAGGGATTAAGTCCAATCTTCACTAATTTATCTATCAGCTCTTTATGTGGAACCGTATTTATCTATCAGCTCTTTATATTAGAACAGAATAGAATTTTTTTGGCCAAGTGTGATTGGACACACAAGGAATTTGTCTTGGTGCATATGCTCTCAGCGTACATAAAAGAAAAATATAGATTTGTCAAGAATCATGGGGTACAACACTTAATGATTGTCACAGGGATCAAATAAGCAATGAAGAAACAATCAATATTAATAAAAATCTTAGGATACAAGCAACAAGTTACAGTCATACAGTCCTAAGTGGGAGGAAAAGGATGATAGGAATGATGAGGAAAACGAGTAGAAATAGAAGTGTAGATTTGGTAAAAAGTCTGACAGTGTTGAGGGAATTATTTCTTTAGTAGAGTGATGGCGTTTGGGAAAAAACTGTTCTTGTGTCTAGTTGTCTTGGTGTGCATTGCCATTTATTTAAAAAATAAAATAATAATGTCACATATTATGGATGTAGAATATGGGCTTAGCCCAGCTGCTAATGAATGCTAAGAAACTTTCACTATATTTGAAATATAAGCAAGATTTGTTACGAAAGTGAGCTTTCCTATTAATAAAATAGGAAACCTCACTTCTAGATTAGAAATTTATTTCTCTCAGTGGCCAATGGGATGACTATGGTGCATTCAACAAAAGAGTCAAGCACATCTATTTACCACTACTGTATTACTGTCTTATAATTAAGCATTTTGCATCTCATTGTTTTTGAATCTAATATTTTGAGAGAAATTTTTTTTTTCACCTTTCTTTCCTAGCAACCAGAGTTTTGGAATGTGGATACTGTACTGTATACAGTAATCAACAAGATTGGACCTAAATGTGCAACACCAATAATGTTTCATCCATCTATATTAATACATTTATGAAATTCAATGTTTTAAACACAGAAAAAAAAAGAAGCTCAGTCAGAGACACACAACAGGAAGCAAACTTCAAATTGTTCATTGTAATATGAGAATCTGGGTAGATTTTAAGTCCAGAAAGGTCAAAATACTCATTAACCAAACTGGACTTCTTGTAATTCTGTATGAAGCAATGATACCAAAACATCATTTTTTCATTTCAAAGGAAGGCTTTAAAAAATGATATATCTCTCCAATGTCAAGATAGGAAAAAGACTCAGGATACACATATAGAAGAATTGACAGACTACCGGCATACTTTTTAAACATGATTTAAAAAAAACCTTTCTAATTATTTCCAAGTCTATTTCCCCACCAAAATCCATTCCTGATTACCAAACCATAGTCTGTTCCATATTCAACATTTCATCATTGTCCTTCACAATCCCTCTCTTTCATCATAAACTATCCAATCAATCATGCATAGGAATGTTTAACTACGTATTTCTTTAAGAACCTTTCCTAATTCAGATAAAAACAACTGCATATCCCTAATAGTTTATTTTGATTCATACTTTGTCACATGCATATGTGAATACGTTTATTTAGAAGTCTGTAACGGTATTTCTTCCCCTCCCAGGGTCTGTACACCCCCAACCTTCTATCTTCAAGAAAGGTTATTAGTAACAGACCATTGACAAGAGCAACCAGTGCTGCCCAATGCTCTAAACCATCCTGATAATCTATTTCCTCCAGAATTCTCTGAAGTTGAAATCCAACTATCTTTTCAACATCATTATCTAAAAAGGGAAGGATGGATATTGTTGTGGCTAGCTCTGGCCCAGCTCCTGCCCCAAGGACTGTGGATGTGGGGGAGACATCCCCATGCTGCAGGCCTGTTTTGCCCCTTGTGGAATCTGCTGATGAAGGCTCCTCTGACCAAGAAGACATGAGTGACAGGGAGGAGGAGAGTGTGGCAGACAGCTCAGAAAGAGATCAATTATCTAGCTCCTCCTTGGATTCAGAACAAGAGTTAATGATACAGTCACGCATGCGGGAGAGCAATGCATAGGCAACAACAACTGAGAGATTATTATCAAAGAAAATGAGGCCACCTGTGGTTGGGTGGGGCTGTGGTAATTAGTGAGGCTGCTATAAATAGCAGCCTGTGGGTTTGACCATTGTGGAGGATTATCTGATCGTTGTGTTTCATGACTGCTTTACTGACTTTGACTTTTTGTGTGCTGATTTTTCCCTGCTTTGAACTAAACCAGAGCAAAGTGTGTGTCACTTTGTGAAAGAAGGACTGTGAATTGCCTCACAGCTGCAAGCTAAGTATCATAGAACTGATAAGGGACTTGTACAAATTACCAGTTTGTTTGGAGAGAGTGCTCTTTGCTATAGCAAAAGAGGGCTTAGTTTAAGTGAATTTTCATTATAAAGAATATTGTTTTGAATTTTCAAACGTGTGTGTGTCTGAAATTTGTACCTGTAACTTTTTGGGAGGAGTCTACCAGAGAGCCCGACAGAACAGATATTAGATGAAAATTGTCCCAAACTGTCTTCAGCCTTTTTCTCATTCACTTACTATCTCCACTCCTTCTTCACTACCTCAAGCAACTCCTTCCTGGATCATCTTCTGTGGCCAAGCTCAGTGAACTCAGAGGTTACACAAAGCCTGAGTATCTAAGAACACTGGCTATATTGAGAAGCTATTTCAATTGTTACAGACTACAGAAGATGAAGTGGAGAGCTGCATAAGACTCACAAGCTGCAAATTTGAGACCCCAATCTAAATGAGGATAATAAATATTTTATGATGTACATATTAGTCATTTTATTCTTAACGAAGTCTATACTTTGCTGTTATATATGTATTCATTAATTCTATTGCATTAGATCTAACCATCTTCAATCAGTTTATTACATCCTTTCTCATTCTCTTAACTTCACTAGCCTTCCCTTCTCTTAATCAAGCTCTTCCATCATGCTTTTGGTCAATTGAGAGAAGATATAAAATAGATTCTCAGCCTTAGTCACATCTGTATTACATGCAGCTTGCCCTGCCGACAGGAAGAATTAGTCCCCGTTATTTAGTCAATATGCCTTAAGTAGATCAAAATAGATCAAAACCCCAGGAGAGAACCCTGAGATAGCCTACCACTGTGATGGTGAACCTATGGCACGTGTCTCATAGGTGGCACGCAGAGCCATATCTGCCAGCAGGCGAGTGGTTGCCCTAGTTCAGCTGCAGCTGATTTTTGGCTTGTGCTGAGGCTCTGGGAGGGGATTTTTGTCCTCCAGAGCAGTGTTCCCCAACCTTGACAACTTGAAGATATCTGGACTTCAACTCCCAGAATTCCCCAGCCAGCATTTGCTGGCTGGGGAATTCTGGGAGTTGAAGTCCAAATATCTTCAGGTTGCCAAGGTTGGGAAACACTGCTCCAGAGGACTTCCAGGGGATGTGTGGTGAGGCCGTTTTTGCCCTCCCTAGGCTCCAAGAAAGGCTCTGAAGCCTGGAGAGGGTGAAAAACAGGCCTACTGAGCCCACTGGAAGTCGGGAAACAGAAGAGTAGGGGCGTTCTGCACAGGGGCAGGGCAGGGGGGTCATGCATGCGTGAGGTGTGGGGGCATTGAATTATGGGCGTGGACACACAGACACATGCGATTGGCGCCCAAGGGAAAAAAGGTTTGACATCACTGGCCTACCAGATATACTTCTTTCATTAGAGATACAAGTGTACATTTGGGGGTAGAGGGAAATGCACATATAATTAATTCCCTTTTAAACAACTGTTGAGTTTTCTGCACATATTTTACAAATGTCTTCAAGATGCAGAGTTAAGGAGGAACTTTGAATTCAAGTCTTTTGAATTCAAGAATTTAATGTCATTATTGACATTCATAATTTTACAGTATTATCAGACTATTGTAAAAAAAAAAATCCCTTTAAAAGAGAAGCCATGTTTGTATAAAAAAAACTCAAACATCTGAACACCAATTTTTCCAATCCATCCAGAATTGGAATATACAGAATATACAGAAAGAAATAATATATAGTGAGAATTTTGGAAGACCAGTGGAAGATGAAAAAATGAATTCAGATTTCTGGATAAGAAAAGCCTGTGCTATCCTTGTTTTATTTATTTATTTTTCCAGCAAATCTACAAAAGAACAATGCATGCAGGAAAGCCATGAATTTATCAACACAAAAGATTGAAAGACAGATCATTAATTGCCGTATATCTTATTTCATTTTTCTATAGTTACCTAAATTAGTAATTTTCCCATCATTGGCTGTCCCAGCATTTCCTGGAGCAACCAATACTTGTTTCAGGTGTGGAGATTGTGCCAATTTCCAAGCCAGTGCATGTTCTCTGCCTCCACTGCCAATCACAAGCACTCGATCAGCCATCAGTCTGTGGAGAAGGAAAACATACAAACATTAGATATTGCACTGAGTTACTGTTTCAGAAACATGGTTTGCACATTTATTACAATACAGTGTTCCCTCCATTTTTGCGGGTTCGAACTTCACAAATAGCCTATACTACGGTTTTTCAAAAAATATTAATTTTAAAATACTTTGCGAGGTTTTTTTCTATACCACGGTTTTTCCTGCCTGATGACATCATATGTCATCACCAAACTAATAATATTTGCAAATAAATAACAAAAAAATAATTATTGTTAATAAATAATTATGTTTAAAAATATCAGGATCACTAAGTGTCTTATTCAGTGGTGACTACCAGTAATAATGGTGAGTAAATGGTTGTTAAGGGAATGGGAAATGGTAATTTAGGGGTTTAAAGTGTTAAGGGATGGCTTGTGATACTTACTGTTCACAGCCAAAAATGGTGTATTTACTTCCGCATCTCTACTTCGCGGAAATTTGACTTTCGCGGGCGGTCTCGGAACGCATCCCCCACGAAAATCGAGAGAACACTGTACTGTAAAAAAATTTCCTCTAAAAGAGGAGCCATGTTTGTATAAAATAACTCAAAACATATGAACACCATTTTTTCCAACCTATCCATTCATATAGCAAAGTATAACAATACAGAAAAACATTGTGTAAGAGGAATGCCATAAGAACCCTTATTGTATTTTAGTGCACAAGAATATATTGCATACTCCTCTGAAAGTGTACACAAGTTTAATGAAAGACAAATGCCAAAACTTCTTTCCAGTTATTTAATGCGCACATATTCCCACATAAAAATCCATAGAATTAATTGAGGCTAGACCTCAAGAAATATACAGTATTTTGGATTGCCGCCTGTGCCATACACAGGAAAAACAGGAACCTGAGCCTTACCAGGATATGACATGAAGTCTGCTTCATCTAATTTATTTCTAATCAGCCAAACTGCACAGTCCCTATGGTACTTTATTTCAGGTACATTGTGTCTTTTTTTTCCTTAGCAAAACTACAAAGAATTAAAAGTGGTGGATCATCTAGATGTAGGGTGTCTATGTAGAGCAGTGTTTTTGCTGGCTGGGAAATTTTGGGAGCTGAAGTCCATACATCTTGAATTTGCCAAGTTTGAAAAACCCTGATCTAGAGTAACTGCAAATTCAGTTTTGTCTGTATATGATTGATTGATTGATTGATTTAATTTATATGCCGACCAACTCCCGAGGGACTCTGGGCGGCTTATAGCAAAAATCAACATTAAAAACAGTTTAAAAAACAATTTAAAACCCAATCAATAAAACCATATAGCTCTTTTGTGGCTGCATCCAGAAAATGAACCACCTAGTCAACGTCCCCAGGCCTGCTGGCAGAGCCAGGTCTTTAAGGCTTTCCAGAAGGCCAGTAGGTTGGGGGCAGTACGAATCTCAGGGGGTAGATGGTTCCAGAGTGCCGGTGCCATCACAGAGAAGGCCCTCCCCCACAGCTCCACCAACCAACATTGCTTAGCCGACAGGACCCGGAGAAAGCTGACCCTGTGGACCCTTATCAGTTGCTGGGAGCTGTATGGTAGGAGGTGGTCTGGAAGATAGTCTGTCCCTAAGCCATGTAGGGCTTTAAAAGTAATAACCAACACCTTGAACTGCACCCGGAGACTGATCGCACCTCACAGAGGGTTGGTGTGATGTAGGTAGTGATGGGCTACCAAAATTTTTACTACCACACTGTGGGCGTGGCTTATGCATTTTTTTTCAACATCTTTCAATGCAAATTGGGTGCTCTGGAGTGGAGCTCCAAATTTTGCTACCGGAACTGCGTTCCTGACCGTTCCCGTAAGAGCCCATCACTGGATGTAGGTGTACCTAGGTGCACCCACAACAGCTCGCGCGGCTGCATTCTGGACCAGTTGTAGTGTTTGAATGCTCTTCAAGGGTATCCCCATGTAGAGCGCATTGCAGTAGCCTAACCATGAGGTAATAAGGGCATGAGTAACCGTTAGAAGAGCCTTCTGATCTAGAAAGGGTCACAATTGGTGCACCAGGCGAACCTGTACAAAAGTCCCCCTGGCCACAGCTGGAATATGTTGTTCTAGTCTCAGCTGGGGATCCAGGAGGACACCCAAATTGCAAACCTGTTCTGAGGGGGGCAAGCTTTCCCTCCTCCAGGACCATGGATGGACAAAGGCATAGGTTCTTCATGAATAAAATGGCTGAGTAAAGGACATTTCCTTTTCTTTCTAATATAATTTCCTATTTCAATTAAAAGGAAGGTAGAACCAAGGGCTGCTCTATTAGCAATTACTGAACACTGATAATGGCTAATAATGACAGCAGAAGACAGCTTGCCCTGCATTTTCTTAATTATATTCTTACAACAATATGAAAAAGGTTGGGCTAAGCCAATGATTGACTGGCTCTAAGTTCGCCAGTGAGTTCCAAGTATGAATGGGGATATAAATCTGGCTTTATCTAGCTGAAAACCAATTTTATATATCAAAGAATATACATCCCTAGAATTAACCAATCCAAATGGTTGCATTTTGAAGAGACATTTTGTAATGGAGAACTCTTTTATACCTATAATACTTTTAAGCATGTATGATTACAGTGTACTTATTTATGCCACTGAAACACTTCCTATTAATTTTTAACTGTCTGGGTTGGTTCTGCAACCCAACAAGACAGACACAGACTTCAGAGGATAATCAGACCTGCAGAAAAAAACAATTACTGCTAACCTGCCTTCCATTGAGGACCTACATACTGCACGAGTCAAAAAGAGGGCCATAGAAACATAGAAGACTGACGGCAGAAGAAGACCTCATGGTCCATCTAGTCTGCCCTTATACTATTTCCTGTATTTTATTTTAGGATGGATATATGTTTATTCCAGGCATGTTTAAATTCAGTTACTGTGGATTTACCAACCACATCTGCTGGAAGTTTGTTCCAAGGATCTACTACTCTTTCATGAAAATATTTACCGACCCCCTCACATCCTCGACATAAATTGTTTCAACTCCTACCCTCAAAACGACACTATAGAGCACTGCACACCAAGACAACTAGGCACAAGAAATTTTTCCCTAAATGCCATCACTCTGCTAAACAAATAATTCCCTCACCACTATCAAACTATTCACTAAAGCTCTACTACTATTACTATTCTCATTGTTCCGAATACCCATCGCCTCCCACTTATGACTGTATGACTGTAACTTGTGACTTGTATACTTATGATTTAAATTAATATTGTTTCCCGATTGCTTATTTGTATCCTATGACAATCATTAAGTGCTGTACCTCATGATTCTTGACAAATGTATATTTTCTGTACACTGAGAGCATATGCACCAAAGACAAATTCCTTGTGTGTCGAATCACACTTGGCCAATAAAGAATTCTATTCTGTTCTGTTCTAAATATACAACATAAGACTGACAAGACCAACAAACTGTCTTAGCAATATGGAAGCTTTTATACACTATAATGCTGCCAAGAAAATAGCTTGCCATTTAGTTAAAAAGTTTCACTCAGCAAAGCTGTACCTCTGTTGCAATCTTTGCAAATATGGCATTTGCCCTTCTCCTCCCCTGTGATGTCATCCTTATTCAGATCATTTACCTCTTCCTTGCCAATGTAAACAATTCTTCCTATTGCAAAGTATAGATCAAAGCAAATCTTGCTTTTAGATCAGTGTTTCTCAACCTTGGCTGTTTGATGATGTGTGGACTTCAGCTCCCAGAATTCCCCAGCCAGCAACGCTGGCTGGGGAATTCTGGGAGTTGAAGTCCACACATCTTCAAACGGCCAAGGTTGAGAAACACTGTTTTAGATGCTGGGGTGGGGGGAGAAAGAGACCCATGTAAAATGTAATGTCAAATGGCCATGGAATTGGCAAAGGAGATAAATAAAACCTTTATCTGAAGCAGAACTTTCTTTGGTAGTAAGCATACATTCCTATTCCCAAGCAGATTGTTGTCATGGACTAATCAGACTTTGTTGGTTCACCTAAATTTCACATACTAAGACACATATATTATTCATCAGGGGTTTTCACAACTAAAAGATAGTGATGATTGAAGGGGAAAAAATCACAGCCCTTTTGCTGCAACAGTTTTTACTTCTACCGTGTTTCCCCGAAGGTAAGACAGTGTCTTACTTTCTTTTTATCCCCAAAAGCCCCACTATGTCTTACTTTCGGGGTATGTCTTATATTGGAAAAAAATTGTCGAATTTTTTGTTTTAACCATAAAATTAACATTTAGACGCGGTGACGTATGGAGGGGGGGCAGCGCGGAAGTGGGCAGGAGGCGGCGCTCATTAAGATCAGAGGGAGGTGGCAGACGCGGCGACATATGGAGAGGGGGACGGCGCAGGCGTGGGCAGCGCTCATTTGGATCAGACGGAGGCGGCAGACGCGGTGATGTATGGAGGGGGGTGGCGCGGAAGTGGGCAGGAGGCGGCGCTCATTTGGATCAGACGGAGGCGGCAGACGCGGTGACGTATGGAGGGGGGTGGCACGGAAGTGGGCAGGAGGCGGCGCTCATTAAGATCAGAGGGAGGTGGCAGACGTGGCGACGTATGGAGAGGGGGACGGTGCGGACGTGGGCAGGAGGCGGCGCGCAGCTAGATGAGAGGGAGGCGGCAATACCCCCGTGTTTCCCCGAAAGTAAGACATATGTCTTACTTTCGGGGTATGGCTTATATTAGCCGACCCCCCTGAAACCCCCGATACGTCTTACAATCGGGGGTGTCTTACTATCGGGGAAACAGGGTATCCAGAGGATATTTAAACAAACTCTAAAGAATGTGAAGCTCATTAACTCAGGAAACAGCAATAAAACTTTTTAGCCTAGACATGTAGTCCTCAACTGACAACCAGTCACTTAGTGACGATTCAAAGTTATGAAAACCCCCAAAAGCTACTTACAACCTGGTTCTGGAGTTCCAATAACTGCAGAAATCTCCATAGTTATATGACCACATTTTGGGCGCTTAGCAATTAGCTCACCTTTATGGCTGGTTTCCAGCAAAAAATGACCATAGGACTACTTTGATTCACTTAATGACCAAAACACATGCTTAATGACTACTGCAAAAGTGTCATAAAACTGGGTTTGGTCATGTGGGTGCCTCACCTTATGAACGGCATCACTTATAGTAGAAATTACAATCATAAGTATCTGTACATGTGTGCAGCTATCTGAAAATAAATTTGACTTAATAAAGGAATTTGTTTTCAAACAGACATGAATAAGATTAGACTGTATAGCTTCCAGAATTTTTTTTCTAAATTATGACACGTCGAGCTACATGCTTTAAAGTTTAGATTAAAAAAACTTTGATGCATAAAAACTAATGTGCTTTGCAAAGATGAAAAATAAAGTAAATGAAATCCTAATACTGTATATATACAGTATATATATATATTTGCCTAGAAATTGGTTGCACAATTTAAGACAATACAGTGCCAAATTGACATACTATGAAATTATATTACAAATCCTATGCATGTTTCAGACTAAATCCTATAGAATTTTGTTGATGTTGTTTCTTAAGAAATCCAGCTTCAGACTTGTCATTCTATGTACAGTACATGAAACCCAAGTGAGCGCTCAGGATTGTAGTAATGAAACGGGTTCACATATCATAATAAAGTATGATATTTTGGTGCCCGTTTGCTGATTAAATCACAATACTTGGTGGCCACAATGGGATAACTTAAAATTACTTGCACTTGTACATTGTCAAGAAAGTTAATCTTATTTAATTGTTGTAAGGACTTTAATTTGGAGCAATTCAAATGAGAGGAAACTGTGTATAATTAAAATGCAGCAAAATTTTACTGACATGGAAATAAATTTTATAATTTGATTAGAAAAATTACAAGTACAGACTCTCCTTTTTAAAATTTGTATTTAGTAACAAATACAATATATCTTTTTTTAAAAGATCTGTAGCGCTAAAGAATTGCAGAAAATACTTTCAGGTGAAGGCATTTACAATTATAATTTCTCATCATTCCTTTCACCCATTTCCTCCCATGTTGACTGTATGACTGTAACTTGTTGCTTGTATCCTAAGATTTTTATTAATATTGCTTCTTCATTGCTCATTTGACCCCTATGACAATCATTAAGTGTCGAACCACATGATTCTTGACAAATGTATATTTTATTTTATGTACGCTGAGAGCATATGCACCAAGACAAATTCCTTGTGTGTCCAATCACACTTGGCCAATAAAATTCTATTCTATTCTATTCTAATACAATATACAATCCTTCAAAGATAGTGCTAGTTATAATGATCAAAGAAGTCACTCCCTTAGAATTAAGAGCTAAAAATGACACATAATACTTACTGTGATAGTAGCAATTTGCAAAGAGGGATATCAAATTCGAAAAGGGCAGGCAAAAAAGGAAAGAAATAGAGCGATACCTTCGGCTAAAAGATGATCAGGTCCATACTGATAACTTTAGGCAAGTAACCAATGAAAAGAAGAGTTCGGTTCAGCGTCAAAAGAAAGGGCGGTTACAATTGATAATATACAGTATATGCCTTTTCCAAACAAAGTTATCTATGTAGCAGAAAATAATCTTACAGTTAACTGCCATGACAATTGTCATCGTCCCAATCCAAAAGTCTGCTCAGTATTTTAAACAACTTTCTATGCCATTGATTGCTAACCTTTTTGTCGTCATGTGCTGCACATGCATGCATAAATCCCATACACTCCCCCTGCCCCTCCACACATACACATGTACCCCCTCGCATGCATGTGCACATGACCCCCTTGTTCCATTTTGAGGCCCCCCTGCATTGCATTATGTGTGACAGCACACGACGAGAAAAAGGTTAGCCATCAATGCCATAGAAAGTTGTTTAAAAGTAGGCCTCACTGCAGCCTCCTGGGACCAAACACCAGCCAATGGGGGGGGGGGGTGCAGTGCACCCCCCTATGCTCCTTTTGAGCCTAGACCTATCTGCAGCCTTCTTGGACCAAAACCAGGTTGTGGGGGAGCACACATACCTCAGGCTCCCCCCCATGCATGTGCGTCTGACTCCCCTGAAAATCCAAAAAAATCATCTGGCCAGTGGGAGGCACACTTGTGCGTGAAGCTGAGCTGGGTGACGGCTCACGTGCCTGCAGAGGGCTCTGCATGCCAGCCGTGGCGCCCGTGCCATAGGTTCGTCGTTACGGTTCTACGCTATTCTGAAAACTTAGAAAGCCTTTAAATGTAGAACAGTATGGAAGATAAAATGGAGAATTACAGATTTTTTAAAAAAAACACAAAATCATTTGATAGCTTTTGAGCCCAGACTGGATCATCAAAATACTAAGTTCTATATAGGAAGTCTTTGACTTATAGCAGTTCATTTAGTCATCGTTCAAAGTTGCAACGGCACTGAAAAAGTGATTTATGACCATTTTTCACACTTAGGACCTTTAAAGCATCCCCATAATCATGTGGTTCAAAATTCAGATGCTTGGCAAATGACTCATACTTATGACTGTTGCTGTGCCCCAAAGTCATGTGACCATCTTTTGCAACTTTCTGACAAGCAAAGTCAATGCGGAAGCCAGATTCACTTAACAACCGTGTTGCTAACTTATCAAGTGCAGTGATTCACTTAACAATTGTGGCAAAGAAGGTTGTAAAATGGAGCAAAACTAACTTAACAAATGTCTCACTTAACAACAGAAATTTTGGGCTCAATTGCGGTTGTAAGTCAAGAACTACCTGTAGTTACTAGTTAAAACTTGGATGAAAAACTATCAGAGAATCCCTAGTAATAGATTAAATTAGAAAGCTGAAGAACAACCTAAAAAAGGCAAAACATTTTAGTCCAGACTCCTTAAACCAGGGATGAAATCCACGCCTGGAAATTTTCTATATTACTTGTTTGACTTTGATGCAAATAATGTGTGCCAACACCTATTTTCCTGATGTTATTTATCTGTGAGGCAAGGATAGTTATGATTCCTCTGGATCTGCATTGTGTTATATATCATCATTTAAATTCATGGGCCTTGTTTTAAAATTTAGAAATGTCTTTGAATATTTCTTCTTTTCCATTCATTATTTGATCTCAAACTAGTAGGAAAGTACTGGCAAGCTGGAGATGCTTACCTGGTTTTTTTTCCCTTGTTCTCTCACTACAGTATATACATACACAATTGCACACCAGTGATAACCATACAATATTTTTTTTTAAACCGGGGTGGCACAGTGGTTAGAGTACAGCACTGCAGGCTACTTCAGCTAACTGCAGCTCAGCAGTTCAAATCTCACCACCAGCTCAAGGTTGACTCAGCCTTCCATCCTTCCAAGGTGGTTAATGAGGACCCAGACTGTTAGGGGCAATATGCTGCTTTTACTGTATAAAACTGCTTAGAGAGAGCTGTGAAAGCACCATGAAGTGGTATATAAGTCTAAATGCTATTGCTATTAAAACCTATATTCTTCAGTAGCTACAGACGCTTGTGTGTTCTTACTGGGATTTTCAAAAAATCAGCACAACATAAAAACTAACATTTTACACTGTACATTGGAACTCATTGGACTCCAGTAAAATGAAGCAACAAAAATGCACTGGATTCCACTATAGGGTGATGTGCCAACACAAGTAAGCTGCGTAAGAATGCAATTTAAACATGTTTGTCCACATGTAGCTACATGACTTAAAGCAAATGAAACAGCAGTGGCAATAAAATTTTCATTTGTCTTACAAATGCTATAGTGCAAACAGTCCTGAACCAGGAGTGGATTCCACTTATCTTTGCCACTGGTTCGCATCGCGACATTTCGTTCATTCATTCTATGAATTTTTCTGAAATTCTTCTGGTAATATTTGTTTTAATATCACACCTATGAATACAATGCTGGAAGGCCAACATGCAAATTTTCTAATGCTGTAGTATCCATTTGTACTGCAACAAACTGAAGTAGCTCTGGATGATTATGACATTTTTTAAAAATAAAATCCAGACATTAACAGTCTAACATGAAAATTAGAGAAACTTATTTTCAATAAATGCAAACAATCCTGAAACACAACTGTTTCAAAATCACTACACTCCTGCTTTCTGCATAGCAGAATACAGAAAAATAAGACACTACTAGATTCACTAGGTTCCCACAGAAAAGAGTTACCAACAGCTTACCTATTTACATTTTAGCAAATCAGAATTATACAATGATTATTAAATAAGTACTGACAGTTTACATCTGTCCTTCTAATACAGCTTAGATTTATGCTCCCATGATTTCCAGCTGCGCACCTTTATTGGGAATTCCAAGGGTTAGACCCAAATGTAATCTGGATAGGAAGGGAGGAAAATCTGATTTACTGGGAAAAAAAGACTTGTATAAATCAGGCCTAAGATTCGATGTAATTTTAAAGTCAGCACTCCAACTTTTACAGGATTAATAAACATCCAGAAAATTCTAGTTTTTCGTTATTTTTTGTTTTTGCATTTCTATTCTATATCATTGCTTATTATTAAGATCCCAGAGCACTATCACATGACACACAAACACAGTATGTCCACCCTAAATTTCTAGATATTATGTAAAAATATAAAATCACGACTCTTCACGAACAGCAGACATGCGTGCAGCATTATTGAAATAATTTTAGTTTTGCAAAACTGTACAGAGATATTCCCAATTCCTGTAAAATCTTATAGCTTAATGTATATGGCGAACAGATTAAAAAAAATACCAGGGACCCACGAAAAATACTACCACTTATATGAAGAAATTGGGGGGGAAATACCTTCTCGGAACTGGAGAAAAAACAGCAAGAAAGAAATTTAGTAACGTTGACCACGAGGTCACAAATTAATCTCCTATCTCATCAAGCAGACAATTACATACTTTTAAAAAACATCATATTAATGTGTTAGGGTTCCCCCCCCCCTTTCTTTCTCTCCCCACCAAATCGAAAACTTACTTTTTGGCGGAGAACTTTTAAGCAGCGAGCATACAGTTCCCCACCAGCGTATGCTAAAAACTACTTCTCCCAGAATGCTGCAGCCCTGTTTCAGTATTCTTTAACCCTTCTCAGGGAAGGAGAAATAGAACTGCTTTGATAATGACAGAGGTATACTGTATATTAAGCCTGAAAACTGGAGTTGAATATAGAGGAATCTAATCTAAACAATTAGATTAATAGATTAATTAATTAAACAACAAGATAGTGCTTACAAGTGTATTTGCATCGGAGGATACTTGCTATTATAGCAAACGTTCAGCGTAGCAAAGGGAGCAAATAGGAAGAGCAGTTAGACTTACAATCCATGAAGTATATAGTGCTTTACTTCTGAGCACTTAGTGCTTCTAAGCGGTTTACATAGTTAGCATATTACCCCCAACAATCTGGGTTTTCATTTGACTGACCTTGGAAAGATGGGAGGTACATACTATATCATGAGAAATATATTTCAAAACTGCATTGTACAGTATTTGTAGTATTTTTCACTGAAACTTTGGTTGAAACATTATTAAATCCCTGTTGGGTTTTAAAATTATATATAAGTGCAAAGAGTCCAGAAATTTACCTCAAACCAGTGGTTCTCAACCTGGGGGTTGGGACTCCTTTGGGAGTCGAAGGGCCATTTCACAGAGGTTGCCTAAGACCACTGGAAAAGACAAATTCCCCATGGTGTTAGGAACTAAAGCTTCTATTCTGAACCTTGGAATATACTTTTACAATCCGACCAATCAGGCGTTTACAGTAGGAGTGTCCCTCTGCCCTGCCTGCCAATCAGCTTAAAGCTCTGTTGGAAGAATTGGCACTAGACTTATGGTTGGGGGTCACCACAACATGAGGAACTGTACAGTATTAGGGGATCACGGCATTAGAAAGGTTGACAACCACTGCCTTAAACCATAAATAATTAATAAATGTTAATGCTTCTCCTGGGAGGCGCGTAGTCCTCCTCGCTGCCTCAGAGTCCCTCTTTTTTTTAAAAAAGCCTTAAAGTTTTGGATTTTTTTGATTCCCCTCACCTCACCTTCTTCCTTAGGCAGTGACTGTCCTCCTCTTCTTCCTCCTCCACCTCCCACCCAAATTAAGAGCTTTTATTTTTTTCCTAATGGGTTTGCTCTTATTTGCTTTTACATTGATATCTATGGGAAAAATTGCTTCTACTTAAAAACTTTTCTACTTAAGAACCTGGTCAATGAATTAAGTTCTTAAGTAGAGATATCACTGTAATATTTTGCATATATTTATTATTATTATTATTTGCTTGTAAGACATTTTGTTGTTTGGTTTCTAATGTCCTAAGGCTTTATTGGCCAAGTGTGATTGGATACACAATAAACAAGACAAATTGGAGAATTTGTCTCAATGCATCAGTTCTTAGTGTACATATAAATGAGGTAATATAAACACATACAAACCTACAAATAACATGTTCATATAAATAACAAAAATATAATTTTATTAGCCTAGTGTGATTGGACACACAAGGAATTTGTCTTGGTTCACATACTCTCAGTGTACATAAAGAAAATATAAATTTGTCAAGAATTACAAGGCACAACACTTAATGATAGTCCGGGCACATAAAAGCAATCAAATCATATTAGGAACCAGTCAATATAAATTGTAAGGATACAAGCCATAAAGTCACATAGTAATTTGTGGGAGGAAATGGGTGATGGGAACAATGAGAAGATTAATATTAGCGCAGACTTAGGAAATAGTTTGACAGTGTTGATAGTCAAACAAGTCTTCGGAGAGGGGCGGCATACAAATCTAAATAATAAATAAATAAATAAATAAATAAATAAATAAATAGTGTTGAGGGAATTATTTGTTTAGCAAATAACAAGATAATATCATAAGATACCAACAGGAGAAGGTAGTAGAAAATATGATACAATATAGCCATATTACATGAGTAATATCCTTTGACAGTATTGTGATAATTCAGCAGAATGATGGTACAAATTAAAATACTATCTTGGTGTCTACGAGGGTCGTCCAGAAGTAATTCACTTTTTTTTTCTCAGCCTACATTAATGGTACGAATGCAAAACTTTAGATATACATTATTTCAATTTTCAGGAGTGCGCATGTAAATTTTAATTTCTTCAGACATATAGCATAGCTTCAGCAGTGTTTTAAAATGGTGTCTGTATGTGATGTACGTTACAAGCAGCACGTAGTCATTTAATTTCTCACTGCGGAGAAAAAAACTGTTGGGAACATTCACAAACATTTGTGTACAGTTTATGGAGAATCTGCAGTTGACAAAAATACGGTTAGTTGCTGGGCACAGAGGTGAGGCCATTAGAAGATGATTTGGCAGAGCTCCATGGCTTCATGACCAAAACAAGGAGTGGTACCAACAGGGCATACATGCCCTTGTGTCTCGTTGGAGGAAAGCTGTAGAATAGGACGGTGGTTACATGGAAAAATAGGGAGTGTAGAAGAAACATCATTCTTCCTTGTGTGTAATTTCATTGTGTTCAAAAAATAATTGTTGAAGAAAAAAATGTAGTGCATTACATTCTGGGCAATTCTGGTAGTTGTTTTGCATGGAATATTCTATAATGGCATCCTGAGGAGAGGAGTTGAAACAGTTTATGTCCAGGATGTGACAGGTCTGTAGATATTATCCCAGCCCTCTTTCAGTCCCATGCAATATTCAGTCTTGAATGGAAGGCAGGCTGGTTGTAACTGTTTTTTCTGCAGTCCTATCTGTTTAAGTCTGTACCTGTCCTTTTTTTGGTGGCTGTAACAAACTAGAGTTATAAATGACAGACTCAAATCATTCCTCTGTAGAACAGTATCAACAGCTCCTGGGCAGTCTGAACTTTCTGAGTTGATGCAGAAGAACATTCTTTATTTTGCTTATTTAATTAGAGTTCTAATGTTAGATATTCAAGTGCTGGGAGAGTATAGAACCCAGAAATTTGAAGGTCAATTCTGTTGATACTGTGTTGTCTAATATTGTAAGACATGGTAGAATAGAAGAATCCCTCCTAAAACCCACTCTGCACAGTTTAAAATGTGTTCAGTGCAATTGTCCTGGCTGCACCATTGCTGGAACAGCCACAATTTTACCTTGGATACATATATGTTATTTTAAAAGATAAATCTTACAGTTAGTTCTTACATTATTATATTTTTGAATATCATAATCTAAGCTTAGTTATGGGGCATCAGCCAAAAATAGAAGTCTTGTTTAATCAAGACAGCAAGTTACCCAATCTAGGACTCTTATCAGCAATCAAGAATTAAGAAAGTTCTTAAGCATGAACAGGGAATTAATACCTTCCACTTTTATTCTTCTTAATGTGTTATTCAATGTATACTGCTCAAAAAAATAAAGGGAACACTTAAACAACACAATATAACTCCAAGTAAACCAAACTTCTGTGAAATCAAACTGTCCACTTAGGATGCAATACTGATTGACAATCAATTTCACATGTTGCCAGCACATTCAACTTTGTACAGAATAAAGTATTCAATGAGAATATTTCATTCATCCAGATCTAGGATGTATCCTTTGAGTGTTCCCTTTATTTTTTTGAGCAGTGTATATTTCTATTTTTTTCAGACTAGGAGTCATTAGTAGTCTTTTTCTCCATTACATTTTCTAATCTCATTTTGAAATAATCTAAACTGGTAGTCATCATAACTGATAGTAGCAAATTACTGCTCAACTATCTACGAAAATTGTAGTAACAATATTTTGGATTCAATGTGAAACAGGTTCTTTGGAACATGCAAAAGTGCATATGGATAAGTGCACCAGTGTCTTCCGTCCCGTCCTAATGTTTCTCTTTTACTAGTATCATGTATATAAATATTATATTTATATAGTATTGATATACCATCAATATTTTTATTTATTTGTTTGTTTGTCAAGTACCTATTGGCGGCATACCAAGATATAATATTTATATTCCTGATACTAGTAAAAGAGAAACATTAAGACAGGGGATGGAAGGCACTGTGGTGCACTTATGCACACCCCTTACTGACCTCTTAGGAATCGGGAGAGGTCAACAGTGGATGGTCTAAGGGTAAAGTTTTGGAGGTTAGGTGATGATACTAGTAGTGAGTTCCATGCATCAACTACATACTTGATAAAACAAATAAATAAAAATAAGTGAAAATGCACCTAGCTGCTTTAATGATGCAGATGCTACATTTGGACTAACATTTCAAAGCAACTTTCTAAAATCAAACCAAAGCATTGCAGATTTGTGTATTCTCTACAATGGTTTTGATAGGTTCCCAAGAGATGCCTACAGAAACAATTGTTTCAAAGATTTTTTTAGAATGCCCAACGTTGTGTTGTTTTCTTACCACAGGCACTATGGCTTTTAAAAACATCTCTTCTTCCCCAATTATAGCTCTAAGTAACCATTTAATTCAATGAAAATGCTCCTGACATTTCCTTTGTATATAGTTATTATATGATACTACGGACTCCGTAGTATCATCCCCTAACTCCCAACGTTTTACCCTTAGACTGTCCACGGTTGACCTCTCCAGATTCCTAAGAGGTCAGTAAGGGGCCTGCATAGGTGCACAAGACTGCCTCTGTCCTATTGTCTCTCCTATATCCCATATATCTTCTCTTCTATCCCTGTATCTTTCTTCTATTCTCTCATTGATTATTTTATTCTATACTCTCTTCTATTCTTTCTCTAATTCTATTTCCTGGAAGGTGTCCTCTATTACCTTTTGTATTATTGTGTATTGGACAAAATAAATAAATAAATAAAAATAAATAAATGCAATATGCTAAAATTAGTGTTGCTTTTGTGGTTCACTTTCTTACGTGAAGTCGGTTTCTCCCTTAGTTTCTCGGAACATCAAAATGACAAAATGTGCACAAGAATTCCGCGACGTCGCATTGAATTACCAATGACGCTCTTCATTTGTCCCCTTCCCTGACTTATACTTATTCAGTTAACCATCTTGTGATGCGATAATTTGGCTTGCACGTTTAAAATGGCGCTTTAGGGATTGCTACCGATTGCCTTCAAGTTGCTGCGCACCGAAGATTCAGCGGAGAAACTATGCAGCTGTGTAAATGTAACGCACTTTTTTCAGAATGTGCATGTCATGTCGGTGTGGGGCCATGGCAAGCAGTCCACCATACCGGGCTGGTTTCAAATGTTTTGGGGAACTTCGTCCCCTTCCCGGGCCATATAACCAGCCGTTCTATTCCCCCCACCCCCGCCGCCCCCCAGCCATACAAGCTCCCACTTCCTCGGCGAGCCGCGCGCTCGTGACTCCCAGCGATAAGCAGTCAGCTCGCTGTGAAGCGCAGCCGCAATATGGCCGCTGTGCGCAGCGAGGCAACGGCAAAACTAAGCTCTTCCAGCCACGAGCACTGCCCGGCATAAACCTTTGGGACGGTGTGTGTGTGTTGGTGGGACCGTTTATTTCACTCCAGGTTTAAAGCTGAGGGAGCGTCCACGAAGTGACTTACACCCTCATAAAAATAATTTTAACCTAAGAAGTCGTCGTTATAATCTTCCATACGTTCTCACTTCCTAATACTGTATATATTTCCCACGGAACAATGACTAGCGGTTGCCACAAATAAAAAAAAAGAGAGAAAACGGCAACGTCTGAAGGGAAATCGGCCGTTCAGAACTCTATGGCTAACATCGAGGGCAAGAGCGTCCCCACACAGACGCCTTTAGTCCCCACCTCCGGCCTCAAAGCGAGCAATCAGAGCACGCAGAACTTTAAGAAGGAAGAGGTAGGAAAGAGCTGCATCTTCTTCCGGCTTTGCATTGTAGAGCGCAGGCGGATCTGCGTCTCGAGGAGAGAGAGAGTCTGAGTGAGGCTTGTGCCGCGCAAGGCTGTCATGGCGACTAACATCGAGCAAATTTTTCGGTCTTTCGTCGTTACCAAGTTCCGGGAGATCCAGGAGCAGCAGTTCGGCAGGTAAATCGTGAGCGGGCGGTGGCCTTTATATTGCCTTGGAAGCAGATAGAGTCGGGCAGTTGGGTACGCGGAGTAACGGATGAAGCGGATGGAGTGGGGGAGGGGTTGGCCGAGAGACCGGAAGGGACACCGAGGGGGGACACAGCTGTGCGGGAATGAGGCCGAGGGCAAATTTAGTCAGGAGTATCGATTTGAATTGGTCCCGGAGAGAAATTGGATCTCCCAAAGATAGAAAGGGCGAGGAAGGCCGGGGTTGAAAGAGAGAAGCCGACATATGCGGCCCGGTAGTCGGATTGGCGTCGCAAAGAATGTCGATCCTTCGTTATTTTGAGCTTTCGAAATCGGATCGTTGGAAATATTCAGTGGGCTTCAGAGCTTGAAAGCGAATTTTCAACCTTGGGGACTATCTAATTGCTTCGTACCGCCTCCCGCAATTTACTGTAGATCATCGAGTGTTTTAAAAAGTTGACGTGTTCAAGGAAGATGCTTATTTTAGTATCCTTTCTCAGGAATGAGAAAGGGACGAGAATTACATGAAAATACACTGATAAATGGCAGTTTACTGTTCGTAGAAAATTGTAGAATCTAACTTTGAAAACCTACCTTTACATCAATTTGCCAAGAATGTCTTTTTGAATATTGTTTTTTGAATGTGTGATTATTTGAAAATGAAATTAAACCTTTAAAAATGGTTATGAAACTATACCATGTTGAAGAATATCAACGAAAGATTATCCAACTTAATTTTACCTATTGGATTACTTACAATATTTATAATAGATGATTCTTTATTGAGGAAACTATATTTACTCGATAATCATAGACTCAGTGCTGGCTCCTGGTGTCTGACTGGACAAGTCCTTGAGACAAGAATGCAGAAGTGGCTTGCCATTGCCATCTTTCTAGGAGTGGAGGTCCCAAGCCATTCAGCTTCCTTTCATGCCTAAGGCAGGACTAGAACTCAGTCTTCTGGTTTCTAGCTTGGTGCCTTAACCACTAGACCAAATTTGCCTCTATTGTTATTTATTTACTTGTCCTTATATTCATTGTTACTATATATGATACTGATGTAGACATATCTGTGGCAGCACCGGCTCTCTGGAACCAACTCCCCCAGGAGATTAGAACTGCCCCTACTCTTCCTGCCTTCCGTAAACTCCTTAAAACCCACCTTTGCCGTCAGGCATGGGGGAATTGAAACATCTCCCCCTGGGCATGTTTAATTTATACATGGTATGCTTGTGTGTGTGTCTGTTAGTATATGGGGTTTTTAAATCTTTAAATATTTTAAACTTACTCGGATTATTTATGAATTTTTTTACTCTGTTGTGAGCCGCCCCGAGTCTTCGGAGAGGGGCGGCATACAAATCTAAATAATAAATAAATAAGATAGATAATAGGAATTTCTTTGGTTACGATAATTGTTAACACCAAATTCTTATTATAAAATACCACCTATCAGAAGAAAGTATTTTGAATACATGAGGGTTTTGGCAAGAAGATATGTCAATAAACTAGTATAAAGGCTATAGATATTCTTTAAATTTTATAATTTGGCAATGGCAACAAAAGATGCAAATTGGAAGTGCAATGAACAAATGTTTACATTTTAATAGTTGTTGTGTCTATAATTTTTAGCTTAAATGTAAATATGTTCTAGGTTTTAGAGTCAGTTTTACTACCTAAATCAGCATCCTATGTGTGAATGAAGAACTGATATTGAGATTTCTGCTGTAAGGGGTTCCATTAAAATAATATAAACTTTCAAAGAATGTGAGCTTGCAGAGTGAAGTCATTGTAGCATATATTTGTGAAAATAGATTTTCAGTATTGTAGCCAGGAACAATTACTGAAATAGGATGAATGATGAAGCAAATCTAAAACTTTATTGTTGTTGTTGTTGTTAAAAAATTGCACTCCATGCACCTGGTGACTATGCATTCCATTAAAATTTATAACCAATGTATGTCAGGGGAAATAAATTAAAAATAGCCTGGGTTTTTTCCTTTTTAAATGAGGTATCCTTTATTAAAAGGATCTAGTCCCGAGTCTACGGAGAGGGACGGCATACAAATCCAATAAATAAATAAATAAATAAATAAATAAAACACTTACCATAGTTCATCTTGAAAACACTGTCTGATGCCGTTAACTTTTAATGTTAGTAGACATTTATCTTCATAGATTTGAAGAGCATCAGTGCCTTTGAATTAGTATCCCAGCTGTGTTCAAATTCCATTGAACATATGCATTGAGATGCTTGCCAATATACAGAATAATTCTTATAAATATTCCTTTCATTTTCATGAAACAAATAAATGTAGCTTAAGTTTACTTTAGTTAGGGTAAAAATAACCAGATTGTATCTGATTATTTTTACCCTAACTGAAGTAAACTTGAGCTATATTTGGGCTAATATTATGCAGGCTTTATTATAGATGCTTTTGCTTTGTTGTGAATTTCACTATGAAAATATTTTTATATTTATACATTTTTTGTCTAAATTGTGTAAATTGTTGCACTACTAAACATACAGAGTACATTTGACTGTATATTCCCGAAATATGTCTGATCTTGAGATTTTTTAATTTTTTTTCTTGATTAGTGGAAAGCTAGGAAATCAACACAATGGTGAAATAAACACATCTGGACAAGTAAACTCCTCAGAGGATACAATTCAATCTATAGAAAGTCTTCAAAATGATCCACTAGTGCAAAAGATAGAACAAGTATTATCAGAAGTATTGGGTACTGAGCCACGGTACAAATCAGGTATATTAAAAAACATTCTAAGATCAGTTTATGGTTTTGTTTATATCTATGTCTTTAAAAATAGATAATGCTTGCAAAATAGTATGTCATCTGCAGAAGCCATATATTTAATATAGCCTTCTGGAAAAGAATAACATACTATTTTTCAAAATGTGTTGTTTATACTGTTTTCTCTACCATTTGCTGTGTCTGGATGGATTGAACTGATATTTGGAGAAATCAGTTTTGTAATTAAGGTGGCATAAGTATAAATGTTTATTTAATGTGTTCTAAAGCAATATTTTAAATTGTAATAGTTTATAATAGAGGTAATCTGAATGCAGTTCTATCCTATAAAGTTGAAGAAAGATTTTGCTTTCAAACAATTTACCTATTGTTGTTATAGGATTACCCTCCCCTTTGTTTGGAAAAAAAATACTTTTTTTAAAATTTGGGCATAGAGAGCAAAATATTTGAATTATTCTGTCCACAAAAGATACTATTTCCATTAATATGTCATGTGTAGAACTGTTGACTTCTTTTTCAACAAAGTACGATATCTTGGTTTTCTGATAATTAATAAGCAGCATTTCATCTTTACAAAAGGCCAATAGGGACTTCTGTGCTTTTGTAATATCCACATATTGCTGCACAACCGGATATGTTAAAATTGGAGCCAAGATTAATATTCAGGTTAGAAAGAGTATGTTTTAATTAATATATAAATGAAAAAAATGAGTAAAATTGCCCCTATGTTATGGTGAAGATACACCCCACCCCCCAAATTAACCTAAGGCATAAGTGAATATAATATAAAAGAATCAGTAGATACAGGTAGTCCTTGACTGACAACGGTTTAGTTAGTGACCATTTGAAGTTACAAAAGCAATGAAAAAAGGGACTTTTTTCAAACTTTTTCATGCTTTATGACTGTTCATAAATTTTTGTTGCAGCATCGCATGGTCACATGGTCAAAATTCAGCCACTTGGCAACTGAATCACTTGTGAAGGTTGCAGTATCTTTAGGTCATGTGATCAACCTTCACAACTTTCTGATAAGCAAAGCTAATTGGAAAACCAGATTCATTTACTAACCATGTTACTAAAAAATTTCAGTGATTCACTTAAGTATGACAAGAAAAATTGTAAAATGGGGCAAAATTCACTTAACAACTTTCTCACTTAGCAACAGAAATTTTGAGCTTAATTGTGATCTAATGTTGAGGGCTACCTGTATAGAACCTTAGCTGTTTGGAAATTCATGGTAGACATATCAGTATTCCTAATAATAGTGACTTATTGACACTTATTACTTGACAATTCCAGCAAATATAGCTAAAAAACTGCTTCTTGGTTAGACTTGTAAAATTTAGCCTTTGATGTTCGTACAACTTTATGTCTGTTTTTATTTTAAATTTTAATCAAAATATCTTTTTAAAGGAGATGGAGATGATGTCGAAAGGAATAGTTCACGCTCTATTAAGAGAGGCTTATCTGAAGACGTACAAGATGAAATTCCAAGGAAAAAGTCTAAGAAGGACAAGAAACATAAAGATAAAAAGAAAAAGAAAAAACGAAAGAAGGAAAAAAAAGAGAAGAAATATAAAAAACATGCCAAAGAAACAGATGTTCAGCAAAAAGAATGTGGAGATATGCAACTTATTTCTCATTCAAATCTCGAAAATTCAGGTTCTCTCTTAAGTGCAGAAAATGATATAGATACACATACTGAGTCTACCTTGAAAGATGTTTCTACTTCGATTAATGAAAAAACTGTGTGTGAAAATCTAAACTCAACTATGTTAAATAATATTACTTCAGATGGCAGCAAACTTGATATATCTGAAGAAGATTCTACTTTGCTAAATATTCAGGTGGTCAATGAAGTCAAGCTTACAAATGAAACAGAATTGGAGGATGACAGTTACCATCCTAATGTAACTGTAAATATATGCCCAGAGGATAAACATTTAAGTGATGCTATTTGCACGGTTGCAGAAAGAGTGTCCGATATAGATGAAGTAGAGCAAGCTGAGTTAATGTTGGAGACAACAGATCAAGAAAGCATTCCCAAAAGCAGTCCATTTCGTGTACAAGGTGAGCCAGAACATTTGGAAACCAGGCTGGAATCTACTGCTATGGAAGTAACATGTGTAAGTTCAGTTGCAGAGCCCGTGGCTTCAAAAAATTTGAAAGAAACAGTATCCACGTCTTTTCAACCAACTGACTCTAAATTTATGGCTCTGCCTTTGGAATCAAATACAGAAGCTAAAGATTCAGTAACAACATTAGGATTTTTAGCTATGGTGGTAGGAAAAGATTTTGAAGCAACTTCAGAATTTTTAAATACTGCAAAAGTGAAAGCTTCAGAAAGAAGTCCTATGCATTCTAGTAGAAAAGATGATTCAATGAATGATTCTGAGAAAACTGTCACAATGAAAGATTTGCACAAACCACAACAGTTTGGTACAGAACAGAAAGATTTAGAAACTGCTCCAGAACCTGTCCATACAGTCCCTGAAAAAGATCCTGAGCTAGCTGTGGTAGTTCAGCTGAAATCTCAGCAAGAAGTTTCAGAATTTGATATACAAAAATATAATTCACCAAACCTTGGTACAGAGGTTCCAAAAGAGATGAAAGAATTAGGAGAAACTTCTTCCTTCATGACAGTACTGAGTGAATCAGAAATAAATGCAGGATATCTTCCAATCCAAAAAGATGCCATAGATTTACAAAGAATACCACTGTTAGAAGACATGACTAGAATAGATTCAGAAGAACACCTCTCAGTTGTAGTATTGGAAAAAACAAATTTAGAAGTTAATTTTGATTTAATAGAAACTGACACAAAATGTTTAAAAGCAAAATCTGATGGTGTAACAGAATCAGAAAATTGGAAATCTGCTCCAGAATCTTCTAAAGCAAAGAATTTAGAATGCATCCAGGAATTTGAGAAGGCTGAACAGATTAATTATTTGGAAACTTCATTAGAAACTGTAATAGAAAGTAGAGGAAACTCTAGAGACACTCAACATTCTCTGGCATTGTTTAATCTGAAAGGTCCTGAAAATGCTTCTCAACTAAAAGACAGTGTTTCAGAAACAACAATACAAACAGAGATTGGGAAAATACAAAATCTGGAAAGTTCAAAATATGTAGATCTAAAAAATAAAGAAAACAAGAATGCAGAGAAGTTGAAAAATGTTCCAGAATCTTTGATGCTTGCAAACAATTTAGAAAAGTCCTCTTCAGAGTTGCAATGCATAGAAGAAATTAAAATAGTTAAGGAAACTTCACAATCTTCTGTGGAGGCATACAAAAAAGATTTCAAAACTGGTCTTGAACCTGAACAGAGTGATGTGGATGCTGGTTCAGGATCCCTGCAGATGATATTTGCAAACTATTCAGAACATAATCAAGACCTTACTACAGAAACTGAAGGCATGGAGTTGAAAAATTCAGATGCAGTTTTGAAATCATTGCATAAGTTGAATTCTGACAATTTTGAACCACGTGCCAAGGAAATCAGATCTGTTAAAAGTACAGAATCTGAAGCAGTGACTGAAGCAAATGACTTACAAGTAAACTTAAAACCATTGCAAAAACATGTAAAAAATGTAGAAACTGCATCAAAATCAGTTGCACTACCATCTGTGACATACATGGAGACACTTGAAGGTACTTCCAATAGGAAGCAAAGTCAAACCGAATCTCATTTTGTGCAAGAAGTAGAACATAAATGTTTTGATTCTACTGTAAAGAAAAATCAGAGTGTAGATACAACAGATTTGGGACTCATATCAAGAAGTAAGGAACTAATTGAAACAAACTCCAGTAAAATAGGAGAAAGTGAATCATTAGGTAAGAGTCAAGGTCCATTATTCATTTCAAAATCATTGCATGAAATTGATGTAATAAGTTCAGAAAAAGGTAATACAGAATTTAAAGGAATAGCAGTAGTACAAGACTTAAAAGAACCAGGAAAATCTTTGGCTACTGCAATTGATCCTAAGGATTTTTTTAAATTGAAGAATTTAGTATTAGTTGAATCAAAAGATGATTTTTCACTTGGCACTACTGTGAAACAATTTGAATCAGTTTCAGAATCCCTTGAACAAAGTCAAGAACTATTAGAGCACACAAAGACACAAATTAGAAAAGAATGTTTAGATTCTGTGCCTGATTTAGGTGCAACAACAAGTTCAGAGATTCTGTATACAGATGAATTTAATATTCAGGAGAACAAGAAATTGGAAAAAAAAATAGAAACTGCTAGATTAATGGAAGCACCAAAACCTCTACAATTGTCAGAGAGAGATCTGATTGTTTGTACCTCTGATTCTGGAACTAAAGTTTCAGATTATGGTCCAGAAACTGTGTACTTGGCAAAAACAAATTCAGAGACCATCCCAAAGTCTTATGAAATTCAAATGAAAGATTCAAAAACTTCAGAATCTAAAACCATAAATGTAGAAGACTTGAACATTGATTCCGAACAATTGCTTAAATCAGGTGTAGAAACTAAAGGATACATTCCAGGATGTAAATCAGTGATATCACTAGATAGCGTGGAATTGACGGTAGAATCTCCCAGTAAAAATGTAATGCTTCCAGAATCAAACAGTATAACAAAATTGCAAAACTCAAATGCAACACTCAGAAGTGAAGGATTGACATATGAACATTTGAAAACACCTCCAGCACCTGTATGCATAATGGAAACTGAAGATCTGGAAATACTCCCCAAGTCTAAAGAATTGGACGTAACAGAAAAGCAAGATGTTATAACATCTCTGTTTGCTTCAGTGGAACCTACAGATGTATCCAAAGAAAATTCTGAACATAATTACAGAACAGATATGAAAAAGACAGAACTAAGTGAGTTCATGGGTAAAGAAAAGATAAACGATGAACCTGTCCAGCCATCTAATGAAAATGATGCAAATGCTTCAAATCATGGTGTAAGGGTACAAATTATAGAAGTAGGACTGTCAGTGGTCGACAAAAAAAGTGTTTCTGGAATAGCTTCAAAATCAGGTACAGAATTATTAAAATGTTCTGAAATTTCTGAAACTATCATAGGTCAAGAGAGAGAGAAGCTTGATACAACTCTGCCTGAATTTATGGTGGATGTCCAAGATTTGAAAGAAAGCTCTACTGTTTTAGATACAAGAGAGATGAAAAATTTAAAAGCTAGTAGTCAGAGAGAAGAATATACTAAGTCTCTCTATGTATTAGAATCCACAGATGCAGCTGATGTTTCACAGTCTGGGTCTAAAGATGAACCAAAAGGTTTAAGAGCAACAATGACATATGAAAGACTATCGGAAATAAAAGATCCAGTGGACACTTCAATGCAGTTAAAGAAACCAGAGTTAACTTCTTCAGAATCTCTTTCTATATTGGAAGTAAGTGACAATTCAAAAATCCCAGAGCTCAAAACTGCTCAAACATATTTAGGAGTAACTGGTTTCAAATCTTCTGACACATCTGTGGATAGTGGTCCATTAGAAATCATTGGCTCTGACTCACAAATACAACAAGAAAAAATTTTGGAAGTAAAAAATTTGGAATCTGCTTCAGAAATTAAATATGGGCTAGGAACACATCCATTCAAAATTGCTTCAGAATCTGAAAAAGTGACACAAGACCAACTTTCAAAAGCTATTTCAAACATATTATCTTCAGGCAACCTGGAAAACCTAGAACAAATTTTGAAATATAGACGTGATCAGGAAATAAAAGATTTAGTGTCTCCCCAATCTGATACCACAGTGGCCAAAGATTTAAAAGGAAGTCTTACATATGAAGAAATAATAGGTATTTCACAGATGACTACTCAAATTTCCAAAGTTAGAGATACTGAATCAAATATATCAGCTACAGTTCCAGAAACAACTGAAAAATGTTCTGAAATATTTCAGGAAAGTATAACTATGTCAGATATACAGACTACAAATGCAAATGTAGAACTAGACAATTTAATTAAAAAGTCATCTGACATTTCTACAGATATTAATAAATCAAAATCAAATTCAGGACTTACTGATATAATGGAATTGAAATGTAACAGTGCTTCAGAATCAGTACACAGGAAAGAACTGGAAGATTTAGAAACAGTTACTGTATGCAAGTCTGTCATTGAAATTAAAAACCTCCAAGCTGCACAAAATTTAGAGAAAAAGCAAATGGGTTTTCAGGAACTCTCAAAATCAGTATTACCTTTAAACACTCAGAATTTGGAAAGAAATTCAAGTTTACCACAACAAAAGATATTAGAAACATCACTAGAACCTGTTAAAGATTTTGTATCAGTTTCTGAATGTTCAAGTACAAAGGATATTGAACAGAATTTAAAAAGTGGATTTGTGGCAGAAGAAAAAGCTCAGGAATCCACTGTAGAACATGTGATTTTAACGCAAGATAAGAGTGCAGAAATAATTCCACAGGTCACTTTGGAAATGAAAGATTCAGAAACAACATTAGAATCTGTAAGTGTGGCAAACGAAAAAGACTTAGCTGTACAAATTTCTTCTAAGGAGCAAACAACTCTAAAACCTCTCTGCATATCAACAGAAGGCAATGTGGAAGTAAATCAACTGGAAACCATTGTGCTGGGAGATTCAGTAGAAGCTGTAAAGCCTGTGCACTTACCAGAGAAAGAAGTCATCAAAGTGGGAGAGTGCATTGAGACAAAAGATTCAGGAATAGCTGTTGAATCTGAGGTTATAAAGGATAAAGACTTGGAAGTTTCTCTTCAGGACTCTTCAAAATATCAGGATTCAGATGCTACTCTGAATTCTTCAGATATAATAAAGGAAAGTGAAGAGAGTAATTTAAAAGACAAAAAAAGTGAAAAAATAAGTAGCAAAAGCAAAGATAAAAGTAAAAGTGGAAAAAAAACAAAAAAAAGCAGATCAAAATCTCCTTCCAAGTCAAAGAAACGTAAAAAGAAATCTAGATCACGTTCTACCTCTAGACAACTGTCTAGAAGAGCACGTTCTAGGAGCAAAAATGATTCCAGTTCCAAGAGAAAGCACTCCACTTCACGTCGTAAATCTAGATCCAAATCTGTTGATAAAAAAGAAGAAAAAGAATCTACATTAAGATCTAGACGAAGACGTTCACGAACTTCTGATCGTCTTAAATCTAGATCTAAATCTCCTGATAGACGAGAAATTTTAATAAGATCAAGACGTAGACGATCCAGATCATCTGATCGCAAGTCTAGATCCAGATCAGTTGAAAAAAGAGAATCAGCTAGGAGAAGACGAAGGTTATCCAGGTCTTCTGACAATCACAGATCTAGATCTAGATCAGTTGATAGAAGAGAGACTTTGATAAGAACAAGGAGGAAGCGCTCTAGATCTTCTGAACAGCATAAATCTAGATCACAATCAAGTGATAAAAGAGAGATTTCTGTAAGAACAAGGCGAAGGCGATCTCTGTCCTCTGATCGTTGTAGATCTAGATCCAAATCTTTTGATAGAAGAGACTCTTCAGTAAGAACACGGAGAAGGCGATCTAGATCTTCTGATCATCCCAAATCTAGGTCAAGATCTCCTGATGACAAAAGAGACCTTTCAGTGAGAAGAAGGGGGAGAAGATCAAGGACGCCTGAAACCCGCAAATCTAGATCTGTTGACAGAAAGGAGATTTCAGGGAGAGGAAGGCGAAGACGATCAAGATCTTCTGATAATCGTAAGTCAAGATCCCGATCAGTTGACAAAAGAGAGAGTTCAGTGAGGATAAGACGAAGGCGATCTAGATCTTCTGATAACCGCAGATCAAAATCCAAATCTGCTGACAAAAGGGAAACTTCAGTGAGGATGAAACGAAGGCGGTCTGTTTCATCTGATCGTAAATCTAGATCCAAATCTGTTGATAAAAAAGAAACTTCGGATAGATCAAAAAAGAGACGTTCTAGGTCTTCTGATAATCGCAAATCTAGATCCAAATCTGTTGAGAACACAGAAACAGCAGCAAAATCAAAAAGGCGATCTAAATCTGCTGATCATAAGTCGAGAACAAAATCAGTAGAAAAGAAGGAGTCAACCTTAAATTCTAGTCATAAACAATCTAGGTCATCAGATCGGGCAAGATCTAAATCAAAATCTAGATCAAAGTCTTCTGAAAGAAAAAAAGACAAAGATTCTGTGGATGGATCAAGAGGGAAACACTCTAAAAACAGATCAAAGTCTAAGTCTCCTGAGAAAACAGATGGAACTGAGACTGTGGAAGCAACTTTGAATAATAGAGAAAAATCACCTGAACAGCAGAAATCTAAATCTAGGTCTAGATCTAAATCTATAGAGAAATCAGGAGAGAAAGAACACCTGAGAAGATCAAGAAGTAAAGGTTCCAAGTCCCCAGAATCTAGGTCTCGAAGACGTAGAACAGTATCAAGGTCTAGAAGAAATCGTTCACGATCATTAACACGGAAGAGAACAAGGTCTAAATCTGTTAATCGATCACAGTCACGTTCCCGAACTCGTTCACGATCACGTTCAAGACGGAGGAGGACTAGGTCAAGATCGTTATCAAGACAGCGATCTTTGTCAAGGAAAAGACATAGACGATCTCGGAGAAATCGATCAAGATCAACTGAGAGAAGAAGAAGGAGATCCGATTCAAGAGAAAGTTATAGAATATCTCTCAGGTTACGGTCCAGAAGTCGAACACCTGTCCGCCTGAGATGTTCTACAGGAAGAAGAAGAAGTACTAGTAAATCACCTGATCATCGACGGTCTAGATCTTTAAGCAGATCTCCAAAACGTCTCACTGACTTGGGTAAGCAATGTTTCCTCTTGCTAGATAAAACTATCTTGATTTTTTAAATAATTCATATATTCATTTAACATCATGAATGCATTTAAAACTATTCCCCGCTCTTCAAAAGTTTCTTGGATGAGAAGCAAAACATTTAAGAAAAACAAAATCCAGTTGCTTTTTGAAAAAGCACTTTTGGGCTCCACAATTTAGGTTTTGCATTGTATTTATATGCATCTTAATGCTGGTTAGTATTTGAACAAAAATATCCAAGATGACCAGGAAGGGCAGGAAGACAAAAAATAATTTATTAATTGCTATAATGTAAGTGTCTTGAGCTTGAGGCTTTTGGTTTAATTGGGGCCTTGGTTGGAACTCTGACAACAAGTCTTTCTTTCCTTATAATCGCCACCAACCAATATCATGCCTTCAAATATCTTGACTAGTTAGCTAATTAAGGGAAAAAAGATGTTGATTTCTGATTTCCCTTTGGTGCAGTAGAATAAGACAATAGCATCAAACTTCAACTTTTTACTTTGACATAATATAAACTAGCCATTTTTTAACAACAAACCTATTTAATTGATAAAACCCAAACACGAAGTTCAAAAGTTGTTTCCAAGTGGTAACTAAAGTACCATATTTTTCTGAATATAAGTTGCATCTTCTTCCCCCCCCCAAAAAAAAGTGGGTGAAAATTTAGGTGCGTCTTATAGACTGAATATAGATGTTTTTGATCTCTGAACCTTTTGCATGTTGCGTTTTTGCCTTCCCCAGCTCCCAGAAACATACTGCAGTGCTCCGCACGTCTTGTTTTCGTGAAAAACGCACCCGTTTTTGGCCTGCAGAGTACTTCTGGGTGTTGGGGAGGGTGAAAACGCAATATATTGGAGGGCTTGGAAGCCCAAAAACGAGTGAATTTTTGGCGAAAATTAGTCATGCAGACCACTTCTGGGGGGCAGGAAGGGCGAAAATGTGATGTGTGGAGGCCAAAACCTTTTTTTCTTGTTTTCCTCCTGTAAATTTAGATGCATCTTATAGTCCGAAAAATATGGTAATTGTATTTTTGTTTGTTTGATCAAAGCAGTCAATGTGGCCATCTCTGCTAACGCCACAACTTTTGCAACTCTTCATCCATTGCAGGAATTAAAGTGTCCTTCTATTTTTGTGCGTAAAATAATCTTGATGCTATCTACATATATAACATGAAGTTCCCCCCAAAAAATTCTAAGTCTTTTTCCATTAAACCCAAAATAAAAGTTTCTGGTTTTATCTTTATATTCATTTTGGGAATCTTCTGTATTAAGATGTGAATGTTACTCCAATATTTCTTTGTTTTATCACATGTCCACCATAAGAGATAAAAGATCCCTTCTTTCCATTTCCATCATTCATTTGAAATGCCTTTATATATTCTTGAGAACTTGCCTGGTTTTAAGTACCAATGATACATCACCTTAATTTTTCTTTTAGATTGTAATTTAGTTTAAATTTTAGACTGTTCTCCCACTGTTCATTCTAAAGTTTCTTGCCCATTGAATCATGTAAAGCTTTACATATTCATTGTCCAAATTCAATAACAATAAGCTGTTCATCACTATCATTGAGTAAGATTTCCAATTCATTGTTTGCTGTCATTTTTCCTGATTTAAATTAAATTTACTATACCGCCACACGATAGTTCCCCTGTGAACATTCCCCACGAGAACTACCTGCCTTGTAACCTTACTTTCTGGTTAACCCTCATATAAACCTCTTTAAATATTCATACCTATTATATTCTCATTTTGCTTAAAAAACTTATATAGCCTATTGTTCTACTTTAACTGAATACCCAGACTTAATAACTGGCCTCTTAAGTGGTTGAGGATGCTAGAACAGATATTTGGAAAGAGGTAGACAATGGTTCAAAGTTCAAACTAGCACTTGAATTCTGCACCACAAGACTGACAATATATAAATAAATTTCTTTTCCTTGTAGATAAGGCACAGTTGCTTGAAATAGCCAAAGCAAATGCAGCAGCAATGTGTGCTAAGGCTGGTGTTCCACTCCCACCAAGTCTGATGCCTGTTATAACTCCAGAGAAGAAGGAAGAGAAAGTTACTCAAAAGTCAGCAAAAGAAACAATATTGGAACTGACTGAGGTGAGAGGAACAAAATGAAACTGAATGCCAAAGTGTCAAAATTTGAAGCACCTTTAGGTGCAACTCGGTTATTTTAAATATAAAATGGTCATTTTCTCAGGCAATTCCAAAATTGAATCAGAACAAAGCATCATGAATTGGAAATCATTTTGCATCCTGTCTTAAGGCTGATTTAATGAAAACAATATGTGCGATATTTAGTTTTCAAAATAAAAAAAATACCCTGTTTGAAAAACATTAGATATAGTACAAGGGCACAAATAAGGTAAGCCGGGGTGGCGCAGCAGGTAGAGTGCTGTACTGCAGGCTGCTGAAGCTGACTTGTAGATCTGAAAGTCAGCAGTTCAAATCTCATCACCGGCTCAAGGTTGACTCAGCCTTCCATCCTTCCGAGGTGGGTAAAATGAGGACCCGGATTGTGGGGGCAATAGCCTAGCTCTCTTTAAAAAAAAAGTGCTATTGCTAACATGTTGTAAGCCGCCCTGAGTCTAAGGAGAAGGGCGGCATAAAAACTGAATAAATAAATAAAAAAATAAACTTGAACCAGGTCTGGATTTTTTTTACTTCATTTGTGTATATGTCAGGGTGTGCTTTTGAGTAAGTACAGTATTGAGTCTTGGCGACTGAATAGATCAGTGATGGCAAAACATTTTTCCCTCGGGTGCTGAAAACACACGCAAGCACACATGTGCCCACACTCATAATTCAATGTCCCCCATGCCCCACCCCCTGTGCATGCATGTGTGACTCCCCGTTCTTCCACACCCGCCCTGCATGTGCACACAACCCCTGGGCTCCTCATGCCTGTGTACGGGACCCACCGCACCCCGTTTTGGTTTTAGCAGGCCTCCCTGAAGCCTCCAGAGGCTGGAAATGGCCTGTTTCCAGACTTCTGGTAGGCCCTTTTTTCACCCTCTGTAGCTCTAGAGGCTTTCTTGGAGCCAGGAGAGGGTGAAAATGCCCCCCGAAGGCCGAAAACGCCCTCCCAGAGCCTCTGTGCCAGTGCTGCACTTATCTGGCATCCAAAATGGGCCAAAGTTGGAGACATTGGGGTGGGGGGTTGGCATGGCCGGGGCCATCTGAAAATCAGCTGCCCATGCGCGTTGGACCTGAGCAATGGCAATGCCTTGTCTGCCCGCAGATAGGCTCTGTGTGCCACAGATTTGCCATCATGGATTAGATCATGACGTTTTCTTGACAGATATCATAAGTGGCTCACCATTGCCTTCTTTCTAATATTGAGACATGATAGTCCCAAAGTCAGCTACCTGGTTTTGTACGAAAGGTAGATTAGAATTCATGCTCTCCCACTTTCTAGCCAGGTATCTTAACCCTTAGACTGGCTTTTACATGATAAGAATAATAAAATTGCTTTGTTCTTTCTCTTGAATAAAATTATGTATCCCTGTATTCTAGAAATAAACCAGTTAGCTCTCAGATTTACTAGATCACCTGGCTTCGTAACTCTAAATGGCAGTAAGAGCAGGTTTTGGTTATATTGTTTTAGTGGATGATTGTTCTGAGTCTAGTTTTTGTTTTAACTGTTGTCATATTTTAGGAAATGTCATTATATACATTTATCTCCCCGATCCTTTAATAACACTTATTTCATTATATGCTATATAATGTTGACTTTATTTTCAGAAATGCAAGAAGATTGCCCAAAGCCAGGAAGATGATGTCATTGTAAATAAACCTCATGTTTCTGATGAAGAAGAGGAGGAACATCCTTTTATCAACCATCCCTTTAAGCTGAATGAGCCCAAGCCTATTTTTTTCAATTTAACTGTACGTATTGTAAAATCACTTGCATCTGCATTTTGTTTCATTTAAGTACTTTTTACAAAACACTTAACTGACAAGGGGGATATACAAGTATGATGTTTTATTAATAATTTCAGATAAATACTAACTTATAAATACTTGTAATAAGCTATAGCTAGCATTTCGGCATATTCTGGGTTTTTTAATGGATTTCACCAACATTTTAAAAAGCAAAATATTTATGTGGAGTTTTAGGTGGTGAAAAGATAGAGATTACATTCCTCCCTTCATGGTACTGAACATTTAGTTAACACACAATATGTTCACACTATTAAGACAGTGGTGAATGTTTGATTTGTTTTATATAATTTATGGAACACGATTTAGTAGAATGGGAAAGACGAATGATTTATAATACCCACGTAGGTCCCAAACTCTTCAAAAATTGTTTTGGAGATTTGGAATTGGATTGGAATTGTATTAAGGGAAATTCTGTTATGAAATTTAAAACTGAATTTATGATATTGTCTTTCAATTCATGATGTATTAGAAAGTTTACATGCTGGTAAGCAGGATAAAATAAGGAGTTTAGCCAACTTAACTTATAATATCTTGATGGAGACCTAGAGAAACCTTAATATCTTCTCAGCATCATTTCAAAATCCTTTTAAAAAATGTTTTAGTAGAGATTTCAGCAATAGTAAAATATAATACAAATTGAAATTTAAAAAAAATGATTTTTTAAATAAAAAATAAGTGCTAAACATCAATAGCATAATTAATATGCATTGCACTAAATAAACTATTGCTGTAAATCTTCAGACTAGATCAAGACAAATGTGCCTTCACCTATAATATTTGTTTTTATAACTTGGATGGCAAATATTCATAAACCTTATTTCGTATAATGAATTTATGTTACATGAATTTTCCTTGATTAGAATTCTTCCCATGACATAGTTTAATGGAAAAAGAGAAAAGAGGCTGTTTTTCCCCCCCATTAGTGGGACTTTTTTCTGCATTGCTGATCGTTGAGAAAGTTGTTGAAGAATGAATTCAAATATCACTATTTCATTAATCCCCCTCCACTTTTCAAATGTTTTTTTAAAGTTTTATTTTGCTTTGTATGATGGACTTTGGAATGATACATTATACATATTATTTGTGAACGTAGTAAATGATATAAATATTTTTTTATATAAATAAAAACGTGATAAAATTATATGGATTGTAAAACTTCAAAGTTGGAAACATGGTTTATTGCTCATTCAGTTTGTCACACGTGTTTTGCCAATGCAACGCTAGGACTTCACTTACGTGTGTATGTCATATGTGGGCTCATAATTGTAAATCTGTTTATTCTTTCTCTCTCTCCTCCCAAAGACTCCTACAATAAAACCAACACCTCCCAAGAATCAGGTAACTCTGACAAAAGAGTTTCCAGTTTCTTCAGGATCTCAACACAGGAAAAAAGAAGCAGATAGTGCATATGGGGAATGGGTTCCAGTTGAGAAGAACAAGGATGAGAACAAGGATGATGTTTTTCCCGATCCAGCCAATTTGGAGGTAAAATGTTGAAAGATTACTGGCTAAGAAATCTGATAAGGAAAGGGAGCAAAATACATAGGGGACACATCTGTATGACACATCCACACTGGGGCATGAAGCCAATTGGCAGATTTAGGCCACCGGGCCCTTTTGGAAAGCCAAAATGATGGGGGGAAGATTGTCTTGGGGAGCATGTTCCCGTCAGCCAGAATTCCTTGACTAATGGAATCATGCCTTTTCTGCTGGTGTGGTTGGGACAGAACAATCCCATTGGGATGAAATGGTTCCTTTGATAATCTGGTCTCATGTCACAAAGAGCTTTTATAATGAGATACAGTGATCCCCCGAGTTTCGCGATCCCGATCATTGCGAATCGCTATATCGCGATTTTTCCACCCGATGACATCACTCCCTTCCTTTCTCATCTTTCTTTCTCTCTCTCTTTCTCTATCTTGCTTCTTCCTCTCTCACACTCTCTTCCTCCCTCTCTCATCTCTTTCTTTCCTTCTCTCTCTTTCTCTATCTCTCCCCCTCTTGCTCTCGAGCGGCGGGCGGCACCCAGGGAAGGTTCCTTCGGCCGCCCACCAGCTGATCTGCTCGGCAGCGCGGCAGCAGTGAGGAGCCGAAGATGGGGTTTCCCCTTTGCCTGGGCAACGGGGAAACCCCATCTTCGGCTCCTCGCTGCTGCCGCGCTGCAAGCGAGTGGCAAACGAGCGGCAAGCGAGCAGCCGGGCGGGCGGGCGAACGGGCAAGCGATCTTGGGGTTTCCCCTTTGCCTGGGCGGCGCCCAACAGCTGATCTGCTCCGCAGCGCGGCAGCAGCGAGGAGCCGAAGATGGGGTTTCCCCGTTGCCTGTTGGGCGGCCGAAGGGGTCTTCCCCACCGCCCACACGCAAACTCCACCATCTGCGCATGTGCGGCCATGGAAAAAGGGGCGCGCATGCGCAGATGGTGTTTTTACTTCCGCGCCGCTACATCGCGAGATATCGATTATTGCGAGGGGTCTTGGAACGGAACCCTCGCGATAATCGAGGGATCACTGTAAATGTTTGTATTCCTCTGTAGAAGAATATTTACTTAAGTGCATAGAGAAAAGATAATATTTTTACTTTTTTTTTTTAAGCCCGTGGACATCTCATCAGCACTGAGTGAACGGACAATAGCCCAAAAGAGACTTACAGAAAATACATTTGATCTGGAGGCAATGTGCTTGTTAAATCGTGCACAAGAACGGGCAAGTTATAGTTTCTATTTCCCAATTTTATCTTGAAAATTTTATTAAAAACCTCAAGGATGTAAAATCTTCAGTTTTTCTGACAGTATTAATTTCATACATACATACATACAATATGCATTGAAGTGTTTCCTTAGGATGAATGATGAGCAAAACAAAAGTGGTGAAAATTGAAAGAAGGTGAAATTAATTTATATCTACATCTTTTTCTCTACCTCCATAACTTTCAGTTTTGGGAAATTCTTTTATTTGATTTTTAAAAAATCTTTTCACTTTGAGGATCTTACTGAATCCAGTGTAAGTTTCTTCGATCTCCTCCTTCCCAGTTCTTGCTTCACTTGTGCATTTTGCATTTCAGTTTTTATACATTATTTCCACATGACCAGATCACCTATATCTCGTTTATACTTTCTAGTTAGTTGTGAATTAAATTCATATTCACATGCTATTCATTCTTAACCCTATTTCTTTTTTTACTACACAAACATTTTAAATAACACATTCCCACTGCATTCAATATTTATGTTTCTTCTATTACACTAAACTCTTCTGATTAATTAAGTGGTAAGCTGCAGACTAATATGCAGACAATTTCACTTCTATTCATTTTGTGCAGCAAGATTCATACAATCCACTATCTTTCTTCCCATGTTTATATTGTAAAATTTTGTTATCCATTTTTTCCTCCTCAGTTAATAATTTATTAAGTTTCAAACTTCCTCCCCCATTTCCAACCATTTATGCAGTCATTTACTCTATTTTTGGGGGGTTAAATACAAATTCCTTGGCTTTCAAAACATTAATTCTTGGATATGTGCTGTTATTTGCATCATGTGGTACAGTTGACATTTGTTATACATAATTTGGTTCTCAGAAAATACGATAGTGTCACTACATGCAAAATGTAGATTCATTTCTTAAACCTGTGCCTCCCTAACACCATTTTTCCCATCATACACATATTAAATGTACTATTTTATATTAAACTATGCATCTTTATTGTACTTCCTAATCATTATCGAGCCATTTGGTAAGCATTCCATTGGTTCTTTGTATTTCCACTAGCTAAATTTCGACTGTCAAAGCAATTCCTCTGTCATCATGAAATTTCCCTTCCCCCTAGGCTTATAGATTTTATACATGGTATGCTTGTATGAATGAGTGGTTCTTTAAATTGGGGTTTTTTAGATTATTTTTAATATTAGATTTGTTACATTGTCTTTTTATATTGTTGTTAGCCACCCTGAGTCTTCGGAGAGGGGCGGCATTCAAATCAAATTAATAAATAAATAAATAAACTAATTAAATAAATAAATAAATTCCATCATTATCACTTTAATACTAAAAGTGGTTAATGACAGGAATAAGTGTTGCAAGTTGATGGCAGCTCTGGTTGCAATTGTGAATCCCCCTCCATTTGTGATCTGCCCAACTTCCTATTGACTTTACATGTCAGGAGTTAGCAGTGAAGGTTACAAATGGTGATCATGTGATCATTGGACGCTGCAAAGTCAAAATTGAGAGCTAGTTGCCAATGCCTGGATTGCAATCAGAAGACCATGGGGATGCTACAATGGCTGGAACTTCAAGGACCAGTTAACAGTTGCTTGATAAACAAGGACCATATGTACCGTATTTTTTGGAATATAAGACACACTGTTTTCCTCCCTAAAAGGCTAAAATTTGGGTGTGTCTAATACTCTGAATATAGCTTTTTTGAAGCTTTTTTCCCCCCAGCTCTAACTAGCTGCTAATGATTTTCGCAGCTCTTATCTTGCAGGCTCTTTCATTATTTTTCTCTGCAAAGAATGTTTTCCAAGCCCCTAAGTCTGTGCAGGCTTGTTTCATTGCTCTACATGCTCAGAATGTTTCTTTCCAGCCCTAACGAGCTGCTAACAATGTTCCCAGCTCTTACCTCACTCTGAATAAGGTTTATTTAAAAGCCCGAACCAGGAGATAAAATAATGTGCTGAAGCTGACCAGACAAGAATGCTAGCTAGATGAAGGCAGATCCCCCCCCCATTTTCCTCCCCCAAAACTAAGATGCGTCTTATACTCCTGTGTGTCTTATATACTGAAAAATACGATATATCCTTTCTCTGAGTCATAAAATATTGGATAAACTTTTCTTCACCTGCATAACTCCTGGTGTAAAAATCACAGCCACCTTGGAGGTGCTTAGTGTTCCTGAACTTGCCTGTTTTCTGGCAGATATTTCTTTAACGGGTTAGGTAATAATACCAGTGCAGTGTGCACCACAAACCTCACAGTTCAGCTCTCTCCTGAGCTGTATATGTTTTCTTCCTTTGGTTATAATCACTTTTTGTGTCAGATGTTAATGTTTCTTCTGGCAATTTTGAATTTATTTTAGTTCAGCATTGCCATAATACAATCTGCATATAAATGAAATAAATAAGATCACAGTATGCAAATTTTAATCTTAAACTGGACCAATTACTCCCAAGTGGATTATTTGGACATATACTGAGGGTAAAGGAACAACTTGCAGTTACTTATTTGTGAGTTGGGTGTCCACTTTGGACTGCCGCTGTCAGACTTATGTAAAATAATAATGTTGGTCAACAGTTTAAGAACATTGCTATACACTCCATCCTGGTTTTATTATATATATACATATATATTTGAAAAAATTATGTACACAAAAACATAACATACAGTGGTAGGAATCTTAGTTCCTGTCTAAGTTATAGCTCAAGATCCGTGCACAGGAGTTTTATATACATGTTATATAAATAATTTTTGAGTATATTTATCAATTTTTGTATATCTATTTCTTCTATATGATGTTCTATATATATGTAGCTACTTTCTGGTCTATAATATGCTATTTCCTGCACTTCTTTTATGCATTTCTTCAGTACATTATCTCTTCCTTTTCTAAATAGATTTACATGTATACATTTTCCATTGTGTGTGTGTGCTTGTTTATTTATATTTTTGTTGCATCCCGGTAAGGGTATGGCTAGCTGATGAGAGCAAAAAAACTTGAAATAGATCTAAACAGTCTTCCTTCCTTTTCATTGTCAGAAAAAATATGTCACACACACATTTATGTATGTATATCACACACACACACACACACACACTTAGTAAATTGGTATTTGCAGATTCCGTAATAAAGTATTCCTATTTTTTTTAATCATTCATAAAATCTGTTCCAACTTAGATAGTATTCTGATTCTTCCTTATTCTGTAATTTTTTAGTCATCTTGTCCATTTCAGCACAGTCAAAGATTTTCCTTACAGTTTCAGCATCATTTGATATATCATCATTTTTTTCCTTTCCTGGTTTTAAACCATTTAGTTGCTCAATACTGTATTCCATTCCAATTGTTGCTTCCTGATAGATTCCTTACAAATTCTTCAGTAGGCAAATAAGGTGGCTTGGTATGTTCATATTTGATCATCAACAATTTATTGGTAGTCCTCAACTTACAACAGTTCATTTAGTGACCTTTCAAAGTTACAATGGCACTGAAAAAAGTGACTTATGACCATTTTTCACATTTATGACCTTTGTAGCAGCTTCCTGATCATGTGATCAAAATTCAGATGCTTGGCATCTTTTTTCATACTTTTGACAGTTGATGTGCCCATTTTGCAGCCTTCTAACAAAGTCATTGAGGAAGCCAGATTCACTTAACAACTGTGGCAAGAAAGGTCGTAAAATGCGGCAAAACTCAACTAATGTGTGACTTAACAACATAAATTTTGGGCTCTATTGTGGTTATAAGTCGAGGATTACTTGTAGCATAGCTAGTCAAAAGCCTTAGGAAATAGTAAGATAAGGTCACGCTCTAAGGTACAGAGTAAGGTTTATGTCAAAATAAAGAGTGAACCTTCTGCAGGTTTTGAAGAGTTCTGAAGTATTCCCCCCCTCCCCAGAGAAGAATATGGTTTCATTGCTCTTCAAATTGTCATAACATTTAAATACTGAAAAATTGTAACCTAGGAGATGTTTTTCAGAAAGTATTGTTTTAAATTGTTTTGAAATGGAATGTACTAAAGCTTAAATTGATAGAGCACTACAAGGAAGTTATTTTGTTATACTCTTAATGTATTGGAAATGTTCTAATTAATCATTAATTAATTGTAATTAATTGTAATTGCAGATTGATGCCTGGGCTGAGCTGAATTCTATACCAGGTCATTTTACAGGCAGCACTGGAGCACAGGTCTTGACTTCTGAACAGTTATCCAACAGCGGTCCCCAAGCGTGGGTTAAAAAGGTAGATGATATTCAGACAGATGAGTCCAAATGTCACATTTTAAATTCCTGTGAAGTCACTGGAGGAAGTGATACTGATACTCTTAGGACAGAAATAGCATCCTAAAATATATGCAGAAAAATAAATTAAAAGCATTTATTTTTGTGTGTTGTCACGGTGTGTTTTGAATTCTGTATTTACACTGTTTAAGAGCTCTGTCAGTACTGGTTCAAGAGGAGGACTTAAGAAACTGGGAGACTGATATGTGCTCACCTTTTTAGAAATAACTGTTTTAATTTCTCCTAAGGTTACTGTTATTTTGTGCTGAAATTGTCTTGAAGTGTGGTTCCAATTCTATGGGCTTTTCTATTAGATTTAGTTTATTCTTGATGCTGATTTCAGTACAATTTGGATAGGAACTCACTTAACGATCAATATGGCTGTAAAAATTCACTTGTTTGCTTCCATTGTGCACATCTTTGAAAGTGGAGTTTACTTAACTCTGGCCTGAACTAACAGTATTCTTGGCTGTTATGAGAAGATTCTAGGATTTTCCAGATTGCAAATGCAATATTAAGAAGTTATTAGCATTATCTATATTAAATCCTAAAAACAATGGCCCATACTTGAGAAGATGACGAAAGTAGAGGGGTAGTCTTTGCAAATTTAGGAGAGGTTTTTCTCTCTCTTTGTCTGCAGAATATGATTTGCATAATAATAGGGCAGTGGCACAGCTAACACATTTATTTGCATTTATTAGTTGCTCAGAAATAATGCAAAGATAATGAAAATAGAGACTCTGGATAGTTGCAGTTGAGTTTTATATGATTGATCCGCTCACAGCCTATGTTGCTTCTACTGTCCCTATAGCTGAAATCATAAAGATGCTTTTAAGTTTGTAGGAACTATTGTTTGAGAATTTCCAGTTTTGGAAAGTTCAAAAGACCCATATATAGTGGGATTATATGCTTGGCAAGTACATTTTTACAGTCTGAATAAACAATTATTTATATATTTGTCATGCTTGCTGATCTATTAATTTTATGATTGCCTAATTCTGATTGGCTTTTTTCAAGCCCTGTTAGTTGGAGCCTGCTTGTTTTTTAAAAGCATTAGATACAGTAACCAGAGTTTTATATTTGTGTTTTGTTGATAAAATGTATTATATACTTTTACACTTTTGTAATTAAAATATATGGTAAATACTGTAAATACATTATATGTAAATATTTCCTCTTGAAAGGGGTTTCTCTATGAAATAAAAGTGGAGAATTGTTGGTAATTATTAACTTACAGCAGCCATTTTAACAAAAAGTTCACTTCCATTATATGTCTGGTATTCAGCACCCATGTACAGTTCACAAAAAAGCCATTTTCTATAATATGATGGGCAGAGTATCTAATTGGTACATGCTAATTTGAATGAAATCTGGAAAAAATGGAAAAATCTTGAATCATGATGTCCCAGAAGATTTCGCAATAGCTTTTTTCCTTGTTTTTTTTTTACAAAATACCTGAGTGACACATTTAGGGGCATATCTTTTTTTTTTAAGCAGTGAACATTTTGTAACTATTTAAATAGTTTTACCTAGCTATTTCAAATTGTTGACTGCTGAGGACTGCTCATAGCCATTCTTCACAAAAGGTTGAAGCTTTGAAATTAATGTATGTAATGTACATATAGCTGGCACTGCTTCTGTTTTTTAGGATTCTAATATAGGAGAAACTGACTGTTCATTTTCTTAAGTGCAAGCATTTTGTTCAGGCCTCTTATACTTATAATAATCTTTATATTATATGCTTTGAATTATAAATTCTCTTTTAGAATATATTCTGTTAGGGGAATCAGATAATAATGCTTTTTTCCTTCACCTCGTACAAGTCTCAGGCAATTACAGTGATCCCTCGATTTTCGCGATCTCGATCTTCGCGAAACGCTATATCACGATTTTTCCCACCCGATGACGTCACTCTCTTCCTTCCTTTCTCATCTTTCTTTCTCTTTCTCTTTCTCTATCTTGCTTCTTCCTCTCTCACACTCTCTTCCTCCCTCTCTCATCTCTTTCTTTCCTTCTCTCTCTTTCTCTATCTCTCCCCCTCTTGCTGGCGGGCGGCGGGTGGGCGGGCGAGTGGGGGCATCAGCGAGGAGCCGGGGTTTCCCCGCCGCCCACGCAAAGGGGAAAGCCCGATTAGGCTCCTCGCTGCCGCCGCCGAGCAGATCAGCTGCTGGGCGGCCGCAGCAGCAGCGAGCAGACGAAGATCCGGGTTTCCCCGCCGCCCACGCAAACTCCACCATCTGCGCATGCGCGGCCATGGAAAAAAGGGCGCGCATGCGCAGATGGTGTTTTTACTTCCGCAACCCTACATCGCGAAAAATCGATTATCGCGAGGGGTCTTGGAACGGAACCCTCGCGATAATCGAGGGATCACTGTATTCACTAGTTGAGTAGAATAGTTATTGGAGGCCTGATAGATAGAGTAGGTAGCATGTTACTGGTACTTTTCTTTTTTTTAATAAAAAGCGTTCGTTGGATGTACAAATATGAATATATAGAGATGAAGCTCTTGCAGTTCTGTTTGTGAATTGATGTAGTTTGCATTGTGTGATTTCTATCACCTATGGTAGGGAAATAGTTGGGTAGAAGATTTCTCAGAGATTTTTTAACACTGGTATTGTATGTCTTTACATTTTCACCCAAATTTGGAGGGCTATGTACCCTCTAAAGGGTACATAGATAAGAAATTACTTATATATAAATTACGTATGTGTATATATATATATATATATATATATATATATATATATATATATACACACACACACACACACACACACACACACACTAGATTATTGGAGCTGTCTCCTTGTAAAAATGATGATTTCCCCCCAATGAATAGGCAAATCAAAAACACATTGAAGCAGTAAATTTTAGATTTTGTTGCGTGTATAATATCCCTAAACATTCTTATGTGAGAGTTTTCAATTGTATTCGCAGAAAATGTTGGTTTCTTTAATGAAGTTAGAAAGATGGCAAAATGTATAAAAAACATTAGAGCCTATATGCCTACAGAATTCCTGAATGAAAAGTCTTTCTTACAACATTTAAGTTTGGTTGACAAGATAAGTGTTCTTTCTTGCAAATAAGATCATTGAACTCAGGGCTTGAATGTTGCATATGATCCGGCTATTAATTTCTTTGCAAATGAAGTCACATGAAAAACAAATTAATTCACTATTATTACATATAATAAATATTCCCCGTTTTATTAAAAGAACAGTCGTTGTATATGTTAGATGACTGGTAAATTATTGGTAATTTTTCTGAGAAATGAAATGTTAAGTCTACATTGTATCAAACGTTTTTTAAAAACTTATATTGAAATTTAATAAGAGAAGCTTACGCAGAAGGAGCTATGTTTGTTAATGTGCTTTATGTTGTAGAAAGCAAGCCACTTTTAAAAAGCAATTTGTGTTTTTATTTGCTTGAATTTCAAGCAATGTAATTTAAAATGTTTGGGTATCAGGGTTTTAGGTATTTTTGAAGAAAGAACAACTTTAGTCTGTTTGCATTATCAATGATGTAATCAGTTCACAAATACAAAAATATTAAATTTTTCACAGTACATGTGCAACACATTTCTTTTTAGGCTATTTATTTGCTTTTTGAATCACATGTATGGTGATTTCCTGAAGAGAGGGTATTTGTTAAATATTAGGCCAAAATAGAAAGAAAACAATACTAATTGTCAGTAGATTGGTACCTCAAATAGCAGTCCTTTTCCACAATATTTTTCAGATTTACTCAATAAGTAAGCGTGTTTAGGAGCACAGCCTTAATAACAAATGAAACTAAATCTCGCTTGATTTTCAAAAAGTGTCCCTTATATTACTATCAAAAATAGTCTTTTAGTTTATAATGGTAACCAAATTCATATTGTCAGTTATTTCCTACTCCAAAAAAGAAAAGTCAAAATACAAAAAGTTAATTTACTTAATTTTTCAATAGACTATTCTTGCGAAGGAAAACGGGATAAGCATGATAGATCTAGGAGAACTGGTAGTGATTGGTGTTTTAAGGAATTATTACTAGGTTGAGTGCTGAAGTAGAATAAAGCCAAGTTTTTTGGAAGTTGAGTTCCTTGGATATTCTGAATGCTGTGCTCTTCTGAAGCTTCCCCTGTCCCAGTACTCTGTCCCCCTTCAGGAGGACCTAGATTTCATCTGGAGGGACTGACAGCGCTGATCTTACACGATTGCTACAATGAACAGGAAAACCTGACCAGGAGTTCCCAGGTGAAAAATGTATAGGAGAAAGCATGGTATGCCATAACAATAATCTTCCCTTGCTTCAGAAATCAGTGTGTGCCAATATTACTCTCTCCTGAAAGCAATGCAAGATCTTCCAACAAAGTAAGCATTTGTGTAATAAAATAAAAAATTGGAATACTGCTGATTTTGGACCTTCTTAGGAACTTACACCAACATCTGATGATACTGCTATATTAGAGCACTGTAATGATGAACATACACTTTATTTTACCTGCAACTTAAAAGCAGACAAGAACACAATTAGTGATTTCATCTAAGGGCTAATATGTTCTGCCATGGAAGTAATGACCTGATTTCTGTCATTAATATGCTTTAAAGCAAGGCTTATAGAAAAAAAAATTAGAAGGAGGTGAACTGCCTTTTAGCACTCTGGAAGCATTTTTCAATGATACATTCCTGATGTTGTGGACACTGTGGCTACGGAATGCAGATTAGAAAAAAAGTAGATTGTCTGCATTCAATCCAGATAAGAGAATGGAGTTAGATATATTTCCAATGATTGGAAATTAGAATTTCAGCTCCGTTTGAAATGTCTTTTTCTATATTATTCTAGTCTTTATCATCTTAGTAGCCTCGATATTCTGCATTTCAAATATAATAAAATACTATGCACATACACACACAAGCATACATAGCAGTTTCAGCAGTGAATGTGAGTTTTTGTGATACTCAATTTAGCTGCAGTGTCCATCCACGTTACTCTCTCCCCTTCATTTTACTATTGCTCCTCCTTTAGCATAATGCTGTTACTTCATAGCTATAAGTATAGATATAAAGGCAATTCCGGCAACTTCACTTTCGCCATTCCCCAATCATGTTTGTGTCCATTTAGAAGTAAAAATCATGAACACCACTGTCTCTTACATATGGCCATAAGAAATGTTGTTTACTGTATGTGAGAAATATTGCTTTGGTAACAGTATTCTTTAAATACTTAACATTGGTTTAAGTGAAGTTTCATTTCTGAAGTAATTACAAACTTTGCAGAAATAGTCAGTGGCAGACATGGTCTGCTCACTGTAGTCCGTTCTGTGTTTTTCTTATAGGTATTCACCCTTGCACCCAGGATTGGGTCTTGGCGTTCCCATTTGTGTGGGCTTTTCTTGGCATTGAATGAATCTGGTAAATTGTGATTTCTTACCTCTTTCGTTCCTAACTATCCCTGCACCAGTCTGAATATCATTCCCCTCTCCCCCTCATTGCAGTGGTGTTGTACTCTATCAGGCGTTCTTACTGCTAGGTGCTTTTTATTAGATTTCATTTGCTTGTCCTGCAAACTGAATTGTAGAACTGCCAGCATTTTTTTTAATAGGAAGAAGAAATGACTTGCCCTTGCTAGTGACAGGAAATTTACTACTTCACTAAGTCTTGTTTAATATAGGGAGATTTAAAGAATCACAAATGACAAATTGCCATAGAAGCAATAGAGTCAGAGCAAAACAAATAATTCAGATTTTTAAAACTTTTTACATGTTTCCCATATCATTTGTTGACTTTATAGTTGTCTATTTCAATAAAAACAAAACTTGACTTATTGTACCTTTGTACTGGAAAATATATTAATAGTAGTGTAGATTTAGTTCTTCTGTACTGTGAAATAACATAGTCACCATGTAATGTTATTTCAAGTACTTTCTGATAGTGATTGTTTAGCATTATAATTAACATATCATATTACATGTATAAACATGTATTTATTTTAACTAGTTTTTACTAGCCAAGTGGTTTCCAGAGCAAGCTGGATTAGATAGTCCCTGTTTAAAGTACAGTATCTAGAGGATGTGAGGCTGGAAATAGCTCATATAATTTTCTCCTGTAGATGGATCAGAGTGTTAGAAGTAATTTGCAGGGATATAAAGGCTTGTGGGAATAATCTATATACCTCACGAATTAAAATGCTTGGAGTGTTTGAGAAGGAGTTGTAATGTGCAATTCAAGAACAACAGAAGAAATACTAAGATTTCCCCTAAGAAACCATAAACTTCAGTACCTAATTAAGCATTGATTCCAGTACTTATTTACAGATAAAAAGGATTTCGGGATTTTAGACAAAAACATTTTTTCCCCACTGGACTTTGGCACATATGTTTTCTACAAGTGGATAACCTTTGAACATACTGTTATAATCAATGTGATGCAGAATAGAAAACAGTACTTCTTCAAAAATGTACTGTACTTCTGTTTTTTTTAAATCCTCCAAGTTATATTTCACCTTCGTAGGAAAAAAAAAAGACTATTTAGGATTGTGCTCACCCGCATTTCAAACAAAAAGGCTTCTTTTTATTTTGCCCCAAATAATTAGGGAAGTTTCTGATAAATTCGTGCAACCTCAAAAGACCTTCCTGAAACAATAGGCCCCTGGCATTTTTTGTGAACTGGATACACATTGGTGATGAAACAGACATTGTTGATGAACATTCTATCATTGCAAAGCAGGTACAAAAGAGGAGTCGGAGCCCTGGGTGACATTGACTGGGGTTTGTATCATACTCTGCATGGTTGCCCTTTTCTAATGAGAGGTTCGTGGAAAGGAGAGGGGAGGATGAAAATGGAAGTAAGTAAAAGCCATTCTAGAGGTGTATCAACTCGGAGCAGTTGGTAACTGGCATCAGCTAACATGTTTCTGTGTACACAAACTGCATGGCTTGCACCAGTCAAACTGTTTCTGTGAGAGGTAATGTCTGCCTCATTTAGCCTTTTCTTACATAAGAAACTCTTTTTCCAAAGAAATGTTCATTTGCATGGAATACAGACATATATTTAATTGTATTATATGGGCTGATTTAATACTTGAGGAACTCATGTTACATAATGTTATTGGAAACACTACAGTTTGCTTTCTTAACAGGGATACGGAGATTAGTATTGCAGTGTGTGTGCGTATGTCGTAATTTTCTGTGCTGAAGAACAAACCTATTTACTGTACACTCAGTTCACTTTCAGTGTCTATTTTCAGTCATTGAAATGTAGACTGAAAGCAGAGGGGTTTCTCTGTATAGTTGGTATGTTAAGTTTTAAAAATGATGTGCTAATCCTACACACACAGACACATAAATATATGTGTGTACTTATATGTTTGTGTGTGTATATATACATACCTCTACACAAGCAGTTGTGTTGGGTCCTTGGGTGGGGCAGAAAGAGAGATGATAGTTCACAGAATAGCCTGTGAACTTTCACCCCTCTATATGGAAACTTGTTTCAGGGCCAAATCTGCCTTGTAGCTGCCTTCTTGCCACGGTCAATGCCAGCCCTACTATTCACAACACTGCAGCCATCGAGGCCTAGGTATGTAAACGTTTAAGGAGTTTTTAAAACGGAAAGCATTTTAGTACAGTTGATATACTCTCACTAATAGTATGATATTTTTTTTTTAAGGTTTTGAAAACATTTGTCCCGTGTTACTGTTGAACTGTATGGCTAAGCTTTTTTCTTTTAAAGATGCTTCTATCATGCATGAGGAGTTTTGTGAGGGAATTGGTTTTCAGTGGCCCAGATTGTTTCTGAAAATGTAATTGGTAAAGGAGTATGTTTTACTCAGTAAGTAGTATATCTATACAAATAAGTTTTTGCTTGTTTTAATTATACTTTTAGTTTGAAACAATCCATTGAAGTTTTCTAGAAGGATATATTTTGAAATCTGTATCTGAAAAATAAGTTAAAACAAATAAACTGAAAATATTAGAAAGGTTGACAGTTTTTCTAAAAGTGTGTTAAACAAAGGTGTTTTTTTCCCCTTTTTTTCCGCTTGGGTAGGATCAGTTTCTGAGAGCTGCCCCTGTTCGGGGAGGAATGGGAGCCCAGCTCATGAGAAAGATGGGATGGAGAGAAGGAGAAGGCTTGGGAAAAAACAAAGAAGGAAACAAGGAGCCCATTTTAGTTGATTTTAAAACAGATCGGAAAGGTGAGTGTCCTGTACAGTCTACAATTCTAATATGAACAGTCGATTGCGGTTTGAAACAACTATGTCATGACTTTTCTAAAATTTATCCAGAATTCCATACACACTTCCTGGGATAAAGATTTACCTGGGGAGCACGCAGAATCCCCCCTCCCCCCCGGTTCTCTGTCCCCAGTTCTTACATTAGAGTAGGAGAACTTCATAATCTCTGTTCAGAAAGCATGAACCAGATGGATTGGCTGCACCAAGTTTGAGAGTGCATATATTATAAATAACAAGCTCATGTAGGTTGCAGTTCGTGTCCTAAATTGTATTATGTGGTTTACTGTGGTGCCTACACCATTAATATATGAGATCAGGGATTCTTGCTTGCTTGAAGATAGACTGCTATATTTGTGTGCCTGATCAGAAACCAAAGATTTCCAGAAATGTAAAATTTTATTTTAGCTCCCATTATTCTCCTAATTTTAAAACTTTACAAATGAATGCACTTTTCTATGTGTTCTGTGTTGTCTTACATTTTTATATTTCTAGTAATCACACACACACATATACACACACACTGTGTATGTGGTGTTAAGACCATATTCTATATACATGTCTAGAGTGAAAAAACATTCTGCTTCAAGAACAATCCGTGCGCCTTGCTTAACTCCTGGCCCAAATACTAATAGGAATATTCAAGTCATTGATCCATTTCCAGGCCAACAGAAATTGGATGATTTGTATTCCAAGAGTGTGCTATTCCACAGGCAGACTCAGGAAGAAGGTACAACTCCTAGGGTCTGGACTCTGGAGTATACTCCTGTTGAATAGACGGGACTTGGAACAATTCTGTCGCTTTTAGTGGGGACAGCAAGAGACCATTGGAGATAAGAAATCCAACATTTAACTGGCCCTGAACTGTGTAGGCCTTATAAGTAATGTATGTTATGATCTCAATAATTTTATTCATAAAGTACAATATCTTGGTACTCAACTGTGTTGAAACTCATCACATGTATTCATTGCATTTTGACTTGAAAGTTTTGCCCTGGTACTCAACACACAATAGCACTTGTATACCGCTCCACAGCCCCCCTCTTAAGTGGTCAGCATATTTCTCCTAACAATCTGCACCCTCATTTTACTGACCTTGGAAGAATGGAAGGCTGAGTCAGCCTTGAGCCAGTGAAACTAAACCTGCTGGCAGCCATATAATAAAGTAGCCTGCAGTACTAGATTCTAACCAGTGCCACCATGGCTCCTAGAACTTGTTGTCTCCCTTTTCAAGTCTCAAGTCTCTTGCGACTCACTACATTATTCCTTATGGGAAACATGTTTGGTGCTCATTTTTGGTACTCATCCTGCCCCCCCCAAACCAATTAATGAGTAGCAAGATAGCAATGTAATTTTATAATTTCATATTTTATTTATTTAAAACCTAAGTGGCCTTTGAGATAGCAAATATCTTTTGATATGTAAGGCATATATATACACAAATAGTATTTTGAGCATAGAGCTTTGGAAGCAGAAGATAACATTAAATATACCAGTAATTTTTGTTAACATTTTCTGCACTCTGACATTGTGATATAGATGTTAACCGGATGAAGGAAAGTAGATTCCCAAAAAGGAATCTCTTGAGCTACACAGGTCATATAAGGATGCACTATGGATAATTGTTAATGAATTGCAAGCTTATTGGAAATTTAAATTACTTGGATATGAGAAAAAAGGGTAAAGGCATTACTGCATTATGGTGATTTGAATTTATTGTATAAACTGGTGTGGGTGATGATTGGAAATGACATTTTTCTTTTTGCAACTGTTACTTTTGCAACTGTTATCCATTTCCACTTGTTGGTTTAAAAGGTGTGATCCTAATATAGAAATGTTACTAAGTACCAAGTGCATTAGGAAAGAAATGAGCACACAACAAATTTAATTCTATCTTTTTTTAAAAGGCTTAGTTGCTGTGGGAGAGAAAACACAAAAGAGACACGGGCCTTTTAGTACGGGGAAAGATCTTTCAGGTAAGACTTGGGATAATAGATGTGTATTTTGCATTCGAGGAAAGAAATGGTCCCAACAGTTGTTTTGGTTAGAGTAAAAAAAATACCAGTTTGTGTAAAAATATTGCAATCTTCCTTTGTACCTGGAAGATTTTTAAAATATATCTTTTCTTTTTAAGGCAAACATCCAGTATCAGCTTTGCTGGAAGTCTGTAATAAAAGAAGATGGTCCCCACCTGTATTTGTACTGGTGAATGATAATCGTCCTGAATATCGCAAACACTTCCTGTTTAAGGTAAATTTTAATTATCATTACATGTATTAAAATGCTTTTGTAATACATGAAAGGTAAAATACACTAAGGGGTCCTGTCCCATGGATGGGCCTCTACTTTTGTGATGTTAGAATTCAATGAGTCCCTTACAGGTTCCTAATTTGAGAGTATTATTTCTTTGATTTGCCATTCACTGGGTGCAGAAAGTTAAGATGTAGTCATAATATAGGATAATTGCCCTAAATTACTTAAGCAATAATCCTTAGCAGTTTATCTTCCCCTTTTCAAACTAGGATGAAATGAATAATTTGGTCCAAGGGTTCCTTCTTGATTGAAGAAAACTTCTCAAATAAAGTCATTCTTCTAGTGAAAATCCTTGGATTTAACCCAACAAAAGCATGTTTACTGCTTCAGAGCTATTAATTTTTATTTGTGTGGCAAATCTTTGAGCCTCACTGAAAAATAAACTGCCATTCTCTTTTCTCCCAAAATATGCCATATATTTGTAGATGACATTTGAATATTTTAAAGAATAGGATGGTTTCCTACTTATAAAAAAGGGAAGAAAGATATTCAGCTTTGAAAGTGTTATTTTCTTCTTTTCCTTGTTGTCTCATAGGTGATGGTCAATGGAGTTGAACATAAGCCTAGTTTTGTGAGCCCAAACAAGAAGCATGCTAAAGCCACAGCAGCCACTGTGGCTCTCCAAGCATTGGGACTAGTACCAAAGGAGCTCTTGGCGAACACCACTAACTTCAGGAGTGCCTCACACAATTAAACTATAGTTTTTAATGTTTTAAACATTTCTATTCTGTATAACAGGTATTTTGTTCTGCTTTTGTAAATACATCAGCATCTCATTGTAAAAACTGTACAGGCACCTTCAGGCTTTTCTTTTGTACCTGCAAATATATTTAATTCATTTAGTTATGTATATTATTGATCTCAGTCATGCCACCATTTCCTAAATTACTAAACATCTAATGTGAGTTTGAAAGTATCTGTAATTTGCTTTAATATTTTAGGTTTCTCTTCAACATAAATACTGTAGTTTACAGTTTTGTAGTACAATGCAGTTCCCATAGTTTTGGAAAAGTTCAGTTATGCTTATTTAAAACTATGTAGTCTTTTAAGCCTACAACTATTAGCTAATTATTGGACTCAAAAATTCAATACTTTTTAATCAAAGCAAAATCCCACAACTTTGCTAGATAATATTATCCATTATTTCTCTATCAGAATGTCATATGGAAATGATTGTATAAGAACAATGCGTACAAATGCAAAGAGAACGTAAATCAGAACTCATGAGAATTACAACATGAAATGTCTGCATGTTTTCGTAAGAAGCAGAAAATTGTAATTAATTTCATACACAATACCTGGTGTTAATTATACACATTTGTAGTAAACAAATAATTCAGCGATAATTGGATGAGGATGTATGATGCTGTTGTTGTATTCCGCTTGGTCAAATAAAGCTGTATAACTTCATTTTACTTAACAGCCACTTAACAGAATATTATGATGTATATTTTTATCATTGGAACAAGAATCATTAGTAGTGATTTGCAATTTTGTTATAATGAAAAACAAAAAATAAGTAATTTAGGCTTTATACCATATTTTTCGCTCCATAAGACGCAGTTTTTTTCCTCCCAAAGTAGGATGAAAAATCAGCGGCGTCTTATGGAGTGAAGATGCAGGCAGGGAGGGGGGGAGGTGGGCAGGGGGACCAAGCCCGGCGGGGCGCAGGCGTCTCGGTGCGCAGGCAGGCGCCGGGGCTGCTGGCGGAGCTCTCCGGGGAGATGCTGGGCACCGGCCGCGCCGGCTCCTCGGCCAGGAGAGTGTCGAATCGGAAGTTGTGGGATTTCTCCGTGGGCTTCTACATGCCGGCTTCTGGGCTGCCGCTTCGGCCCTGCTTTGCGGGGCCTTAACGCGGCTCTATCTTTTCCCGGGGCGGCGGCGTTGGGCGATGCAGCCGCTGCTCCAGCCCCTTCCTCGCAACTCACACACACACACACACCTGCCCGATCGGCTGGGCGCGCCGCTGCCCCCCTCTTCTACAAGCCGCTACGGCGGGGTGGCTCCTCCTTTCCCTCCCCTCCTCCGATTTGGGGCTGGTGGGACGGTAGCGGCAGCGGAAGGGCGGCGCGCAGCGGGAGGGTGATGGCGGCGGCAGTGACAGCCGCAGCGAGTAGTAGGCCCCTCTCCCTCTCTCTTTCTCTCAGCAGTCGCAGGCAGCGGGTAGTAGCCGTGGGGCAGCGGCAGAGTGGTCAGCTGTGAGGCGGAGGCTGAGCTCTGGAACAGAGGCACTGACCGCGGCGGCTGGACAGCATTTACGGCGTCTAGCAACATGTCTAGACGCCGCCGTCAGTGCTCCGTTCCGGAGCTCCGCCTCACAGCTGACGACCTTGCCGCCGCCGAGAGAAAGAGAGAGGGAGAGAGCGGGGAGACAAAGAGATAGCAAGAGAGGGAGAGAGAGGGAGAGGAGGGAGAGATAGCAAGAGAGGGAGAGAGGGAAAGGGGGGAGAGGGAGAGAGAGAGGAGATAAAGGAAGAGGAGAGATAAAGGAAGATAGAGAAAGAAAGAGGGATAGAAAGAGAGAGGGAGAGATGCTCAGTGAGCCTTTATTTGAAGTTGCCTTTCTTTCTTTCTCTTTTGCTTTCTCTCCTTCCTTCCCTCCTTCCATTCCCCCTCTCTATTTTTATTTCTCTTTCATTCACTTTCTTTCTTTTTCTTTCTCTCTTTTACCTTCCCTTCCTCTATTTCTTCTTTTCTTTCTCCTTCCTACCTTCTTCCCTCCCTTCCTTCAGTCCTTCCTCTTACTCTCCCCTTTCATAAGTTTCCTTGCTTCCTTCCTCTGTTCCTGTCCCTTCCCCCTTTCTTTCTTTCCTTCCTTTCCTCCCTCCATTTCTTGCTTTCCTTTTCCTTCCTCCCTTCTCCCTACTTTTTGGCTCAAAATATTTTTTTTCTATTTTCCTCCTCTAAAATCTAGGTGCGTCTTATCAGCAGGTGCGTCTTATAGAGCGAAAAATACGGTAATTTAATAGGATTTTTTAAAACCTAAAGAATCATATTATTGATGTATTCGGATTGGGAATACAGTGATCCCCCGGGTATTGCGAACCCGATCATTGCGAAATGGCTATATGGCGATTTTTGGAACCCGGAAGTAAAAACACCATCTGCGCATGCACGCCCTTTTTTTCTATGGGCACGCATGCGTAGATGGCGCTGGGAAGATCAGCTGCTGGGCGGCTTCCCTGGGTCTTCCCCCTCTTGCTGGCGGGAGGGCGAAGCCCCCCCCAGCACCCGCTCGCCCGCCGTTCGCCCACCCACCCGCCGTTTGCTTGCTGCTCGCCCGGCCACCCGGGTTCGTTTGGCTTCGGGACATGCCGGCGGCGACGTTTTAAAACAGCCGCGCGGCTTCCCAACTGAGTCCCGAAGTCAAAGGCGAATTCTTCCATAAGGGGAGCCTGACCATGAACATACATAAAATAAAGGATCCAGTCACCTCTGAACTGTAAATATTAGGAATACTGTACATCTCAGTCCATATAACATGCCTTGCTCATTTGAACATTCATTCTAGTTTACAGAACAAATTGTGCTTTGTTCACAACTCATTCAAGATCTTGCAAGAACATGTAACAACTAAAATTAACATTTTTTTTTAAAAAAAATCCTTTTTATCGGATTTTTGGCAGTACTGCCTAAAATATGAAATTATCATTTTTACTGTTTTATTTCTGAAATAATGCTGCCAACTGTTGTGCCTTTCTAGTCCATTTAATAGTAGCTACTTACTGCAGTGTAGTCTGGTTAAAACTACTATTAGTACAATGCAGTATGGATGTTCTGAAGGCCTCAGCATTTGTATTAAGAAGTGTGACATATAATAAAAGAAAAAGCCATAGACAGTAGAAGGGAGTATTGCAACCTTTTTTTCTCACCCAGCTGTCTTCCTTAGATCCACACAATTATGTCAGATTCTTAAAGTTTAATTTAAAATGTATACTTTAGATGTTACAAGAAAAATAACAAAGCGGTTATATAAGGACTATATACAAAAGTCTGTTAATGAATAAAATAGATCATTATGCACAAGGAAGTGCTCCTAGTAAGCCATTTTAAATTATCATTTAGTTGCTTAGGTTTTCCATGTGTAGAGATAATCACTCATGTCTAGGAGCCGTATTGAAGATTTTCCTAGTGTTGAATTAAGAGCAAGTTGACTTAAAGTGTTAGGATGCAATCCACAATTGGAAAGTTCTTCGATACAAGATTCCTGTGAAAAATGGGATAAATAAAAACAATGGGATAAACAAAAACAGCCTGTTCAAAAGTCAGATATCAGAAAAGTTTATACTGTAGTACAATGAAAAATAAGGCAATCCCCAATCTGTGACTTTATATTGAAAATATAAAAATCTGAGGGAAAATACAAATTTTAACCACATTATTCTAATAATTATGTATGAACAGGTTACATAAACCTGCTTCATCCAGATAAAGTATGACCTTTTATTTACAACCAACTATATTGTCAGTTTGGTGTACTGACAGTGTAGTTTGTTTTCTCTGCCTGTCCTGCAATGAATACATCAAAGTTGTGGCTCTTCCAACTACACTACATGAGTGAGGGAAACTTACTAGCATGTTATTTACTAGTTGTATTTTTTGGCAACTCTCCTAAGTGTTTTTCCCCTTACTGGGATAAATGCACGTATTGGTTTACCTTTATTTGCTGCTTGTCGCTGATACCTATGTTGAACACAGCTGTTGGTTCATGAGTATAACATACAGCAGAGAAAATTCCATTTTGAGCAGATTTCAGTAGCATGGACAAAGAATGGAGACAATGGGGCATGATGGGGCCCACAATCTCCAAGCTAAATAGATCTTTATAACGCGAATGGACCTGTGTTCTCACATTTATACTTCGAGCCTAGGAAAGAAGAAAACAAATCCTATAAATGCAATTTATACGCTCCTATTACCAAAGGAGTATTACGATGGGCAATTGATATTTGTGACTTATTGGTAAAAGGCTCTGCTCAAGGATGGATGACCCAGCCATGCCAGGTTACTACCGTGTTTCCCCGAAAGTAAGACAGTGTCTTACTTTCTTTTTACCCCCAAAAGCCCCACTACGTCTTACTTTCGGGGTATGTCTTACATTGGAAAAGGGTCGCGTTCCCGAAGACATCTCCCCAGAGTCCAGAAGGGCAGCCGCGGGACAGGAGCCTCGTGAGCCCTTTTCCAAGTTCAACCTCAGGGCTCCAAGCGGCGTGCACGCGTGGAGCCACAGACGCGTGTCGGGGAAGCGTGTGTCTGGAGGGGAGGAGCCGCTCTGCGCAGTTGGGCAGCCCCACCTGCCTGCTGGAAAGGAGGTGGGCGAAGGAGGGCGCAGCTCCGGCCGCTCGCCTCGGAGCTGGTCGGCCTCGCTGGCCGCTTGCAGCCGAGCCTCGGCAGGACTCGGTTGCTGGGACAAGCGCCTTTGCTGCAAGCCGCCGCCCGCTCGGCTCGCTTTGGACCAGCGCCGTCCTTCGCTTTGCCAAGCCGGGGAAGAGGCGGTGGCGGCGGGGCGAAGGCGAGGGGCGTGCGGGGAGCTTGGAAGCAATGTCATCGGGCTCCCCCCCCCCGGCAATACCCCCGTGTTTCCCCGAAAGTAAGACATATGTCTTACTTTCGGGGTACGGCTTATATTAGCCGACCCCCCTGAAACCACTGATACGTCTTACAATCGGGGGTGTCTTACTATCGGGGAAACAGGGTATTTACACAAAAAATAGCAACGGTCTACAGACTTGGTCCTAAAGTGAAAAAAAACCCCGTATGTTTGTAGAGTTTCAGCAGTTTCAGCAATTCCAGCTGTCACTATTAAACAAGAACATTATAGGCTCAGCTGGCTGCCCAAATTCTGCAGAACAGGAAGCCCCCTTTGGAGTAAGTCTCATCCGCTCTCCGGGAAGCTCAGAGGAATGCAGCCTGCATTTTGGAGGGGAATTCAATCTCAATTCAATTTATTAGATTTGTATGCCGCCCCTCTCCGAAGACTCGGAACGGCTGCAGGCAAGCAGTAGGAGGGTGGTTTGGGGGCATGAATCCCAATCCATATGGAGCCACCTCTTCCTAAGCTCAATTGCATAGATGGCTAGCAAGTGTCTGGCAATTCTTTGTGCAGTGCTTTCCAGACTGAGAGAGCCTGAAAGTCTTGCGCACTTGTCAGAGCCACTCCAAGCCACTTTCACACAACTTCAAGCTTAATTCCAGGCAAGGTCTTGAGAGGGCGGCATGTAAGGATTCTCCCCCACGCTTCCAACCTCCTCTATCCACTGCCTTTCTAATCCTCTGCTGCTGCTGTGTTTGGATCCTCAGCAGATTGACAACTGAAAAGCAAGGACAACTTGAAAAATAAGGACAGCCTGGACGTTTCCAAAGGCTTGCAGCTTCTTGCCAGCTTTCCTATTGATTTTGTGGGAAGCCAGCAGGGAAAGTTGCATGGGGCGATCTTGTGACTGGAGGACCCTGCCATATTATGAGGGCTGATTGCCGAGTATCCAAATGGCAGCCATGTGACTGTAGTAGTGCTGGCAAGGGCTACTTAAACCTGTTCAGCAACTTGTTCAAACATTTGCTGAACAAATGACTGTTAAATGAGGAGCCTCTGTATAAATTAATTTCTTGTCTTGAATTCAGAACTGGAAAGGAGACAGTGTTGCAACTGAATAGAGCAAAATATATATTGGGAGCAATATTATTCTTGTAATACAGTGTGTGCTTTCTAAGAGTTACGTTTAATTATTTGGGTCCTGCATTGTCCTAGCATAGGAATTTCAGGGCATTTTACAAAACAGTTTGGAGAAAACGAGTATTTGACCATTTTTCCCTTTAGTAGTCCCTTTGCTCCCTCTTACATACCATAATTCTAAAAGCTAATCTAAGCAGATTTTCAGATAGTGAATGGGATAGCAGAGAGAGGTATTAATTGGTGAAAAGTAGCTTTATTCCTTATTTTTTGCCAGAATAAATTCAGAAGCTTCTGGTATATCACTCACCCATCATAATTTACCTTTCTTCTTCAAAATTGCAGTGTATACTACAGTGATCCCCCGATTATCGCGAGGGTTCCGTTCCAAGACCCCTCGCGATAATCGATATTACGGGATGTAGTGGTGCGGAAGTAAAAACACCATCTGCGCATGCGCGCCCCTTTTTCCATGGCCGCACATGCGCAGATGGTGGAGTTTGCGTGTGGGCGGCGGGGAAGACCCTTCGGCCGCCCAACAGCTGATCTGCTCCGCAGCGCGGCAGCAGCGAGGAGCTGAAGATGGGGTTTCCCCGTTGCTGTTGGGCGGCCGAAGGAACCTTCCCTGGGTCTTCCCGCCGCCCAGGCAAAGGGGAAACCCCAAGATCGCTTGCCGCTTGCCCGTCACCCGCTCGCCCGGCCGCTCGCTCGCCGCTTGCCCGCCCGCCCGGCTGCTCGCTTGCCGCTCGAGAGCAAGAGGGGGAGAGACAGAGAAAGAGAGAGAAGGAAAGAAAGAGATGAGAGAGGGAGGAACAGAGTGTGAGAGAGGAAGAAGCAAGATAGAGAAAGAGAGAGAGAAAGAAAGATGAGAAAGGAAGGGAGTGACGTCATCGGGTGGAAAAATCGCGATATAGCGATTCGCAATTATTGGGATCGCGAAACTCGGGGGATCACTGTATATATATACAGTATATCATAATATTTAGAATAGATTGTAGTGTACAACATAATGTATCTCATTATAATTTATTACCTTGAGTGTCTGCATTGTTGCACCTCTAAAAGCAACCGGGGAGAGCAATGTTGGAGGGATGCCAGCCTGAGGACCTGCAGAAGCCACTAAACTTTTACAATTTATCAAGAAGTTCAGCAAGGTGAATGTATTTGTCCCTTTTACTAACACTACAGATTCAGGCCTGTGATCCAATTTCATCTCATTTTTTTCTTTACAGCTACATAGATAGTTAAGGAGGACGCACACATACATAGTAATTGTAGATTATTATGAATTATCTGTGGGGAAAAGTGCTGCATTATAATAAGCCAAACGAATGTTATTTAACTATGTTTTTATTATCTTTGCAAACCTGAAAAACTAAAATGAAGCTTGCACGATTTAAAAAAAACCCTTGCTATTATATAGGAGGATTCCAAATATCCTTACAAACTAAAAGTGAAGATTCCCATAGAAATAGTTGCAATGCTTAAATATGTGATTTAACATATAGAGTTCAAAGCTTTCCAGAAAAAATAATTTAGTATTGAAAAACTAACAAAATTATGAATCACAAATCCTCAGAAATAAAGCAAATCAAGAAAGAAAAAATGGGAAAACTATAACAAAGAACTTTGGATTCTAAGGGAAAAGGGGAAGGAAGGAAATTTCTAAATAAATAAACACACACCCAGATACTTGCCGCAACTGAAAAATGAACATTGCCATTTTGATTATCTGAACAACAGCCACTGTAGTGGCTCTGTTATATATACAGATCCCAATATTACATAGAGTGCATATAATATTATACAAATGCAACCATTAAAGGAAAATGTTTTAACTCTTAAAGGATACAATTTGGTAGAAATTGTGTCTGGTTTTTTAATTTTGTCTTCAATTCCCATTTCCACCAGCCATAAAATTCCATCATCCTCGTCGTCATCGCTGCCATCAGCACCACTCATTTCCAAATCTCTGAGTAGCAAAACATGGTAAAAGAACTTGTAAACAACCAATTTTTGAAAAAGAGTTGAAAAAGGTCTAAGAAATGCACATTAAGCCACTGTAAGATTACATACTCTTCAATTTCATTGCCCGTTTTTTCAGTATTTCTTTCAACTTCGGTTTCTAAAGGTGAAGCTGCAGGATTGGATTTTTTTTGTCTAATTCCTTGAAATGGTAAATCAAATTCAATACCTCAAAAAAGAAAAAGGAATGAAATGATGTCTTGGTTATGGACAAGAGGAATTTTTACATTGTTCATAATTTTTCTTTACCTTCATTTTTCATGGCTTCCCTTAATCCTTTGGTTGTGGGAGAAATTAATGCAGTGATCACATCACTTCCAGCAAGTCCTGCTGCACGGAACAGTACAGTGAATTGATAAGTGCAAACGTAGAAATAGGGGCACAGCTTGGCTCTCAACAAGTTATAAAGAGAGGTAAAACTGAGAGACCTGCAAATTAAACAAAGAAAGGATGATTAACTTCCTGGTATAGAAGGAGGAAACAACCTAAACCAGTTGTTTTAAAATGACAGATTATGTATTACTAAACAAGAATGCAAATCTGACTATTATTTCACCTGAATTCATAATTGCAGTGTTGTCTTATTATTTCATTCAGATAATCAGAGTTTTTATCTAGTTTTCATTCTACTTTATATGTTATTTTAGGTTCTTTTCAGTTATATGGAACATTAAAAAATACAAACCTAGGTACAAGTTTTTACATCATTCAAATAAGCTAGAAGAAAATAAGAACAGATTCACTGGCTGTTTTATTTTCTATATAGCCTATTTATTGTTTCCCTCTCTCGTGATCCAACTTCACTATTGTAAAAAATAAACTGAAAGCCTATAAATGGTAATCCACAGAACAATGTGATAATTATTGCAAAAATTAAAACAGTTTATTCTTATCATGGGAAAATCAGCTGTTTCATACGCATTTGGAAAATAACTTAATTAAATTGTTCTTTGCTAATAAAAAAGGCCTAACGTAATCTAATAGCTACATATTGCAGATTTTCTCAAATAGTGGGGCGGGCTCCCCTAGGAGGAGGGACGGAGTGATGCCGGGGGGGGAGGGCTTTTTTTGCACCAAACAATAGCACACAGAACAGAGTAGGAGATATGAAGTGCATATAACAAATCATTAACAGACATCATGGAAAGATATTTAACAGGGATGAAAAGAAAGGAGGAGAGAGACAGAGATAATGAGACAAACGCAAGTCTCCCGAAAGCTAGGTTGAGGAAAAATGACGAAATGTAGGTAGCGCTTGGCTTCGTTGTGACTACGGTGGGAGACAAGGAAAGACTGGTATGTTTGCTGTATCTAAAAATGTTGGCAGCAGAAAACATGAAGCTAAATAAAATTAAGGCGTCACTTAAACACATTACACCCCAATCACATTGATAAGCCACTTGATTTTTTTCAGCGAAAACATGTTGAATATTGCAAACAATCGTTCTGGCGGAGAGTTAGGGGGCGCGCCAAATGTTTGCTTCTGTCTAGAGGGAAGCGTAACAGAAAATAATTGAGGAACACTAGTATAGTAATACCTCGTCTTACGAACTTAATTGGTTCTGGGAGGAGGTTCGTAAGGCGAAAAGTTTGTAAGACGAAACAATGTTTCCCATAGGAAACAATGTAAAGTCAATTAATGCATGCAAGCAAAAAAAAAAATCACAAAAACAACGCTCTGCTGGGCGGCGGCGCCCAGCTGTCGCCTTTTGAAACAGTTGGGTGCTTCTCAGCATTCTCCCGAATGCCAAACCAGGAGGTTCGGCAAAAGTTCGGGTTCGGGAGGCCGCCGAGAAGCCCCGCTGCCTGGCTGTCGCGTTTTGAAACAGCCAGGGGGCTTCTCGGCATTCTTCCGAACGCTGAACCCAGAAGTTCAGCAAAAGTTCGCGTTCGGCATTCGGGAGGCCGAGAAGCCCCGCCGCCCAGCTGTCACCTTGCCAGAAGAGCCGCGGAGCTGTCGGACGGTCGGGAGGCTCAAACGGAGGTGGGGAATCCCAATAGGGAATTCCATGGGCGGAGCTTTGACATCACGGAGACGTCCTTCCTGGAGTCCACGTTTCGGCCGTAAGAAGAGACAAAAATTTTCCAAACCCCGGATTCGTATCTCGAAAAGTTCGTATGACGAGGGGTTCGTATCATGAGCTACTGTATAGAGAAACTGATTATGGCCCAGTGGTTAGAATGCAGTATTGCAGACTAATTCTGCTGACTGCCGGAGGTTCTATAACCTGCTTAGAACTATAAAGCAGAGATCCCCAACCCTTCCGGGTTGGCAGCCCACAGTGGGGAAAGGGCGGAAGATTTTGTGGGAAGGACAAAAACATGTGCATATACGCACAAGCACCTTCAACATTCACAGCGACACTTGCACAAGTGGGGCTGCAAGCGTCCACAACAATGCTAATGTCACGATTTCTACCACGTGTGATTGGGGAGATGCAGCCCCTCAAATAATCCAGTCCCATGCCATATGAGGATTTTGTAATCTGAATTGAACCCAGAAGCAAACCTGTAACCAATGTAGTTCACAGAGCAGACACATAGCATCTGCTGATCAATAGATGGGCACATATTTGCCCACATAGATTGTGTTACAATAATATATTCTACCAGTGTGCATAGGAATCACAGAATTACCTTTTACAGAAAACCACATTGGTAATGCTGTGATTTTTTAGCGGTATAAAAGCATAAGAACTAGGAATATAAATACCTCTTTCCTCTCACAGGATTGCTCTGCTCTTAAGTGTCTGAACCAAAGCAGATTTTGGTTAGGAGAAAGATCCTTATTGAAAATACTCTCAAAAATGGAATTTATGCTTAGCTTTTTATATTTCCAAGAAGTTCAACTTACCATTCAATCATGAACATTCGTTGGAGTTCTTCGTTAAAGGCACAAGGATGAGTTTTTCCAACCATTTTTCTGTCAGCTCCGATTCGAGGAAAAAGTGGTAGCCATGGGAAGAAGGGATGAAGCCAATATATTAGATTTTGCTGGAAAGCACACCGAAGTTCTGTGGAAAGTTTGGGCTCCTAAATATCAAAATATCATTTTAAAAAGGCTACTTTAAAGTTATTTACAGAGTAAATAGGAAAATTGGAAACGGATTTTTAGAAGAGTTAATGTAATAAAACACAGAGAACAGCTGATATTTTTTTACCTTTTCAAGGGATCAAAAAGCAATTCCTAGTACAGTGTTCCCTCGATTTTCGCGGGTTCGAACTTCGCGAAAACTCTATACCATGGTTTTTCAAAAATATTAATTAAAAAAATACTTCGTGGGTTTTCCCGCCCAATGACATCATATATCATCATCAAACTTTTGTCTGCCTTTAATAAATATTTTTTTTAATAAACTTTAATAAATAAACATGGTGAGTAATAATCTAAATGGTTGCTAAGCGAATGGGAAATTGCAATTTAGGGATTTAAAGTGTTAAGGGAAGGCTTGTGATACTGTTCATAGCCAAAAGTAGTGTATTTACTTCTGCATCTCTACTTCGCAGAAATTCGACTTTCGCGGGCGGTCTCGGAACGCATCCCCCGCGAAAATCGAGGGAACACTGTATTCTGTTTTAAGTCCATAAATGTTTATAATATATAAAATGAAGTTAACATATTTAATATTTGTGCACAGGACCATAATCTGCAACCAACTCTACCTTAGTTTTAATTTACTTATACAGAATAGAATTTAATTAAATAGCTAGTTTATATTTAAATGCCAATTATGCTGATAAGGGGACATAATAAAATAATTTGGAAGCTTTGCCAGATTTCTTGTAAATCGACAGCTGGTCCGCCACAAAAAAGAATATGTCATATTTATAAAGTTTATCCTTTATGTGGTTTTTATTTATGATGATTCAGAGCATTTCTTATAAGTAGATTTTATATCAAAGACAAAATATCTTGCAGTGTACCAAAACATTGGGAGAAGTTTACAACAGCTATTTTCTGAAGTAAATACAAAGGCAGCAATTATTCATATTTGTATGTATTTGGAAGTATTTGTGTGCTTTTAAGACACATGACAATATGAAATATCTTAGTAAAACTAACTTTAGATAACAATTTATTTAATATATAGAAACCACCAGTTTATTGTAATCACAGTAATCTTAAATCAGGAAAATAGCAATCAATTTAATTAAAAGTCTAGCTGATGCCAACTACAATTGAATAAAGAGGGAATATTTCCAAAATGTCATTTTAATATGAAATATGTATATATATAAAATACACTGCTGAAAAAAATAAAGGGAACAGTTAAATAACACATCCTAGATCTGAATGAATGAAATATTCTCATTGAATACTTTGTTCTCTACAAAGTTGAATGTGCTGACAACAAAATGAAATTGATTGTCAATCAGTGTTGCTTCCTAAGTGGACAGTTTGATTTCACAGAAGTTTGATTTACTTGGAGTTATATTCTTTTGTTTAAGTGTTCCCTTTATTTTTAGGTGACTTTGGGCCAGTTATTCTTTCTGTCCAAACCACCCCAAAGTTGCTATGTTAGAGAACACGAGGGAGGGGGGGGTATATTAGAAATATTTGCTATATTAAGTAATAAAGGTAAGATAAAAATTGAATAAATAAATGTTGTGCTTGCACATGAGAAAAAAGCAGGGCCTATACTATTATAGATTTTATATGGTTTTATAAAATAATTTTGAATTTCATTTGGCAGTGCTATATTGTGCACTTAAATTTTCAGAAGGTATGCAACTTTATCCAAGATAGGTAATCTCTCTAGGTAAATATAATGCAGGCAAAACATAATCCAGGTAAATAATGCAGTATCCTGTCAGGATTTGTTTCATGTCCAAATACTCAAGAAATTACATTGGTTTTTTTTTACTCAGATAATACAGAGAAATAGATCTGTCTGTCAACAAGCTACTGATAACATATTGGTTCCTAATCAATATGCTAATAACTAAATGTACTGTAGATATTAAAAAGAACCAAAGATAGGTTGGAACCTTAATGGATTCTATAACTTAATTGCCATAGAGCTGAAAATTGGTCATTTTTAGAATCGCTGAGCAGGGAAGAACAGTGTTGTCTGAACCAACAAAAAATGGAACACTGTATCAAAAATATTGAGAAATTGGGAGAATAACCTCTTTCCCAAAACGATTTATCATGGCAACTAAGATTTACTAAATCCCATACCCTACCTAACCCATCCAAATTAACATAGTTCCCAATACTTATTCCCCCCCTCAACAAAGTATAAAGCTGCCTGTATTGTCTGAATTTATTTATTTATTAGATTTGTATGCCGCCCCTCTCCGAAGACTCGGGGCGGCTAACAACAATGAAAAGACAATGTAAACAAATCTAATATTAAAAATAATCTAAAAAACCCCAATTTAAAGAACCATTCATACATACAAGCATACCATGTATAAATTCTATAAGCCTAGGGGGAAGTGAAATTTCAATTCCCCCATGCCTGACGACAGAGGTGGGTTTTAAGGAGCTTGCGAAAGGCAAGGAGGGTGGGGGCAACTCTGATATCTGGGGGGAGCTGGTTCCAGAGGGTCGGGACCACCACAGAGAAGGCTCTTCTTCTTCTGGGTCCCGCCAAACGACATTGCTTAGTCGATGGGACCCAGAGAAGGCCAACTCTGTGGGACCTAACCGGTCGCTTGGATTCGTGCGGCAGAAGGCGGTCCCGGAGATATTCTGAATCCTCCTAAGCGACATATATTAACAACTAAGAAAACGATATTAGTGATTCCAGGAACTGGTACAATTTGTTGAAACACAGGCATATTTCTGCATGATGTAACATCCTGAATATCGCTGATAACTCATTAAGGACCCTTAAGATATCTCCCTCAGATTCACAGAATATTGAGAAATTTGTTCATCAGCATTAAACATAGTATAATTGTTGAGAGTTTATTATCTTGTTCACTAGATAGCTCTAAACATTGATAAACAGGCAGTCAAGGTAAATTAGAAAGATATGACCGGCCATTCAGATTTTAAAGTATTTAAAGTACCAAATATAACAATTCAAAATAAGTGAACCACTTGCGATTTGAATTGACTCTTATACTGATTGCAGATTCCAATTCATTAATCCAACAGTATTAAAAAGCATATACTACCTGGATACTTTGGGGTAAGTTTATTAATGTTGCTCTGCAATGCTGGATATATCCTTGGGATTCTTCTTGAGCTTTTAAGTGATCTGCCCATGCAAATGACTGAGGGGAAGTGACTAGAAGACGAGTTTTAATACTCCAGTCTGCAGGAAATTCAGAACTTGGTGAAGAAAGAACTTCAGTATCGGAAATAGTCAAACCAGAGTCCTTTAAAAAATGGAGCAAATTATAAGTAAGCGATGAATAAAACACCATCAGTTAGGTATACAAAGAAGCACGTCCTACTTTTGCAAAACATTAAGCATTATCATTTTAGTTCTGGATTTAGGTTAGGCATGGATGATATTGATCTATAAATCTAGATCTAACTGCATAAGAAAAAAATCTCTGAAGTTTGTAAAAGAACCACACTTCGGTGCTGTGGATCAGTGGTGGGTTGCTGCCGGTTCAGCCCAGTTCTCTGCGCATGCCCAGAAGCTTATTTGCGTATGCACCAAATGTGCACTTCTGTCACGATACAAACTGTTCCGATTTCTGTTAGAACTTTAGCAATTACAAATAACTCTTACTAAATGCAGTATTTCATAAACAAAGAAACTCCATTTTTATTTCTCTTCTCTTCCGGATTCAAATACAGTTCATTCTAGCAAATTGCTCTCAACACGTTATCTTTCTTAATTGCATTCCTCGCATTATTTCCACCCTTCTCCAGTTAACAAGATTTATGTACTCACAGCATGATCCTAAAACAGCAGAACTGACTGTAAATCAACACGGAATGCTTTTGCTTGCTTAGAAGTGGAATGGAAACCTTCCATCATTCACTCTGCAACGTTGAAACTCCACCCTTCTTCCCCATTGACCCCCTGACGTACCAAATACATCACTACAGTATTTAACCCATTCCTCCCCTTAATATCTTCTTCCAAACACCTGTTCTCTACGTTTTTGGACCCTTCTGAATTTAGGATTTACCCAGCGAACGGCTGATTCTTCCTCGCTAGATTCTGGACTCATAGCCCCTGTTGCTGGCCTTCCACCTGTTCTACTACCTGTAACCCCGGGCCCACCACTAATTCATAAACACTATCTGTATCAGAGTCCTCAATTTCTTTATCATCCTACAACTGACCAGGAGTATGTACAACATGAACTGTGGTAGGTGTGGTGAGTGTACAGTACTCTTTTAAAGAAAAATGGACACCTGAGGAATTCTTAGTGCTCTCTGAGCTTGGTTATTAAGATATCTTTAAAAAGTAAGATATAATTAAAATTAGAGTAACAAAGTAAGTTTTGTGCCTGACTATACGAAAACATGCATGGTTGCAAGAGATGTTTATAAGAAAGGTGACTGGGTACAATCTTTATGCAAAGCAGCACATGGGGGATATGCAAGGATCAAGAGTAAACCTTACACTCTCAAATTTTAAGTGTCTTCTTATTTAGAAATTCTGAAATTAAAATGATACTTACCTTGATTAATGTTTCAGTAGTTGCTATTTCAGAAAGCTCTTCCTTCCATGTGGGCCCATCCTGGTCATGACTTTTAAAAAACTAAAAGAAAAAGAATGAATAAAACCATATATTGCAGTTTGTAAGCTGATGCCACTGTCTGTATTAAATTTCACAAGAACATAAGGTTTCACATCCCGGTCCTGCAGTAAAAAAGTACAAGAAGATACTGGAAACAGATGGTCACTATAGTGACAACGGCAAAGACATCTGCGTGGGAGAAGGCATTTGATAAACCACCCTTGCACTTTTACCAAGAAAACCACATGGAGAGAAAATATAACATGATTAATGATATAATGCCAGATGATGGATCCCTTGGATCGGATGGCACTCAACATGCTACCTGAGGATTTTTCAGAGTATTTGTTCTGCCAGGTTCTCTGGTAGGAGTCTCCCGAATATTCAAAATAAACTAAGCACTCTTTTTGTATTGCAAAGAGCACTCCTCCCAAAACAACTGGGTAGTATGTACAATTTCCTTTAAGCAGTCATTAAGTACTTAGCTAGCAGCTGTGAAGAAACTTCACAGCCCTTCTTCCAGCAAAGTGAGACGCACACACACACATTGCTCTGCTTTGGTTTCAAAGGCGTGAAAAATCAACAAAGTCCAGAAAACAGCAACACGATTCCTGAAGAACTGCGATCAGATACGCTTTCACAACCGCCAAACCCACACGCCGCTATTTATTGCAGCAGCCCTAATTACTGGAGCCCCACCCAACCACAGGTGGCCTCATTTTCTCTTGTAATAATCCTTCAGTTATTGTCTCCTATGCATCACTCTATGCATGCGTGGATGTGTCATTAATTCTTGTTCAGAATCCAAGGATGATACAGATGATTGATCTCCTCCTGGGCTGTCTGCCAAACTCCCCTCTTCCCTGTCACTCATGCTTCCTTGGTCAGAGGAGGCTTCATCGGCAGATTCCATTGGGAGCAAAACAGGCCTGCGGCATGTGGATGTCTCCCCCACATCCACCTGCACATTCCTTGGGGCAGGAGCTGGGCCAGAGCTAACCACAACAGTATTGATGGTGTTTAAGATGTCCCACACGCTTAATCTAGCCACATCTAGTTGCTGATGTTGCCATATAGCAGTGATGGCGAATCTATGGCACGGGTGCCAGAGGTGGCACGTGGAGCCATATCTGCTGGCACACGAGCCGTTGCCCTAGCTCAGCACCAACGTGTATGTGTGCCAGGCAGCTGATTTTTGGCTCACACTGAGGCTCCTGGGGCATTTTGGCTTCCAGAGAGCCGTCAAGGGGGGGGGGGATTTTTATCCTTCCCCGGCTCCAGGGAAGCCTTTGGAACCTGGGGAGGGCAAAACACGAGCCTACTGGGCCCCCCAGAAGTTGAGAAACAAGTTGTTTTCGGCCTCTAGAGGGCTTCCAGGGGCGCGGGAAGCTGTTTTGCCCTCCCCAGGCATTAAATTATGGGTGTTGGCACTCACGCATGCGCGATAGCATGAACGCACGCTTTTTCGGCACCCGAGGGAAAAAGGTTCACCATCACTGCCATATAAGAAAAGAAAATCTGAAGTGTAAATAATGATGGAAACATGGAACATAAGAAACAGGAACATGGGAAAGTTCAGCAACGTGAAAGATTAAATGACTACAACTCATCATCTTAGCCATCAGAAAATCAAGATGGATTGGGGATTGGACAGTCAGATCACATTTATTAGCCAGGATAAAAAACAAATAATAGCACTGCTTTTATAGTTGCAATGCAACCAATTACTGAATAACTGTTAGACTTCACAAACAATTATTTAAGATTATAATCATTCAAATTTATGATCCAACCAACAATCCAGAAGAGGATGTGGATGGATTTTATGATCAGGTTTCATTTGAATATCAAAACTAGAAATACTTAAGAAGAAAATGTAGTTGTATCAGCTTTGATGAGGCAGGAGATTGACTTATCATTTTCTGCCACTCTAGTGAATTCTTCATAGAATTCTGTCCTCAAACAACTAAATTGATCCCCTAAACGTGGACATCACTAGACGGAGTATGTAAAAATCATATTGATTATATAATTGCTGAAAGGAAGTGGAGGAGTTCAATTATAACATCAAAGAATTGGAATAAATCATGAACTTGTCATATGCTAGTTCAAGCTAAGAAAGAAAAAAAGAAAGCTAGACAGTGTTCATAATATGAACTTGAACATACAATACAGTATATTCACCATTTTCATGGACATTGTCAGGAATCTGAAGTCCTGAACCTGATTGATAGAAAACTCCAGATGAAGTGTGTAATGAAATTAAAGAAGTCATTAAAGATGAAAGCAAAAAGAGATTTGACAAAAATAAAGGGAATAAAACGAACTGGATGTCAGAACAAACTACGGAAATTGCCACAAAGAGAAGCCACAGTAGTTGTTGTGATTCCGTCTGAGGCCCCTCAGGGAACGGCTGATCCTCTGCTGGCTTCCTGCTCAGAGGGGGAGGATGAGGAACAGGAGGTTCAGACAGACGGGGAGGAGGAATCTCAGGCTGAGGGAGAGGGAGGACAGCCAGAGTCCCCCGAGGGGGAGCTCTCCCCAGCAAGCAGCCTGGATTCCTTAGATGAAAATGCACAAGCAATCATCGATCTCCGGCAGAGAAGAGCAACACAACGAAGGGGACAATTAGCCAGGTACTTTCAGCACTAAAGAGGCAACAGCTGGGTTTGGGTGTGGTGCTCTCTGGAAAGGCTGAAAAGGCAGACCCACCCTTCTATTATCTTTGGGAGTCCTGGGACCTGGCTGTGATCTTTGGCGTCTTGGAATTCTGGTTTGTGACTTTGAATACTGAAACCTTGGGGGGAAAAGGTGTGGGTCTTATTCTCTACAGTGGTGTGTGTGCCAGCAAGAAGTCTGCTGTATTGTCTGGCCATCAGGACTCTGCTGTGAAGCCTCATAGCCTGCCTGTTGGGAAGAACAGGTTTTTCTCTGTGTTTATTTTTCAAACTATAAAGTGCTTTTGCTTTTACCAGCGTGTCTGGCTGCTTTTTCCAGTTGGTGTTGAAGTCTGGGGGCACCCAGACAGAACAGTAGTGAAAAACAAAAATCTCAGAAAGGAACTTAAGGAGTTTGGGAGAGGTGTTGGAAGAGACAAGAACCAGCATTACAATATCTGTATAGACACTGAAGAGGGAAGCAGACATGGAAAAACAAGGAAATGTGCTGTGAGCTCATTAGTTTTCTTGTTTTCAATATCCTAAATAGGTAACATCATCAGTGCTACTAAGGAGTGCAATTTTTTTGTTAGTTTATATTCTAGTGACTTGTTTGTCTGTGTGGATAGAGGTGGTCTTAAGAAATTCTTTGGTTGGGCTGTTTACTGTTGGCTCTTTGGTGGTTTCTTGATTGGGGTATTCCAAGACTAACAACATTTTTATAAACAAGTTGAGTCACATATGGAAAAGCACTACTGTATTCTCAGTAATTTTCATTCTCATAAATGATTATGTTATTGTTAATTATGTGGTAGGAACACTCTCACTTTAATAGTTCAAATACAGTGGTACCTCTACCTAAGAACTTTTCTAGATAAGAACCAGGTTTTCAAGATTTTTTTGCCTCTTCTCAAGAACCATTTTCTACTTAAGAAACCAAGCCTGGAAAAATTTCCCAGAAAATTTGAGAGCGGCACAAAGGCCTGGCCAGTTTCTGCCATTTCCCCTAGGTTTCCCTCTCTGGCGCAGTGTATGGGAGGCAGCCTCATGCCGGGTGTATGGGAAGCGCGTTCTCCTCCTCGCCGTCTCAGAGTCCCTCTTTTTTTTTTTTAAGCCTTAAAGTTTTGGATTTTTTTTTGATTCACCTCATCTTCTTCCTTCTTTCAGCAGCGACTGTCCTCCTCCTCCTCCTCTTCTTCCTCCTCCTCCTCCCACCCAAATTCTGAGCCTTTATTTCCTTCCTAATGGGTTTGCATGCATTATTTGCTTTTACATTGATTCCTATGGGAAAAATTGCTTCTTACAAACTTTTCTACTTAAGAACCTGGTCACGGATTAATTCTGGGAATTGAAGTCTAAATATCTTCAAGTTGGCAAGGTTGGGAAACACTGGTTTAGACATTTTTAAAAGTAGCCGAGGTTCAGGACCACTGCACTAAGGCATTAAGTTCTTAAGTAGAGGTACCACTGTATGCCCATCAGGCACACAAGACTGACAGCTCTGTTTATCACCTTAAATTTAAAGTTTATCACAAAAGAAAAGAACCAAATAACAAGAGTTGGAAGGGTTTTTGGAGGGCTTCTAATCCAACCTCCTGCTCAGGAAGGAAACCTTGCCTATACTATTTTCAGACAAATGGTGGTCCAATCTCCTCTTTAAAACTTCCAGTGTTGGAGCACCCACAAGTTTTGGAGGCAAGCAAAAGGTATATAGTTAAAACCGCTTTCCACTATTAATGTAATACATTCTAGATTTCTGTGAAGTGACACAAGGGACAATAGATGACTAATTGTGTTAAATGGCCTCAAATAAGAACTCTGTGAATTATTTCAGTCCCTCCGCCCAAAGTTTAATAAATGCTTTTCATCATCAGCCTTCTCTAAACATCATCTTTTGATTCCTCTAAAAATTAACAGCTGTTACAAGTAATTTTCAACTTCTCTACCAATTTTTGTTCAACCTCTTCTTCAAAACTTCCAGGGTTGGAGCAGGCATAACTCATGGAAAGGTTACGTTGTCCCACCGATTCATTGTTCTGTCATTTTCCTTCAAATTTACAACTCATTTCAACACCCACACCTCCTCATACACATTTAATTGCTAAGTTCTAGCAGGGGGTCCTCAAAGTTGCCAACTTTTAAGACTTGTGGACTTCAACTCCCAGAATTCTCCAGCCAGCATAGCTTGATTACTGCAACGCACTCTACATGGGACTACCCTTAATAATTAGTTATTTAGATTTCTTATATATTGTTATATTTAATGTTGTACGCCGCCCTGAGTCTCCTGGAGAAGGGCGGCATAGAAATCTAATAAATAAATAAATAAACCAACAAGTTGAAGTCCACAAGTCTTAAATTGTCAAGTTTGAAGACCTCTGTTCTATTGTTTTCTACTCTTTAGGCACAACCACACACGCTTGGATTGCTATGCCAGTGTTTCCCAACCTTGGCAACTTGGAGATATCTGGACTTCAACTCCCAGAATTCCCCAGCCAGCATTCGCTGGCTGGGGAATTCTGGGAATTGAAGTCCAAATATCTTCAAGTTGCCAAGGTTGGGAAACACTGAGCTATGCAATTCGATCTCAGCACACATCGAAGGGGCGCAAACAGCGATGCCGGAGCTCTCATTTACCCGCTTCTCGGATCTGCCGGCTGCGTCAACCCTTGCCAATAACCACTCCACTTCTGCAAGCCTCTGGTTAGGAGGTGGAACCAGGCCGGGTTCCGGCAGAAGGACAGGCGTGTTCCCCACGTTCGTGAAGGGGTTCCGCCGCCGACTACCCGGACCGAGCCGAGGCGGACCGGGCGTGTCCTTGAGGGCTGCCTCCGCCGACGAAAACTCTCCGGAAAGCGCGGCCGCTTCACTTCTCCGGAATCTTTTCCTCCTCTTCAAGCGCAGGATCTCTGGCGGCTTCTTAAAGCCGGGAGAATAGTCGGGAATCACGGAACACATGCCGGCCGGTGGTCACTCGCTCGGTGGAGGCGGCTGGAAGGAGCCCAGCGGACCAAGGAGAATTTCGCGCTTAACTTGAAGGCCCCGCCTGGCTGCTGGGCGTGTCTTCTTTTGCCCGCGGAAAAGGCAACCAATCCGAAACGGAGCTCTTCTACCAGGATCACCGCCCCTTTGCCCACGCATGCTCAGAGCTGTTTCTCCCGCCCCCACCCGATAGGCAAAAAGAGCTGCGCTCCAAAAGGAGAGAATAAGTCCTGAGGGAGAATTAACGCCTTCCCTTTTTTTTGCTTTTTGAAATTTGGTTTTCATGTCGAGGAACGCTATTCAACACCCGGGACAAAAAACGAGGACTTTAGAATTGTAAATCTACATTTGTAAATCGCATCAGCGCACCGCTGTGCTTACCGTCCCTGTCCTACTGTCCTCTTTTATCGTTACTTATGTTTATGCAAATTACTAGCATCCCATACGTTTGACAAACAGATCAATTTCGGCTCTCTGCCAGTCATTAGTACTGGAAGGTTGAGAATTAGATTTCCCTTGTCGATCTAAACAGATACCAGGATGCCTTAGTTGCAGTGGTCCTGAACCTCGGCTACTTTTAAAAACGTCTACTCTAAACCATTCAAAATTGCACAAGATAGGCCGCAATATAAATCTTTTACATGAATAATTTAATGGAATTTTTGACCATTAATTTTTTAGAAAATATGCATTTAACCCAAATAATAAAATTGCACATAGCACGCCCAGATCTGTTATAGCATATGCCAAAACAAACATTTATTTATTTATTTATTTATTTGATTTGTATGTCGCCCCTCTCCAGAGACTCGGGGCGGCTAACAGCAACAATAAAGCTGTGTACAATAGTAGTCGGATGTTAGAAATAATTAAAAGCCCATTAATATATAAAAAAATCCAAAAACCAACCATACGTACATACATACCATGCATAGAATTTAAATCTGAATTGGAGACAACTCTTTCTTGTATTGTGAAATGCTTTTCCAAGATTACAACTTTACTCAGGTTTATTTTATTTTGCTCTTTGTAAATGAAACTGAAGTTTATGTGACAATTCTAACAATTCTAATAATTCTCATAATTATAATTATACAGGGTGTCCCAAAAATGTATACACATTTTAAATAATTATAAACTTGGTGTTTATTTTTATTATTTAAAAAATGTAAAAATATTTACAAGTATCATTTTATTGTTTTTATTGTCCCCCCCCCCCCCGAAGATTAGTCTGGTTGTCATTGTGTTCAGGGATTGAATCTGCAAAATAAACACAAACAGTTTAATTATTGGCTATTTACAATTATTTAAAATTAGTTAAAATGCAGTGAAAAAAACAATAAAATGATACTTGTAAATATTTTTACATTTTTGTAATAGTAAAATTATAATAAATACCAAGTTTACAATTATTTAAAATGTGTATACATTTTTTGGGACACCCTGTATATATTGTGTGTGTGTGTGTGTGTGTGTGTGTGTGTTTGATCATAAATTAAAACATTGTAGAGTTAAACATCAGACATTTTGAAATTGCCTTTGGGAATAAGTATTGTACTTCTACATAAACAAATGCAAGTTTATATTCCACCCCCTGCCTGATTCTAAACAACAGAACACTAAAGTACATATTAGAAAACAGAGAAGACAAATAGTGCATTCAATTCTTTAAATCTGAATTGGAGACAACTCTTTCTTGTATTGTGAAATGCTTTTCCAAGATTACAACTTTACTCAGGTTTATTTTATTTTGCTCTTTGTAAATGTGGCAATTCTAATAAAGATAGAAACAAAATGTAGTGAAAGGGAAAATTACAAAGTTACAATATGTTACTCATAGCTTCCCATTCATGATGAAACATTAAAAAATAACATTCAGCCAAACCAAACATTTAGACTAAGAAGTCTGTTTTGAAAAATCTTGCTTGTCACTTAGATTCATAGTAAATTTGTCCTAGTGCTTTGTCTAAACTTGGATAAAATAGGTAGTTTTCTGTGACATAGGATTCTCCTTTCTTCATCTGAATGAGCACGCACCCCCCCTCAAAATAAAAAAGTCAAACAAAAGAAAGCAGTACACAATAGTCAAAGACAAATCTTATGGTTTTTAGACATATGATTTTCAATCTAAAGTTATAAACGACTCAACCTATAGTTATTAAGAACTGTTTCATATACAGGCTGATGACAATTGATAAATATTTAACAGCTATGCAGAATATATTAACTTCACTTTTTACAGTTCAAATTGACTTAGAAACTTCACAGTTGGACAACTTGTTTTTTCCTTGCTTGATTCTTCTGAACTAATTCCATAGAAACTTTAGCTTCATATAATGGTACAGGTTTATCCAGACGAGGTCTGAGAACAAAAACAAAAAATTAGAATTGTACAGCATTTATATCTTTGGTTTACCCATTACCTCATGCCCTAGCAATCTTTAGGCAGTTTATCGATATTAAGACACCACCATTCAAAGTATCAACAAATAATACGTAAAATTAAATTATTAAAATATTACTGGTGAGAGGAAATACACGGTCAGTCTCCAAAATTCTGGAAGAGTTAGGTTTTGACCAGTTTTCAAAATGCCACAAAAATTGAGGCCATTCTTGCCCTGCGTGCTGTTAAAAGGTGAGCCCCAAAGACAATGTCTGCCGTCAAATCATATTCAACTGAAAATGTACCCATACATTGTACAATTAAACCAGATTTCTGATAAACTTGTATAGGCTGTCAAGATCTATGAATATGCACGTGGACTGTGAACAAATGCAGCATCTAGTAAAGCAGTTTTCCAGATAATGCATGAGTAATCCATTCTAAGTGGGTTTACTTATCATATGCAGTTTGTTCTAAGGGAAAAATATACATGGATGACTTTTGACAATTTCCTAATTTCAATAATTAGAAAAAGAAATGAGCCCAGAATAGCCTGTACAATGTGGACTATGCCAAGTAGCCTTGTGCAGCCTGTTTTTTAAATAGTAATATATTTCCCGGGGCTGCCTCCCCAAAAGAATGATTCTGAGCATCTCCAAACTTCATTGACAACTCCAGCACTTTCACTGCTCCGTTAGCTGCAAAACATTTCATCAGCATTCCACTTGTGGCCCACAAGGATTTTTAAAGTATCAATGTGACCCTTTCTCTTTTATGTGTTTTGCAGCCCTGATCTAGGCCAGTGATGGTGAGCCTTTTTTTCCTTGGGTGCCAAAAGAGTGCGGGCATGTGCTATCACGCATGCGTGAATGCTCACACCTATAATTCAATGCCTGGGGAGGGCAAAAACAGCTTCCCCTGTCCCCTCCAGAGGTCCTCTGGCGGCAGGAAATGGCCTGTTTCCCAACTTCTGGTGGGACCAGTAGGCTTGTGTTTCGCCCTCCCCGGGCTCCAAAGGCTTCCCTGGAGCTGGAGGAGGGTAAAAATGCCCTCCCCCATCCCTCCAGAGGTGCTCTGGAAGCCACAAATGCCCTCCCAGAGTCTCTATGTGAGCTAAATATCAGCTGGCCAGCAGACACATGTGCGTTGGAGTTGAGCTAGGGCAACAGCTCGCGTGCCAGCAGATATAGCTTCAAGTGCCACCTGTGGCACCCGTGCCATAGGTTTGCCATCACTGATCTAGGCTCTCTAGAGTTAATTGGGGCCAAACATTTTAATTATCATTTTCTCATCTTTTCAAAACAGTTAATTGATAAAATACTTAAATGAATATATTTTAAAATGCTTATAACACTTCAAACAAATTTATCCTTACTTGAAAACTCCACTTGATAACTTCTCCATTACATCTTCCAAAATACGTATAGAAGAGAATAGTCAAGTGAAATACTATATAAAATGTTAAAGTTGTGCCCAAGATCTGGGTTTGAAGGAAAAATGTGATTTGTAATATATTTAGTCATACAAAATGTACTCCCACAATTACCTTAAATCAAACTCATGTTAGAGTAACTAGAGCATTGTTCCCCAACCTTGGCAACTTGAAAATATTTGGACTTCAACTCCCAGAATTCCCCAGCCAGCATTTGCTGGCTGGGAACACTGAACTAGAGTACATTTGCTGGCTGGGAACACTGAACTAGAGTACAAATTAACCTATCGAAGAACAATGAAGAAAGAACCTTTTTTCATTGAAATACAGGTAGTTCTCAACTTATGACTGGTCATTTCATGACTGTTCAACATTACAAAGATCCATAAAATACTTCTGGCCACCATAAAACATTACACCAGCCACACATCATACTATTGTGATCTGTGATCGGCAATCTGTTTGGGTGTATAAACAATGGCCAAATATCCTGTGATCATGTGATCACCATTTGTATTCTTCTCTGCTAGCTTCCCCAGAAAGACAGAGAAGATGCAAACTGCTACCTTTAACTGATGGATTTCTCCTCTTCTCCATGAACACAGGGGAGAAAAATGCTTAGTTGCACTGCAGAAATGAAACTCAGATCTTCAGGATGCAAGGTTCCTTTCGCTAGCTCAATGCAGGCTTTCCCTTCAGGATATGGAGGGGTGTAGATCAGGACAGATTCCTCTTACCCGTGCGTGCAGCATGAAGATTCTCACGTGTGTGTGCGCATCTCCCATGTGATTTTGCATCCACACACGTGAAGGAAGCCAAAATGTGCCAAAATCTTGCAAGGGGATGCGCGGAAGCAAAAAACTGTGAGTGTCTCCTCATGGTTTTTTGCTTCTATGCATGCATAGGAAGCAAAAAAGACCAAAGACTCAGCTGTCCCAAATCTTTGCAGAGGGGTGGCATATAAATCCAATTTAAAATAAAATAAAAAATCCAAGAAAAAAGATGGAGGCACCTGAAGGACCAGCACCAGAGTGGTCGTGCGCTAATTGTGCAATCTGGCAGTCGCAGGCAAATTACGCTATCTGGTGGCCACTACCGGTGTAGAGTCGCCTACCGCACCAGTAGCAATCCATCTTGTAGAGCCGGAGTGGCGCAGCAGGTAGAGTGCTGTACTGCAAGCCACTGAAGCTGACTAAGGATCTGCAGGTCAGTGGTTCAAATCTCATCACCGGCTCAAGGTTGACTCAGCCTTCCATCCTTCCGAGGTGGGTAAAATGAGGACCCGGATTGTGGGGGCAATAGGCTGGCTCTGTTAAAAAGTGCTATTGCTAACATGTTGTAAGCCGCCTTTGAGTCTAAGGAGAAGGGCGGCATAAAAATCAACTAACTAACTAACTAACTAACTAACTAACTAACTAACTAAATAAATAAATAAATAAATAAATAAATAAATCACTAATGTATATCCTAAAGATCCAAGCTCCATTCCGACAACTTGTTGTCAGTTTCTTTTCTACACACAGAGAGCCTGCCCTCCTTCAATAGGAAGCTCAGTTGTGCCAACTGCTTAACAACCTGTGTGACTGCTTCATGACTGCGACTGGGACAGCTGTGATTGCGGTTGTTGAACAAAGCAGTCAGGTAACTATCTCACCGAACAACCACTTTTGCTCAACACTGCCTATCCCAATTCTGGTTGTCAATTGAGGAGCACTTCTGCTAGTGTTCAGTGAGCAAAGCAGCTTTCAGGGAGATGGAATGGAGAGAGAGAGAAATTATTTTATTGTTTCTAACCTGCATTTATATGCTTTAACTAAACTTGTATTCCTAAACTTTAGGAGAACCCACTAGTCCAATGCTTCCCAAAGCTTTCCAAAACTGCTTACCAGATAGTTCGTTTTATCCAAAGTATGTATAATAGTTTAAGTCAATTTAATACCCCTGCTGAAATTGGGTAATCAGTTTATGTGTTGTTACCTAAAGAAAAACTTTCCTTCCCAATTTTGAGTAGTTTACCCAGGTTTGGGAAGCACTGCATTAGTTTATACTGTTTCATAATAAATAAGGTCTCTACACACAGTTAAGAAACAGCTATTAAAAAATCCCTTTCTACTGTAAAGACTTTTCAGTGAAAAGTTATCCAAGCATTTCTATGGGAAAAAATACAATTATAATTAAATGAAATGACATAGTAGTTTTTATATTACAGTGATCCCTCGATTAGCACGGTCTCGATTAGTGCGAAACGCTACAACACGGTTTTTCACAAAATATTAATTAAAAAATACTCCACGGTTTTTTTGCTATACCACGGTTTTTCCCACCCGATGACGTCATACGTCATCACCAAGAGTCACTTCTCTGTCTCTTTCTCTTTCTTTCCTGTCACTATGCTTCAATCATTTTCTCATTTCTCTTTTTTTCTCCCCTTTTTTCTATCATTTCTCTCTCTCTTTCTTCCTCTCTCACACTCTCTTCCTCCCTTCTCTCTCCCCCCCTCCACTTGCCCACGAGAAGAAAAAAAGCAACCTCTGCCGGGCAGCTCCCCTTGTGCCCCCGCTTTGTGCCTGCCTCTTTTGGGGATTTTTTTTTCTTTTCTTTTTTGCACTGGCGGCGGGAGCTGTTGGGGAGGGCTCTGCCGGGAAGGCCTCTCAGCTGCAGAGCCGAATGGGGGCGGAGGCAACAGCGGAGCCCGGCGCTGGGGCCATGCGAGGCTGTTCATCCAGGGGGGCGTGGACTGGCAAGTCGCCCTCCTTTCTCTCTCTTTCTCTCTCTTATACCACACCGGTAACAGGGAGAGAAAGAGAGAGAGCGGAGGGCACCTTGCCGGTCCACGCCCCCCTAGATGAGCGGCTCCGCATGGCCCCAGCGCCGCCCAGGCAAAGGGGAAACCCCAAGATCGCTTGCCGCTTGCCGTATTGCAGCGAAGGAGGCGAAGCAAGGCTCCAAGCTGCAATACAGCAAGCGGCAAGCGGCAAGCGATCTTGGGGTTTCCCCTTTGCCTGGGCGGCGGGAAGACCAAGGGAAGGTTCCTTCAGCCGCCCAACACCTGATCCGCTCCGCAGCGCGGCAGCAGTGAGGAGCCGAAGATTGGGGTTTCCCCTTTGCCTTTACCCCATCTTCGGCTCCTCGCTGCTTCCGCGCTGCGGAGCAGATCAGCTGTTGGGCGGCTGAAGGAACCTTCCCTTGGTCTTCCCCGCCGCCCACACGCAAACTCCACCATCTGCGCATGTGCGGCCATGAAAAAAATGGCGCGCATGCGTAGATGGTGTTTTTTACTTCCGCACCACTATAACGCGGAAATCGATTAGCGCGGGAGGTCTTGGAACGTAACCCCCGCGCTAATCGAGAGATCACTGTATATAATATTAGCCGCTCAGAGTCCGTTTCAGAGTGAGTGGCATATAAATGCAACAAATAAATAAATATTGTACACTAAAGGATTTAAAATCTGGTGGGATGGACAGAAAAATTGGAAAGAAAATGAAAATATTTATGTATGTGATCAAATAAAAACACTGTGTTCTACATATTTGCCTGTGTTCTACATATTTATGTTTTTCAACAGTACCTATAAAGAAAATAAGCACCTTGAAAATGCATTTCACAAATAATCAAATAGGTAAATTATTTAAATTAAAAACATCAGAACAAGTAATACTATTTATGTTACACTACAGGTAGTCCTCGATTTACGATGACAATTGGGACTGAAATTTTGGTTGCTAAGCAATGCAGTTATTAAGCAAGTCATCATGTAATGGGATTTGAGTTTACAATCTCCCTGACAAAAAGGTAGTCTTTTGTTAGTCCATTTTTACACCACCTTCAAATATCAATCAAACTTAAAGCTGATGGATACTTTAGATTTGATCGAGGATTGGAGGTGTTAAAAAGGGACTTCATTTTACAACCATTTTTATTCTGGTAGTTAAGAGAATCATATGGTCACTAAATGAATCACATAATCATTAAACAAATCCAGCTTCCTTAATTCTCTTTCAGAAGCCAGCTGGGAAGATTTCAAATCACTATCTGCTAACTGTTGTAAGTGCAAACAAGTTGCCAAGTGCCCAAATAGTGATTATGTGACTTTGGCGATAGTGCTTGAAGATGAGTGGTAGGTCAATTTGTCCAAGGCTGCCATAACTTTAAACCATTGTTAAATGAATACTCATAAATCAAGGAATGCCAGTTTGTTAATATGCAATTCATTTTTTTCTTTACTTCCACCCTTAAAGGGTGGGTACCCTTCTCTTAGAGGGTGGGTACCACTTCTCTCTTATTCTTCCTGCCTGGCCAGGATCTAAACAGCATACTCTGTATCCCATCAACAAAGGGATCATGTTCCAAGACACACAAGCTGTTTTTCTGCAGCCATCTCTGTCAGCGAAACATGGACACTAACCTCACAATGGATACAAAATATGATATATAATACTCTAGTACATAATTTAATAATCATTATATAATAAAAAGGATATATAGATATTTTCCTTGTTGCATACTTGACAAATTCCAAATTTCATCATTCAGAAAAGAAACTGAAGCACCTTTCAGGAAAAGGTATCGACAATCTGGAGGATCCAACTTTAAAAAGGGGGAAAATAATGAAGCTTTTTGCTTTATTATAAAATAGCACAAACACAGAACATTAGCTGATGCTTAACCAAGTTTTTGCTAAGAGAAAGTATCATTTTCATCAGCTATATTATCATTTATTCAAAAAATATAAGACTAGGATTACATATGGGGTTTTAAATTAACTTAAATATTAGATTTGTTTACATTGTATTATTATTGCTGTTAGCCGCCCCGAGTCTGCAGAGGGGGCAGCATACAAATCTGATTAATAAATAAATAAATAAATAAATAAATATGGTTCATTCCAGACACAGTATACAGTGATACCTCATCTTACGAACCCCTCGTCATACGAACTTTTCGAGATACGAACCCGGGGTTTAAGATTTCTTTGTCTCTTCTTCCAAACTATTTTCACCTTATGAACCCGCCACCACCGCTGGGAAACCCCACCTCCGGACTTCCATTGCCAGCAAAGTGCCCATTTTGGCGATGCTGGGATTTCCCTGCTGGGATTCCCCTGCAGCATCACAAAAACGCGGAAGTCCCGAGGTGGGGCTTCCTGTGGAAGGGAGCCTCAGAGGAATTCCACCAGTGCAAAAATGGGCGCTTCGGCTGGCAAAAGGGGTGAATTTTGGGCTTGCACACATTAATTGCTTTTCCATTAATTCTTATGAGAAACATTGTTTTGTCTTACAAACTTTTGAACCTTGTCCTGGAACCAATTAAGTTCATAAGACAAGGTATCACTGTATTAGAATTTCAACTTCCATATCATCTGGAATTTTATGCAAATTAAAGTCCAATGCAGCTGGGAAATATCAGACTAGGAAAGGCTGGTCTAACTATCATTATTTCAGAACTTTCTTCTTACCTGAAGATTTTTTTCAGTCGTAATCCAGCGGCCTCCAGCACTGAGCAAAGTAATGATGTCATGCTTGTGGGGTAGCAACTGTTGTGAAGTTGTTTCATTTTCTTTATTATGCAGTCTCACTAAAATCAAATAAAAAACACTTTCTAAAAATGGAAGATGAGCAAGACATGAAAAGAAGTGCATATCAATAAATTCACATTATTTTCAGGATTCAGTTCTTTTCTTTTTTTAACCTTGTCTTCTTCTAAGGATTTTTTTTTATTCAGCCAGGCTCAAATTATTATATTTCTGACACACATATGAAGACATGTATTTTGTCATATAAACTATATTTGTTCCCAATGACTTGAAAAATGATAGATGAATAAATATTCATAGCTTGAAATATATATCCATATAAGCATTTCAGTCTATGCTGTTAGTATATACCCCTGGCTCTGAGTGCATTACTGTACCTTTTTAAATACTATTTTTCAAAAAAGGTTTTGTGCTTTGTCACGGCTTATAACAAAATATCACAGCCAAAGGGCAAAAACCGCAGGAGTGAATCATCTTTGCAGTATCCTGTGACTATTGCTAGAGTAGTTAACTTCAGAATAGAAAAGGCAAGCTCTGCTTTCAGAAGATTGTGCTCTAGGCGCAATGGTGAGGCACAATATAAGCATGAGCTGTGTAGAACCAGAGACAATAATGTAACAATTATAGTGCTTGCTTGCCTCTTCAAATATGCAATAACATTCTGTGCCTGAATTGGCCTGATTGGTTGCCTTCAGCCACATCATATTTAATGTGTGATCCTTGCAAAATCGACAGATCTTCCTCTTAAACTACCCCTTGGATAAAAACACAACTTTTAAGGACTTTACTTGCCATTTATTAAATGGCATATTCTAATATAGTGTATATAGTTTTAATCTGAGGATATATATGTATCTCAATATGTATCTTTTTCTTTTATGTATACTGAAAGCATATGCACCAAGACAAATTCCTTGTGTGTCCAATCACACTTGGCCAATAAAGACTGGATGGGCACAAATTTTATCATCATTTCCACAAAGCAGTAAATACTGACCTGTCCAGTATGGCCTTAAGGCTACCTAGATTGATGGCTCTCATATACAAGACAGATCAGTATTTTAAACTGATAATATGCCTTTATGGATGATTACATTCTTATTTTATTGTGCATTTAGTATTCTAAATTGCTAGCAATTGCATGATTTGTTGCTACAGGATGCATATTTGTTTTTAAAAATACAGTACAGGTACTGTACTGTATTCCCATGATTAAGCAAGACAGTTGCTAACTGAGTTTTGTCCTATTTTACAACCATTCTTTCTGTAGTTGTTATGTCATCATTGCAGTTGTTAAGTTATTAACATGGTTGTTAAGTGACTTTGGCTGCTCCATTGACTTTGTTTGTCAAATGGTTGCAAAAAGTAATCACATCACTCCCAGGACACTGCAATCTTCATAAATATGAACCTGTTACCAAGCATCCGAATTTTGATTCAGGGATACTTCAATGGACACAAGTGTGAATGACAGTCATAGCTCACTTTTTTCAGTGATGTTGTAACTTCAAACGGTCACTAAACAAATGGTTGTAAGTCAAGGATTACCTGTAGTTATATTTACAATTATGGCTCTAATTGTATTATTTCATTATGCAATTTAGCCAGCATACTTCTATTCTTAGAAAGATTATTTTATTATTTTAAATTTGTAGTTATCACTGGAAGACAGAAAAAAACATGCAATTCATCCCCAAATGTACGAGTAATAATCCAAAACACTGTAACATGGGCTGTTAATGTTTGCAGTGCTATTTAAATATAAATCTAGGATACTTAAATTGGAGAGAATTCATTTCTTCAGACACTTTGGTCTCACTGGATGTTTTGGAGACCATCAATATTTTCTAAAGCAAAATTGAAACTTAGTAGACATATTCTGAATTAACTGAAGCTTAATATAATTTTCAAAGAGAGATCCATGAACACATATTGAGTAATAGCATTTCTACTATACTACAAAGTCTACAATACAACTGCTATACAGAAGGATACGGTTTTATAATAAACCATAAATTGTTTACATCAATTAATAGAACTTGGGAGTATTTTCTGAAACAGAGTTTTGGAATAATTACAAACCTCCTGCATCAATTATGATATCTACTCCTAATCCACCTGTCTCCTCTAAACAACTTTCTGTCAGGTCATATTTTCCATTCGAGACATCTATAATCCGAACTGAATGGGTGGGAAGATAAAATACAATAAATATGTTGTTTTAAAAATCAATCAAAATACCAATATACATAAAAGAAAAAAGTTTATTTTCTTTAAAAAGATTAATAGTTACTATAGGTAGGGAATAACCAGCTATCAGCCTTGGTGGCACAGTGTTCGAGTGCAGTACTGCAGGCTATTTTTGCTGCCTGACAGCTGCCTGCAATTTGGCAGTTCAAATCCCACCACGCTTAAGGTCTTCGCATCCTTCCAAGGTGGGTAAAATGACCAAATTATTGGGGACAATGTTCTGACTCTATAAAACTGCTTAGAGCTGTAAAGCACAGTAAAGTGGTATATAAGTCTAAGTGCTATTGCTATCAACAACATAGGGCTGTTCCTTCTCATAACAGTAAATGTAAATAGCCCAGACAAAAGTTGTGTGTTCTTATTCTACTGTATTCTTTGGAGTTTCCTGATTTTTTTAATATGCTATTTGAGAAGCATATACAGGCGTTTCAAGAAGAAATCAATGTTACTCTTAATGATTCTACCCTTAAAATAATCAAAAAATGAACAAAAGCAGAAAACAGAACACATCGCAAAAGACACATTGCAAAAAAGATATTTAAAAATAATTGCCAGTATTAAAGCTTGCGCACATGGAATCAAATGGATAGGTCTTTCCATATTGTCAATCGAGAGCCAATTTAAGGGCTAAGTGTATACTTTTACTAGAGGACTAGGAGAGTAATACCTGGCATATAAAATGCAAGACTGACTACAGAAGTTGCTTGTTTTTTTACTTCACTCCCCGATCTTGCAGGGCAGTGGAATTAGAGAGGTAGGAATTACAAAAGAGTAAGCAGGCATGCAATGGGAATATCCTGTGCTATTTCCAGGGTATGTTCGTGGCTATTGATATCAGCACATGGCTTTTGATTGTATTCCTAACTGTGTTTCTGCTTACTCTTTTGTTATCCATTTCCTCTCCAATCTCTCTACTCTGTAAAGTGGAGAAAAATCACAAGATATAGGGAGGCTGCAAAGGTGATAAATGCAGGCAATGGTTGTAGTTATTTTTTCCAGCACTATTGTAACTTTAATTGGCCACAGAATGAGGCACATACTAAGCAGGGACTACCTGTACTGTGACATGCCTCTTGACGCATTGGTTGCATTCTAATACTGTTTTTAATATGACAAATGATAAATGCATTATTTCAGATCTCCAGGATGAACTTTCTTTTAGGGAAACATATTTTTAAATATATATATTTTATTTTTGAGTTTGCAATATTACAGAAAATATGACCTGAAATCATAAATCAGCCATACGTAAACTGGAAATGTCATTAAGTCTAAGGTTGCTACACTAAATCTGAATAGCCAGGACAAGAGGGGGGGAAATTAAATAACAGAAGAGATGAACGCTGCATATTATGTGCAGTTCTCATTAAATTCTGTGAGTTTTTATAATTCTAGGTTCCTAAAAAATTTTATTAGACTATTGCAAATTTCCTGCCATTAGGTCTTAATAATTAGAAACTTTTTCTTACATAGCAGGAATTCACTTAAAGTTATAATCAAAGTCTACACAATGTAACCGCTCAGGTTTTGACATCTTTTCTATTACTCTTTCCTTAATTAGCCCATGCCTTGGTTGGGAAGGCTCACCATAATATGCTGCCGTCTGTCCAAAACAAGCCAGAAGACAAACCCTTTAACAAATATTAAAAACCACAAACTTTGGTTTTGTTTGCTCTTCTTCAGAATGGAATAACTCACTGCTGCATTCATCATTATTCTGAATTTAATTACCGGTAATCTATCTTTTTGCCTTAATACTATAGCTATATGTAAGCACTGAACAGAATTGCTATATTCCAATTCTGTTTCCCCCAAAACAAATATGAATGTTCATTGTTGGCTAGGGTAAATTTTATTTAAAGATCAAATTCTAGGCATTAATATTTTTATTTGATAATTTAAATACTTTAATACTGTTTATCATCAAAATTTATAGTTTACATTATGGGTTATTCTGGTCAGATGTTACATCGTTGGTAATGTGTGCGCGCAAGTGTAGGATGTATCTGAAAACATAGTTTGGGTAGATGTAATGGAATAATCCTTTATTTCAATTTCCTAAATGCCAGTCGTTATGAGCTTATCAACATTTATAAATTTAAAAAATGGTCTGAATTAGGTCTTTTCATGCGGTTTAGTACAAAACAATTTAACTTACCTACAGAAGGAACAATCCTCTCAAGACATTGTTTGTCTTCAAGATTATATACAGTAGAAATCACTCTAGCTCCTCTGTGGTTTGCTAACTGAATAGCTATTGTACCAAATGACTGCCAAAAACAATAATTAAAAAACCCAGTTACATACATTTATTTATACATCTATATCTAGTGCATTAGAATCTATTGGGGAAAAAACTTTCACAATCTGCATTCACAGTATAAGAGAGCTAGCTCTATCTGGAACAACAGAAACCTTGAAATTTGCACTTTTTTACGCAGTTTAAAAGATTTTGAGAAAAATTAACCTGCTTCTCTATGTTACAGTAAATCCAAGGCTACAACATCCCAGAGAATTAACTAGTTTCTGTATGACACGCTAGCAAAATAAAGCCTGCACCTTATCCAGAACCTATTTCCATTGTTCCAAAATTCAGTTAAAATCTTTTTTCTTATATCACTCATTGGTTTTAGTCCTGTATTCTTGGACAGTACAAAAAAAGCCTTCTGTGTCTTTCAGTTCTTCAATATTTAAAAAACACTAGAATGATTTCAGTTTTACCTTCTCTAAAGTAAAGATATCCTGTTCCTCACTGGAATAATTTTTCTTAGCCTTGAACATTTTTGTTACTTTCCATTGCCTCCATTCCAATTTGCTATTATTATTTATTATTATTATTTATTGGATTTGTATGCCACCCCTCTCTGCAGACTCAGGGCGGCTAACAACAATGATAAAAAACAACATGTAACAATCCAATTTAATAAAACAACTAAAAACCCTTATTATAAAAACCAAACATACACACAAACACACCATACATAATTTGTAATGGCCTAGGGGAAGGAATATCCTAACTCCCCCATGCCTGGCGACAAAGGTGGGTCTTGAGTAATTTGCGAAAGACAAGGAGGGTGGGGGCCGTTCTAATCTCTGGGGGGAGTTGATTCCAGAGGGCCGGGGCCACCACAGAGAAGGCTCTTCCCCTGGGGCCCACCAAACGACATTTTTCTTAAGGTATGAGATCGTGACTTTTGAGATTTAATTTTTTTAAATTTATTTAACCAAATTTTTATGGTTGGCCAATTCACATAGTGATGTTGGGTGACGTTAACCAATATTTTAAAAATCACGCCTTTTCACTGGGTACCATACTATGGACCAATAACATTCATACTTCTGTCCATCCATCCACAAGCATGAACACAGAGAGATGCAAATAAGATGAAATTATTGCTTCTCCATGCTTTTGAAACTCGTGATTCTGTTAATGTAGCCACAAAATAGGTTCTTTAAAAAATCATTATCAGGTGACACTTGTGATTCACTATCATTCAAAAATCTAGTTGGTAAGCTGAATTACTGCACCCCATTCCAATGCTGTGTTTGATTTTCTTGCACTTATGTCTATTTCATTTCATTAATTTCAGCCATGTTTCCTATTTTATTGTTTTATCCTATTTTTCTTTGATACATACACATTTTTCTATCTTTTGCAAGCGTAAGAAATATAATGTTGTAGAAATTAGTGGAATTTAGTTTTCTGTGAAAAAAAGCAGGTCATATTTCATTGGAAATTACATACTCATGTTATAATAACCCTCCCCCTAGTGAATAGATATTAGTAGCATATTTCTTTCCATTTAAGTAACACAGACTAAGGTGATCATTTGGGAAAAAAACCCAAGAATAATTCCAGTTGTGTGAACAGAAGGCTACTTTAGCAATATTGGATTTAATCCACTGAATGTTTGCTTCTAATAAATAGTTTTCAGAATACTTAAGTTCAATGGTAGTTTTATACGTACACTTGCACCATCCATAATCAACACGTTTTTTCCATCAGAAACATAGGACAGATAATGTAGAGCTGTATATGCACGAAGACCGTCACAAATGGTCCCAGCTGATTCCATCCAGGAGGTTTTTTCAGGTTTGTGAACTATTTCGCAAGGAAGAAAGATCGGTGATAGGTTTTATAGCATTGTTTGAAGAATACAGATGGTCCTTGACTGACAGCCATTTGTTTAATGATCATTCAAAGTTGCAATGGCACTGAAAAAAAGTGACATGACCATTTTTCACACTTATGATCGTTGCAGCATCTCCATGGTCACAGGATCAAAATTGAGATGCTTCGCAACTAGCATATATTTATGCCGATTGCATTGTCCAAGGATCATGTGATCACCTTTTGTGACCTTCTGACAGCCAAAATCAATGGGGAAACCAAGATCCAGTTAACAATTGTGGCAAGAAATGTTATAAAATGGGATAAAACTGTCCCAACAACTGTCTTGCTTAGCACTGGAAATTTTGGTCCCTGTGGTTATAAGTTGAGGACTACTTGTATATTAATGTAAACAAAAAACCTGAAATTAAACATTAAAATTGCTGTACCTATGAAATCATTATCACACAAGAATATTCAACATTTTCCCTTTTCCATTTATTTCTCTATTAACAAATTTGATATATTGATTTTAGCTGAGATGTTTTAGAATAATGTTGATTTGACAATGACATCAAGACATGAACATTTGCAAAAAAATCAAAAGTAGTTGAGTTACCGGTAATTGTTTTGTAAAGTAACAATTTGTATTGTTATTGGTTAACTTGTTTGGAGTGATAAGTTAGGTGTCAAATACATATGTTAAGAAAAAATATTGAGAATGATTGTTGAGAATCTAGAAGTTACATCTGACTATATGAGATTTCATATTTTCCTGTAAATTATTTGTATTTATATGATTTACATTATGTACAACAGTTACAAGCATAGCTCCAAACTGAAATGCAAATATTTTCTCCTTTCATAGCAAACCCTTATAATAGGGCACATTTTCCAACTGCAGAATTTTGCAATTGAAATTTTATGTGTTTTGTTTTGCAATGTAGAATATTTCAAATATACTTTCCCACAGTATACTAAAGTCACCATGGCTGAGTTCACAGTATATACCAGTTCATACAATGGTAACCTTAATTCCAGACCCAACTCAATGTTCTTTTTCTACCCGTTGTGATTTGGGGGGAGGGGGAACAAGGGTGAGATTTGGCTATTTTCTGTTCTGCCGGGCTCTCTGGTAGGAGCCTCTCGAAAATTAAAGGGTACAAATTTCAGACACACACACGTTTGAAAATTCAAAACAATGTTCTTTATCACAAAATTCAAAATAAACTAAGCACTCTTTTTGTATTGCAAAGAGCACTCGTCCCAAAAAAACTGGGTAGTCTGTACAATTTCCCTTAAGCAGTCATTAAGTACTTAGCTAGCAGCTGTGAAGAAACTTCACACCCCTTTTTCTTCCAACAAAGTGAAACACCCACACACTTTGCTCTACATTGGTTTCAAAGATGTGAAAAGTCAACAAAGTCAAGACACGATTCCTGAAGAACTGCGATCAGATACTCTTCCACAACGGCCAAACCCACACGCTGCTATTTATAGCAGCAGCCCTAATTACTGGAGCCCCACCCAAACATAGGTGGCCTCTCTTATCTCCTGTAATACGTCCTTACTTGGTCTCTTCTACGCATAATTCTGCGCTTGCGTGGGTCCTAGACATCTTCCTCCGAATCAATGGAAGATAATGGAGATTGACTGCCTGGGCTGTGTGCCAAGCCCCCCTCTTCTAAGTCACTCCCATCTTCTTCTTCGTCCGAGGAAACTAAACTCTGAACTGAGTGTTTCGGCAATAACACAGGCCTATGACATGTTGACGTTTCCCCTGCATCCACCTCCACATTCCCTGGGGCAGGAGCTGGAGCAGAGCCAACCACAACATTTTCCTTCTTATTCAGAGGTGGGGCCTTGCCAGTTCAAACTGGTTCTATAGAACTGGTAGCAAGAATTTTCCCTTGCTCGCCTAACTGGACACATGCCTGGCTGGACACATGCCTGAACCGGCTCGCTTCACATGCCAGTTTTTTGCTTCTGTGCATAAGCTGTTTTTAAAGCATTGCGCATGCACGCTCCCCTGCGTGAATCACGCCCATGTGGTACGTGAGGAAGCAAACCGGCCGTGAGGTAAGTCAGAACCCACCCCTGTATTAGTTAGTAAATGCTTCCAAAAGAAACCAAGAACATCTTAGAATAACATATAAAAAAATCAAGGATGAAGTGCTTGCTTTTACACTTTCAGGATTGGTCAGAAGGGAGAGTGAATGAAGCAATAAGAGAAGTTTACCAGAAACAAATGAGTCAGCTTTTGTAGTTTCTGTTTAAGAGAATAAAAACTAATACTACTGTTCTTTAGAAAAAAATCAAATGATAACGTTTTGATCTAAGATAATATTTTCATCTTAAACAAGGTTTATTATTCACAAATTGAAAAATGTTTGAGTACTTTACATCATCATCATGGGTTACATCATGGGTAAAATTCAAAACTTTTCCCTATTAGTTCTGAGGGCATGTCAGAAAGATACTGCAAAATCTCCATTCCCTCTCCATTCCTGGGGGAAGGATATTGCAAAATCTCTATTCCCACCCTATTCTGGTGGCAGCTAGAAGTATTTTCCGATTCTCCGAACTACTCAATTTTCCCGCTACCGATTCTCCAGAACTTGCTGAATTTCACCAGAGTTACATTTAAAAACAGTAATGTCTTACTATGTTTTCTGTTTACTTACCTAAATAGTGCTCATGAACCAGAATCTCTTCACACAATCCAGATTCTTCTGAATCCAATGGTAAAATTCCTGTGGAAACAGGATTTCCTTCAGCTTAAGTCAAGAGTACAATCAGCTGAACAACATCCAAGCACAATAATTGACCTGCAAACCTCTGAATTCCATGTAATGCACCTGAATGTGAATAGCTGAGAAGTTTGCTGTAATTTGTTCCGGATGTAAACATAAATAATCTGAGTGTAAAATCCCCCCCTCCTTTGTTCTTTCTTCAATAATCATGTTCTGTAAAATGCCACATTAAAATAAATGTGCAAAACAGATAAACAGCTGGACCAATGGGAGGATATTTTGATGAAAGTGTTGAAATTTGAACTGAATTATAAGGAAAACCCATAAGATGTACCGTATTTTTCGCTCTATAAGACGCACCTGCTGATAAGACGCACCTAGATTTTAGAGGAGGAAAATAGAAAAAAAATATTTTGAGCCAAAAAGGGGAGAGGAAGAGAGGAAGGAGTGAAAGAAGGGAGTGAGGGAGGAAAGAAGGGAGGAAGGAAAAGGAAAGCAAGAAATGGAGGGAGGAAAGGAAGGAAGGAAGGAAGGAAGGAAAGAAAGAAAGAAAGAAAGAAAGAAAGAAAGAAAGAGGGAAGGAACAGGAACAGAGGAAGGAAGCAAGGAAACTTATGAAAGGGGAGAGTAAGAGAGGAAGGACTGAAGGGAGGGAGGGAGGGAAAAAGGTAGGAAGGAGAAAGAAAAGAAGAAATAGAGGAAGGGAAGGTAAAAGAGAGAAAGAAAAAGAGCAAGAAAGAAAGCAAGAAAGAGAGAAAGAAAATGAAAGAGAAATAAAAATAGAGAGGGGGAATGAAAGAAATGGAAGGAGGGAAGGAAGGAGAGAAAGCAAGAGAAAGAAAGAAAGCAAGAGAAAGAAAAAAGAATGAAAGAGCAAGAGAGCAAGAGAGAAAAAGAAAGAAAGAAAGAAAGAAAGAAAGAAAGGCAACTTCAAAGAAAGGCTCACTGAGCATCTCTCACTCTCTCTCTTTCTATCCCTCTTTCTTTCTTTCTCTTCCTTTCTCTCTCTCCTCTTCCTTTATCTCCTCTCTCTCCCTCCCTCTCTTTCTCTCCCCCCTCTCTCCCCCTTTCCCTCTCTCTTTCTCTCTCTCCCTCTCTTGCTAGCTCTCCCCCCTCTCCCTCTCTCTTTCTCCCTCTCCCTCTCTCTCCCCCTCTCTCTTTCTCTCTCTCCCCCCCTTTCTCTCCCTCTCTCTTTCTCACTATCTTGCTGTCTGTTGCTCTCACTAACTCTCGTTCTCCGTTCTTCTTAGCGGTGACGCGCGCACGCCCTGCCCGCCTCACCTTTGCCGAGAGCTCTCAGCAAGGGGGTTGTAGGAGAGGCGGGGCCGGCGGCAAAGGTGATATTCAATGTCGGGGGCGCACGGGCAGTTGCAGGCGCTCCCTATCTCCCTGCTAGCCCACTCGGAATATTCAAAATAAGAAAAACCTTCGCCGGCAAAGGCTTTTCTTATTTTGAATATTCCGAGTGGGCTAGCAGGGAGATAGGGAACGCGCCAACCGCCCATGCGCCCCCGACATTGAATATCGCCTTCGCCGGCCTCCGCTGACAAAAGCCTTTGCCGGCATTTCCTCTCGGCGCAGCGGCGGGCGGAGAGAAGGAAGGGGGGGCAGCGGCGTCCCTCCTGGCCTTGGCGGGCCGCCCGACCCTCCCCACCTCCTGCAAACGCGGCGGGCGGCGGGGGGAGAGCGAGGAGCCGGTTCCGGCGGGCGCGGGGCTTGGCTGGCTGGCTGGCGGGGGGAGCGCCGCTGGTGGTGAGGAGGGAGACCCTCCTCCGGGAGGGAGGGGGCCAGGCAGCAGCTAGCCAGCCAGCCGGCGGGATGGCGCTTCGGAGTTCGCAGCCTCCCCCCCCACCCTGCCTGCATCTTCGCTCCATAAGACGAGGCTGATTTTTCTTCCTACTTTGGGAGGAAAAAAACTGCGTCTTATGGAGCGAAAAATACGGTATGTATTGCTGCTGTTTGGCACTGGATAAATTGTCAAATGTGTGCTGGAATTTCAAATATTAGTTGGAACTGTAATCAGATAATACATTCCTCATCTTTGGTGGACATATAAGAAAACTAGAAAATACTGGGATCAAATATGTATTTTATTCAGAAGATTTTAAAAGTAAATGTACAATTGAAATCAAAGGTTTTCTTTTTAGGATCACAAACACATAGAAAGATCTTATGGAATTTTGTTTTTATATAAAATGAGGAAGACCAATGAGCTATATCGTGCTGATAGAGCTGCTAAGGACAGGATCGCAGAAAGTCTTGCCCTATATTCTGTCCAAAGTTTGGAACAGAGCTCCTTAACCTTTCTGGCTCTGCCAACCGGCGGTGGTGGCAGTAGGAAGAAGGGGATTGTTTAGTTTTGCACGCTCACCCACCATTTATATAGGCCAGTGGCCCGGTACTGGGCTGTGGTCTGGGGGTTGAAGAACCCTGTTCTAGAACACTCGGGATGTTCTGTTTCTGGAGAGCTATTACTGAACCAAGAAAAAGCATGGCAGAACTCTTGGGTTTAGATTATTTGTTCTGTGTCCAAAACAAAACAATAATTTTATTTCATACGCATTCCTACTCAGATATAATGGCATTGAGGAGATCACTAAATATGGTCCATTCAAGGAGGATTAGGAAAAACCCTGTCAATATACCCATTAAATCAGGGGTCCCCAAACTTTTTACACAGGGGGCCAGTTCACTGTCCCTAGGGCTGTTGGAGGGCCGGACTATAAAAAACCCCTATGAACAAATCCCTATGCACATTGCACATACCTTATCTTAAAGTAAAAAACAAAATGGGAATGTACTATTTAGAGGGGGAGGAGAAGGTCTGAAATTCATATATGTTTATGTTTTGTTTTTAATTTTCTTTTGTTAACATCTGATTGGCTATACAAGGTTTTCTTGGCTTACAGAAAAATGTCTAAAGAAAGAAGGAAGCACTTTGGCATAATGGTTAATAAGTTAGAAAAATAATTGGTGTACTTTTTGAAGGAACATTAAGGAGGGAATTTAATTTAAAAAATGAATATAACTGGATGACAAAATTAGAAAAAAAACTTTTGCAACTCTGTTGATGATTGATATTAGTTACTAACAAAATACCGCATTTTATTCATGGAAAATTAGATGGTACACTGTATTGTTTGATAAGAGAAAAATAAAAAAAATTACCCCCCCCCCAAAAAAACAGTCCTTTGCTGTCCCTCCATTTCTCCTTCCTTCCTTCCTCCCTCCCTTCCTCTCCACTTCTCTTTCCCTCCCTCTCTTTCCCTTTTCTTTCTTTCTTGCTCTCTTTTCCCTGTGCTCCTGTCAATCACCGGCGGGCCGGATAAATGGTCTCAGCGGGCCGCATGCAGCCCACGGGCCGTAGTTTGGGGACCGCTGCATTAAATATTAACCATCCAAAAGGATTATTTTTTTTCCTAGAAGAAATTATACTTTTCGATGTCAACAAAGTGATGGGCTATGTGAAAGAACATAAACAGGAAGGTTCAAAATAACAGATTTTTAAAAAAAAAATTGTAATTTTTTTACAATTTAAATGCTTTAGTTAATTAAATAAACTTACCTACTACCTCATCTTGAGTCTTAAAGGAAGACACTTTATTTCCAACTGGAAAAAAGGAAATAAAGGAACAATAAAACACATAAAAGAACTATGGCACTTAAAATAATGTTACTGTTAATAATAATTTATTATAAAGTCTTCTAATACAATATGCGATCCACAATTTGATAACTATAGTCAGTTTTAAAAATTACTGAGAAGGGCAAGATTTCCCCCCCCCTTTGAAATAGAATTTAATAGAAGACTGAAAAGGGAAGCAAGTCTGGGCATTACATTCCCAAGAATAAAAACAGAAATACTGTACATGAAGGGAAAAAAGACCATTAAATTTATACATCCATTTCATACATAGCTTTGAAACAATCAGACCTACAGATCAATCAATAGCATGTAAGTAATAAATAAAATAAATTCACAGTTAATCAAGATAATGTATCTTAATGCAAGTTGGATGTTTCTGCATCCAACTTAATTTTCTAGATACATTTATGAACTAAGGAAAATCTACTATATGAGAAATATTTTTCCAGTTTTATGCTGTCTGGGACTGCTAAATCTACTTGAATACAGTTCTACAGATCTCCATAGATATCTACCAGAATACAGTTTATTAGTACTGATTTGATTTGCTAGTCAAAACTCTGGCAGTCCTATACTACTGATTGATCGAGTCCTGCTCTACCTATTGATCGAATGAATGATAATTGAATGTTTTTAGTTTTTAGGATGTTTTTAAAACATCCTAACTATTAACTATTAACATCCTAAATATTAACATCCTAAACATCCTAAACATCCTAAATATTAACTATTATTAATTGAATCAAATTGTTTTATTATGTATTCTGTATTAGTTGTGGGCTGCCCCGAGTCCAGGGAGAGGGGCGACATACAAATCCAATAAATAAATAAATTAAGGAAAAGGAATAGTCAAACTAAAAAAAAAAGTCTTCCGAATCTCTATTATTTTCAAACATTTCAATGATGCATTTAAATAGACAAACTACAGTGTTCCCTCAATTTTCGTGGGGGATGCGTTCCGAGACTGCCCGCGAAAGTTGAATTTCCGCGAAGTAGATATGCGGAAGTAAATACACTATTTTTGGCTATGAACAGTATCACAAGCCTTCCCTTAACACTTTAAACTCCTAAATTGCAATTTTCCATTCCCTTAGCAACCATTCAGATTATTACTCACCATGTTTATTTATTAAAGTTTATTTAAAAAAATATTTATTAAAGGCAGACGAAAGTTTGGCGATGACATATGACGTCATCGGGTGGGAAAAACCGTGGTATAGGGAAAAAACCCGCAAAGTATTTTTTAATTAATATTTTTGAAAAACCGTGGTATAGACTTTCCGCGAAGTTCGAACCCGCGAAAATCGAGGGAACACTGTACTTTGCAAATGTAAAAAGAATTGGATGGTTGAGAATGAATTTAATGAAAAACTTTCCAGAAGTTATTGGCCTTACCTTAAATAATAATTAGCACAAATGTTTTAAATTAAATGTATTCAAATCAAATTTAAATTTATTTATTTATAATCAAACGCCCTCAGTCAACTTCATTGGGTGAACGTATCAACGCAAATTATCACATGGCTTCTTTAAATTTTGGTGTAATATGTTCAATAAACTTGTTACTCTCTTTTATAAAACATGGTTTATGTTTGCATAATTGTGGCTACTACTAGCTCCATTGCAGCACTAATTCAAACAATACAGGACCAGTAAAAATCCATTTTAAGAAGCTCTTAAATAAAATGATCCTGCACTTTAATCCTGATAAGCTTTGAGCATTCATGTTTGCCAAAAGCAAAATGTCTGTTGGCATACTTTTTTTTATATTAGAAGTGTGGCAAAGAATCTATGGTCCTTTAAATATTTCAGAATTACAACTTCTAGTAGCCAAGAAGTTGTAAATCAGTTGTAATTCTGGAGTGTAATAGGATCTGTAAAAGGATTATGGAATATAGGGATTGGTAATTTTAATGAGTACATCAATGTTTTATAGTAATACTATGCAAATTAATATACTTACTTTCCAACACAACACCAGCAATTTCCCTTCCAACAGGTAGAACTTTCTTCTCTTTTTTTATTTCTGATAAAAACTAATTACAATGACACAATGTCTATTGTCAAGATTAATACATCTGTACAGGGAGCAATAAAATACTAATATGGATTCCTGCTACTAAAAAAAGGAGACTCTAAATATTTGAAAAAAGATTAAAGGAATCTACGGCTACAATAAAATGCATATCTTCCCGAAAGCATGGAGAAATCCTTAAATTAGGCACTGAACTGTAAATCAGCATTCTTGAAACCATAAACTTGGTATCAAAGTTTAGTTTTCATAATGATTACATTCCAAAACCAATTGAATTTTGTAAATTGTAAACACTTGAAAATTTGATTAAAATAGCAATAGCACTTAGACTTAAATACCACTTCACAGTGCTTTACAACTCTCTCTAAGCACTTAGAGAGTCAGCATATCACCCCCAACAATCTGGGTCTTCCTACCAACCACAGAAAGCTGAAAATCAGACTCAAACAGCCAAATTGCGGCCAGTCACCAAATTAGCCTGCCATACTGTATTCTAACCCATAAAAGTATGTAATACACATACATTTTCAATTTTATCATGTTATATGGAAGCTGCATAAGTTTAGAAGCAAGTACTTAATTTGTAATTATCTAAAAGATTTCTATTCTATATTTTAATTATTAAAATCAGTATCAAAGCATAAAATATCTGTTTTTTTATATGGAACTATGCATTTTTGAATTCATAGTCTTGTAAATTTTAGCTCTACTTCTATGTACATCCTGCCAATCGAACTAACAGATGAAGATAATGGACCCAAAAGATTGCTTAATTTAAGTAGGGCAGTATTCGCATAAACCTGTATTAGTGTCAATGTAGGTTTAATGGTAACTATGTGAAAGTCTAAAGTTGACATACAATATATTTGGTCAGCTATCATGTGTACAATATACCATTGCAAAGACCTTGTCTGTTCACTATTATGGCATAGAAGCTATTCATCTCAGCCTTAGGATACAATACTATTTTTCTTTCTTAATGTAACGTTTTATATAATTGACAAAGTAAAAGGTTGCCTGAAGGACCATTTTGCCTCAATTATATCAACTCATCTCACCCGGTCAGGCAGGAAAAACATATTATGGACTCTGTCGGTTAAAGAATTCTGACCAGAGGGGGTTTAGGAGAGTCTTTGTTGCTGTCACCCTTACCTTATGGAACATTTTGCCCCCTAATGTGAGGTTAGCCCCCAATCCTGCCACTTTCTGGAAAAGCCTTAAGACTTCACTCTCTCAACTGGCAGGGGGATACAAGAACGATATACATCTCTTGAGATAGTGGATGGTTTGAAGGCACTAATCTTTGACTTTTGTTATTTTTTTAAAGGATCTTATGATTATTATGGTTTTCTTTTACTTGTAAACTACTCAGAGTCACTTAGAGAGTAAGATGGATAGCACACAGAAATTTGATTAACAAATAAACACATTTAAAAACTCAGATCAATTTATTTACTAGGAAACAAAGTGAAGGATTAAAACTAATTACGGTATATGCTTACAAGTAATCTTATGTTTCAAGATTTGTAGTGAGCTCACTGAGTTTACTACAAAACAATGTCTAGAACTGGTTTTTGATCCATATATGAATTTATCAGATACACGTAAGATGGTCAAGATAGTAATTTTTTTTGCATAAATTTGCATGGAAGTTTATTCACAGAATAAATTCATAATCGTTTGACAAATTTATAAATGTATATATAAATACCTTTTTATCAATCCAGCTAAGAGCACAGGCTTTAACTTGCACTTTCACATGGTGGTCACTCACAATAGGAAGGCTATCCTAAGAGAAATTGAAAGTGTAGGCACAATTTGTAATACACTGTATTTCTTGGAGTATAAGATGCACCTTTTTCCTCCATAAAAAAGTCTGAAACTGTGGGTGTGTCTTATACTCTGAAAGTAGCTTTTTTCAAAGCTGTTTTTTCAGCCCTAACTAAGTGCTAATGATGTTCCCAGCTCTTACTGGCTTGCAGGCTTTTTTATTGTTACTCTATCCGAATAAGATATTTTTTTAAAGTCCTAACCAGGGGATAAAATAATGTGCAGAAGCTGACCAGACTAAGGAAGCTGGCCAGATTTCCCCCTTATTTTCCTCCCCCAAAATTAAGGAGTGTCTTATACTCTGAAAAATACGGTATTTGTTTTAGAAAGCAAATTTAATACAGATAGTCCATGACTTACTACAGTTCATTTAATTACTGTTCAAAGTTGCAATAGTATTGAAAAAAATGATGTATGATCCTTTTTCACACTTAAAACTGTTGCAGCATCCCCAAATTCAGACACTTGGCAACTGACTCACATTTATGACGCTTGCAGTGTCCTATGGTTATATGAGCCCCTTCTGCAAACTTCTGACAAGCAAAATCAACCAGGGAGCCAGATTCACTTAACAACCATTTTACTAACTTAACGAACGGAGAGGGGCGGCATACAAATCCAAATAATAAATAAATAAATAAATAAATGATTCACTTAACAATTGTGGCAAGAAAAGTTCACAAAATGGGGCAAACTCACTTAACCAATGTTTCACTTAGCAGTAAATTTGGGGCTCAACTGTGGTTTTAAGTCAAGGACTACCTGTAGTTTCACGAAGGAATAAATAACCATTCAAGAACATATTCCAGACCAATAGCATTGGCACATTAGGACAATCAAAGTTACCTGTTGAAACTTTCTTTGAAATTTTGATTCTGTGCAACTGAAAACTTATACAGATAGTCTTCAGGTTATGACTGGTCATTTAATGACCGCCTGAAGTTATGATAGCATCGGAAAGAGTGCTTTATGGCCTGCAAAACACTTTGAGCCACTTAAAAGGACCCCCTCTAGTGATCAAGTGATTGCAGTCTGGGTGCTTGGCAATAGAATAGAACAGAACAGAATTTTTATTGGCCAAGTGCAGTTGGACACACAAGGAATTTGTCTTGGTGCATATGTTCTCAGTGTACATTAAAGTAAACATACGTTCCTCAAGAATCATAACATATAACACTTAATGATACTCCAAGTACAAATAAGCAATCCAATCAAATTAGGAATTGTCAATATAAATTATAGGGATAAAAGTAACAAAGTTACAGTCATACAGTCATTTGTAGGAAGTGATGGGAACGATGAAAATATTAATAACAGTGCAGGCTTAGTAAATAGTTTGACAATGATAAGGGAATTATTTGTTTAGCAGAGTGGTGGCATTTGGGGAAACATTATTTATTTATTTATTTATTTATTTTACTTATTTATTTACTTATTTTACTTATTTATTTATTTATTTATTGGATTTGTATGCCGCCCCTCTCCGCAGACTCGGGGCAGCTAACAACAATGATAAAAACAGCATGTAGAAATCCAATTAATAAAACAACTAAAAACCCTTATAATAAAACCAAACATACCCACAAACATACCATGGATAACTTGTAATGGCCTAGGAGGAAGGAATATCTTAACTCCCCCTTGCCTGGCGGCATAAATGAGTCTTGAGTAGTTTACGAAAGACAGGGAGGGTGGGGGCAGTTCTAATCTCCGGGGGGAGATGGTTCCAGGGGGCCGGGGCCGCCACAGAGAAGGCTCTTCCCCTGGGGCCCGCCAAACGACATTGTTTAGTTGACGGGACCCGGAGAAGGCCAACTCTGTGGGACCTTATCGGTCGCTGGGATTTGTGTGGTAGCAGGTGGTTCCGGAGGTAATCTGGTCCCATGCCATGCAGGGCTTTAAAGGTCATGACCAACATTCTTGTGCCTAGCGAATCAGTCCACACCTATAATCAATAACCAAGCACCTTATGATATCAATCCATGTTATCCCCATTTTAAAAGTCTTCTGCCAGATCTGAGCTCCGTTACTGCAGCCCTTCAAGAACGTTTCTTTCCATAAGCAAAGAGGAGGGGAACTTCTCCAAAGAGCTATAGAAACAGGGGTCAGATCCTGAAGATCAAGGTTTCATTACTGCAGCCCTTGAAGGATCTCCTCTTCCTTTACGCGTGCAGGGAAGATGAACTTTTTCACTGGGCTGCAGGAACAAACCTGGGATCTTCAGGATCTGTGCTTTTTTAATTTTTTTGTACCTCGTTGGAGTTTATCTGCTTTCCAGTGCGGAAGGGAACTGCTCCAGTCAGGAAAGAGACAAAGAGTTCTTGCAGCTCACTGAATCCGTTCTTTTGTACACCAAAGGAAAAGAAACTGCTCAGGCAGGATGGAGAAACAGAGCTCAGATCCTGAAGGTCCCAGCTGTGATTCTGCAGTTTTGAAGCAGTTCCCTTCCACCAACAAAGAGGAGGGTTGAAAGCTCTTTTGGATGTCTGCTTAACAACCTGATAGATTGCTTAACAGCAGCAACTGTAAATTTATTTATTTGTTTATTTATTCAATTTTTATGCCGCCCTTCTCCTTCGACTCAGGGCAGCTTACAACATGTTAGCAATAGAACTTTTTAACAGAGCCAGTAAATTGCCCCACAATCATGGTCCTCATTTTACCCACCTTGGAAGGATGGAAGGCTGAGTCAACCTTGAGCTGGTGATGAGATTTGAACCGCTGACCTACAAATCTACAGTCAGCTTCAGTGGCCTGCAGTACAGCACTCTACCTGCTGCGCCACCCCGGCTCTTCCATGCCAGAATCGTAGTCACTGAGTGAAGGAGTCGTGTGGGTACAAACTGTGTGTTTGCCACATTCTTAGCTGGGGCAGAACAGCTGTCTTGCTTAGCAACATTTTCCCCAATGTCAAACTTTTTCCCCTCAAACTTTGTCAAACTTTTTACAAAGTCTGCTCTTCTATTTCTATTAGTTTTTCCTCATCATTCCTAGCACCCATTTCCTCCCACTTAGGATTGTATGTACTTGTAACTTGTTCCTTGTATCCTAAGATTTTTTATTAATATTGATTGTTTCCTCATTGTTTATTTGACCCCTATGACAATCAGTAAGTGTTGTACCACATGATTCTTGACAAATCTATATTTTATTTTATGTACACTGAGAGCAGATGCACCAAGACAAATTCCTTGTATGTTCAATCACACGTGGCCAATAAAGAATTCTATTCTATTCTGTTCTGTTCTATGTCCAAGATTTCAGTCCCAACTGTAGTTGTTAAGTTGAGGATTACCTTACTGCTGAATAAATATCTTTAAAACACAGGATGTATTCCAAGCAATATTGGGAATTGCAATGAAAACAGCAATGCAGAATTACATTACATGCAAAGATTTGCAACAAATTCTAGCAGGAAAAAAGCAACCGGGGCGGGGAGTGGCAGCAGCAAGCAGGGATGCTTAATCTATTCCAATCTGTCACTTTATTTTATTCTGTAATCTGTAAAGTGCTTTTCTCCATGTAGAGAAAAATACAATTGGGAAAATAATTATAATTTTGGAACAGCAAAATAGAAAATTGCACAACAGCAATGCTATAAAAACAAAGCAAAATAGAAAAATGAAAGGTCTCTCCTTTTTACCCTTCCATCTGCTTTCCCACAAATAATCAACTGTGGCACATATTTCCCAGAAATATTAAATCCTGCCCTAAAAAACAAAAAAAAAAGATGGCAAACTGCAAATCTCCTAACGATATGCAGATATTTTATAAAATTGTACTATAAAACATTATAGGCAAAACAATTCTAAAATAAATAACAATGTATGTAGAATTGTTTTCATATGCTGTAATTATTTGCCAGCAATGCTTTCCATAACTGTCTTAAGACACCATTTATAAAGGTGGTATTTTAATAAAGTTGGCTGAAATGCCGTACATTCAGCATAGTAAGGCATCATTTATACCTAATCTATTTATATATGATATGAACAGGGGCTGTATCAATTTATGTTGAAATAGTTTATTTAATGAGTTTTGGAAATCACTCCACTTCTTTCCTTTATAGTGCTGATGTTGTGTTCAGTAAAGATTTAAAATTATGCCAGAGACAAATGCATTGTGACTTTAATATTACTAAGCAATTCCTGTGAAAATGCAATGCTGACTTCCTTGAATTCATGTGGTTACACTGTTTCCTCACTATTTCAGACCATTTTTTTAAATGGAAAGTGACACATTTTGCTGACAGATGCACTTCTTTTCCTGTGCTGTGAAGAACGAACTGCTGGACTTAGAGGTTTCTACTTTAAAAATACAAAATACATTATTACATAGAAACATAGAAGACTGATGACAGAAAAAGACCTCATGGTCCATCTAGTCTGCCCTTATACTATTTCCTGTATTTTATCTTACAATGGATATATGTTTATCCCAGGCATGTTTAAATTCAGTTACTGTGGATTTACCAACCACGTCTGCTGGAAGTTTGTTCCAAGGATCTACTACTCTTTCAGTAAAATAATATTTTCTCATGTTGCCTTTGATCTTTCCCCCAACTAACTTCAGATTGTGTCCCCTTGTTCTTGTGTTCACTTTCCTATTAAAAACACTTCCCTCCTGAACCTTATTTAACCCTTTAACATATTTAAATGTTTCGATCATGTTCCCCCTTTTCCTTCTGTCCTCCAGACTATACAGATTGAGTTCATTAAGTCTTTCCTGATACGTTTTATGCTTAAGACCTTCCACCATTGCTGTAGCCCCTCTTTGGACCCGTTCAATTTTGTCAATATCTTTTTGTAGGTGAGGTCTCCAGAACTGAACACAGTACTCCAAATGTGGTCTCACCAGCGCTCTATATAATGGGATCACAATCTCCCTCTTCCTGCTTGTTATACCTCTAGCTATGCAGCCAAGCATCCTACTTGCTTTTCCTACCGCCTGACCACACTGCTCACCCATTTTGAGACTGTCAGAAATCACTACCACTAAATCCTTCTCTTCTGAAGTTTTTGCTAACACAGAACTGCCAATGCAATACTCAGATTGAGGATTCCTTTTCCCCAAGTGCATTATTTTACATTTGGAAACATTAAACTGCAGTTTCCATTGCTTTGACCATTTATCTAGTAAAGCTAAATCATTTACCATATTACAGACCCCTCCAGGAATATCAACCCTATTGCACATAACTGTGTGTACTAAGTCTAGGCTTGGTTCTTAATGGCTAAGCCATGATTTGACTGCTTAAAACTGCTACATACTTTCATGTTTCTTCCTATCATAATATTCCCTCTCCTGAGTTCAAACAATCCAATATGCCATTACATTTGTATTAACTATAGTTTCCAATCTTGGCATGGCTGGCTGGGAAATTCTGGGAGTTGAAGTCTATGTGTCTTAAAGTTGCCAAGACCGGGAACCCCAGATTTACACCAGAATAATTGGAAATCTGTTCTGAATTTTGATTTTGTTTGTCTGCTTCCTTTCAGGAAATAGAGGCTTTTTGACTGAAAATAGATTTATTTTAAAAAATGGAACTTAAATACATACGGATCACAACATCAGTTAACAATAACATGAAATAATACACATAATAAAAAGGCTAAAACTGACCATGCTTAATCTGGTTTTCCATTAAGAAAGCAAAATTCTAGAACCTACAATTTAGCTATTATCTACGGTAGTTATTTTAAGAGTTATTCTTGGATCTTTATCTATCAAATATACAATCTATATCTCCCTGAAAATACAATTCTGTCCATAGAGCATAAAGAGGTATTAGCAGCCAATTTTTAATAACCCAGACAAAATTACACTAGAGTAAAATATGAATCTATAATTTGAGTTTTATCCTTTTAAGGGCAAAACATTTCTGCATAGAGGGGTTGTTGTTTTTTGGAAATTTTAAAAAATAAATTAGAAAGCAAAGTTGATGGCAAGATATTAAACTTCAATAGCATAAAGCCTCTATTAAATGTATTATTTATAGCTGGGCCAAAGTATGTTGAAACATAAACAAAATTTTATTCTAATCTAGTTGTCCTGTGTGTGAGAGCATACTACATTCAGTTTGTAATTCTGCATTGGGAATTTGTTGCCTTATTGAGAAATAAGTAACATTTTCTTGTCCCAAGCTCATCAGCAGCTCAAGTAAAAATTCAATTTTCTGTAATTTGTCCTCTATTTGCTTTTTCCATGAAGAAAAAAATGTCTGTCAGAATAGGATGCATCAGATCTTGAGTTTGAAAATTAAAATTTGTTTGATATTTAAACACAAAGTTAGACACAATTGTATCAATTTTAGGAGTTCTGCCTCTAAACATAGGATAATATTTTATCTTAGAAAGTCTTTGTAGTCTCGGAAAGATTAGATTAGATTAACAGAGCTGGAAGAGACCTTGTAGGTCATCTAGTCCAACCCCTATTTAAGCAGGAGACCTTATACCAGTGATGGTGAACCTATGGCATGGGTGCCACAGGTGGCACGCAGAGCCATATCTGCTGGCACACAAGCCGTTGCCCTAGCTCAGCTCCAACGTGTGTGCAGGCCAACTGATTTTTGTCTCACACAGGGGCTCTGGGAGGGCATTTTTGGCTTCCAGAGAGCCTCCAGGGAGATGGGGGGAGGGCGTTTTTATCCTGTCCCAGAGAAGCCTTTGCAGTCTGGTGAGGGCAAAACATGAGCCTACTGGGCCCAGCAGAAGTTGGGAAACAGGCTATTTACGGCCTCTAGAGGGCCTCTGGGGTGTGGAGGAAACTGTTTTCACCCTCCCCATGCATTGAACTATGGGTGTGACCACTTGCGCATGTTGAATAGTGCGCACCCATGAACTTTCGGCACCTGAGGGGAAAAAAGGTTTGCCATCACTGCCCTACACCATTCCTGACAAATGGCGGTCCAATCTTTTCCTGAAAGTCTTAAGTGATGAACCTCCACAACTTACAAAGGCAAGCCGTTCCATTGGTTGATTGTTCTCACTACCTCTTTGAAACTCTTCTTGATCTGTTTCCATCCATTATTGCTTGTCTGTCCTTCAGGTACTTTGGAGAATACCTTGACCCCCACCCTCTCTGTGGCATCCCCTCAAGTATTGGAACCCTGCTATCATGTCTCCTCTGGTCCTTCTCTTTGCTAGACTGTCCATGCCCAGTTCCTGCAACCGCTCTTCTTGTTTTAGTCTCCAGTCCCCTGATAATACTTGCTACGTTCCTCTGCACTTTTTCTAGAGTCTCAATATCTTTTTTATAGTGTGGTGACCAAAACTGAAATCGGCATCAGACCAGAATATCTCCGGGACCGCCTTCTGCCGCACGAATCCCAGTGACCAGTTAGGTCCCATAGAGTTGGCCTTCTCCGGGTCCCGTCGACTAAACAATGTCGTTTGGCGGGACCCAGGAGAAGAGCCTTCTCTGTGGCGGCCCCGACTCCCTGGAACCAGCTTCCCCCAGATATCAGAGTTGCCCCCACCCTCCTTGCCTTTCACAAGTTCCTTAAAACCCACCCCTGTTGTCAGGCATGGGGGAATTGAAATTTTCCCTTCCCCCTAGGCTTATAGAATTTATACATGGTATGCTTGTATGTATGATTGGTTCTTTAAATTGGGGTTTCAAAGATTATTTTTAATATTAGATTTGTTTACATTGTCTTTTTTATTGTTGTTAGTCGCCCCGAGTCTTCCAAGAGGGGTGGCATACAAATCTAATAAATACAAATACAAATATACAAAACTGGATGCAATACTCCAGGTGCGGTCTAACTAAGACTTTATAGAGTGGTATTAGTACCTCACTTGATCTAGATCAGTGTTTCCCAACCTTGGCAACTTGAAGATATTTGGACTTCAACTCCCAGAATTCCCCAGCCAGCATTTGCTGGCTGGGGAATTCTGGGAGTTGAAGTCCAAATATCTTCAAGTTGCCAAGGTTTGGAAACACTGATCTAGATTGTATCCCCATTAATGCAATTTAGAATTGCATTGGCTTTTTTGGCTCCCACTGCACACTGCTGACTCATATTTAGCTGGTTGTCCACTGGGGCTCCAAGAACCCTCTCACAGTCACTGCTATTAAGCCTGATTTCACACAGTTTATATGTATACTTTTTTTGGGTGTGTGTGTTAATCTAAGTCTTAGGACTTTACTTTTCTCTACATTGAATTTCATTTTGTTAGACAGGGCCTAGCAAGTCTGTCAAGTCTGTCTGAATCTTAAGCCTATTTTTAGGGTGTTGGCTATTCCTGCCAGTTTAGTGTCATCTGCAAATTTGGCCAGTTCCCCTTCCATTCTCTCATCTAAGTCATTCATGAAGTTATTGAAGACTTAGACCCATTAAGAACTACTTGTTGAGTATGGTTTATCAGCCAGTTGTGGATTCATCTGATAGTGAGATTGTCTATCCTACTTTTCTCTAGCTTGTGAATAAGTAGATTATGGTCTACTTTCTTGAATGCCTTGCTGAAGTCTAGGTATATTATGCCCACAGTATTTCGCTGCTCTACTAATTTAGTCATGGTTTGATTTTTTTTTGTTAACAAATCTGTGCTAGCTACTAGTTATTACTTGTTTCCAGGTGTTGACAGACTGTTTTTATATTATATTTTCCAGGATACAGTGTTCCCTCGATTTTCGCGGGTTGGAACTTCGCGAATATACCACGGTTTTTCAAACAATATTAATTAAAAAATACTTCACAGTTTTTTTCCTATACCACGGTTATTCCCACCCGATGATGTCATACATCATCGTCAAACTAATAAGTTTTGCAAATAAATAGCAAAAAAAATAATTATTGTTAATAAATAATTATATTTATAAATATCAGGATCACTAAGTGTCTTATTCAATGTTGGGTACCAGTAATAATGGTGAATAAATGGTTGTTAAGGAAATGGGAAATGGTAATTTAGGTGTTTAAAGTGTTAAGGGATGGCTTGTGATACTGTCCATAGCCAAAAATGGTGTATTTACTTCTGCATCTCTACTTTGCGGAAATTCGACTTTCGTGGGTGGTCTCGGAACGCATCCCCCGCGAAAACCGAGGGAACACTGTATTCCATGGTATTGATGTTAGGCTGATTGGTCTGTAGTCCCCCCCCCTTTTTTTTGAAGATGGGAACTACATCAACTCTTTTCCAGTCCTCTGATAGTTTCCCAGTGTTCCAGGATTTTTGAAAGAGGTGATGCAATGGTTCTGAGATGAGTGTGTGTGTGTGTGTAGAATACAGTAGAATAGAATAGAATTCTTTATTGGCCAAGTGCGATTGGACACACAAGGAATTTGTCCTGGTGCATATGCTCTCAGCGTACATAAAAGAAAAAGATACATTTGTCAATAATCATGTGGTACAACACTTAATGATTGTCATAGGGGTCAAATAAGCAATGAAGAAACAATCAATATTAATAAAAATCTTAGGATACAAGCAACAAGTTACAGTATGTTACAAGTTATATATGTATATTTCATTTCCAGGATAGTATTTTTACGAAGTGCATATAGTAGAGTATCTATTGACTGGAGACGCCTTAAGCTTATGACCTAGAGCTTTGATGGTGAAGCTATGGCATGTATGCCATAGGTGGCACATACAGCCCTATCTATGGACAGGCATGCTGTCACCAGTTGTTCCTCTGATTTCTGGCATGCCAGCTGGACTTCGCGCCTGCCGGAAACCCAAAGACCAACTGACCAGTGCACATGCACACACCAGCCAGTTGGTCTTTGGGTTTCCAGCGCTCTGCTGTATGCACACACACATGCATGTGCATTCTGGTTTTGGCACTTGGTGCCGAAAAGTTTAGCTATCAATGATCTAGAGATACAAAGGGCTGCTTAAGATCAAACAGAGCAAAACGACAGGATTTAGGTGGCGAGATATACTGTTCAATTTAACACTGGAAAAGTATCAGTCCCTGATTGAATACAGAACTCCGAATAGATGGGCAAGATAGCAGTGTAACTCACCTTTTCCAGGAAGATGAACTCTCTTTCTTTTTCAGAATTCTGCTGCCAATATAAGCCTTTCATAGTGATCTTTAAAATTCAGAGAAGAAAATAAAGTATCTGTTGCTATAAAACTCTATGTAAATATTTGATGAGTTTGGGTAAACTTAAAAGTTTTACCCAAAAAACTTTGTGGATGTTAACCCACATATTACATAAGATAGTAAAAGAGGTGGTATTTCTCAAAATTTTTATGACATTGGTTAGGTTGAATAACATGCTGACAAGAAGCATGTTACCTCATTGGACTCTGGTTTGGGATGCTATTTATTTTATTTATCAAATTTGTATAGCCATCCCTCTCTCCAAAAGCAACTGTAATAAAAATGCAGCTGTGATTAGTTTTATGATTCAATGTCCTGCACAATACATCCGACATGGTAAGTTTATGGTTGCCTATTGTGCAAATTCAAACATTTTGAGTCATTCAGAAAATTATTAACTATGCATGTGTTATTTCCTTTCAAAATGGTAATAGTAAGCAACATCGCAGTGCCTCCAAAGTGCATTTTCTTTACAATGAGAAGAAAAATAGCAGTATGTCTTCCCAGTTATTAGTATTTTCCTTTAGATATCTGTAAAATCAGTTCAGCACTATAAAAGAAGGCTTTAGGATATACCATCGCTCAGAAATAGGTTTGAATAAATCAAGTTACACCACTTTATTTGCAGATCATCCCATTGTGTGAGTGCAACTTCATTGGACCAATGCGGATGTAATATTTTTGTGTGTTTACATTTGGGGTTACCATACAAAACCAACATTCAGTATCTGAATTGATGCATTTCTCTTTGCTGAATCAAAAGGAAACACTAAACCAAGGTTTACAAATCATAAAAGCTGAATTCACACAATACACTATACCAAACCTAAACAATCATACCAATTTGTAAGCTAAGGGTAAACCATTTATGTTACAGCTTAGCGTAATAGGTGAATTAATCCCTATTACTTAAAGGGATTTTAATGTTCGAGAAGGAACCCGCCCGTAACAGATTCGGCTGATCTGCGATTACGGGGTGGTTACGCGTTCAAGCTGCACCGCACCATTCCCTCCCTGCCGTCCACACGTCTAGCACCCCTCACCCACGCGAGAAAAAGAGTCCGCGGCTACCTCGCCGAGCCCATTTACCTCTTGGAGGCCCCTCGTTTTATTCTCGCGGGAGCGGAAACGTCGATTGCCAAATCCTACAAGTAAGGGTTCCCTGGAAAGGCAACTGTTCATTGGCTAACCCGGCCGTCACTCGGACTAGAGGCGGGACCATAGGGTAAGAATCTTCCATTCGGACTTATCTTGAGCGCTTCCAGGCTTTTTTTTTTTTTGAGTTTCTGAATTAAAATGACTACATTTCCCGGTCCCTCTTGCGAATCATCTGGTTTCAGTTCTCCGCGCCCCTCCAATTGCCGAAGGGAGGAAAAGTCGGGAGTTGGACACGTGAAAACCCGAGTGCTTTTGGTTGGAATGGCATTCGGGATTATATGTACTTTATTTTCTGATTAGAAAAAACGAGTTCTAGCGACTTAACGGGGCCTGGCACTTCAGCCATTATGCCTTTCTCCTTATATCATTTTCACATTCACCGCCGCTCCCGTTTTTTATTAACCGTAGCAATACGTGCAAAAACTCAAAAGAAGTCCCTCAGGCGTCGTATAAATCGGGCGCTCACAGCGATCCCTTGGGCGGCCTTCCCGCCTTTCCTGACTGGTGGAAGAAGGCGTCCGTCATTGGGAAAGAGGGGCGGGATCGTCGCGCGAGCCAAAACTCGATTGGCTGCCCGGTGGGGGGGGGATTGGGCTTCTCTCCGCGTTGCGCAGTAATATAGCGGGCGGGTGTGTATGTGTGAGGGAGAGAAGAAGCCGGGGAAGGCAGGTCTTTCTCCCACCCCTCCTCCCTCCCTCCTTTTCTCCCCGAGACGGCGGTGACTCTAAAGAGGCGGCGGCGGTTTAGGCAGCGGCAGGAGGAGGAGCGGCGGCGGGCGCGGGAGGGACGGGAATGGTGCGTTCGGCGGAGGCAATGGCCTTTGCCGCCCAGCCGTCTCCCCTCCGTCCTGGCCGAGGGTGTGAGGAGGACACCGGAGACCGATAGATATATGAGGTAACGGCAGGGAGCGGAAAGGAAAGTCGGGCGGGCTGTGTGGTGGGCAAAGGGCTGAATTGGCGGGGAGAGCGCAGGGGTCAATCGGGGGAGGTGAGCGCAGGCGCTGTGAGGAGCCCCTTCCCCGAGGCTTTGGCTATGGGTCTTTCCCGCGGCTGCGGGGTTGGGGGCGCCGCAGGCGGATCCCCCCTTCTACCTCCCGACCCTTCCCGTGTGGAATCGTTTGTCTCCCCCCACCCCATTCCTCCCGATGGTTTCCAGACTCGCCTCCTTCCTGCCTGCCTGCCTGCCTCGTCCTCTTTTTTTCCCCCTCGCCCCCTTGGCTCTTCTTTCTTCCTCGGCATCCTTGGCCCCCTTCTTGGCTTGCGCGATCCTGATGCGTGGACGGTGACCTCTATCGCGCATCGGGAGCTCTCTTTTTTTTTTTTAAACTGGTGGCCGTGATTGCATTTTTTTTTAAATGACTAGGGAGGATGCGGGTCTCGTTGGGTGAACCTTTTTTGACTTCGTGGGTGGGGGCGGAATAGATGCAAGGAAAGGGCGTGCTTGGAAAGACGGGCCCTGTTCTCTCTCTCTCTGTGCAAATGGCTCGTGGCCAGTTCGGACAAGCGAGTGTTGCCCTGCCTCGCCTTATGAAGAAAAAAAAGGGTGTCAACGCCTCATCTTGCGTGGCTTTTTATGAATCAGCTTGTTTGTACTGTATCGGTTCTGATCAACTCCCCGGAAAGATTATATAGTATAATGCAGACAAATAACTGGATAAAAGCCTCCTCGGCTACGGCGCTTGGGATAAATCCGTGAACTGTTGTCCTTGGCAGCCATGGCTCGTTGAGAGGAATCTCGTTTACATTGAGCTCTGACATTTTCTGGCAAAGCAAATACAGTACTAGTAAAAAAAAAAGTGTCTACATCTTTGCATCTGTCTGGGCTTGTGCTGTCTGGTACTGTCCCTCCCCCCCCCTGTGTCCAAGAAAGTTACATCCCCCACCCCTAATGAAAAGGCTTCCAACACATTTTTGTGACCAGATTTGATTTAGATAGCCGGGTATTAAAAATGAAAAATCCCAAATAACTAGTTGAATGGCAATATTTATTTATTTATTGGTTGGTTGATTGATTTTTAAGCCATTCAACTCCTTCCAGATTCTGGGCAGTGTACAACAATTTAAAAGCAATAAAAAAACAATCAAAACCGGTAGAAACATCAAATGAATGAAAGGTACTTCAGTGTATCTTGTGCTCAATATGCACTGCTCAAAAAAATAAAGGGAACACTCAACACATCCTAGATCTGAATGAATGAAATATTCTCATTGAATACTTTGTTCTGTACAAAGTTGAATGTGCACAACAGCGTGTGGAATTGATTGTCAATCAGTGTTGCTTCCTAAGTGGACAGTTTGATTTAACAGAAGTTTGATTTACTTGAAGTTATATTTTGTTTTTTAAGTGTTCCCTTTATTTTTTTGAGCAGTGTAATTCCAACAGTTGGAAGATGAAATGTCAGCGTTTATGAGGGGGTGAATAACTGGTATGATTTAGCATTGGGACGCAGAACATCTTGTTGCCTCTAGTTTTAAGAATTATCTAACTTTCTTTTTTTCTTGGAACAGACAGAAAACATGGCATCTACTGCATTAGGAATTGAGTCAGTTCCTTTCATGGGTTATTTCTCTCTCTCTTTTAAATGATCCTCCAGGAAGTTATCTTTTATAACAATCTTATTTCTTATACTGTTAATTGAGTGGAAACTAGATAGTGTAGCATACAGGAACTGGATTGTAATGATAAGTCAAGCGAGAAGCCTCGGTCTGGTCCAGAAGTTTGAGAGGCAGGATCTGGCAACTTTCCAAAGTTCAAAAAGTTACAAACAGGCAATATTTAAAAAAAACATTAAACTACACATAAAGTAACAACATAGTAAAATTAACCAGTAGGAAATCTTAAATGTATTTCAACTAAAGTTTCAATCAACTTATCAAAAGGTTGAAAAAGAATAATTAAATGCTAACATTTATTTACTTACATTTATATCCTTCCAGACTCAGGGTGGTCAATAACAATGAAAAATACAATACAATCCTATAATCCTAAAATACTGTTACATCTAGCAATTGTCTTTTAAATATGAGTGAGTTTGATAAAGGTTTATTGCAGAATATAGCTATCCTTTCTCAATCTGAAGCCCAAAGTATGTGTTGAACAAACTTTGTTTGGCCGAATCAGCATTTATATCTTTGCTGGCTGAAATCTATGGTGCTTATAGTCTGAAATATTTACAGTGCCCCAGATTAGGGCATTCTGATTTTGTTCCCTTCTATAGTAGCCTGTTTAGGATTTTAAACATTATACATGTACTGCATTTTAAACAGGCCTTTAAATTAAATCCATGCAGCCTAGCTGGTAAAATAGTTTCGACTATTTTATTGAATATATATCTTGCTTTTCCAACCACAGCTAACCTCCATAGTTGTTAATGGAGTATGAATGCAAAATCCAGTAAATTACAAAGAAGCCAATCAGGTAATTTTAACATAACCTTAAATACTGTAGGAAGCTTTTCATAAGGCAGAGTTTAAAAACCTAGGCAGGATGATATAAAATTCAGCATTTAAAATAATGGATTATATATATAAAACCTTACAAAACTTTTATATAGTTGGCATTTCAAATAGGGTCAAATTATGTAAAGTTTTATGAATATCTTCCTGAATTGTGCTTGGAAATAGAAACACAGAAAATTAGCAGAAAAAGACCTGGTGGTCCATTGAGACTGCCCTTTGAGGGATTTTTTTTTTAAATTTAGGTATTTATTATTTTCTTAATTGTTATTTTTATTTTCTTTTTTAATTTTTGTCAGATTACCTTGCATTGATAATGCTGTTATGATATATAAGCAACTTGCTAACCAAAACTAGCCCTGATCAGTAATTTGAACTTTCAAAAGCAGCTCCTTACAGTTCATGTTAAAACATGAGAGTTTGGGGTTTATTTTTTTTAAAGAAATCAGTCAGGCCCTGCTTACTATTAGTTTATGGGATAACAAAAAAATTAGGACTGATTTCTAATCATCTTTTTGTTTTTCTGCTTTATATGAATTATAAATTATGTTTTCAGCATTATTACTATTATTGGAAGTTTATTTTTAAAATCCTTTAAAATATATTGAGCTGAGAAAATTAGATATAGCTATAGAAACATTAAACAGCAGTTGTATGGTTTTTAGTTGTGTTTTTAGCATATTTATTGGATATATTGTAAGCCTCTTAGAGTTTTCTTAGGGATGAGTGGCTTTAACAAATACAGAAAATAAAAATATAATAAATACTCTCGTCAAGCTAAACTTGAATTTTGAACCCTACTATAAGATTTTGTTGAGAGCATATCAAAGTGTTTTTACATTTCTTAGTTTATGTTTTTCAACTTTCCAGCCTAGTTTTCAGCCCTGGTGGTCCCTTTCAAATATTACCCGGCTTGATTTAGCTTAGCTTGAAAGTACTGACATAATCAATCAGTTCTGCCAACTGAGATGTTATCATGTCCAGTTTTATTTTAGCTAGATCTGTGCTTGGGAAAACAGGGAAGAGAAGAGAATTATGAGATATCTGTTCCTTTTTTGGGTCAAATTTGCCTTTGCCCTATTATGCTGAGCCTCCAAAATGCAAAGGATACTTCCTTTTTGGACCTTGGTCCGCTGTTGCCTGCAAAAGTCAAAGTCTGTCTCCTTCCAGTTTTGCTGTTGTAGAATAATGATAATTATTCTAAACACAACAATATTTATCCTAAACAATCCCGTCACTCACGGGAAAATTGGATTAAAAAATAAATAAAAGTTGCCAAAAATTTGGAGCAGTATTCAGCTTCTTTACATTATGAATCTTGAATTAACAGTTTTAGCAGAAAAACTTCCCTTTTCCCCATTTATTTTCCCCATGATATACAGCTGTGAAATGTGTTTTTTTACTTGTTGGAAGTAATATTCCGAAAAAGGAGAAGACCAAGAGAAAATCTACAAATGCGTAATAATTAAATCTATCAATAATATTCCTAAGGCCTTTAGTCTTTAGTGACTGTTCAAAGTTATGATTATGTGGAAAAAATTGACCTTTGACCAGTGCTCTCACTTATAACCATCACACTGTATCCATGGTCATGTGATCACAATTTGGATTCTTGGCAAGGGCATATACAGTATTTACAACCCTGCCAGCCACTTACAACAAGAAAAGTCAATGTGGGAAGTTGGATTCACTTAAGGAGCTCAACAGAAAATGTTTTAAAATTGGCACTGTTACTTAATTCAATGATTGTATTGTTTAGTGACAGAAGTTTTGGTTTCCATTGAATTCATAAGTAGAGGACTACAGTATCTAGTTATTAAATAAAATTCAAGGGAATGAATGAATGAACTAATTAACATCAATGTCACGAAAGGGTTGACTATTCTAATGTCTCTAAATGTGATGCTGTTTGGATCATGGACTCCAATAGAGTCATATTTGCAAGAAGGATTTAAGTAGGGATTTAAAGTTAAGAGCAATCTGCAACAGGAGTGAGAACAAGTGAAGCATGAGGAAATTCAGTTTGCCTAGGACAAGGGTAGGCAAAGTTGGCTCTTCTGTGACTTGTGGACTTCAACTCCCAGAATCCCTGAGCAATTATGCTAGCTCAAGAATTCTGAGAGTGGAAGTCCACATGTCATAGAAGAGCCCACTTTGCCTGACCCTGACCCAGACCCAGGAGAACCCAATATACAGTAAATCATGCCTGGAAGAAGGTAGTGAGAAACCACATGGATATTGTTGCCAATAAAACTGTACACTATATACAAGGCTGTAACATTTAGGTCAATTAGATGCTAGATGATTAAAACCTCCAAAGTGAAAAGCATCTCTGTAGTTACTGATGAAAAACATTTTCTGAAGCCCACAACAGTACAGCTAGTCCTCAAGACCACAGTTAAATCCAAAATTTCTGTTGCTCTGTGAGGCATTTGTTAAGTGAATTTTGCCCCATTGTACAACTTTTCTTGCTGCATTTGTTAAGTGACTCACTGAAGTTGTTAACTTGGCAACACGGTTGTTACATGAATCTGGCTTCTCTGTTGACTTTGCATGTAAGAAAGTTGCAAAAAGTGACCCTGAGACATTACAACTGTCATAAATATGAGTCAGTTGCCAAGTACCTGAATTTAGATCACATGACTATGGGGATATTGCAACATTCATTTTTTCAGTGACATTGTAACTATGAATGGTCCCTAAATGAATTGCTATAAGTCAAGGACTACCTATATTCCTTGCTTTATAAGATCACATATAGTTGGTACATGGGGTGTGAGAATAACTAGAAATTATCAAGCAAAAAGTTGTAGTAATCAAAAACCAGAAGTATGGTAACACCATTTCCAATTAAGAGAATTGATGAAAAGGCATATTCTTTTTACTACAGCTTGAATATACACATACACACATTGAATACACACACATAATATTTCATCTCATGGAAGCTTATGAATTTTAATCAAATTTCTTAATCAAAAAGCATCCTATCAAATTTCTTCTAATTTTCACTTGGGGCATTAGACAATAAAGTGTGACAGTGATATGTATAAATATCATTTTTGAGTACGTTCATCTATACTATAATAAATGATAGGATATCTAAAAATATTACTGGTTAATAGGTACAGTATTGGCAAACACCAGTGTTTAATAAACCTCTGCTACTACTTTAAAATAGAATAGAATTTTTTATTGGCCAAGTGTGATTGGGCACACAAGGAATTTGTCTTGGTGCATATGCTCTCAGCGTACATAAAATAAAATATACATTTGTCAAGAATCATATGGTACAACACTTAATGATTGTCATAGGGGTCAAATAAGCAATGAAGAAGCAATATTAATAAAAAATCTTAGGATATAAGCAACAAGTTACAGTCATACAGTCAACATGGGAGGAAATGGGTGAAAGGAATTATGAGAAAAACTAGAAGAATAGAACTTAGACTCAGTGGAATAAATTATTGCAGAATTCTAAGATAAATTATAAGTACTAGATGCAACATCGAACTACTCTATGCAATATAAAAAAACATCCTGAGGCTGCACATGCCCTTCACCAAATTACACACTGCCATCTTGTGATGCTTCTGAGGCTTTGCAAAAAGCCTGTGCCCACACTTCTGTATTTGCACATTGATTTCTTGTGGGAGTGGCACATCTAGTGTAATGTGGGGCAAGGGCAGCTTTGTGTTATGGCATAAGGGTGACTGGCCAATGCCACAGTGTGGATCTTGATGTAGCAATTCTCATTGGCAGTGGTGTTAGGGGTAGCATTGAGGCTGATGTAGAGGCCTGGGGGACAGCAGCCAGCTGAGATTGCTAAAGGTCCTGGTCCACCTCCACTAAGAACTGTTGCTACGCAGGGGAACTAAAAGGCAGAGAAGGGGGAAAGATAGCCAGGAGATAGGAGTTAAAACACTCCTCTGGTCATAAGTGCAGGTGGTCTGTCAATCATCTGAAGTTTGATTATGTGACAGGGGGACTGTAATGGTTTTAACTTATCCTCGCTGCTGGTGTTAAATAAATTCTACCAATTGTTAGCCAAGAACCCACCCTAACCCAAGTCATTCTGGTCCCTCTTATTGGGACTAGTGAGATTATCTACAGATCACTCCAGGTTTGCCTTTGTTTTAAGTCCACTGAAAGAAAGGGGCTATTGAAAGGGATATGCTCCTTGCTGAAGGCAAAAATCAATTGTTGAATGTTTACCCAAATTTCATGCAAAGATTTGCGATGAATGGAAAGAAGAACAGTGATTTGGGAAATTCACAAACTAAAGAAAGGCATCACTACGAAGTTGGTGTGTATATTGGATTTCCAGATACTGTCAGGGATGTGGAATGGAATAAACTTGCTTTGACCAGTTTTGGGAAGAGACTTGCTGACAAATTGAGAAATGAGTTATTGGCATACAAGAGAGTTTGGAGGAATTGTTACAATGTTGTATTGTAATTGATGGGCAATTAGAGAAGTTGAGACACTTTGGAGGAAAGAATAAGGGAAAGAGCTTTTATAGCCTCTCTGCACTCAGTTCTCTTCCCTGTAACCTCCTTAGACTTGAACACCACAGAAACCATTCAAATAGAAACCCCTGCCCGCAGCAGAAACAAACAGGAGAGACTTGGTTTGTGTAAAGCCCTGATATACATAGCCAAGACTTGCACTGCTAAAATACTAGTTGCTAAGTGTCCACCTGTGGAATTGCAGGCCATGTAGCAAGCAAAATGCCTGAATTGCTTCAGAACATTATCTTCAGGAATCTTGGCAGGCTTCTATCCCAACAGCTTGCCAAGAGAGCCCTCAGACGATTAAGAAGAGCTCAGGAAATTGACAACAGACTGGTGCATTTTATAATCTGTGTTACTGTTCGTGTATTCTCAAGCTTAGAAATACACTGGTGCTTAAAGAATTGTGAGCCCATTTGAATTTTAAATATTTTCCGCATGAATATGACCTAAAAGGTTTAGGCCCTCACTCTTTGAGGGCTCATCTTCTGGTTATTTCACTGGAAGATTATTTTATTTTCAGGTCAGCTTTCTATTTCTCAGTAGAGGGCTTTGTTTTGTGTTGTTATGAAAGATAGGCTATTAAAAATCCTGCAAATAATCTGGTCAACATTAAGGAAAATAGTGAAAATCAGCATTTTAAAATAAGCTTTGTACAGTTCAGTTCATTTAGATTTTAATGATACTAATGAGATTTTAATATAGATTTTAATTTTATTATTTTTTATTTTATAACTTATTTTCAATTGCTATAAGCCACCTGGAGTGATGTATAAATAGAAAAGTGGGAAATTCTTTAATAAATAATTTACATCTACAATTTCTAGCTAAAACCTAATTAGAGAGGCTGTGACCCTTTTGGATGAGAGGTTAGGATTCCAGAGGTGCTGAGGGCAAATGCTGTGTTAGTTGTTGGATGTATGTGGCTGGATGGAGGGATCCCCAGCTAAGGAAGCTAGGCCAGGATGGAAGTTCTGGGAGTTTAGGGTGAGTTGCAATATTCAGGTGGTGAGAGGCAGGAGATATTATAAGCTCTACATGGCATCGGGGCAGATTACCTCTGAGACCACCTTCTGTCGCACGAATCCCAGCATCTGGTCAGGTCCCACAAAGTCGGCCTTCCTCAGGGTCCCATCAACCAGACAATGTCGGTTGGCGGGACCTAGGGGAAGAACCTTCTCTGTGAGGGTCCTGGCCCTCTGGAATCAGCTCCCCCCCAGAGATATGCACTGCGCCCACCCTCCTTGCTTTCCGTAAAAGTTTAAAGACTTATCTATGCCACCAGGCCTGGGGCCATTATATCTCCTCCCCCCTGACCAAGAAGTGTTTTAGTGTGTTTCGTGGAGTGAATGGTAACGAACATTTAAAAAGTTTACTAGAACTTTTAAAGTTTTTTTAGTCATATTAATTGGATTCCAGATGCATTGTTATATTTCTTGATATGTTGTGAGCTGCCCCGAGTCCTTGGAGAGGGGCAGCATGCAAATCCAATTAATAAATAAATATTTCAACAGGAGTCAGAGGGTGGGCAATTGGCAGATAAAATCGATCCCAATTGGATGCCAATAATGGGACAAGTCCTGTGGAAATGCCTGGGGTGTAAACTCGCTCAGTTATTTTGGGAATAATTTGATCCTGTTGAACCTGCGGGAATGGACAGTGTCCTCCCGATTGTAAATACCAACACATAGGAATTAGATCCATGATCTTCATGCTGTCAAGACTGTCCTCAGAAATGACATGTGGATAGGTCTGAGTGATGGTAAATTCTTCTTTGCTGGAAGAAATGTTTGCAGCTCCCTTTAAGAGGGTGCTAGTGAGCCCTCTCTTCAAGCTTTTGCTGAACCCTATTGGACGTTTTTTAGAGAAAGTTATGGCACTACAACTCCAGAAGATCCTGGATGAAATACATTATCTGGATCTTTTCCAGTCAGGCTTCAGGCCCTGAAAGGGAACAGAAACAGCATTTTGGTCAAAATGGGATGGAGCAGTGCATCCATCCTTATTCTTCTTGATCTCTCAATGGTTTTCAGTACTATGACCAATGGTATCTTTTTGGGCTGACTCAGGGAGTTGAGGGTGGGGGCACAATTTTGTGCAGGTTCAGGTCCTTCCTCTGAGATTCATACCAGTCGGTGTTGATAGGAAGTCAGAGGTGCAGTCCACAGCCCCTTTTTGTAGGGTCCTTCAGGGCTTGGTGATGTGTCCACTTCTTTAAAATATTTGCATGAAACTGCTGGGTAAGATCCTCCATCAGCACAGGAATGAGGTATCAGGAGCATACTGTATCTCTGTCCCAGTGAATGAAATGATGCTGTGATGTCCTTTTGCGATGCCTGGAACCTATGGGTGTTTTGATGGGGATCAACAGGCTTCAGCTGAATCCTGGTAGTACAGAGTGGCTGTGGATGTTCCTTTGTATCTAGAGCAGTTGTTCTCAACCTTCCTAATGCCGCGACCCCTTAATACAGTTCCTCATGTTGTGGTGACCCCCAACCATAAGTCTAGCACCAATTCTCCCAACAGAGCTTTAAGCTGATTGGCAGGAAGGTCAGAAGGACACCCCCAATGTAAATGCTTGATTGGTCGGATTGTAAAAATATGTTCCAAAGCGCCAGAATAGAAACACCATGGGAAATTTGTCTTTTCTCATGGTCTTAGGCGACCCCTGTGAAATAGTTGTTCGACCCCCAAAGGGGTCCCGACCCACAGGTTGAGAACCACTGATCTAGAGTTTTATTATCTTTGATCTTGGATGGAGTAGCATTGCACCAGACAGACCCAATGCATAACCTGGGGGATTCTCTTGGACTCTACTCCCGCTTGGGGCTGGGAGGCCTTTTGCTCAATTACTTTAAAAGCACAACTTAGGATGAAGCTAGGTTACCATCCTAAAAGAGCTCCTGCCACCTTTTAATTTTATAATTTGTTTTATCTTCGTTTTAATTTGGTTCCTGTTTTAGTGAACTTGATGTGTATTGTGTGCCCATAGTTTTTATGCTTTTATCTGTACAGTGGTACCTCGAGATACGAGTTTAATTCGTTCCGGACCTGGGCTCTTAAGTCGAGCAGCTCTTATCTCGAACGACTTTTCCCCATAGGAATTAATGTAAATAATTTTAATTGGTTCCAGCCCTCAAAAAACTCACAAAGTTAGTCTAAATTATGCAGAAAGACATGTTTTTAATGAAGAAATGTACATGTACATATAAATGAATAATGAAGTTTCTTTCACTTAACTTGTAAACTTTCTTAAACTTTTAAATTTACATATGTTCAACTTCTCTGCCACCCAATCCTGTAGGACAGAGGTCCCCAACCCTTTTTGCACCAGGGACCGGCTTTAAGCGATCAAGAGAGGAATGGGTGAATGAATGGACGGAGGGTGGGAAGGAAGGAAGGAAAGAGGGAAGGGACAGGAACAGAGGAAGGAAGGAAGGAAACTTATGAAAGGGGAGAGTAAGAGAGGAATGAGTGAAGGGAGGGAGGGAGGGAAGAAGGTGGGAAGGAGAAAGAAAAGAAGAAATAGAGGAAGGGAAGGTAAAAGAGAGAAAGAAAAAGAGCAAGAAAGAAAGCTGCAAGCACCCCCCCCGAGCCCCCCAGGCCGGCTGCAACCTTTTAAAACATGCGCGCCGCTTCGCGGCTGTCTCCTGAAGCCGAACGCGGAAGTTAGCGTTTGGCTTCAGGAGACAGCTCCTTGGCGCTTGTATCTCGAATTTGGGCTTGTAAGTAGAACAAAAATATCTCTCCCCTCCCAGCTCTTATCTCGAGTTGCTCTTAAGTAGAGCAGCTCTTATGTCGGGGTTCCACTGTATAACTATAAACCACTCAGTGCCATTCTAAGATGGATAGTATCTAAATTTGATAACAAATGAATATTGTTCATCTTACATAGAATTCATTTACAGTTATACCTCATCTTACGAACGCCCCTTCATACGAACTTTTCGTGATATGAACCCGGGGTTTACGATTTGTTTGCCTTGTCTTAAGAACCATTCTCGTTTTACGAACCCGAGCCCGGGTATGTGGGCTCTCTTACTGCGCGTACACTCTCGTACTGCACATGTGCTCTCTGACTGCCACAGGGATTTCCCTGCCTTGTGACCGTCACTGCTGGGATATCCCATTTGATTACAGCCCCTGACGGGATTCCACGCTTGGAGAAAGCGTTCGGAGAAAGCGCTCTTGCAGCCGCTTTGCTGGGAACGCTTTTGCCGAGTGCTTCAAGAACGCCTGCCTGCCTCTCCTGCAGCCCCTTTGCTGACATCCCTGAATGAAAGCGCTCCCAGCAAAGGGGCTGCAGGAGAGGCAGGGCAGATGTTCCCAAAGCGCTTGGAGAAAGCGCTCTTGCAGCCGCTTCGCTGAGAGCGCTTTCGTCCAGGGCTGTCAGCAAAGGGGCTGCAGGAGAGGCGGGGCAGGCGTTCCCAAAGTGCTTGGAGAAAGTGCTTTCTCCGAGTGCTTCGGGAACATCTGCCCCGCCCCTTTCGCAGCCCCTTTGCTGAGAGCGCTTTCATCCAGGTCCGTCAGCGAAGGGGTTGCAAGAGGGATGGGGCAGGCGTTCCCGAAGCATTCGGCAAAAGCACTCCCAGTGAAGCGGCCGCGAGAGCGCTTTCTCCGAGCGCTTCGAGAATGCCTGCCCCACCTCTCCTGCAGCCCCTTTGCTGACAGCCCTGGACGAAAGCGCTCCCAGTGAAGGGGCTGCGAGAGGGGCGGGGCAAGCGTTCCCGAAGTGCTCGGAGAAAACCCTCTCACAGCCCCTTCCCTGGGAGTGCTTTCGCTGAGCCAGCCCCTTTGCAGCCGCCTCTCCGCTCCAGCCCCGTCCTCCCAAAGGGTGGGGCTGCCACGTCCCGGTGGATTCTATCCCTCTGGCCAGGACAAGGGGATAGTGGTGGTGGCGGCGGTTTCCCTTTAAGAAGCAGCTGCAGCGCCGGGAATTTCATCTCCACCCGTCCCCCCCAAACAAGGATTCGAATGCCGGTAGTAATGGGCAACGGGTGAGTTTTGGGCTTGCACGCATTATTCGCTTTTCCATTGATTCCTATGGGAAACATTGTTTCATCTTATAAACTTTTCACCTTACGAACATCGTCCCAGAACCAATTAAGTTCGTAAGACGAGGTATTACTGTATAAGACAAAGATTTATTTATTGGATTTGTATGCAATGTACATTGCATTAGATGTGCTGAAAATGGCTTTGAAGAGATTTCTTGGCAATCACAATTTCTCAAGAGGGCTTTCCTTTTTTGGAAATTTTCCTATCATTTTGCATTGACATTGTTTATATCCAGTCAATTAATCAGAGATGGATTACCAATGATAAGGGTATTTTTATTAATTTGTGGTATCATTACAGATTTCCTTATTCTTGAACTTTAGTCAAGGGATTTCTACCAAGCTCCCAGCAGTAATGTAGCTTTCTTAATTTCTTAATCACTTTTGGAGATTGTTTCTTAACTGCTTTTCAACTGTTAATAACCTTTAGACCAATATTTTTTATGGCACCAGGGGAGTTTCCTTCAATCCTTAGCAAAATAAATTTTAAATACAAATTTAAGGTTTGTTTAATAAACAGCAGAAGGTGATTAGAACTTTGATGTTGGAAGTTATGGATCTGAAGGATTCAGGTGGATTTAGAGTAAGATTTTGAAACTGTAAGAATCCTTATGGGGAAATGGTGTTGTTTTAAATTCTTAAAACAAAACATGATAGCTATGATGAGACTTTGAAGCTTGAACATGAGATAAACAGAAGGAACTCAAAGGCTCTTTTTAAAGAAATAACAAAGAAAAATGAAAAGAAACTATATTCTAGGAATTAATTGAATGGATTAAAGTTCAAGATTGTTAAAAGGAGAAAGTATAAAGTTTATTAATTTTACCAAGATTAAAATAGATAAGTTGTTTATCTCTTTAGTAGAGTTTTCTTACCAGTATTGATCAATAGGGATTTGTTTATAGATAAAAAATGAAGTATGGGAAAAGAGATCATTTGTTGTATTTTAAGAGACAGTGATCAGTTACAAACATTCTATATGTTTGTTGTAATGAAGAGGGAAGGTACCGTATTTGTTTTTTCTTCTATTTGTTTCTATTTTCCTTTCATTTTTTCATTTTTCCCCTTTGTATTTTTTACTTTTATCTTTTTGTTTTTTTAGTTTATATTGCCGTAGTTTTATATGTTTGTTACGTTTAATAAACATTGTAAAACAAAGTATATGCCTATATTAGCAAATAAAGACATAAAAGAGCTTGAAAGAAAAAAAGAATCCCTTCATTCTCCTTTTTTTTTGTTTTTAGAATGTCTGCTTTGAAATTTGAAACCCTGAAAATATTAAAGGTACTGTAGTTAAGAATGTATTGGATAGAGATTACTGTATGCCTTATGTTTTATAAATTTGCCAGAAACTTTTTTTCATAATGTTATTTCATTAACATGAAATGTTGGCATCCTGCCTATTTATTTTGTAAATTGGGCTATACTGTATTAGACTTTATATCAAGATAAGCTAATATATGATTAAAATAACATTTAAAAAAAATTAACTGAAGTTTCCAGGCTACTTAGTTTTGAAAAAAATTGAAAAATGTAGATGGTCAATACTAATTACAGTATATTTAAAATATTGCCTTATTTTTGCAAATTAATATATGATTGATTTATAAACTATCAATTTAAAAAAAATCTAAAATGTGATTTAATATTGCAAATATAATTATATATATCAGATATCTTTGGTGTCAGGTTTGACAATGGGAACCTAATTCCTTAGAGCCGTGAACCGTTGCCCTAGCTCAGCTCCAACCTGCAGGTGTGTGCCGGCCAGCTGATTTTTAGCTCGCACAGAGGCTCTGGGAGGGCATTTTTGGCTTCCATGAAGCCTCTGGATGGATGGAGGAGGGTGATTTTACTCTCTCCCAGCTCCAGGGAAACTTTTGGAGCCTGGGGAAGGCGAAATACGAGCCTATTGGGCCCACTAGAAGGTCGTTCCTTGCCTCCAGGGGATGGGGGAAGCTGTTTCTGCCCTCCCCAGGCATTGAATGATAAGTGTGGGTACTCGCACATTCACGATACCATGTGCACACACTCTTTTGGCACCCGAAGAAAAAAAGGTTTGCCATCACTGCCCTAAAGAGTTATTTATTTTTCTCCCATCTTTAGTCAACGCAATGAACATATCCTCCTATTTTCCCCACAACAACAATCTTGTGAAGTGGCTTGAGCTGAGAGAGAGTGACTAGCCCAAAGTCACAGCTGGCTTTCATGTCCGGCAGCTGTGTATATACCAAGCTTTTAGAATTTGATCATGAACCAATAGTATGATACAGCTGCCAAAGGGCAATGTTATTTTCTGATGTACATAAAATCCAGATGACAGAAATTATTCCATTTTACTCTTTTTTGTGGGACCTCACTTGGAATACTGTATCTTATTCTGGGTAGCATGGCCTAAAAATTGACATTATAAATTAAATAAGAACAGAAGAGATATATTAAGTTGATGAGGAGCCTCACTGAGAATTAGTATGCTTAAGCACTGTGGCACTCCATGCATGCTGATGTGCAGTTATATAAAATTAAATATTATCTTACTAATTAAACAAGCCTATTTTTTAAAATTTATAGCATTTGTTTTTCTATCACATTTATCTTTGCTTATTATAATCTAGAATATTGAGATGTTTGTTAAAATAATAATGTAATTTTTTAAAGAATAAACTTGTAACAATAATTGTGATAGACTTAATGCTGTTACGAAAAAGATAGTGGAATCCTCCCTCCCTCCCTGTGTTTATTATCTCAAATTTTTAATAATTCCAAATTGTTTTTATGCATGCATTTCTTTCAGACATCTATTAGCTACTTAAAGTAGCTGGATCATGGCTCAGTTTCCAACACCTTTTGGAGGTAAGCATTAAAATATTTTGGGACATTTCTTTTTAAAGAAACAATTTCATTTGTGTTATAAAAAGTACTCTGACTTGCAGAGCCAAAAGTCTTGTACCTACCTCATTCTTCAGAATAATTGTAGAAGTTAGCAAAATACCTTAGAGTAGAGACATCAGGATGGCTGCAGATAAAAGCAGCCTGAACAAGAGCTAGGGAAATAATTTTGCAGTCCAAAGATTTAACATATTGGATGGCATTGGTGAAGGGAGCTATGCCATCGTAACACAATTCATAGTAGTGATAGAACATTTCCTCTACTATCTCTGTTTTTTTTTAAATTCAGAGGCATTTGATCAGAAATATATTCATGGCAGGTTTTTACTGGTCATCTGCCAACTTCATTTATGATGAATTCCAATTGTTTAGCCTGTACTTATGTTGCTCTTTAGGTTATTATAGTGAATATTTCCTTTTTGCTTAATTAGTGACCTTTGGTTCCTTCAACCTGAGGCAGAAGGCATTGTTTAAATCTCTTTTAATTTGTGGCTTTTAAAAAGAAGTTGACAATATTTAAATTCTTTATAGCTCCTTAAGAAGGTACACCACTATTTATAATACCTGTTTTTCTTGTTTCAATTTCTTTGTTATGAATTAGGTACCCTGGACATTTGGGCCATAACTGTGGAAGAGAGAGCAAAGCATGATCAGCAATTCCACAGTTTGAAACCAATATCTGGATTTATAACTGGTAATGCCATAGTCATTCTGTTTAAGATCATCCATAGTATCATGTAACATGTTTTCCAAATGTGCTTTTTCAGGAAGCAACTGGACTTATTTGTTTTTTCTTTGAAGAAGTTTAGCATCTCATCCAAGAAGCTTCTTCAGTGCTGACAGGATAATAGGGAATGGAAGGATTTATATTCCTTGCAGACAGCTAGAGGGATATCAAACTCAAGGCCCTGAAGCCAGATCCTACCTGGGGGATGCTTAAATCTGGCCCATGGAGCCACCCTGGAAACAGCAATGAATCGGCCCACAGTGCTTCTGCCAGCAAAAGCAAAGCTCAAGAGGCCATGAGCTCCCCCCCTAAGCTCTATTTTCACTGGCAGAGGGTTGTAGGAGACAGTTGCAGCTGAAAACAGCTCGCAAGGATCACAGGTGGCCCTCTTGAGCTCTGTTTTCATTGGCAGTGTTGCAGGAAGCTGTTACACCGAAAAACAGCTTGGGAGCCCAGAGCGCTCAGGCCACCACAGGTGCCCCGACACAAGTGACCAAGATGGTCGTGCTTAGCTTGACCACATCCAACCTGCCCCCCACCCCCCCACTCCAGTTCAAATACAAGCCTGATGTGGCTCTCAGTGAAATTGAGTTTGACACTCTTTTTCAAAACACATGGAAGGTCTAGATCTGAGCCAGCAGGAATGTTCTGGCTCTTGTTTTAGAGTAACTATAGACTTCATGAATACATTTTTATTAAGCTCTTGGTATCTGCTACTTAACATACTTAAAATGTTTCTTAAAATTATTTTTCGTTCACTTGATTATCTCTAGAACTACTCAGTCTCCTCCCAAAACACACTCACTGGCAGAGAAAAAAAATCCAATTTTCATGGTAGTTTCACTTGTTTTCTTTTATGATTTCTTTTTGTAGTTTTGCAAACTGGTAACATTGGATTTTCTGGCATGCTTAAGAATGGGTAAAGCTGTTCCAGAATGAACACGGAAAACATTATTTAGTGGTAGAAGGAATAATCCTGATTTACCACAATAATTGTTGTAAGAATTACTGACTTGAACGGATAATTAGAACTGCAGAAAAAACAATTGCTACCAACCTGCCTTCTATTGAGGACCTGTGTACTGCACGAGTCAAAAAGACGGCTGTGAATGTATCTACAGACCAGTAGTGGGTTCTAAAACCCATCACTACCATTTTGCGTGCTCATGTGTGCAGTTTTTCTACAGACCCCTCACATTTTGGACATAAATTGTTTCAACTTCTACCCTCAAACAATGTTATTGGTTCTGCACACCTAAACAACTATATACAAGATCAATTTTCCCCAAATGCCATCACTCTGCTAAGCAACTAATTCTCACAACACTGTCAAACAATTTACTATAATTCTTCTCATCCTTCCTATTGCCTTTCTCCTCCCACTTATGACAAAAACTTGTTGCTTGTATCTTTACGATTTATATTGTTTTATTTAGTTTCCTAGTATGATTTGATTGCTTATCCTATGACTATCATTATGTATTGTATCTTATGATTCTTGATTAATCTATTTTTATGTACACTAAGAGCATATGCACCAAAGACAAAATACTTGTGTGTCCAATACACCTGGCCAATAAAGAATTCCTGTTCTATTCTATTCTATTCTATTCTACTCTACTCGCTATCTGATAAAAGAACACTAATTATTTACTGTAGGGAAGGGAATTTTCGTTGTTCCAGGTTCCTTTGGAATTAGATGCTCTAACTAGCAGGGCAGATGATAGAGATTTTGTGAATATACTATAGTTCAGTAGCATTTGACACCACAGGTTCCTTACCACTACTTTTTATTGCTATAAAAATGTTTACAGGTTTACATTCAAAATAATACATTTCTTCTTGGCAGGTGATCAAGCCAGGAATTTTTTTTTCCAATCTGGTTTACCTCAACCAATTTTAGCACAGATATGGTAAGTTTGATATTTCATTGTTTTGGGGGCATAATACGTAAAATAGGGTGATACATTCTGTTTGAAAATTTCACCTAGAAACCAGGAGACACTGAATTCTAGTCCCGCTTTAGGCATGAAAGCCAACTGGTGACCTTGGACCAATCAGTCAGCCCAACTCACTTCACAGGGGGCATGTTATGGGGAATATAGGAGGAGCACAGAGTACTTTGTATGTTTCCATCTTGAAAGTAATAATGTAATAAAGTAATAAAGATGAGATAAAAATATTAAATAAAATGAATAAAATAAATTTTATCTATGATGTATTATGAAATACAAAGACTGTATACTTAAATGAAAAGTAAAAAAAAGTATATCCTGGAAGCAATGTCCCCTCTAATTTTTTTCTGGTGTGGGCGGAAAAGTATAGGGTCTGAGCGGCAGTCCCTTTGGGACTGGGCGGCACTCTTTCCCTCTCGGCTTCTGGGCAGGTTTTAAAAACTCTGAGTTGATGATGATTTTTAAGTGAGCGATTGCTCACTGCTCAGCTTAGAGGGAACTATGCCTGGAAGAGAATTACATGAAGTGAAGTTACCAATAGATAGCCCTAGTTTGAAGGAGGCATTTCCTTTATAGTATGAGTTCTTCCTTTAGTTTATTTTATTTTCATTGCACCTTATACAACAAAATTAGGTGCCATCAACAGTGTACATTATAACTATAAAAATAAAACACAAACACGCATTAATATTAAATGAATATTAGAACACTATTTTTGATAAAATATGTTTTTATGAAAAAAAAATTCTCTTCTAAAGAAAGGAGAAATATAAAAATGTCAATCTAGTACATTAGCAACTTAATCTTTCTGCTTCTTTAATTAGGCATCTGAATTATTTTCAGAATAAATGTAAATATAACTAATGTTTGATTCTGTGATTGGAAATTAATTTAGCAAATAGAATGAATTTTTTCATTGTCTAGAGAGAATAATTAGATACAGAAATAATAAGATGATATTTACTAACCTGTGGTTAGAATATTTATAATTATATATATAATGCAAATTCTAATTTGTTTTTAAAAATCACTAAGAAGAATTAAGAATTCCTTATTATATGAAGAAAATTTAATAGCCTATGTACTGATGTAATTTTGATGTAAATGGTAATAATATGGGATAATAATAACAATGTATTGTAATAATTTTTGTTTACATCTTACAATATTTTGGAATATAACTGGATTCTTACATTTTTTTGAGCTTTGAAAAAAGTGGTAAAATACTAGCCTTTTAAACATAATCTCTAGTAACCGAGTCTACGGAGAGGGGTGTCATACAAATCTAATAAATAAATAAAAATAAATAAACTGTCTATTTATTATAAAGGTTAAGGTTTATAATGAAATGAAACTCAAATAGTTTTTGAAATAGCAAATAAATTTAAATAGCTGTAGTCTTCCGACATATTTTCTGAAAATTACGGTATGTTCTTTAGGATTTTAGTTTGATTAATTTCATTAGTTTGATTAGTCTTGATACTATAATTAGTAGAGATGAAATAAAGAACTGGATGATGAAAATACTATGTAGTATTTTGTAGATAGCTATTTCATTTTTTATCAATTTTTATAAAATGCTATGTAACGTGCAATTTCAAGTGTAGAATTAGGCATTACCTTTAGACTATAGCTGTTTTTTAATTATGTATTATTGTGTTCAGTTATTGTTATTAGATTAGCTGTGGCCGTTGTGTTATTATACACCATAGTTACCTTAAAAATTGATAGAAGGAAAGGAAAAATATTAGTAGACAGTTCATACTGTTCCTTTTGTAAACACAACCTTAGCATTTCTGTGCAATTGACAATATTTTCCTATGCGAAAGAGATAAATATTTTAGCACTGTCAGAGTAATTATTTCTATACTTCCTGTCATAGCCACAGTCCAATTCAACTTTGTAAATGTTTTGAGCGTATAAGGTGATAAAACAGACTTCCTTTAAAGTTGCTTATTGTGTCTGGTTTAATAATATTGGGGTCCTCTTAAAAAGGAAGCATAGTTTTAACTGTTTTCCCTCTTTTGCAATGAAATTTAAAGCTTGATAACCCTGCCTTGTGTCTCTGATTCAGTTCTAGTTAGTTTCAAGAAGAAGCAGAGAGAGTATTCTCATTTTAAATAATTTCTTTCTGTATCAATATGCCAAGTGATATTAATTTGAGTGCTACCAGCTGTTTTAAAACATCAATTAATTTTATATTTATTAAGTTTAATTTTAGATTTAATTTTGGTTCAGTTCCAGGTAAAGGAATATGGAGTTTGTCTTTCTAATAAAAAGAAAGCTATCATCAACTGCTTACTTTTGGTCACTAACTGGCAAAAACTTTTAAGAGAGGAGTATTGTATGAAAATAATGCGAGAAAATAATTGTCTCTGTTCTGTATCGCATTAGCATAAATAATGTGTTACAATTTATTTGAAACACTTTCATTTAGGATGTCTGTTAATCTTGAAAATTTCTAGTGTTTACCTTTTTAACATTCAAAGTTCATAGTAATATTAAGTCCTAAATAACTACAAATAGATTATATTATATTTGGTCCCTAGTCTAGGTTGCTTTCATGAAAAAAGAGAGATGGATAAATGGCATAAATGGCTTTTCATAGGTATGTAGGTATTTTCAACAAAATAAACATATACCATATATCTTTTCTAACCTGTGGCAATTAAGCATAAAATAATTCATAAAATCACAATTTTTCTACATTGTTCCTAAATAAGAATAATAACAATGTAATTCTTGAGAACAAAGACCTTGGTGAAAAAGATAAGAGTATAAAAGCTTTTAGATCTTAATCAATGATTGGCTACCAAATTTTTTACTACCACACTGTGGGCGTGGCCTATGCATTTTGTTTCAACATCTTTCGGTGCAAATTGGGTGCTCTGGGGTGGAGCTCCAAATTTTGCTACCGGAACTGCCTTCCTGACCGTTTCCGTAGGAGCCCATCACTGATCTTAATACATGCTACCGTGTTTCCCCGATAGTAAGACCCCCCCCGATTGTAAGACATATGGGGGGTTTCAGGGGGGTTGGCTAATATAAGCCATACCCCGAAAGTAAGACATATGTCTTACTTTCGGGGAAACACGGGGGTATTGCCGGGGGGGGGAGCCCGATGACCAGCGCCGTCCTTCGCCACCGCCTCTTCCCCGGCTTGGCAAAGCGAAGGACGGCGCTGGTCCCCGCTAAGCCTTCTGCGCCTGACTCGGCGAGGCGAGAGGGAAGAAGGAGAAAGGTTTTGATGCCGAATGCTAATTCAGCAGTGGATTCGTCTGCTCAGCTATATAGGTTGGGTCTGTACAACCCAGTATTTCAAAAGAAAAAGGAAAAAAAAGAAGAGTGTTTTTAGGCTCCTATCTCCCGATCCAAATTGCTTTTGAGCAGACCGGATTCGCGAGTGCCGGTGCATCCGCTCAGGTGGGGAAAAAATAAATAAATGTTAAGGCGCGGAAGGTAATCAATCCGATCGGTTTGAGAGCCGGCTTCTCCTTCGCGCGCCCTGAATTCGCTTCGCCTCGCCTCGCCTCCCTCAGCCACCTGCGCTCTGCATATGCCTCCGAGGTGCAGACCCCCTTCGGGCACGCCGGGTTTCCCAGAGGCTGACAGCCCAGCCTCTCGTTAACCCGGCTGCCGACGGGAGGGCAGCCAGTTGCAAGCACAGTGGAGGGAGGCGGAGGGAGGGGAGAGGGAGCCCGCCTCCTCCTTCCCCGAGGTTGGACGGCGGTAGAGGTTCTGCAGGCGGCAGCGACGGGATCATTTCGGGACTGGGCGGGCTGCTCTGTTGCTTATTTCCCAGCCGCTACTGGAAGGGCCCGGGCAATGCCCCCAGCCGCAGGCGCAGAAGGCGCAGAAGGCTTAGCGGGGACCAGCGCCGTCCTTCGCTTTGCCAAGCCGGGGAAGAGGCGGTGGCAGCGAGGCGAAGGACGGCGCTCCCCTCCGCTCGGCTCGCTTCGGACCAGCGCCGTCCTTCGCCTTGCCGCGGCGCCACCGCCTCTTCCCCGGCTTGGCAAAGCGAAGGACGGCGCTGGTCCCCGCTAAGCCTTCTGCGCCTGACTCGGCGAGGCGAGAGGGAAGAAGGAGAAGCGCAAGTGGATGCGGAGCGCCCGGGAGGCATTTACCCGCCCGGGAGGCATTTATCCATCCTTCGCTTTGACGGCGCTGGTCCGCCCGCTCGGCTCGCTTCGGACCAGCGCCGTCAAAGCGAAGGACGGATAAATGCCTCCCGGGCGGATAAATGCCTCCCGGGCGCTCCGCATCCACTTGCGCTTCTCCTTCTTCCCTCTCGCCTCGCCGAGTCAGGCGCAGAAGGCTTAGCGGGGACCAGCGCCGTCCTTCGGTTTGAGAGCCGGCTTCTCCTTTGCGCGCGCTGAATTCGGGGCTGGGGGTGGGTGGACGCCTAACGCCGCCCGCCCGGAGGAGAAGAGGCCTCGCCCGGGCCAAAGCCCGAAGACGAGCCGGCCCCGGTGCCCAGGACAATATAAGACATACCCCCAAAGTAAGACACAGTGGGGCTTTGGGGGGTAAAAAGATAGTAAGACACTGCCTTACTATCGGGGAAACACGGTAAGAAGGGAGTTGTCTAAATTTTGAAAGAAAAGTTATGCCATAGAATAGTTGGTGATACCATATTAAATTCCAACTAAGCCTCCAGCTGGATTTGCAACTGCTTACTTTTGGTCACTAACTGGCAAAAACTTTTAAGAGAGGAGTATTGTATGAAAATAATGCGAGAAAATAATTGTCTCTGTTCTGTATCGCATTAGCATAAATAATGTGTTACAATTTATTTGAAACACTTTCATTTAGGATGTCTGTTAATCTTGAAAATTTCTAGTGTTTACCTTTTTAACATTCAAAGTTCATAGTAATATTAAGTCCTAAATAACTACAAATAGATTATATTATATTTGGTCCCTAGTCTAGGTTGCTTTCATGAAAAAAGAGAGATGGATAAATGGCATAAATGGCTTTTCATAGGTATGTAGGTATTTTCAACAAAATAAACATATACCATATATCTTTTCTAACCTGTGGCAATTAAGCATAAAATAATTCATAAAATCACAATTTTTCTACATTGTTCCTAAATAAGAATAATAACAATGTAATTCTTGAGAACAAAGACCTTGGTGAAAAAGATAAGAGTATAAAAGCTTTTAGATCTTAATCAATGATTGGCTACCAAATTTTTTACTACCACACTGTGGGCGTGGCCTATGCATTTTGTTTCAACATCTTTCGGTGCAAATTGGGTGCTCTGGGGTGGAGCTCCAAATTTTGCTACCGGAACTGCCTTCCTGACCGTTTCCGTAGGAGCCCATCACTGATCTTAATACATGCTACCGTGTTTCCCCGATAGTAAGACCCCCCCCGATTGTAAGACATATGGGGGGTTTCAGGGGGGTTGGCTAATATAAGCCATACCCCGAAAGTAAGACATATGTCTTACTTTCGGGGAAACACGGGGGTATTGCTGGGGGGGGGAGCCCGATGACCAGTGCCGTCCTTCGCCACCGCCTCTTCCCCGGCTTGGCAAAGCGAAGGACGGCGCTGGTCCCCGCTAAGCCTTCTGCGCCTGACTCGGCGAGGCGAGAGGGAAGAAGGAGAAAGGTTTTGATGCTGAATGCTAATTCAGCAGTGGATTCGTCTGCTCAGCTATATAGGTTGGGTCTGTACAACCCAGTATTTCAAAAGAAAAAGGAAAAAAAAGAAGAGTGTTTTTAGGCTCCTATCTCCCGATCCAAATTGCTTTTGAGCAGACCGGATTCGCGAGTGCCGGTGCATCCGCTCAGGTGGGGAAAAAATAAATAAATGTTAAGGCGCGGAAGGTAATCAATCCGATCGGTTTGAGAGCCGGCTTCTCCTTCGCGCGCCCTGAATTCGCTTCGCCTCGCCTCGCCTCCCTCAGCCACCTGCGCTCTGCATATGCCTCCGAGGTGCAGACCCCCTTCGGGCACGCCGGGTTTCCCAGAGGCTGACAGCCCAGCCTCTCGTTAACCCGGCTGCCGACGGGAGGGCAGCCAGTTGCAAGCACAGTGGAGGGAGGCGGAGGGAGGGGAGAGGGAGCCCGCCTCCTCCTTCCCCGAGGTTGGACGGCGGTAGAGGTTCTGCAGGCGGCAGCGACGGGATCATTTCGGGACTGGGCGGGCTGCTCTGTTGCTTATTTCCCAGCCGCTACTGGAAGGGCCCGGGCAATGCCCCCAGCCGCAGGCGCAGAAGGCGCAGAAGGCTTAGCGGGGACCAGCGCCGTCCTTCGCTTTGCCAAGCCGGGGAAGAGGCGGTGGCAGCGAGGCGAAGGACGGCGCTCCCCTCCGCTCGGCTCGCTTCGGACCAGCGCCGTCCTTCGCCTTGCCGCGGCGCCACCGCCTCTTCCCCGGCTTGGCAAAGCGAAGGACGGCGCTGGTCCCCGCTAAGCCTTCTGCGCCTGACTCGGCGAGGCGAGAGGGAAGAAGGAGAAGCGCAAGTGGATGCGGAGCGCCCGGGAGGCATTTACCCGCCCGGGAGGCATTTATCCATCCTTCGCTTTGACGGCGCTGGTCCGCCCGCTCGGCTCGCTTCGGACCAGCGCCGTCAAAGCGAAGGACGGATAAATGCCTCCCGGGCGGATAAATGCCTCCCGGGCGCTCCGCATCCACTTGCGCTTCTCCTTCTTCCCTCTCGCCTCGCCGAGTCAGGCGCAGAAGGCTTAGCGGGGACCAGCGCCGTCCTTCGGTTTGAGAGCCGGCTTCTCCTTTGCGCGCGCTGAATTCGGGGCTGGGGGTGGGTGGACGCCTAACGCCGCCCGCCCGGAGGAGAAGAGGCCTCGCCCGGGCCAAAGCCCGAAGACGAGCCGGCCCCGGTGCCCAGGACAATATAAGACATACCCCCAAAGTAAGACACAGTGGGGCTTTGGGGGGTAAAAAGATAGTAAGACACTGCCTTACTATCGGGGAAACACGGTAAGAAGGGAGTTGTCTAAATTTTGAAAGAAAAGTTATGCCATAGAATAGTTGGTGATACCATATTAAATTCCAACTAAGCCTCCAGCTGGATTTGCAACTGCTTACTTTTGGTCACTAACTGGCAAAAACTTTTAAGAGAGGAGTATTGTATGAAAATAATGCGAGAAAATAATTGTCTCTGTTCTGTATCGCATTAGCATAAATAATGTGTTACAATTTATTTGAAACACTTTCATTTAGGATGTCTGTTAATCTTGAAAATTTCTAGTGTTTACCTTTTTAACATTCAAAGTTCATAGTAATATTAAGTCCTAAATAACTACAAATAGATTATATTATATTTGGTCCCTAGTCTAGGTTGCTTTCATGAAAAAAGAGAGATGGATAAATGGCATAAATGGCTTTTCATAGGTATGTAGGTATTTTCAACAAAATAAACATATACCATATATCTTTTCTAACCTGTGGCAATTAAGCATAAAATAATTCATAAAATCACAATTTTTCTACATTGTTCCTAAATAAGAATAATAACAATGTAATTCTTGAGAACAAAGACCTTGGTGAAAAAGATAAGAGTATAAAAGCTTTTAGATCTTAATCAATGATTGGCTACCAAATTTTTTACTACCACACTGTGGGCATGGCCTATGCATTTTGTTTCAACATCTTTCGGTGCAAATTGGGTGCTCTGGGGTGGAGCTCCAAATTTTGCTACCGGAACTGCCTTCCTGACCGTTTCCGTAGGAGCCCATCACTGATCTTAATACATGCTACCGTGTTTCCCCGATAGTAAGACCCCCCCCGATTGTAAGACATATGGGGGGTTTCAGGGGGGTTGGCTAATATAAGCCATACCCCGAAAGTAAGACATATGTCTTACTTTCGGGGAAACACGGGGGTATTGCCGGGGGGGGAGCCCGATGACCAGCGCCGTCCTTCGCCACCGCCTCTTCCCCGGCTTGGCAAAGCGAAGGACGGCGCTGGTCCCCGCTAAGCCTTCTGCGCCTGACTCGGCGAGGCGAGAGGGAAGAAGGAGAAAGGTTTTGATGCCGAATGCTAATTCAGCAGTGGATTCGTCTGCTCAGCTATATAGGTTGGGTCTGTACAACCCAGTATTTCAAAAGAAAAAGGAAAAAAAAGAAGAGTGTTTTTAGGCTCCTATCTCCCGATCCAAATTGCTTTTGAGCAGACCGGATTCGCGAGTGCCGGTGCATCCGCTCAGGTGGGGAAAAAATAAATAAATGTTAAGGCGCGGAAGGTAATCAATCCGATCGGTTTGAGAGCCGGCTTCTCCTTCGCGCGCCCTGAATTCGCTTCGCCTCGCCTCGCCTCCCTCAGCCACCTGCGCTCTGCATATGCCTCCGAGGTGCAGACCCCCTTCGGGCACGCCGGGTTTCCCAGAGGCTGACAGCCCAGCCTCTCGTTAACCCGGCTGCCGACGGGAGGGCAGCCAGTTGCAAGCACAGTGGAGGGAGGCGGAGGGAGGGGAGAGGGAGCCCGCCTCCTCCTTCCCCGAGGTTGGACGGCGGTAGAGGTTCTGCAGGCGGCAGCGACGGGATCATTTCGGGACTGGGCGGGCTGCTCTGTTGCTTATTTCCCAGCCGCTACTGGAAGGGCCCGGGCAATGCCCCCAGCCGCAGGCGCAGAAGGCGCAGAAGGCTTAGCGGGGACCAGCGCCGTCCTTCGCTTTGCCAAGCCGGGGAAGAGGCGGTGGCAGCGAGGCGAAGGACGGCGCTCCCCTCCGCTCGGCTCGCTTCGGACCAGCGCCGTCCTTCGCCTTGCCGCGGCGCCACCGCCTCTTCCCCGGCTTGGCAAAGCGAAGGACGGCGCTGGTCCCCGCTAAGCCTTCTGCGCCTGACTCGGCGAGGCGAGAGGGAAGAAGGAGAAGCGCAAGTGGATGCGGAGCGCCCGGGAGGCATTTACCCGCCCGGGAGGCATTTATCCATCCTTCGCTTTGACGGCGCTGGTCCGCCCGCTCGGCTCGCTTCGGACCAGCGCCGTCAAAGCGAAGGATGGATAAATGCCTCCCGGGCGGATAAATGCCTCCCGGGCGCTCCGCATCCACTTGCGCTTCTCCTTCTTCCCTCTCGCCTCGCCGAGTCAGGCGCAGAAGGCTTAGCGGGGACCAGCGCCGTCCTTCGGTTTGAGAGCCGGCTTCTCCTTTGCGCGCGCTGAATTCGGGGCTGGGGGTGGGTGGACGCCTAACGCCGCCCGCCCGGAGGAGAAGAGGCCTCGCCCGGGCCAAAGCCCGAAGACGAGCCGGCCCCGGTGCCCAGGACAATATAAGACATACCCCCAAAGTAAGACACAGTGGGGCTTTGGGGGGTAAAAAGATAGTAAGACACTGCCTTACTATCGGGGAAACACGGTAAGAAGGGAGTTGTCTAAATTTTGAAAGAAAAGTTATGCCATAGAATAGTTGGTGATACCATATTAAATTCCAACTAAGCCTCCAGCTGGATTTGCAGGGGAAAATTCAGGGCTCCAAGTTCCTAGCACAAGGGAAAAGCTGCTACTTCCAATAGGCATGTCCCATTTAATCTATATGTTACAAATGCATTTTTGCCAGAACAGGTATTGCTTCTGCTAGGGAATGCCCCACAGGAGTTTGCTATTACATTCTGGTCCTACTGCAGTTTATGGATTTCCCTCAAGGGTATCCCTCAGAATGCATAATAGTAAATCAGGAGATAATTGCTATACAAGTGGTCAGGAAAGGATATTGATAGTACATTATTTGTAGCTGGAAGTCACTGCTTCTTATCATTGTACTGATTAGAGCAGTCAAGAATAGCACAGTATCCCACAAAGTACAAACAGTACTTTGTGTGTGAAAGTACGTTTAGTAGAGCTTACCAAAATGAAATATTTTCTCTAATTAATTGTGGTATAATTTAAAGATTTCATGTAATAACCTGTAGAATTATTTATTTTAATAATCCTGTTTTGCTTGGCAATCTGCTTTCTACTAAATTCTCAGGATATGTTAGTTAAGAATAAATATTAGAATATTTTTATTTCGGACAATATGTTTTAGATCAACTTTTTGAACATGATGTCTTCTAGATCTGTTGGACTGCAGTGCGGCCAACGAGAATGTTTGGTGAATAAAGGAAGTTAAAATCCAGTACATCTGAAATTATTATGTTAAAGAAAAGCTAGTTTAAAGAGTCTTGAGTAGAGGAAGAATATTCTAGAGCAGCCTTGCACATCTTTTGGGGCGGCGGGTGGGGGAGAACCAGTTTAATTCCTTATAAATAAGCACAGGCCACTAAAGAATAGCTGTACAGTGGTTCCTCGACTTTCGCGGGTTCCAACGTTCGCGGAAAGCCTATACCACGGGTTTTCAATAAATAAATAAAATTTTTGAAAACCCGTGGTATTTTTTTTATTTTTAAAATGTATTTAAAGAAGCCATCTTTAAATAAAAGCTCCGCTTCCGCCCCAGCCTCCCGATCCTTCCCCTTTAATTCTCGGAGCATTGGTATGCTCCACTTGAAGAACCTTACTGCCACCCGCTGCCGCCAATTTTGCTGCTGCTAATTTTGCCGCCGCAGGGCCCCTCAGCTGTTTGGCGGCCCACGTGTCTTCTGTTAGCGGCGGCGGCAGGAGGTCCAATCTGGGCAGCAGCGGCCAAGGCTCAGCCACCTTGCTGGGCCTGTCTTCTTTCAGTGCTGGACCCGCAGCAAAATTGGCGGCAGCGGGTGCCGGACCTGCTCAGGGAGGAGCCCTTGGTGGCCATGGGCGAGCCTCCGGATCCGGAGGCACAAGGCAGCCCAACAGACGGGTGGGTACCCGCCTGCAGCCGCAAGGGGGGGCGAAGGTTTGGGCTGGTCAGCGTCTTGAGAAGGCAGCAGCGTGAAATGTCAGCTTGGCGTGAACGGGCGGGATTGATGCCCTTTAAATTTAGGGCTTTTCCGGCTCGCATCTTCCCCCCCCAACCCCTCCCATAAGGCTTAAAGCCAAGCCTTACTGCCGCCCGCCACCACCACCAATTTTGCTGCCGCTGATTTCGCCGCTGGCAGGCCTCTCAGCTGTTTGGCGGCCCACGTGTCGGCCGCTGCTGCCCAGATTTCCCCTCCTGCCTCCGCCACGACCAACAGAAGACACGTGGGCCGCCAGACAGCTGAGAGGCCCGACGGTGGCAAGATCTGCGACAGTGGCGGCAGAGGTCCTGTGAGCCACCAAATAGCTGAGGGGCCTGGTAGCGGCAAAATCAGCAGCAGCAGCAGTAGCAGGCATGTGTGGGCCGCTGAGCAACTGAGATGCGCGACCTCCACTCCAGCTTCTGCCGCCACCACCTGCGACCTAGAGCGTAGCAAAGCCCCCAGATTGCCACCTGTTGCCCCTGCGGGTTCTGGGGTTAAGTGAAACCAGGAATGGAGGAGGGAGGGGGAGGAAGAAAGGAAGCATCTCTACTTCGCGGAAATTCGACTTTCGCGGGGAGTCTCGGAATGCAACCCCCGCGAAAATCGAGGGAACACTGTAATGCTGATCATCTGTTAGGTATCCAGGAATAGTACAACAGTATGGAGTTGGCAATATGTGTGAAGCAATACTGGACTATGTGGACCAATGTCTCTACCTTAAGATAAAAACATCACATGACAAGGTATTTTTTAAAATGCTGATCATTCTAGGGCTCTGGCAGATATGAACAATGATGGGAGAATGGACCAACTGGAATTTTCTATAGCAATGAAACTCATCAAACTAAAGCTACAAGGTTATCAGCTCCCTTCTGCATTACCTCCTATTATGAATCAGCCTCCCATTGCTATTTCTGCCACATCTGGATTTGGTAAGAATATTTTATATTATATCATCTTCCTGAAGTACATTGTAGATTTCATACTGTCATTTTATTTAGAGATCACTTTAATACAATTGTAATGAACATCATCATGGCTTTTCATCTGTGATATAAATGTCTGTGTTAATTTTTGTTAAGAGTTATTATTTGAAAAACAGGACAATTACAAAAATTTAGGAAGAAAAGGGGAAAAAAGAAAAAATATAGAAAACAGTTCAGTTAAAGAAAAATATAATAAATGATCTTCTACCCTTCTTTACAGCAGTTACAAATTCATTATCCCATTCTCCCTTTTACCATCGTGATAATCCCTTCAGATCCTTTTTGAATCCTTTTCAGTCCTCAAATCCAAAAATTACCATTTGACATGTTTCTATTTTAAGCAAAAAAAATAATAAAATCCATAAGAGGTTTTCTGTCTTTTACAGGTAGTCCTGGACTTATAACCATAATTGGGACTGGAATTGCAGTTGTATGTTATTATGGTTATAAGTTGAGGCACCATACTGTCGACTTGCTTTTACAATTTTTTTTTTGTTATTTTGATTGCATTTTTCATTGTTTGTTAAGGGAAATATAAAAATATTTTTAAAATAATCCCTCTTGGTCTACAACCTGATTTACTCTTGTGATCCTAACTTGAAAAACAAAGGAATCAATGTTTTCCCCCAAAAAAGATTCTCTTTCCCTATGGCGAAACATTGTTTCAAATGCTGTTCTTTTGCATTATATCTTAGTCTGGTTTGTTCAAGAATCAGAACATTTCCACCCACTTTGATCCTATACTTATTGAAGGATCATTCATATAGATCATTGTAATAAAAGTCTTTGTAGCTGACCACCAATGATAATTATGAAAACTTCTCTTACAGGAATAAGCGGTCTCTCCGGGATGCCACCTCTTTCAGCTGTAGCTCCAGGGCCGATAACATCCATACCAGTTGTGGGAATGTCTCCACCTTTAGTATCTTCTGTTCCTACAGCAGCTGTGCCTCCTGTTGCTAATGGAGCACCAGCTGTTATCCAACCTCTACCACCTTATGGTCATCCCGGTATGCTGACTTATCAACATTTAGATTTCCAGAACTTATACATATTCTATTTTATATTTAAAAGAAATTTGTATTTTAAAATGGAATCACATATTTATGTAGGACATCAGTGAAATTCTACCCTGGATGTTAAGTTATCTGCTAAACTTGTAATACATTGTTTTCTTATTGAAAAGTATATACTAGAGGTATATACAGTATATTCAGATTCAGTTTCTCAAAGATGTTTTGGAGAGTATGAACTTAACATCTGTCTGCAATACTAAAACGACCCCACCGTTTTTTTAAAGGATCAAACTGTTCCTGTGTCATTTAATCCAAGGACTGCATAGTCCTAGTGCCTGCAGTACACTTACATGATTCTTTTATCAATTTTTATGTTTATCAGCATAGCAAAATATTACAGTATCTTACATCAAATATTCATAAGTTTAACAGTATTCAGAATTGCAAAGTTGCACTCCTGATTCTTTCAGATTTGTATTAACTTTTTATAATAATCACTAAATCTTTGATAATTTCATTAATTTTAACAAGCTCATCATTTTTTCAATGAAAGATTAGAATTGTTAGCTTTTTCAGGTCTTTTAAGTACAGTGATCCCCCGTTTATTGCGTCCCCAACCATTGCGAACAGGGTACTTCGCTATTTTTCAACCCGGAAGTCAAAAATACCATCTACACATGCGTGCCGGGCACGCATGCGTAGATGGCAGCGGCTTCCCTGGGTCTTCCCCCTCTTGCTGGCGTCAGCGAGGAGTTTCCCCACTGCCTACGCAAACTCCTCGCTGCCGCTCGCCCGCCCTTCGCCTGCCCACGCCGTTCGCTCCCCCCTCTTGCTGTCGGGAGGGCGAGAAGCCCTCCCCAGCACCCGCTCGCCCGCCCTTCGCCCTGGCGGAGAAATTCCAGCCCCCACCTGGTCCCGCCCGCGGCTCGGCTTCCCTGGCTGCTGCTCCGGTCGCCCGATCGTCTCCTGCCTCCCGTGCCGATGTTCCCTGCCAAGCCTGGCTCGGATTCCCTGGCTGCTTGGCGGGGGGGGGGGGGGGCTCGGCCGAAAGGAGCTGGAGACGCAGAGCTGAACACACCCCTTCATCCCCAAAGGCCGGCCTTTTTGTCTGGGAGGGAAGATGACGTGCCGGTGGCACAGGGGCGAGGGGCGGGAGGCAAATCGCTGCGTCTCCAGCCCCTTTTGGCCGAGCCCCCCCCCCTCCGGCCAAGCAGCCAGGGAAGCCGAACTGGGCTTGGCGGGGAACATCGGCACGGGAGGCAGCTTCTGCCGGACATGGGCAATGGGCGGGACAGAGAAGCGGGGAGAATCAGGAGGCTCCTTTGGCAGCTGGGGGCTGCCTGGCTTTGTTGTTTTGGCTGCAGCGGGTGCCAGGCAGCCTCCAGCCGCCAAAGGAACCTCCTGATTCTTCCCGCTTCTCTGTCCCGCCCATTGCCCGTGTCCGGCAGAAGCTGCTGCCTTATTGCTCTTTGCCGGCGGGATGCAAAGTGCTGGGGTGGGAGGGTGTCCTGACAGCCCCCCCCACCCATATGCTTCGCCTCCCGCCGGGCAAGAGCGCTCGGGTGGCAACTTCTTCTAGATACGGGTGATGTCCACGCTCTCTCTCGGCGCTTTCGAGCCGAGTCCGTGAGCGAGTTCGCTCCCGGACTCGGCTCGAAGGCGGCGAGAGACAGCGCCAAGGAACGGGCCTGTCCACGCTCTCTCTCGGCGCTTTCGAGCCGAGTCCGTGAGCGAGTTCGCTCCCGGACTCGGCTCGAAAGCCCCGAGAGACAGCGCCAAGGAACGGGCCTGTCCACGCTGTCTCTCGGCGCTTTCGAGCCGAGTCCGTGAGCGAGTTCGCTCCCGGACTCAGCACGAAAGCCCCGAGAGACAGCGCCAAGGAACGGGCCTGTCCACGCTGTCTCTCGGCGCTTTCCAGCTGAGTCGGGGAGCGAGTTCGCTCCCGGACTCAGCACGAAAGCCCCGAGAGACAGCGCCAAGGAACGGGCCTGTCCACGCTGTCTCTCGGCGCTTTCCAGCTGAGTCGGGGAGCGAGTTCGCTCCCGGACTCAGCACGAAAGCCCCGAGAGACAGCGCCAAGGAACGGGCCTGTCCACGCTGTCTCTCGGCGCTTTCCAGCTGAGTCGGGGAGCGAGTTCGCTCCCGGACTCAGCACGAAAGCCCCGAGAGACAGCGCCAAGGAACGGGCCTGTCCACGCTGTCTCTCGGCGCTTTCCAGCTGAGTCGGGGAGCGAGTTCGCTCCCGGACTCAGCACGAAAGCCCCGAGAGACAGCGCCAAGGAACGGGCCTGTCCACGCTGTCTCTCGGCGCTTTCCAGCTGAGTCGGGGAGCGAGTTCGCTCCCGGACTCAGCACGAAAGCGCCGAGAGACAGCGCCCCCCGGACCCCCAACCCGGGTTTGGGGGGCTGCTAGGAAGCCCCCCATGCCGGCGGCAAACAGCCGCGCCGCCCCCAATCTTCGGCTCCTCGCTAGCGCTGTGGGAGTAAAAACACCGTCTGCACATGCGCAGACGGTGTTTTTACTTCCGCATCGCTACTTCGCGAAAACCCGCTCGTTGCGGGGGCTCCTGGAACGGAACCCTCGCAACGAGCGGGGGATCACTGTAATGCTAAAACCATGTTAAAACATTATAAAGGCAAGTGCATATATTTACATATTTAAGCAAACCTAATATTAGATTTGAGATTGATATCTTTCTGAAGTGTTGCTCGGCCTAAATTGTCTTCTACTTTTATAAATATCTAATTAGCGGTTCAGTTTCCACATTGTACTAAGCCAAAATTTAATTTGTTTGGCAAATAATGCTGTAAAATCTATCTATAGAATGAAAATTGGCTTTCTTTTGATAAACTGGTTGAATGAATTGTAGCTTTATTAAGAAACCAAACCCACTGTATTGTGAGTTTAGTTTCTTCTCCTTTTACTGTAATATACTGCTTACACATTCCAAGTTTATCTTGAGCTTTGGCAGAAAACTATTCAAGGAATATGTAATTACATAAAAGGAATATATAGATAATTAATTTTACATAAACAATTTTATTGTACTGTACACAGCCCACAGAAAATAAAATACCTTTAAATAGATACATCAATACCATGGATCATATCCATGCCCGAGGGAGGTATGGATAGAAAAGGACTTGTCCATTATGAAATCAGGCAAATGCTGCAGCTTAAGTAATTGTATCAGATATCAAGATTGCAAATGCATAATGGCATTTGTGTGATGACTTCACAGTGCAAATGACATCATTTTGACATCAACTCTGACGTGGTTTACTATGGATGTCACAATCAATATCATACAGCTTAATACACTTGTCAGATTCTCTAAACAACAAAGAGATCTGTTATTACCAATTAATATTTTGTTTAATTGATTAATATATGTTTTAATAGCCTCAGTGGTACAGTACTTAGAGTGCAGTACTGCAGGCTACTTCTGCTGACTGACTGCAATTTGGAGTTCAAAACCCACCAGGCTCAAGGTTGACTCAGCCTTCCATCCTTCTGAGGTGGGTAAAATGAGGACCCAAATTGTTGGAGGCAACTGCTTAGAGAGAGCTGTAAAGCCCTGTAAACCAGTATAAGTGCTATTACTATAGTTGTATGTTTTTAATATTAAATTTTATGATCCTTTGTACTTCTTAAAAATCACTTATAATATTATAAGCAATATTGTAATTTGTTTATATCAAAAAGTATATTTGATAATGTCAATTTATGGTGAAATAACTTGTGTATTAAGCATTTAATTTAATCAAACTTAAAGCATAATTATGTTTCAGCAACATTGCCAAAGAGTTCCTCCTTCGGTAGATCTGGTGGAGGATCCCAATTAAATGCAAAGCTGCAAAAAGCACAATCATTTGATGTGGCTGGGTAAGTATGACTGTTTTGTTCTAAAGTACTTTGGCAGCTTTGTCGAAAATGGCACTCCTACAGATATTCAGATACAAATGTTTTCCCTAAATTTAAGAAGACCGCTTATGAATAAGTGGTATCAGAGATGAAATCTTTGGATTTAACAGGGTGTTTTTAAAAATCTGAAATTAAAGGATTCATTCTGTTGAAAAGCTTGTTTGTATAGTCTAGAATAGAGTTTTTATTATGATCACTGATTAAAATTGTGTAAAATAATATATACTCATTAATACACTTTATATTGAACATTTGTTTTGTTGTGAAAAAATATTCATAGGTTAAAGTTTTGTATAAATTCTCTGTTTTCCCCAAAATAAGACATCTCCTGATAATAAAATATATTGGGGGAAACACAGTAATAAGATTTGGATTTATCTGGGAAAGTAATTAGCTAAATGTGATTTACACTGCTACTTATTCCTGTTACCCTGTAATAAGTTCTTCATTTGTTTTGACTGTGCCTATGTTTGGATGCAATTTCTCCTTCTTCTACATCTGTTTTTGGTGCTAAAATTCTCCATTTTATTCCATCATGTATAGTATTTCACAAATTCATTAATATGCATTTAGCCTGGTTTTTGCCTTGTTTTATCTTAAAGTATAATTTTATAAAAAAGCATTGGTATTTAGGAGATAAGGTAACACTACAAGTTTTCTTAATTATTGCAATTGAAATATTATTGCAATATTGATCTGAATATAATAAAGCTTTTAATTGAATAAATCTGGTAAATTAATTAAATAAATGGTACTAAATTTGAATTCTGGAAATATTTATAATGCCTAAAGGGTAGCACCATAACTCAGCATTTGAAAGACACTGGGCTGGAATCTGAGCATTGCACAACAGGTTGAGCTTTCATCTTCACCTAGTTTCTGCCAACTAGCAATTCAAAACCATGTAAATGCAAGTAGATAAATAGGTACCATTTTGATTGGTAAGAAACAGCATTCTGTGACATCATGCTGGGCACATGATGATGGAAATATCTTCTTACAGCATTGGCTCAATGGCCCTTGAAACACATGAGCTGTAGTCAATTACAGCTAGCAGAGTAAAATCAGCAGGGATTCCTTCCCTTCCTAAAGCTTCAATAACTGTCAAAATGTTATGAGGCCAGCTGTTCCTAAGAAGATTCCTTTAAATTTGATGGACATCAAATCAATCTATGTTTGATGAGAAGGCTTTGAATTGCAATCCAAGAACTTTTGGGGACACTGACATAGGATAAAACAAAATCCATTTTTCCAAAGAAATGAATTTCAGTATAAATTTTTTTAGCCATTTAAGAATTCAGATGTGAGTTGCAAATGATAGTATGTCATATTTTTATTAAATTTAGGGTAATTTAAATTCTGAGATACATTTATTCAGACACGTTTTGAATGGTGTTAATAATTCCTATTCATATATAGTCTTATTTTGGAGATCAACATGGGCTTCTAATTTTCACATTTGTTTTAATGAAGCCTCTTAGTAGCAATGGCAGTATTCATAAAGTATGTTGGGAGGCCTCTGTATAGAACATAGCAATTAGTATGCTGCCAAGAATTTAAAGTTGGCTAAGATTATTTTAGCTATCTCTCAGTGTCTCTATCTGCATTAGAACCAAGTTAACAGAGAGAAAACAAGCAGGGGAAAAGGAGCATAACCAGAGAGGTTATGTGCTATTAGACTTTGTATGTTCAGCTGTAAGATGTAATTTTTTTTCTTTCCTGTGACTTGATTTTTGCCTAATATGGGTGACTGAATGATTGTTCCCTGCTGAGAAAATAGAGACTGTAAGAGAATTATAGGTTGCTAGGTTCAAGAGAGTGTGCTCACTGAACAAGAAAACAGGGAGTGCTAACAAGAGTTTTGAATTAATCTTGCCAGTTAAAGTCTCTGAATGTCAAAGGGAATAAAAAGCTGCCCTATAGAATGGAATATAGGACTGATAAGCAGTAAAAAAAATGCAATTGTGCTTTATAAAACACAAAGAAAAGGTCATGTCAATTGGTAACACACTCCTGGCAAAGAATGCAATGGGACCAGGGTATAAAACCAAGCGCTATAGATCATTTAGTTTGATATCAGTCCTTGGAATCATAAATGCCTTAAAATTGTTACTAAAAGTCAGCAAGAATTTGTTGGAATCAGTTTGACAAGATTTGTTTTTATTTTATTTTTAAATTATAACTTCCTTTAGAGTAAACTATAAACTCCTAGAAGTCAACTCAGTTAAATTGCACCTCATTAAGATAGCAAGAAATACAGATATAAGTGAAATATTTTTGGAGACTTATGAAACCCAGGCTAACATGACAGTTTCTGCATCAAGCTTGCAGTAGCCACAAATGAGATAGAAATTCATTATTTTGAACAATGAAGCTGTACAAACGTCTACCAGATGAGATGAAGTAACAATATTCTTAAATTGTTTGCTATGGTGAGTAGATAAGTTCAAAGAAGTAGCAAAAAATAGTCGGCAACAAGGTTGATGTTATGTTGATAACTCAAATTACACATAGGACCTAATTTTCCTTGAATATATTAGAGAAGGAAAATGTGTAAAATAAAATAATTTAAAAAGAATTACCAGTACAAGGAGAAACATAACTTTAATTCATCATCAGAATAGAGCTGGAAGGGACCTTGGTGGTTTTTTAATCCAGCCCCCTACTATAGCTGGAGATCCTATACGATTTCAGACAAGTGACTGTCTTGTCTCTTTAAAAACCTCCAGTGTTGAAGACCCACAAGGTCTGAAGGCAATCTATTCCATTGGTTAATTGTCCTCACTGTTAGGAAGTTTCTCCTTAATTCCAGATTGCTTCTCTCCTTGATTAGTTTCCATCCATTGTTTTTTGTTCTGCCCTCTGGTGCATTGGAAAATAAATAAATCGCCTCTTCTTTATGGCAGCCTCCCAAATACTGGAACACTGCTATCATGTCCCCCCTATTCCTTCTTTTCTCTAGACTAGCCAAACCCAAATCCCGCAACCATTCTTCAAATATTTTAGTCTCCGGGCCTTTAATCATCTTACTTGCTCTTCTTTGCACTTTTTCCAAAATTCTACCAGAGAATATTTAATAACTTATTTATATTAAAAATAGATTGTATTATTGGTGGAGAGGAAGTATGCTGTTCTTCACAATTCACCATAAACAACAACTTGAAGAAAAATTTAGGATCATTTTCCTTTCCTACAACCCTTGACAGGTTCCGGGTATTGCCTATGATGTAACGCTCTCACTTTGCAATTCTTCAAAAGAACATAAAGGAGATGGTAAAAGAAATCACAGATTCAGTATCTAAAATATAATAAAATAAGTTTAAAAATGCAAACAAACAGTATAGATAATGGTAATGATGTACCCTTCCTTTATAGACAGTTGGCTTTAAAGTAGTTTCTCTGGTAGAATTTTGGGAAAAGTGCAAAGAAGAGCAAGTAAGATGATTAAAGGCCTGGAGACTAAAATATTTGAAGAATATAAAAGGTTTCATGGGAAAGTCATATGCTATTGAATAGTATCTTCTTCTTGGTATGAATTACAGTGGTGGGATATAGCCGGTTTGCACCAATTCGGGTGAACCAGTTATCTTTTTGCCCAGTTCAGAGAACCAGCTAATCCCACCTCTGGCTGGCCCACTCCTTCCTGCGCCCCCCCAGAAGTCCCCCCCACTCATCCCATTTTGGCTTTAAGGGTGGTCCAGGAGGCTGAAAGGCCCCAAACCCCTGTCTAGGATGAGTTGGGAATGGAGATTTTGCATTATGATTGCTCATTAGAAAGTAGGAACTAGTGAAAGAGGAACGGAAAAATCCATTCTTTTTCAGTTTTTTTCTTTTCCTCTTTCTTTCTTACACTTTAACTCTTTCTTTCCTGAGTCTTTTCTTTTTTCAAATCTGTTTTTTATTTGTTTATTCCTTAGCTTTGTATTTTTTTGCTGTATGAAGGATCAATTTCTCAGCTCCTATAATTCTACATTCCTTATTTGCAGAAATCATATCAAAATTTAGAATGAAAACCGCTGGGAGCCATCTTATATAACGCAGGTTCTGAGTGCCTCTAACCAAAAAGTGTTTATTCATAGAAGAGAAAAATTGTAGCTCTAGATTGAACTGTGGGTTCCTCCTGTGCTCTCTGAGCTTGATGGTTTTCTTTCAGATGTTTCATTACTAAACTGGGTAACATCATCAGTACTAGAAGGAAGTCAAATTTGCTCTTATTTTCATATACTAGTGCCTTACCCTGTTAATGTTGATCAGTTGCTTCACAAAAAGTGATTTGATTGGTGTTGGATCTCTACAGCCTCAGACAGAGAAGGGCTATTCTGCACCCCTCCTTCAAATGTTCTTTAAAATACAGTTTCCCAGCATTCCTTTAGGAACCTCCAACATGCAAACTGGTTAATCATCCTAAAATGAATCCTCTTTACCTGGAGTTTAAAAATTTGCTATTTACCGAGGAGGTGTGTGGCTAAAAGTCAGTCTACATTTAGTGTACATCTGACTTTGGGGATATTTCTTCGGCACCAAATAAAAGTGTATTTTCTGTGCAGTTCACACTCCTTGCTTGCTGGATCTGGATGTCACAAAGGAAAGCCGACATTTTGTCATTAACCCCCCCCCCATGCCCCGTTTTGGCTGGCAGAGTGCTGCAGGAGCCTGAGTGCTTTCACGCCCCCTGGCCATGTCCATCCTGGCCACATCCACCCAGCCAGTCATTAGGGCAAACAACCAGTTGTTAAATTATTTGAATCCCACCACTGTATGAAAAGCTGCCAATTTTTAGGAATACCTAATTTAAAAGAACTTAATTTACAAAAGGGACGACTATAATCTTGAAAAAATCCTTTTATATATCATAAAAAATTAAAAATATGAATAAAAGAAATTTGTTTTTATACCAAGCTTAAAAGAAGATGGGAACCACACACAGCTTGCTAAACCACTTCAACTAATATTGATGCAAATTATCCTATCTATGAAAATAATTGATAGATGGGACAGTACTCCCAGAAAACATTTTCAGATATTCAAATATTAGACCCTGTGATGTTGGAGAGGTTGCAAAATAAATGACATATGTGCTAGAGATACACAAAGGTGATACCCTTTGGGGATGAGATATTTGAGAAATGTTCTTTATAAATGTAGAAGTGTCCTACAAAATCTATAAATATGAAAATATTTTAGTAAGAAATACAAAGAACTTAAACAAAAATTCAAATGCACAAATATTGAAGAGATATGGCTTGATAAGAACACATTGAAAAAATAGGTTGGAATGGTGGTTGATTACAATCAGATAATGAGGTAGTAGAATGATGTGGCCGTAGGGGGGAAAAGGAATCTATTTTAGGTTGCACCAATAAGAACATTATTTTCCAATAACAGGAAATAATTGTATTTTGTAATTAACCCTACACCCCTTTTTGGCTGGCAGAGTGCTGTCAGGCCCCATGGCCATGCCCACCCAACTGGCCATTAGGACAGAGAAGTGGTTGTTAAATTATTTGAATCCCATCACTGCAAAATGGTCTCTTTCAAATACATTGTACTTGGAAACTTTAAAATAGAACAGATTGAGAAAGGATAATGGCAAACAGTAGAATTAAGAAAGAATGTTGGAAGTATTATTGGAAGCATGTCTTGGTTTGAATCTTGAACTGGTCTCATAGTTCAAAGTGTGACTTACCGTATTTTTCGCTCCATAAGACGCAGTTTTTTTCCTCCCAAAGTAGGAAGAAAAATCAGCCTCGTCTTATGGAGCGAAGATGCAGGCAGGGTGGGGGGGGGGGAGGCTGCGAACTCCGAAGCGCCATCCCGCCGGCTGGCTGGCTAGCTGCTGCCTGGCCCCCTCCCTCCCGGAGGAGGGTCTCCCTCCTCACCACCAGCGGCGCTCCCCACGCCAGCCAGCCAGCCAAGCCCCGCGCCCGCCGGAACCGGCTCCTCGCTCTCCCCCCGCCGCCAAGGCCAGGAGGGACGCCGCTGCCCCCCCTTCCTTCTCTCCGCCCGCCGCTGCGCCGAGAGGAAATGCCGGCAAAGGCTTTTGTCAGCGGAGGCCGGCGAAGGCGATATTCAATGTCGGGGGCGCACGGGCAGTTGGCGCGTTCCCTATCTCCCTGCTAGCCCACTCGGAATATTCAAAATAAGAAAAGCCTTTGCCGGCGAAGGTTTTTCTTATTTTGAATATTCCGAGTGGGCTAGCAGGGAGATAGGGAACGCCTGCAACCGCCCGTGCGCCCCCGACATTGAATATCACCTTTGCCGCCGGCCCCGCCTCTCCTACAACCCCCTTGCTGAGAGCTCTCGGCAAAGGTGAGGCGGGCAGGGCGTGCGCGCGTCACCGCTAAGAAGAACGGAGAACGAGAGTGAGTGAGAGCAACAGACAGCAAGATAGTGAGAAAGAGAGAGGGAGAGAAAGGGGGGGAGAGAGAGAAAGAGAGAGGGGGAGAGAGAGGGAGAGGGAGAAAGAGAGTGGGAAAGGGGGGAGAGCTAGCAAGAGAGGGAGAGAGAGAAAGAGAGAGGGAAAGGGGGGAGAGAAAGAGAGAGGGAGAGGGGGAGAGATAGCAAGAGAGGGAGAGAGAGAAAGAGAGAGGGAAAGGGGGAGAGAGGGGGGAGAGAAAGAGAGGGAGGGAGAGAGAGGAGATAAAGGAAGAGGAGAGAGAGAAAGGAAGAGAAAGAAAGAAAGAGGGATAGAAAGAGAGAGAGTGAGAGATGCTCAGTGAGCCTTTCTTTGAAGTTGCCTTTCTTTCTTTCTTTCTTTCTTTCTTTTTCTCTCTTGCTCTCTTGCTCTTTCATTCTTTTTTCTTTCTCTTGCTTTCTTTCTTTCTCTTGCTTTCTCTCCTTCCTTCCCTCCTTCCATTTCTTTCATTCCCCCTCTCTATTTTTATTTCTCTTTCATTTTCTTTCTCTCTTTCTTGCTTTCTTTCTTGCTCTTTTTCTTTCTCTCTTTTACCTTCCCTTCCTCTATTTCTTCTTTTCTTTCTCCTTCCTACCTTCTTCCCTCCCTCCCTCCCTTCAGTCCTTCCTCTCTTACTCTCCCCTTTCATAAGTTTCCTTGCTTCCTTCCTCTGTTCCTGTTCCTTCCCTCTTTCTTTCTTTCTTTCTTTCTTTCTTTCTTTCTTTCTTTCTTTCCTTCCTTCCTTTCCTCCCTCCATTTCTTGCTTTCTTTTTCCTTCCTCCCTTCTTTCCTCCCTCACTCCCTTCTTTCACTCCTTCCTGTCTTCCTCTCCCCTTTTTGGCTCAAAATATTTTTTTTCTATTTTCCTCCTCTAAAATCTAGGTGCGTCTTATCAGCAGGTGCGTCTTATAGAGCGAAAAATACGGTACTTTTTGACATGTTAAGCTTTTAATCTGTGTTTCACATCATGTACTTTTCAAACTGCTTGTAGAATGATTTGATGATATGTATATTTATTGTGCATACTGTTCATGTATTGTACTGATAACATTGGAAACACATGGATGCTTTAAAATGGTCAGGAGAAAATAATTATGATAAAGAAAAATCCAAGTTGTTAAAAAGGGAAAGTTATGAATATTTATATTTAAGGAACATTTAATGGAAAGATTCATTATAACTAACATTTGTGGCATAATGCTAAAAGAATTGTAAAAAACCGCACTATAGAAAGCAAAAATGTATCTTTTAAAAGAATTTAGTGAGGGGTATGCTGATTTTTTAAGGTGCTTTCGCAGTATTAAACCCTCTTTGCAGAAATAAATTCTATTGATCCAAGATAGATGTAAAATGGTAACTTCTGCCGTCAGTCTTCTATGTTTCTATGTTAAGTGACACTTCAGTAGTTTTAAAATGTTAAAGAACAAGGAGAAAGTTACTTTAAAAAAATCTAATCTAGAATTTAGTATTCTTGATGCTGTGGTTTATTGTCTCTATTTTATCATTCCAGTGCATCTCCGGCAGTAGAGTGGGCTGTTCCTCAGTCATCAAGACTAAAATACAGGCAGCTATTCAATAGTCATGATAAAACAATGAGTGGACATTTAACAGGTACTAGGAAATGCTTTTCAATGAACACTTTTAAAATTATATTCACTTCAAATAAGATACGGTACATTTAAAATATATTCAGTTTTAAAATATGTTTGGTTTGCTTAATTCTGCTAAATACTTTGGAACTTGTGTAATGCAGCAGTTAAAAGTCATGCCAATCAATGAGATATTAGCATATTGGTGAAGGGGAACTTTTGAATTTAAAAGGACTATGTTTCTGAATACTAACCATTAGGGAAATAAAAGTGAGCTAGCATCTTGTTGGCCTCTTTTGAAAAACATATGTTGTGCAGTGTGTGGGACTTTGATTTGATTCAGCTATTTTATTTATTTAACTGTAATCTTTCAGACCAAAATCCTCTTACAGCTGCTTGCAACCAATATATAGTTTAAATTAAGAACTGTGTTGATAAACACACTTTTAAATTTGTTTTTTCCCTAGAACAGTTTGTGGTAATGGCTTTCTGGCCAAATACAAGATTAGCTCTTTTAACAATATCTCACATTTTTTTTAAAAAAATGCAGTTCTTAAAGCATTTATTTATTGTTAAAGTAATCCAAACCCCCTGCCAATTCTAAAAGAGACTCAGCAGCCTACAACATTAACAAAAAGGATCTGAAGTCATAATAATCAGGACATAAAAACAAAGTCAAAACAAAAAAATAATTACTACGAACAAAAATAATCCTGTAAGAATGAAAACTGCAATGGTATAGGTTTTAATCTGTTTCTAGAATTGTTGCCAAATGACTTCACTGACTTCCATGGGGAAATATTTCATAAGGTGGGAGCTATTATAGAGATGGTCTGCTGTCATAACCATATTTGAAGGCAACAAAAGGGAAGGAAACATTTGACAGACTGTTCCTTGAAGATTGGCAGAACTGGATGAACAGATTGAGTTCTAACAAGATGTTAACCTATTAGGGCTCTTTGCAAGTGCTGTGGCAACTTTACATTTATTTGCCTATTTCCATTCCCTTATTGTGACTGTTAGTTGAAATCTTTTTAAGGCCAATACTATTTAAACATTACAACATGTAGTTTGGTTAGATGACATAAAATTAAGTATTTTGCATTACCATTACTGGGATACAACATTAGTTGAACCGTAAATCATAATAGTAAATTGTGAATCTTTGCTGTACATATGAAAGCAATATATATTTCCCTTTTCATATTTTTTGCTGTTATAAATATTTAACATTAATAGAAATTGACTTCTAAAGAAAGCCTCTTATTCCTTAGCTTTCATCAATATTCTTAAAAAGAAATATGGTGTACATGAAGCGCGTTAACTTTTAACATATTAAAGATTGCCTTCTGAAACACGTACAAAATGTCAACTAGTCCAGAATGTGATGCTCAGGAATGGAGCAGTATTTACAGATAATCTGTTTCTAGATATCTAGAGTAGTTGTCATTTCACTTTTTGAGTTACATTAATCACTGTTGTTTCCTACTTTTCTAAAATTTAGTTTTGATATGTGAACCCCCTTTATCCTATGAATATTCTATACTAGTGATGGCGAATGTATGGCATGGGTGCCACAGCTGAGCTAGAGCTGTTGCCCTAGCTCAGCTCCAAGATGCATGTGTGTGCCGGCCAGCTGATTTTAGGCTCACACAGAGGCTCTGGGAGGGCGTTTTTGGCCCCAGCAGGATGGGGAAAAGCATTTTTACCCTCCCCTGGCTCCAGAAAAGCCTTTGGAATCTTGGGAGGGTGAAATATGAGCCTACTAGGCCCACCAGAAGTTGGGAAACAGGCCATTTCCGGCCTCCAGAGGGTCTCCAGGGGGTGGGGGAAGCTGTTTTTGCCCTCCTCAGGCATTGGATTATGGGTGTGGGCACTTGCGCATGCGTGATAGCGTGTGCGCATGCTCTTTCGGCACCTAAGGAAAAAAAGGTTCACCATCAATACTCCATAGTCTGCGGAGAGGGACAGCATACAAATCTAATAAATCAATAAATACCTTTTATTGAGGCCCTGTGCAAAAAATCATAATATGGAAATGTTAGTCATGTTAGTATATATCAGCAGAAATCAGAAAGTAGCACCTTTTTTAACTAATAAGTTTTATTAATGGAAATATCTCTATGTGTACATACATAAAATGTAATATACAAAGCTAGAACTAATTGTTGCATCGAATAGCAACGCTTCCCTTTTCCAGTAAAACATGCTGATAATCTTCAGGAAAGTAAGTATTAAAAGTTGTTTTTACATTTCTTTGGAAGAGACAAGATTTTTTTCTAAAGGGCTGCATTGTTTAAGAATAGGTTCTATAAAAATTTCATCAGTCTGCTGGTGGGAAGCTACTAAATTTGAATAAAGATATAAAGATAAATAAAAATCAAGGCAACCGTTTTAAAAAAATCTGTATTAAAATGTATCATTTTGGCACGTTTCCCATTTACTAGGTCCACAAGCAAGAACTATCCTTATGCAATCTAGTTTACCACAGGCTCAGTTGGCTACAATATGGTAATTTTTTAAAATATTTATTTTCAAATATTTATCACCAGTTTGTTTTCCAGATCTCATAGTTTGCTTTATTTCTGATTTAAATTATCAACAGACTTTATGATAGACTTTTGAACAGAAAAATGCTTATTTATTTAAATTATTTTAGAATTTGTTCCAAACATACCTCTTAATGTTCTCTTACCTATGTAACAGAAAATGAATTATTACCATGTTCCTAATTTAAAAGAGCTACAAATATAAAGGGAGCGCTTCACTTTAGATCTGAAGCTGAAAAAGATATAAGAAAAGCTACAGAGAAAGTGCCTTGGCATGAATGGGAGCTTATTGTTTGCATCTTCTTGATTCAAATGCATATTTACTTGGGATTGAATAGCTAACATGCAAGTCCAGGGATCAATCTTCACAAATTAGGCTTCTCCCCAGATTTAATACTCGAGATGAACTATGATCTAGCAGGACAGACCTTGCGACAAAGGGTGGAGGACATCGAGAGGCAGGAGGACTTGGGTAGAGTTCCGCTGTTTCTGGCCCCAGATGCCACTAGATATGTTGTGGCTCCTGCAAGATACCTGGGACAGCTAGAGTCAGCAAGCCATAGAAAGGCATTTGCCCTTGTACAGTGCCATGTGGTTCCATCCGCCGTTTTGTACGGCAAGTACAAGGGAACTCCAACCACTGAAAGATTTTGCCCTTGTGGCTCAGGAGAGGTGGAGACTGAGGGACACATGCTCCTGAGATGCTCCTTTTACACTGACATTAGGAGAAAGCATATTCTACCACTTATTGAGGGATATCCTGGCCGCTCGGACGTTGCCTTTCTCCGGTGGTTGCTTGGGGATGAGCAGGCCAGGATTACGGCACAGGTGGCCAGATTCTGCGCAGCAGCAGCGGGGATTCGTCGCAAATGTGTGCCTTCATAGCGAGATATGTACATCTCTTGTATAGTTACAATGGGTCAATCTTGGTTGCTCAGTCAAAAGTCCTGTTTCCTGTTCTTTTTCCTTTTAATTATTATTAATATTATATTGATGGTCTTTGACCATAAATAAAATTTTATTATTATTATTAAGTCCAGGGAAAGATAAAGCAACAGGTGTGCTGTGCATATTTTTCCTCTTCCAAACCACCTTTTTAAATTTGGAAGTAAAGAGCAGTACATATCTAATAATAGCTATTTGATGCCCAGAAGAAAATAGGACAGAGGGATTAAATGCATGGGCACATAGATTATTAATGAGTAAATCTTGAGTAAGGTAACTGGGAGCACTAAGCACTAAGAACATAGTCTCTTCCTTCTTAGTTTAGTATTAATAGAAAAAGAAATAGTGAAATGCATTTAACTCATTTATCCCTATTCCTTTCTTTTATAGGAATCTTTCAGATATTGATCAAGATGGAAAATTGACAGCAGAAGAGTTTATTCTAGCTATGCATTTAATCGATATGGCTATGTCAGGACAGCCATTGCCGCCTGTGTTATCCCCAGAATATATTCCCCCTTCATTTAGGTAAAATGTACAGCTTTGCATTTTGATGCTGAATTTTATCTTTAGAATTCTGCTCCTGATTTTGCTGTAGATAGATTTATTGTGTAAAGAATTATAATGTCCAGACATGTCATTTTTTCTAATTTAGAGAAGTGGATTTTTTGGTCTAAATTTATTAATCAAATTTATATTATTATCTAATCTGTCACTATATAAAACCAAGAATGTAATACACAATATGTCCCCTCCCACCCCAGAAACCCCAAATAAAAGCTTTGTTTTTTATTTTTTCCAGAAGATAGATAAGGTTTGAGACAAATTGACATCCAATAGAAAGCTATTTGAGAGGCTCAGCCCCACCATGTAAATACAGCAATTATGGATTTTGGCCCCCTAATCAGTAAATGCAGCACAATTATTATTTTGAAACAGATTGAGAGCTGCTAACAACAGTTATAAATACAACAATAATAAAAAACAGTAAAAAACAACAACAATAAAATCAACAGTTTAATAAAAACAATAATATCATTAAAAAAAAACCACATGCATACATTACAATCAATCTAGTTCTAATTCCAGGCCTGCCAGAAAAGCCAGATTTTAACAGCTTTCTGGAAGACCAGTAGGAAAGAGATAGCGTAGATTTCTGGGGGCAATTGATTCCACAGGGTTGGAGCCACCACAAAGAACGCTCTTCCCCGAGTTCCTGCCAACCTACATTGTTTGGCAGATGCGATCTGGAGAAGGCCGACTTTGTGGGTCCTTACTGGCTGCAGCAAGGTATGAGGACAGAGGTGGTACTGTAGATAAACTGATATCAAGCTATCCAGCCTTTTTACAAGAGAGGCAGCCATATAAGATTTTGAAATAAACAAACAAGCCAGCAAGCCATAATGTATGGGTTAAAGCCAGCATGCTAAATTGCATCCAGAAACTAATAATCCATTGCAGGGCTCACAAGGCAGGTGTAATGTGTGTCCACTGGCAACCATTTGTTAAAATATTGGCCACTGAATTTTACATCAACTGCAGCTTTTGAGTGGTTTTTAAAGGAAGACCTGGCTAAAGCTTGTTATAACAGTTAAATCAGGCAGTGAGGAGATCGTGGGCCACTGCAGCCAGGCCCTCATGACACAAGTGAAGTGACAGCTAGCACAGAAGACTGAAGCTGGGCAAAGCCTCCCCACTCTACTACCACTACCATCTAAATCCAAAATAAGTTCTGTGGAGGTACATTGTAGGGAATCCTTGTGTGTACCAGGTTCACCTTCTTTTAATCACAAATTTCCTGTGGAGTTACTTCTTGGTCTGGTGGATTACCCTGGTACACAAAAGGATTCCTGGATTTTCCCTAGAGCATAACTATATAGAAAGTTACTCTGTCATAGATTAGATGTTACACTAGATCAATGCCACCTTCCGTCTCTGACATTCTTATGGTGCAGAACCTGCAAACCAGATGGGCAGATTTAATAGATGGCAGCATTGCTTCCCTATCTCTGCCAGGACTCAGTTCTATGCTGTTTGTTCCTGCTTGTTCACTATCAAATCCTAAACATATACAGTCTTCTTGCAGACAAGACTGATACATCACTGTTTCAATCAAGTGACTTTGTAAGTTGTATTAGTTTCCAATGAATATCCTGCCCTGAGGTTTATTTAGGTTTAATGATCTCGAACTTTAACCTTTAAATTAGTTATCTGCATAGTTGGGTAGGAAATAAATATTGGAATGAATAGTAGCTTTGTGTATGAACATATATTTTAATGTAATCTTTATTGATAGAAGAGTTCGTTCTGGCAGTGGTGCATCTGTCACTAGTTCAATGTCTGTAGAGCAGCGGTTACCAGAAGAACCAGTATTAGAAGAAGAACAGCAGCAACTGGAGAAGAAATTGCCTGGTGAGTGAAAATGTAAATGAGTAAAATTGGGCTGCCTGTTTTTGAAAGACTATGTTCTGGAAAACCAGAGTTTATTCGAAATTAAGAAATATGTTGTATTTTATGGAAATTATGTTGTGGAATATATAGGTTGCATTTGAACCAATAACCCTTTATTACAGTGTTTAGCAATAGCATTAGCATTTAAACTTATATACCTTCGTAATAGACTTATATACCACTTCTTAGTACTTTTGCAGCCCTCTCTAAGCGATTTACAGAGTCAGCATATTGCCCCCAACAATCTGAGTCCTCATTTTACCCACCTTGAAAGAATAGAAGGCTGAGTCAACCTTGAGCTGGTGGTGAGATTTGAACTGCTGAACTACAGCTAGCAGTTAGCAGAAGTAGCCTGCAGTGCTGCACTCTAACCACTGCACCACCACGGCTCTTTGTTGGTGGGAATAAACCCCAAAGAGATTATGTAAAACAGAACAGAAAAACTATATTTCCAGAGGTCATGTCAGTAATATTTTTCACTTTAGATTTTCTATCATCATGATTGCAATGTTTGTATGTTTCTCGCATTATTTCTAAACAGTCATTATAGCAGCAGAATAGATTGATGCTACTCTTGGAAATTGCCATGAAAATGATTCTTTCGACATTATTTAGAATTTCCAACATTATTTTTGTACCAACGTACTATAATTGTACTATAATAGTGTTGGCATCTTGAATATCATGCCAGAGTATTTTTTCAATTTGGGAGTCCTTATTAAGAAAGGTGTTTATTGTATGATTCATTATTACAATTTTAGTAAATTATTGTTCCCCACATCATAACTAATAGTATCTATTTGCTGGAGGCCAATTCCCTTTTGATAGCATCAAGTATATATGGTTATGACATATAGAAGAGAAATGCATGATAAGAAAGTTTGCCCAAGGTCTATGATTGCCAACTGTGGCACATGGAAGACAAATGATGACTTGTGAAGTGCCCTTAGCATTATTTAATTGTAAAGTGTTAAGGAATTGTGTTTTATATATATATACATTTACAAGAATAATAAAGATCAGGCGTTTGTACATAAGGTTTTACAATGTTAAAATACATTCCAGATAGACTATATGAGTGGTGCAGTGGCCTAGAGATGGAGCTCTCGCCTCACAGTAACGAGCAGCAACAGATATTTCTCTCTCTGTGGACAATGAGTAACTCTGCATTAGCGACAGGAAGGGCATCTGGCCAGTAAACAATCAGCTCCATTCAGTTGCCCCAACTCCACCCCCATGCAAGGGGTTACAGGGCCATTAAAATTCCAGGTAGATTAGATAACTTCATGTTTATATATTCACAAAACACATCTTAATTCTAATTGTAATTTTTTTAAAAAAGTTACATTTGAAGATAAAAAACGTGAGAACTTTGAACGTGGCAATCTAGAGCTTGAAAAGCGGAGACAAGCTCTTTTGGAACAGCAAAGAAAAGAGCACGAGCGCCTTGCTCAGTTGGAAAGGGCAGAGCAAGAAAGGAAGGAACGTGAACGGCAGGAGCAGGAGCGGAAAAGACAACTGGAATTAGAAAAACAATTAGAAAAACAAAGAGAATTGGAACGGCAAAGGGAAGAGGAAAGGAGGAAAGAAATAGAAAGGCGTGAGGTAAATAAATATTTTCAGAGGGACACTTATTTGTTAAAATTATAGTTGAAAACATATTGGGAAATAAATACATTGTATTTCTTTTTCTGTTTTCTTTTCAAAATTGTATAAATGAGGTATTTGGCAAAATGGGGAAAGGAATGATTTAATGTTTTTGCAACATTTTGTCAGAAAGGTACATGTGAGTATTGGTTCCTTAATTTGGCTCTAAATCACGATCATTGTAAACTTTGGCTTTATCTTGCACCGAATCTAAACTTACTGACAGTCTCAAAATGGGTGAACAGTGCAGTCAGGCGGTAGGGAAAGCAAGTAGGATGCTTGGCTGCATAGCTAGAGGTATAACAAGCAGGAAGAGGGAGATTATGATCCTGCTATATAGAATGCTGGTGAGACCACATTTGGAATACTGTGTTCAGTTCTGGAGACCTCACCTACAAAAAGATATTGACAAAATTGAACGGGTCCAAAGACGGGCTACAAGAATGGTGGAAGGTCTTAAGCATAAAACGTATCAGGAAAGACTTAATGAACTCAATCTGTATAGTCTGGAGGACAGAAGGAAAAGGGGGGACATGATCGAAACATTTAAATATATTAAAGGGTTAAATAAGGTTCAGGAGGGAAGTGTTTTTAATAGGAAAGTGAACACAAGAACAAGGGGACACAATCTGAAGTTAGTTGGGGGAAAGATCAAAAGCAACATGAGAAAATATTATTTTACTGAAAGAGTAGTAGATCCTTGGAACAAACTTCCAGCAGACGTGGTAGATAAATCCACAGTAACTGAATTTAAACATGCCTGGGATAAACATATATCCATCCTAAGATAAAATACAGAAAATAGTATAAGGGCAGACTAGATGGACCATGAGGTCTTTTTCTGCCGTCAGACTTCTATGTTTCTATGTTTCTATGTTGCTGCTCACTGCTTAACCTTTAAGCATAAATAAATGGTCTGGTATTGAAACTTTAAAAAGTCTTTGCCAACTTGGAATTTAAGGACAGTGAGTATCTAGAAAGGCATTATTTACCAAACAAGATCACTGTTTTTTACTACCAGGGAACAGTGTTTAACAACTTATTTATCAAATATAAATTTGATTAAAATAAGTTTTAATCAAATTTATATAAAATAATATTTGATAGTTGCTTTTATTATTATTATTTAATTGCTAGTTACTGACGTTTTGTAGAATGTTCATCTATGGTTTTCAAACAGGTTCTGCCTGATTCAAATTGCCTGGTTTTTTAAATTAGTATACTAATTTAGTTATTAGCTATCTTGTAAATCTGTTCATTTCAATAGATAAAATAGTTTTATTTTTCATTCTTCTTCTGTTTTGTAACCTCCTTTGTATGTATAATCTTTCATTCTGTAGAATAACATTTGAACTAACATAGTAATATTTGGATGGATAGGAACTTTCTAATCTGGCTCCTTTTCTTACATTCATAAATTGGGCATGCCTGGAGAGAATTAATTTGCATAACCACACAAGTGTCTAATTAAAATCTATTTTAATTAGAGTGAAGCTCCAAGGAAATAATGGGAAGGAAATCCATAACTTATTTAATATTTAGTTTTGTGTTAGGAAGAAGACAGGGAGACATATATCTGCACTGCTTGCATGACTACAACTGTTAATACATACATTATTATACATTATTATATACTTTTTATTTAATAGAACTATAAAGTGACCAATTTTTTTCCATCTTTTTAAACTAACGAAGGCTGCAAAAAGAGAACTGGAAAGGCAGAGACAGCTTGAGTGGGAACGTAATCGTCGTCAAGAATTGCTGAATCAAAGAAACAAAGAACAAGAAGATATAGTTATTCTGAAAGCTAAGAAAAAAACTTTGGAGTTTGAACTGGAAGCTTTAGTAAGTGAGAAACATTTGCCAGATATTTTCAAAATTATATATTTTTTCTATAATCTTTTTTCTAACCATCAAAACATAATTTCATGTTTTTGTTTCATACAAAAGGAGAATGTGTTTGCCAATCACCATTAAATTTAGATGATATATTTTCTGTAATCAAAGCTGCCAATTTGGCCATCTCAGCAAGTTCCATCATGTTCAGCATCTATTCCTCCATTGTGCATAAAGCTGAATTTTGCCTCCTTTGTGCATGTAATAATCTTGCTGTAAACTTTTTATCCATCAATCCCAAAACAAAGATATCTAGTTTCAATTGCATACTAGTCTTAACATTCTCCTGTGTTGTATTAATATATATATATAATTGAGTCCAAATTTTTCCAGGATTTGCCATAACCCATCAAACATGATAAAGCGTCTTGTTTGGTTTTCTGGCATAAATTGAAAGTATCTTTATAATTCTCAAAAAAATTTCTGATGAAGTATGGCAACAATGCATCACTTTATAAAAATCGTTTTTAAGATTATATCAATGTAAATTTCACTCCTTGAACTACATATCCTTCCATTGTTTCATTTGAAATACAGTATTGAATCAAATATTTTAGACCATTTTATCATATTTATTTATTTATTATTTAGATTTGTATATATTGGTTCACATGTTCTGTAAAGGTTTATATATTTTAACAATAACATGTTCATTGTTTGTACACAATTCTGTTTCAAATTCAGTCATACAGTGTTCACAAATCAAAAGTTTTCTTATTTACTTTACATCTTTTCAGCAATTGTATGTAGAAAACTGTTGATACATGTATCCTTCCACCTTCTCTGGAATTTATTTTACACTAGACAACCCATAACCCACAGAGTCATCATTTCAGATATATTTCCTTAGTATCTCTTTTCTAAATAGAGAAACAGAAATGAACATGGGCAAAAAAGCAGGCATGACTTCCGACTTCTTGCAAGCTTGACTGTAGCTGGCTACCCTCCAGCAGCTGATGGTAGGATCCATCTACTGGGCCCCAGGAAGGCTAGGGTGGGACTGGCCTATCTAATCTCAAATAGCTGAAAGAGAGATGAATCCATTGAACCTCCAGGTGGCAGCACTGACACAGCAATCCAACAGCACTGAAGCGGCCACAGATTTGTGAAATTTTAATCCCCTGGGACTCATTGTCTCAGATTTTTGACACTTTCTACAAATTAGCCCACTTGAAGAATGGGATCTTTGATGCACACTGAGTTTGATGGTTTTCTTGCAGATGTTTCATTACCAAACTAGCTAACATCATCAGTGTATACTATCTAGTTCAGACCTGGGCAAGGGGCAGCCCGCGGGCTGCATCGAGCCCACATGCTGTCTGTGATCGGCCCGCCCTCTATCTGTGACTGGTCCGTGTATGTCGGGGTCCATTCCAGTGCAAGGATGAAAAAGCTCCGGGACTCCTCCGGTTCCTGCTTTCCTGATGAATCATGAGGAAAGCAGGAACCAGAGAAGTCCCAGCAGACGCAGTGAGCTCTTTCATCTTCGCACTGGAGGGAACCCCAACCTCCTACCGAGAGCGGCCGAGCACAGAAACCACGCAAACACACCAGCGCAGTGACTGTGGTGCACCGTTTGCTGTAAAGCAAGCAATTAGGGGTCTGTAGAGTGGGTCTGGATGTTTAGGTCAGGCCAGGCTCTGGGTCTTTACAGTATTGGGTAGAACTGAGTTAATTATATTAGTCCAGCCCTCTAAAACCATCCCAATTTATCATGCGGCCCCATGGCAAAATTAATTGCCCACCCCTGATCTAGTTGGATAATGAAATATCTGCAAGGAAAACACCCAAGTTCTGAGAGCACCAAGAACCCCACAGTTCAACCCTGAACTACAAATATTCTCATCTACTGGTACGATTTGAAGTACCTTGGTTTAAAACTGTTGTCCTATTTCACCCAACTGGTGATTAAAGATAAGGGAAGATAAAAATATTAATAATACAGTGATCCCCCGTTTATTGCGTCCCCAACCATTGCGAATAGGGTACTTCGCTATTTTTCAACCCGGAAGTCAAAAATACCATCTACGCATGCGTGCCGGGCACGCATGCGTAGATGGCAGCGGCTTCCCTGGGTCTTCCCCCTCTTGCTGGCGTCAGCGAGGAGTTTCCCCACCGCCCACGCAAACTCCTCGCTGCCGCCCGCCCTTCGCCCGCCCACGCCGTTCATTCTCGCCGCACGGGCCTGTCCACGCTGTCTCTCGGCGCTTTCCAGCTGAGTCCGGGAGCGAACTCGCTCCCCGACTCAGCTGGAAAGCGCCGAGAGACAGCGTGGACAGGCCCGTTCCTTGGCGCTGTCACTCGGGGCTTTCGTGCTGAGTCCGGGAGCGAACTCGCTCTCCGACTCAGCTGGAAAGCCCCGAGAGACAGCGCCAAGGAACGGGCCTGTCCACGCTGTCTCTCGGCGCTTTCCAGCTGAGTCGGGGAGCGAGTTCGCTCCCGGACTCAGCACGAAAGCGCCGAGAGACAGCGCCCCCCGGACCCCCAACCCGGGTTTGGGGGGTGGTAGGAAGCTCCCATTGTTGGCGGAGACCTTTTAAAACACTCGCGCGGCTTCCAGGACTCGGTTTGGAAGCCGCGCGAGTGTTTTAAAAGGTCTCCGCCAACAATGGGAGCTTCCTAGCACCCCCCCCGAGCCCCCAACCCGGGTTTGGGGGGTGGTAGGAAGCTCCCATTGTTGGCGGAGACCTTTTAAAACACTCGCGCGGCTTCCAGGACTCGGTTTGGAAGCCGCGCGAGTGTTTTAAAAGGTCTCCGCCAACAATGGGAGCTTCCTAGCACCCCCCCCGAGCCCCCAACCCGGGTTTGGGGGGTGGTAGGAAGCTCCCATTGTTGGCGGAGACCTTTTAAAACACTCGCGCGGCTTCCAGGACTCGGTTTGGAAGCCGCGCGAGTGTTTTAAAAGGTCTCCGCCAACAATGGGAGCTTCGTAGCACCCCCCCCGAGCCCCCAACCCGGGTTTGGGGGGTGGTAGGAAGCTCCCATTGTTGGCGGAGACCTTTTAAAACACTCGCGCGGCTTCCAGGACTCGGTTTGGAAGCCGCGCGAGTGTTTTAAAAGGTCTCCGCCAACAATGGGAGCTTCCTAGCACCCCCCCCCGAGCCCCCAACCCGGGTTTGGGGGGTGGTAGGAAGCTCCCATTGTTGGCGGAGACCTTTTAAAACACTCGCGCGGCTTCCAGGACTCGGTTTGGAAGCCGCGCGAGTGTTTTAAAAGGTCTCCGCCAACAATGGGAGCTTCGTAGCACCCCCCCCGAGCCCCCAACCCGGGTTTGGGGGGTGGTAGGAAGCTCCCATTGTTGGCGGAGACCTTTTAAAACACTCGCGCGGCTTCCAGGACTCGGTTTGGAAGCCGCGCGAGTGTTTTAAAAGGTCTCCGCCAACAATGGGAGCTTCCTAGCACCCCCCAAACCCGGGTTGGGGGCTCGGGGGTGTGCTAGCGAGCCTCCCATGTCGGCGGGGATGTTTTAAAACACCCGCGCGACTTTCCAATGAGTCCCGAAGACAACGCGTTTGTCTTCGGGACTCATTGGAAAGTCGCGCGGGTGTTTTAAAACATCCCCGCCGACATGGGAGGCTCGCTAGCACACCCCCGAACCCCCAACCCGGGTTTGGGGGTGTGCTAGCGAGCCCCTCATGTCGGCGGGGATGTTTTAAAACACCCGCGCCGCCCCCAATCTTAGGCTCCTCGCTAGCGCTGCAGAAGTAAAAACACCCTCTGCACATGCGCAGAGGGTGTTTTTACTTCCGCAGCGCTACTTCGCGAAAACCCGCTCGTTGCGGGGGGTCCTGGAACGGAACCCTCGCAAAGAGCGGGGGATCACTGTATACCATATGTTTCAGAGTATAAGATGTACTCCACCCCACCCCACCCCCCAAAAAGTGGGTGGAAATTTCTGTGTGTCTTACACAGTGAATATTGACAGCCCCCATCTGGGCATTTTTGCCGTCCGCATGTCCCATTTTAGACCCGTTCTAGGCTGTGCCGATCGCCAGAGCGTATCACTGCCATTATGCATCGCATTTTCAGCCTCTGCATGCCCTGTTTTAGATTCATTCCAGGTTGTGTGGATCACCACAGCACATGGCTGCCAACTGCCACCTCCATGCATTGCATTTTCGACCTCAGCACATCTCACTTTTGGCCTCCACATGTCATGTTTCTAGCCTATTCCAGGTGGCGGGGACCGGTGGGGGGAGCGATGTGCAGTGGTGATCTTGGCAGCCTGGAACAGGTCTAAAATGGAGTGTGTGGAGGCCAAAAATGCAATGCACATTGGCCAAAAACATGACATGTGAAAGCAGTGACAGGCTATTATGGTCCCTGCAGCTTGCAACAACTGATTGGCAGTATTGTGGGAGACCGGTCCAACTGACAATCAGGTGCTCGTACTGAATCAGGCTGCAATAATGTGCTGAAGCTGACTAGGCTGTTTACTGTTTGCTGCAAGGACACTAGCCAAATGAATATATCAATGGATGCTGGCAGGCAGAGGCAGAATTTTTTATTTTGTTTTCCTCCCTAAAAACTAATGTGTGTCTTATACTCCGGAGAGTCTCATAATCCAAAAAAATATGGAATTTTACATTCTCCTTGGCAAAATTCTAGTATATCAGAGCAAGTTAATTATTTGTGTTTATTATCATTTATCTTCTATAAAATGCTTCTTGTGCTGAGAGCCACAAAGGTACTTTTGGGCACAGTCTACAGGGGTGGACAAAAAAATGGAAACACCTTGAAAAATCATCAAAGTATCTTTTAATATGGTGTTGATCCACCTTTTGCAGCAAATACAGCCTCAATTCTCCAAGATTCATACAAATTGTGAATTGTTTCCAAAGGAATTTTAGCCCATTCTTCAGTTAAAGCACCCTCCAGTTCTTTTAGAGATGATGGTGGTGGAAATCGACATCTTACTTGAATCTCTAAAATCGGCCATAAATGCTCAATACTGTTGAGGTCTGGTGATTGTAGTGGCCAGATGAGATGCTGAACTTCATTAGAATGTTCCTCGTGCCATTCTTTAACACTACTTGCTCTATGGATTGGTGCATTATCATCTTGAAAGATGGCATTCCCCTCTGGAAACAGTTCTTGAACCATAGGATGAATTTGGTCGGCCAAAATTCCTAAATAGTGATGGCTGTTAATTCTTCCATGAAGGGAAATCATTGGCCTGGCGAATTTCCAAGAAATAGCACTCCAGATCATCACTGAACCCCTACCATGTTTGACGGTTGGGAGAAGGCAGTCTGGATGAAATGATTATTTTGGCTGTCTCCAAACGTAAACACAGCCGGAAGTCGGAAAAATGGTAAACGATTCGTCAGAGAAAATCACATTTTGCCACTGCTCGAGGGACCATTTCTGGTGTTTTCTACACCACTCTAAATGCTTTGAAACATTTGTCTTTGAGAGCAGAGGTTTTCTAATTGCAGCGCTTCCATGGAATCCAGATTTGTGAAGCTCCCTTCGAACAGTTTTTGTGGAAACTGGATTCTGTACTTGTCTATTGAGCTCTGCAGTGGTTTTAGGAGCTGTGGTCTTGCAATCTGCTCTAACAATTCGCTTTAGAGTCTGACGGTCTCTCTCAGACAACTTTGACTTTTGACCAGACCTGTGCTTGGCTGAGGACGTTTTCCCTTCTCTTTCAAAAGCAGTCATTACTTTTGAGACATTACCTCTTGAAACGCCAAACATTCAGGCTCTTTCTGTTACACTAGCGCCTGCCATTCGAGCACCAACAATTTGGCCTCTTTGAAAGTCTGAGAGGTCTGCCATTTCTAGAAGGTTATAACTGATTTCCTTAAATTTCTGTAAAAAAAAAGAGGTAGTTTTTAAAAACATATCAAATAACAGATTTTTTTAAAAAAACATTAAAATATTTCAAGTTTTCATTGATTTGAACATGTTCAAACATTATGATGCCAAAAAGTCATGTGTTTCCATTTCTTTGTCCACACCCTGTAGGCTCATATCTATTCTATATACAGTGGTACCTCAAGATACGAACCCCTCGTCTTACGAACAACTCGTGATACGAACCCGGGGTTCAGAAAAATTTTGCCTCTTCTTACGAACTTTTTTCGAGTTACGAACCGGCATTTGGCGACTGCTGGGAAGCCGCACGGCTGTTTTAAAAGGTGACAGCCAGGCGGCGGGGCTTCCCAGCAGCCTCCCGAACGCCGGTTCGTAACTCGAAAAAAGTTCGTAAGAAGAGGCAAAATTTTTCTGAACCCCGGGTTCGGTTCAGGAGGTTGCTGGGAAGCCCCCCAGCCCGGCTGTCACCTTTTAAAACAGCCGCGCGGCTTCCCAGCTGTCTCCGAATGCCGAACACGGAAGTTCGGGTTTGGCGTTCGGCTTCGGGAGACAGCTGGGAAGCCGCGCGGCTGTTTTAAAAGGTGACAGCCGGCCTGGGAGGCTTCCCAGCAACCTCCCGAACCCCGAACTTTTGCCGAACTTCCTGGTTTTTTGTGGGGGGGTTTGGGGGTTGCACGGATTAATTGACTTTACATTGTTTCCTATGGGAAACAATGTTTCGTCTTACGAACCTTTCGTCTTACGAACCTCCCCCTGGAACCAATTAGGTTCGTAAGACGAGGTATGACTGTACTGAATATAGCATGTCTAACAAAACAATATTTTCTAGTCTATCTTAACCTTAGTTTTGTTGTATCATAAATATCCATGCTACACAAATGTGAAGTTGCGTACTTCTAATTCCAAAAGCCTTGTTCTTCAGTAGCATCCATTTTTTCAGCCAGACTAAATAATAAACTACAAAATATAACTTGGAAACCCAATCTTCCTCTTTCTTTCACATCTTGTAACAGCTTTTATTTAACATGTGTTTTTCAGCTGCTCCATAAATTTAGTTATATCTGTCTACTATTCCTTTTTGGTACTTAAATCAAAATGGTTTTTGTCTAGAACAAAAATAGCATTCAGGCAAAATATTCATCTGCTTGATAAAAATTCTTCCCAATGACAAGTTGCATTTTCTTTAATCTTCAACATATCTTTTTAAATTTAATTCTTAGTTCCTAGTTGTAACATCTTGAAATAGCATACAACTCAAAATTCATTTATAAAATTCTCTCTAAAGTTTATAACTTCCAAAAGTCCAATTCAAATTACCAAAAAGTTTTTTCTGCATCTACAAAACATAATGCAGCTTATTTTTCATTATGCTATTCAAAATACTCTAAAATATCCAACATAATTTTACTATCCTTTGGATAAACCTCACACTGATCTTCATGAATAAATTGTTGTAAAATTAGTTTAATCTGTTATCTGAGACTATTGTGAAATTTTTTTAGTCATTATTCAATAATAATATTGAATGTGAATATTGAAATCAAATCTTATCCCTCTTTAGATATAAATGATATATTTGCAGTTTTTCAAGCTTCTAGCAACTTTCCTCTCTGTAAAATAAGATTACTTGGGTTTTACAAAGGTTGTAGAAATTCATCCTAAAATTATTTATTGTAAGAGTCCAATAATTCATCTAGTACAGGTACCTTTTTTATCTAATTGTTTTTATAGCTTCAGAAACTTGGAGAAGATGACAAGAAAGGAAGGAAGAAAAGAAAAATTATGAATGGGTCTACAGCTATAAGAGGTGTAGATCATTCATAATCTTCCTTTATCTTTAGTAGATTTAAAAAAATATATTTATCTGTTTTCTCCAAATGAATATCATGACCTTTATATAGTACTGATGAAATGCTTTTTATATTGCCGTATTATCTCCCTCTTGAAGTTTCAATATCATTTTATTTTACTTTCTTAATTTGGATGCTAGCAATTTCTCTGATTTATTTTCAAATTGAAAATTTGTCTTTGCTTTTGCATAAGTTCCCTTTACATTTCTCTTACCTTCAATATCAATAACTCGTTCTGTAAGAGTTTAATTTGATGAGAGACATTTATTTTTCTTGCAGATTTTTAAAATTCTTTCCCCCCCCATCTAAAATAGTCTGGGTTCTCTTGATTTTTTTAAAGTTCAGTATTATTTTCTATGAAATATCCTCTAATAAAATTTTTATTTGCATCCCAGGCCATTCTTAAATCAATACCTTTATTTAAATAGATTTCAAAAATACTGTATTGTTAATTTTATTTTTACAATTCTTTACTATTTATTTCTTTTTGTAATTGCATTTTATTGAATCTTTATCTTAAAAAAGCATATTTTCTTTTTGTAGACTAAACTCAAGAGGTTTATGATCAGAAAAAGGAATCTTTTTCAACTTAGAGATCTAACTAAAAGAACTTGCAACCAGTTTTGCTTTTCAATTAAAATCTGAATAAACCAATATTTTAATTTCCTTTTGAAGAATGATAAAAAACATCAACTGGAAGGCAAGCTTCAGGATATCAGATGCAGATTGGCTATTCAAAGACAGGAAATTGAGAGCACAAACAAATCTAGGGAGCTGAGGATTGCAGAAATCACACATTTACAACAGCAGTTACAAGTAAGTTTATAGTTTTTTTTTAAATGTTTAAAATTATATCTTATATATTCTTGTATGAAAGAATATGACTTAATTTATGAGAGTTGAATATACTGGTTGCTTAATTAATATATGTGTTAGGCAATAAGTATGTGGCAACAGTGAAAATAAGCAGTATCCTAGGGAAATAAACTAATTTGTTTCCCATTTTTTTTCTCCAGAAGCCAGTGCACACGATGGGGTAGTTTTCTTCCCACGTCCCACAGAATCTATTCTGATACTGAAATTCAGTTAAGTTCAGTAGCTGTTAAATTATGCTGCTTAGGAGCAAGTATACCTTAAAAAAATATCCCCACAAGATAATTGAAGTTGGTCCCCTGGTTTTCTGAAGCAAAAAATGACCTCTGGAATTCCAGGCAAATTTTCACTTTAAAATGCTGTCATTTCTCAATTTGGATGTTTTTCTATTGCTGCTGCCTGCTTTATACTACAGGCAGTCCCCTAAGTATCTTTTGAAGACTATATTTAATAACTTTTGCAGACAATCGTTAATAGTTGAATTACTGAGATACTTTTAATTTGTCATAACACAAATATTAATTATTAGAATATGCATTTTTCATATAATTTTCAAGCAGAATAAGTCTGTTAGATGGCAACGATTATATACTGGTTGAACCCTATAAAATGACACTTTCATCAAAATTTATTTGGAATTTCTATGAAAGTTCTTTACCCAGTACCTGTTGTTTCTAAAGGCATGCTGTCATATCTGGCTTACTTATAATGACAAGTGCTCTTCCCTTTCACAGTAATGTTCTATTGTGATATGAATGCCAGTGAAATAAGGAAGACTTAGTGTGAAAAATCTCTTCAAAATCATGATATGTGAAAAAATTGGGTGAAATTTAAACAGGTTTCTTCAGACGAAATATCCTAATGTTATCTTTGAAATGGTATTTTTCAATAGTAACACAAATTTGTTTTCAAGATTTTGTATGGAATTTTTCTGTCACTTCATAGTGATACCAATAGCACATGTAGAAATCCTAGGCATCATCTTCTATCCTGTTACTTTATTCTATTGTGTTGTGAGAGGAAGCTGTGACATAAAATAGGGAGAAATATTTGGGGAATATTCTACATGGTGTATTTTCTTTTTTAGCAGGTTTAAGGAACTGTTTTCTCAGGAAAGCAGTTTTTGGCGAATGATGAAGCAATTGTGATATGATACTTGTGGTTATAACTGCAACATTTCATGTTATTTCTTTTAGGAATCTCAGCAAATGCTTGGAAGATTAATTCCAGAAAAACAGTTACTCAATGACCAGTTAAAGCAAGTTCAGCAGAACAGCTTGCATCGTAAGTTCACTTTAAAACGGTTCTCTATTTGCAGAAATATGTACCGTATATACTCGAGTATAAGCCGAGTTTTTCAGCCCCAAAAATGGGCTGAAAAACCCGACCTCGGCTTATACTCGAGTCACCACAAGAGGGCGCCGAATCACCACAAGAGGGCGCCCAGCCAGCAAGCTAAACGGGGAGGACGGCGACGGCATGAACTCTCGCCAGGCTTTAGAAGCCTCCAGCCGGAGAGAGAAGCAGATTTAAGGAGGAGAAGGAGCAGCTTCTCCTTTCCTCCTCCTCCCCCCCCCCGCTGTGGGCTATTCTGGCTCTCCTCCGCCTCATTTCCCTGTTGCCCTCCCAAGTGGATCTCTTTAGCAAATCTGCTTCCCTGCCCAACACATGGGGCAATAAAGGGAGACGGAGGAGAGAGCCAGCAAGCTAAAGGGTGGGAGGGACCGGGAGGACATGAACTCTCTCCAGGCTTTAGAAGCCTCCAGCCGGAGAGAGAAGCAGATTTGTTAAAGAGATCCACTTGCTACGGAAGGAGGAGAAGGAGGAGGAGGGCAGCTCTTTCCTTTCCTCCTCCTCCCATGCAGCTGTGGGCTATTCTGGCTCTCCACCTACTCATTTCCCTGTTGCCTCCCAAGTGGATCTCTTTAGCAAATCTGCTTCCCTGCACAACACATGGGGCAATAAAGGGAGACGAGGAGAGAACCAGCAAGCTAAAGGGTGGGAGGGACCAGGACGGCATGAACTCTCTCCAGGCTTTAGAAGCCTCCAGCCGGAGAGAGAAGCAGATTTGTTAAAGAGATCCACTTGGTACAGAAGGAGGAGAAGGGCAGCTCTTTCCTTTCCTCCTCCTCCCATGCAGCTGTGGGCTATTCTGGCTCTCCACCTCCTCCTTTCCCTGTTGCGGTCCCAAGTGGATCTCTTTAGTAAATCTGCTTCCCTGCACAACACATGGGGCAATAAAGGGAGACGAGGAGGAAGGAGGATCAGGGGTGGGAGATCAAGCCAACGAGCCAGCAAGCTAAAGAGGGGGTGAGGGGAAACAGCATGAACTCTCTCCAGGCTTCTAAAAACTCAAGTTTAAAGAGCCCTGGGTTAGGGTTAGAAATGCAAGAGTCTTCAAACCTGGAAAAATTAGGGCTTGTGGATTTCAACTCCTACTCCTGAAGTAGCATGGCTGGTGCAGGAATTCTGGGAGTTGAAGTCCACTAGTCTTAAAACTGTCAAGTTTAAAGAGCCCTGGGTTAGGGTTAAAAATGCAAGAGTCTTCAAACCTGGAAATATTAAGGCTTGTGGACTTCAACTCCTACTCCTGAAGTAGCATGGCTAGGGCAGGAATTCTGGGAGCTGAAGTCCACTAGTCTTAAAACTGTCAAGTTTAAAGAGCCCTGGGTTAGGGTTAAAAATGCAAGAGTCTTCAAACCTGGAAATATTAAGGCTTGTGGACTTCAACTCCCACTCCTGAGGTAGCATGGCTGGTGCAGGAATTCTGGGAGTTGAAGTCCACTAGTCTTAAAACTGTCAAGTTTTAAGTCAACTGTCGAGTATATACGGTATATTGTAAAGTCATTCTATTTAAGAATCACTGAATCTGGACAGTTTTTAAATATTCATTGTCAATATTTTTTTAAAACAGGAGATTCATTTCTCACTGTCAAAAGAGCTTTAGAAGCAAAAGAGTTAGCATGCCAGCAGCTTCGTAACCAGCTAGATGAAGTGGAAAAAGAAACCAGATCAAAACTTCAGGAGATAGATATTTTCAACAACCAACTAAAGGTAAGCAGGTTTAAGTTACATTATAATTAAGCAGGTCCTCCACCATTTGCAGTATAAATTGTGAAAATTGATGTGAGTATGTATATCCAGTTTTAATTTTAAAAAAAGACTTGGTCCCTGGTTTCAGATTAAATATGTTTTTGGTGGTAAAATATGCTATAATGATAAAAATGTAAGAGGACAAAAGAAATGATGCTAATTGTATTATTGGAAAAATGTTATCATTTCCTAGGGCCATTGAAAATTCTTCCCACAAAGGTCTGAGAGTCCCAAAAGATAACATATTCATCTTTTATTAGAATGCACCTTTAAGAATTAGAAATTCTTAGAAAGCTAAACAGGCAATTATTAATCAGGTCAGAATGAGATTTCTGTCTAAAAGTTCAAAGTACGTAAGATTAAAAAAGCAAAAAATAGTTATATAGTCAATATGCACAGATTGCATGAATTTTAACAAACGTAAAACAGAATTTTAGTTCAAATTGGAGCTTGATGTTGGACTGCTTTTTATTGAGATTCTATCACATACTCAGAAATTGCAAACTTGATTAAATAGCTTAAATCCAGTGTTAATTTTATTACTGTTGAAATAATCTGCATTAGTTTGGAATGGCAGATAGCTGTATCAACCTCTTTGCTTAATTTTATAGATAGCATTGTACTGATACTTTAGGATACTTTAGGAGTGGCATTTACTTATTATAATTATATAGTCAATTTACAAAAATACAATCAAGATTTAACTGTAAGTTATCAGCTGATAAATCTTTTAAACATGATTAACAAACTTTATGCTAAACATCTATACAATAATCTATAATATTTCATGGAAGAATGTTTATTATTTAAATATGCTTGGAGTGCAAGTTCTTGATGTATGATTGGATGAACTGTTAAACAAATTAAATTTATTCATTTATTTTAGCTTAAACTTGATTTTTAACCATAACTTTATCTTTAACTTATTAAATATTTTTCAGTATTATTTGAGAACACTATTAACTAATGACTATTAACAAGAAAAAAAAAGACTGAGGCTGATCCAATTAATAATTAACTGCAGATGATGAATATCTCAGCTAAATATTAAAAATATAGTATAGATTATTATTGCACTTAGAAATACTACTACAATGATTTTGTTTTCCTTAAGTTGTCTTCCTTAAGCTGTTTGATGTGCACTTCTGTTTATTTTACTTTTATGGATTTTGGATTTTGTGTTTTTGATTGATTGATATGTTGATTGATATGTTCAATATATTAACGTTAATTATATAATAACATTTATCAAGGGGCTGAGCAGCTTCTCTATGGGGAAAATTTGCAATGTGTTTACATTTTTAGTTTAGAAAAAGAGTGAACAGGATAGGCAGAAAAAAATCACCAAGATTAGATAAGGAGAAACTATTTTCTTGGTTATTTATTTATTTATTCATTCATTCATTCATTCATTCATTCATTCATTCATTCATTCATTCATTCATTCAATTTTTATGCCGCCCTTCTCCTTAGACTCAGGGCGGTTTACAACATGTTAGCAATAGCACTTTTTTAACAGAGCAAGGCTATTGCCCCCACAATCCGGGTCCTCATTTTACCCACCTCGTAAGGATGGAAGGCTGAGTCAACCTTGAGCCGGTGATGAGATTTGAACCGCTGACCTTCAGATCTACAAGTCAGCTTCAGTGGCCTGCAGTACAGCACGCTACCTGCTGCGCCACCCCGAATATTGCTGTAACTTTATATCCAAATTCTGCTAATGTATTTTGACAGATTTTGACATTCTAGGAATTTATGTTTGTTAGACATTGTTAAGATAATAAAGCTAGAACTGTAACTATCATTTTAGTACAGTAATGTTGAGACTTGACATATCCTGTCCTATATGAACATAAATTAGTGATTGTTCTAGAACATCAGACTTGATTTCTGAACTTATAAAAATTATTCTGATGTTATTGAGAGCACATCAGATCCAGAACTGTCTTTTAAATTTCCATCTCAAGGGTAAGAGAATTAATGTTGGAAAATTATTATCTTAAGTGACCAATAAGAACAAAATGCAGGAAATGATGAACATTTTGCAGATAAGCCAACGGAACCTTTGAGAAATTTGAAAATCTACACTATTCATTCTGTTTCAGGATGTACAAGCACTTCAGATTCAGAAACAAAAGCAAACAAGTTGAATTTGAATTGTGGAATCCTTGTTGGTTTCTGACTTTAGCTGTTTGCTACATATATTCTCTTCTATTGGTAAATTAGAATTTTAGATGATAAGTCATGTAGACTTTTTATAAACAATTTTTGTCATTTTGGGTTGTCCAATAAAAGTAAACTTTTAGGTTTGATAATAAAGATCAAAGGTAGTCAAGTCTAAAGCATTTGAATAACTACAACAAATTTAATATCAGATATAAATCACATTACAATGAGTTTGAAATAGGATTTCAAATTAGTTTATTTAGTTATGTTGGATGAGTTTTTGTTCTGAGAAACAGGGAATGGATTAAATGTCCTGTGCATGATATAGTAACCCACCATTTCATTATTGAAGGACTTGAGGGAAATACATAACAAGCAGCAGCTACAGAAACAAAAGAATATAGAAGCTGACAGACTAAAACAGAAGGAGCAGGAGAGGAAAACAGAGCTGGAAAAACAGAAAGAAAGCCAGAGGTAAGCTTGAATTTGGAAACCATACTGTTTCATAAAAGGAACTGATCAAAATCTTGAACAACCAGTTATTTATACTATGGGAGGACTAATTGTCCATTTGTTTGGAAGAAGCTTGGCTTTCATGGATACATAGTTTTCTTTTTGGGTTTCTTTCAAATAAATTGTGTCCTATTGTATTGTGTCAAATTGTGTCAAAAGTATTGACAGAAACATTTTATATTTAGCAAACAAGCAGTGCTTCCTTAATTTAAAGTATTTTCATGGAAGTGCATGGCTAAAGTGTGGCTTCTCCGAGGAACCAGATAATACCATACAATTGATCTAAACAAGGATGTTTCTCACCTGTGGTCCAACTATCACACATTCTAATTTTATTTATTTTATTGTTGTATGTCAATACATGTGTATATGCATAGTTATGTTCAATTAAAATGAATTTAACTTTACTTGAAATAATAACCTAAATATTAGATAGCTGATTATTTGTTTTGTTTATTAGATTCAAGCTAACAGTAACTTTGTGTGTGTGTGTGTGTGTGTGTGTGTGTGTGTGTGTGTCCCCTTGGTGCTTTCTGAGCTTGATTATTTTCTTTTAGACATTCCATTATCTAAACTAGGTAATATCATCAGTGTTAGTAAGGATGGGGGTTTGCTCTCAACGTATATTCTAGTGCCGTGATGGCAAACCTATGGTACGCGTGCCAGAGGTGGGATGCAGAGCCCTCTCTTCTAGCACTGACGCTGTCTCTCCAGGTCAGATCTCCATAGCGTTTCTTTCATGAGCTTCTGTTTCCCTGCAAATGACGAAACAGAAGCTCACGAAAGAAAAAGATCTTACCTCTTGCCATGCTGCCAGTGTTGGGATGCCCTGCTGGCCAGCTGGTCTTCGGGTCTCTGCTGTGTGTGTGCGCGCAGGTCCATGCACACGCATGTCTGTGCATGTACACATTCACATGTGTGCACCTTTCAGATTGGGCACACTCGCAGTTTGAGCGTAGTGTCTAAAAGGTTTGCATCACTGTTCTAGTGGCTTACCCTGTCAGTGATGCTTGGGACCAACAATCAAGAAATAAACAATGCCCCAATCAAAAACCTCCCAAACAGGCTAACAGTAAACAGCCCAGCCAAAGAACCACCAAGACCACTCCTACCAATGCCTCTGAATATCTCCCTTAATTTTTAAGAACTTTTCCAGTTAAGGGAATACATTAGATGTTTTGCCATTGTTGAAACCATTGAGGCATCTGGAAAGGAAATATTTCTGCAATGACATGGTTTGTGTGGTATATTTCTAAATATCATTTATATGTTTGCACTAATTAGAAAAACCCAAGACAGAGAAAGACAGTGGCTTGACAGAATACAACAGGAAGAAGAACATTCACGGTCAAGAAAAAATCAAGACGAAGAAAAACAAAAATGGGAAGAATTAAACAAGAAGAAAGAAAATGATGAGAAGAACAAACAGGAAGTACAAGAAAAAATGAATAAATTTTTTCATCATCATAAAGATTCAACAAAACCAACTATCCAAGCTCCCTGGTCAACTGCAGGTACAAGATAATGGAATACTCATTAATTAAATGCTCATAAAATCTTATGTTCTTCGCTACATGTGCTGTGGTAGATTCTGCTGATTGAAGATTGGATAGTCTGTCTCTGTTTTTGTCATTTTACAACCAGCAATTGAACATATTTTTATATTTATTATTTTTATGATTGCATTTTTAAAAGTTACTGTAAGTCATTTTGAGATGCATTTTGGAACCTATGTGGACGCAATGAATAATATTTTGTTTTCAGTAAGTTATTAATATGAACCAAGTATATTAAACTGGAAGCAAAATAGAAGCAGGCTACAATTTATCTTTGTTTCCCCCCCAGTACACAATAAAACCTCAGTGTTTATTTATGTCTCTAAACTAAACCTAGAACAATATTCGAATGCATTCATATTACTATTTCAGAAATATGATTTAAAACTTCTATTGATATTCCATTTCCCCCTTAATTTAAACTATTTGTATGCATGCTTATCTTCTTATAAAGAAAGCTTCTTTGGGGGGTTCAATGAAAAGTACTTACCCTAAAAAACTATACAATTCAATGCTAATACAATTTTTTAACTAACATGTGTTCAGTGCAGTACTCAAATACGAATAGCACACTCAAAAAGGGATACAACCAAAATAAAAATTAAAAAATGCATTTTGCTGCTGCTTTTCCCTTCCTCAAATTTCTATTTAAATGAAGTTTGATTATTTTAAAATATAATTTGATGTTACACTTTAATGCTTGTGTGCACACAATTATATACAATGAAAATTCAACTTAACAGACCTCGATACAAGATACTTCACATGCTATGGAACAACTTTACCCTGTTTTATTTCATTTGACTAATAATATAGTCACTTGTTACATGTTCCATTTGAATGTTGACATCATTAGGCACATGATATAAATGGCATATTGTTCAATTTATTGATTAATAAAAGACCTTTCCTCCTAATTAGACATTTCAGTGAACACTCTTACTTGGTACAAGCACCTCTTCTTTTTTTATGTAGTAGCATCTGAAAATTTTATACTATGGTTGTGATTAGTTTTTATTAATTTATTATTTGATTAAAATAGTAAGTACAAATAATGAAAATACCATTCAGAAATATAGCTAACAGACCTACGTGCAGTATACTGATTAAATAAAATAAAGGTAATATCAAGAAAAAACCCACTAATTTAGAAAGTTGTGAATGTGTTTTGCAGTCTGCAGTTTATCTTCATGTCGTGAATTGTTGTTTAAATGAATGTTTGAATGCTGCTTCTGCAAAAAATTAGATTATATTGAGAATTTGAATACAAATGATTCTGTTGCATGTAAATTAAATTTGTCTCTCATGATATAATTAAAAAACAACATATCTGTTTTTGTGGTTCTAGAAAAGGCCCCACTAACTATTTCTACTCAGGAAGATGTAAAAATAGTTTATTATCGAGCTCTGTATCCTTTTGAATCCCGAAGCCATGATGAAATCACTATCCAGCCAGGAGACATCATCATGGTAAGAGAAGAGTTCAGTATTACCCCAAAATCACAAATACTTTTCACATCTTAACAGAGGGAACATGTTATGAAAATAATGAGGCTCTGTAATAATATATAAAAATGTTATAGAGACTATAGGGCGGTGATGAATAAGGCTGTGCCATATTTTGGATTTCAAGGCAAAAAGATATTTGGAAGTTATTAGGCCATGGCTGACTGCAACTGGAAAACTACGTATTATTTTAAAGAATTGCTGGCTGGTACTCCTTAAACAAAGGAGTTCTAAATATCTAGAAAAGTTGGCTTTTAAAATATTTTATAAATTTGTATTCTATTTTTTTCTATAGATGTAAGTATTTAACCTTCCTGAAGCCTTTACAGTTCCTATATAAATGGGGATAAGGAGGGAAATATCAGGGGAAGGTCCTTGTTTAGAATGAACGTAAGCTTTTTTCATAGACAGGATTTTAATTATTTGACATATACAGTGTTCCCTCGATTTTCGTGGGTTCGAACTTCACGGAAAGTCTATACCACGGTTTTTCAAAAATATTAATTAAAAAATACTTTGCGGGGGTTTTCCCCTATACCACGGTTTTCCCCACTCGATGACATCATATGTCATCGCCAAACTTTCATCTGCCTTTAGTAAATATTTTTAAAAATAAACTTTAATAAATAAACATGGTGAGTAATAATCTGAATGTTGCTAAGGGAATGGAAAATCACAATTTATGGGTTTAAAGTGTTAAGGGAAGGCTTGTGATACTGTTCATAGCCAAAAATAGTATATTTACTTCCGCATCTCTACTTCGCGGAAATTCGACTTTTGCGGGCGGTCTCAGAACGCATCCTCCGCAAAAAGCGAGGGAACACTGTATAATGTAAATACTGTGTACTTATTTTGGAGTACTAAAAACAATTTTTCTCTGCATCATAAAGTTTAAAATATTGAACCTTATATGAACTTTAATTTGATGTTTAGGTATGCTGCTAGATCTTAACTTTATGATCATATTAAGTTTATTTATACTTAAAGTTGTGTTTAAAGTTTTCTAAAGTTAGTTTATTTTTGAAATAAAAGAATAGCGTGAGGTATGATGGTGTGCAATTTTCTTTCATGTTCAGTTTAGTAAAAAAAAATAATGTACAATATTCAAGGCTGCAAATCTGTGTTTATATGACTACTAGTACACAGGATTTGTATCACTGATTGAACATGAATAGATTTTTTAAAAAAAAATAGGGATATCCAACCTGAATGCTGCATGCATTTTTACAACATTCTGAGAGGTTGTTGTTGTTGTTGTTATTTGTCGCACAAGTCAGCCAGATGTTCAAGCTGTATTTGCATTTTTATCCACTTATTAAATCCTTCCAAAGGATTGGGGATAGGCAGATGTTGATGGTATCAAATGTATCGTTACTGGATATAAACTGTTCTAAGTAAGCTATGTTTGGTAACTGATGATAATTTTGTCAATACCAATGGTGCCCCAGTTATTTTAATAATTGCACCCAAGGTGCCTGTTAGTATTGGTACTACCTTTGCTCTCTTTTGCCACAATTGTTCTATATCTATTTGCAAGTCTTGGTATTTTGTTATTCTTTTCTCTTCTGCTGTCTCCAGATACTGCCACATGCACTATCCAAACTTTTTTGTTCTTCCTATCAACAGTTGTTGTGTTATGTGACAGGTGTATGTCGAATTCTAAAACCCCAGAGCACTTTAGCTTCTTCATTTTCTATTACTTTCTCTATTTTATTCATATGCCTGCGGGCAATTTTTTATTTATTCATTTATTTTAGTTTAATTTGTTTGTTTGTTTGTTTGTTTAGATTTATAGACTGTACTTCTCATGAACTCAGGACAGCTCACAATAGTAAAAATGAACACAGTAAAATAAAATACAATTTAAAACATTAAAAATATATAAAACCCACTATTAATACAATCAAAGCTCATGATCCCCAGGCCTGCCAGCATAGATGTATTTTTAATGCCTGTTGAAAGGCATTATGGGGGCAGTATGAATCTCCAAGGGGAGTTGGTTCCAGAGAGGCGGGGCCGCGACAGAGAAGGCTCTCCCCTGTAGGCCCGGAGGAGGCCGATTCTGTGCGACCTAACCGATCGCTGGGATATGTGAGGCAAAAGACGGTCTCGTAAATAATCTGGTCCATGCCGTCTTGCAGATTTTTCATTTTTGTTATTTTTTCATACCATTGCCATAGTAATCTGTGCAATCTTGTTTCAGCAGCTAACTTGGTGATCCATTGGTTCTTCAGCTTCTTTGCAGAGGGGGCCTTTCATTTCTCTTGCTTTCTTGTCAATTCTAGCTGAGAATATATTTGTTCTTACCTTGGTCTTATACAGCCTCTTTTTTAAACTTTCCTGGTCTTACATGCTACCAGGTCTTGGTTTCATCTGCTTTGTCTTCTATTTTTTAATGCACAATACTGGACATGTAATACTTGTTTTCCCATATATCTTTACTATTCTTTATTTGGTCTTTCTTTAGGCCAGTTTGGTCTCTCAATAGGCCTTCCTGATATGTTAGTTCCAATACATTTTCTTCATTATCCTTCAGATATTCCTCTAGTGCACTTTTTTTCTTTCTCAACCATCTGATGCACTTGCAGTATTTCACACCTGTCAGGATTAAGCATATCCTGAGGTAATATCTCAATGCACAAGGCCTTGAGAATGCTGACTCATTCTGAGGCAATTAAAGCAGCAACCTCATCAGGCGAAAAGTATTTAAATTGTAAATGCAAGGATTGGTTGCAAACTTTTTCATTATTATCATAACTCTGAACAGTTACTAAAAGTAGTTGCTAAATGAGGAACTACCTACTGGTATATAACATTGAACAATCCCTCTGAGCTCATTCATCTATTTGCATATTTCTGGCATGCTTATTTTTACAACTTTTAAAAAATTTAAAATGTTGCTCAAATGTTCTTTCTAAAAAGGAGCCAGACACATGCAATTAGTTGTAATTTTTTTTGTATTTTTAACTTAGTATATTAAACTTTAATACAGTATATAAATCTAATAAATAATGAAATATACAGCATTACCTGGTTGAAATGTATTTGAATATAAGTAGTTTGGGTTGGTAGTTGAGCTGTTGGTTTGAGCTCCCAGTTTAGTAATTTGGTTGCAAATGTTTCATCACCATTCGAGGAGCCATCATCAGTGTGCTTTGAATTGTGCTAATCTGTCAGAGCATTGATCTTCAAATACCTTTTTATATGATGCAAATTAGTGCTGATATTGTTTGTTCTGAGTCCATAGTCTGACTTAATACAGTATGGGCTATTGGATTGCCTGGCTATTATTACTGAGGCATGATCTTTGGTTTTAAGTACTATCTGTGTGAAGGAAATTAGTGTTGTTTGTTTGATTTCTGCTGAGTCATGGTCTGGTTTTGGTTTGTTTGAGCAGCTGATTGTTATTGAAATGTGGTCTGATTTCTTGTGAGCTGCTTAATGTTGTTGTGTAGTGAGGTCCCTGTTTGTTTTACATGCTATCTTCGTTCTTTTGTTTTACAGTTCTTTCGTTCTTAGTGATTGTAAACTCAATCTATGTGAATACAGTGTTCCCTCACTTTTCGCGGGGGATGCGTTCTGAGACCGCCCGCGAAAGTCGAATTTCCCCAAAGTAGAGATGCAGAAGTAAATACACTATTTTTGGCTATGGACAGTATCACAAGCCTTCTCTTAACACTTTGAACCCCTAAATTGCGATTTCCCATATCCCTTAGCAACCATTTAGATTATTACCATGTTTATTTATTAAAGTTTATTTAAAAAATATTTATTAAAGGTGGATGAATGTTTGGCGATGACATATGACGTCATCGGGCAGGAAAAACCTTGGTATAGACTTTTCGCAAAGTTCAAACCCGCGAAAATCGAGGGAACACTGTATATCTGTTTATTGACTTATTGGTGAAAACAAGACTTTGAGGAATTCTCTTTCTCTCCTTAATTTTGCCTGGGCTACACCTGTGGTCTGAATGTTCTTGGATGGACATGAGGGGTACTTGCAAAATGGATAACCATGAAACTTAACAAACAATACATTCAAAGCAATATAACAACCTTAACAAGAACAAAAACGACCAGACGAATCACAATTCCCTATGTACAGAATGTTTCAGAAATGACAAAGCAAAATTACCATGTCAACATGATCCTGAGGTGGCCTGCAAACCAACCTGTCAAAACCGAAAGGGCAGACAGAAACAAACCAAAGAAACAAAACAAACCAGGCATCATGTATTGAATCCAGTGCAGCAACTGTGAAAAGAAGTATGTTCTATGTTCAACCAGATTGCTTGAACACTTCCTGGCTATCAAAAGATATGACCCACTATCCCTCACGCCCATCCACAAAGATTCAGAAGGGCACAAATTTGATCTAACCAGGACCACCCAAGCGAAAGCAAGGAGAGAAAGGGAATACCTTGAAGCCTAGTTTTCCATCCATAAACAGACGTATTGATATCAATCCAGTCTACCAATCACTGAGAATGAAAGACTTGCATCAACCATGATCCCAAAGAGAACATTTTAAATGAAAAAAACAGATACCCCACTATGCAACAATAATCACAACCCATCAGCTCACAGAAATTAGACCACGTGTCAATAACAACCAGCCATTCAAACAGATTGAAACCAAACCATGGCTCAGTAGTAGCCAAACGAACAATACTAATTTATATCACACAGGTGTAACTAAAAAACAAAGACCATGCCTCAGTAACAACAGCCAGGCAATCAAACAATCCGAAATCAGATCTTGAATCAGAAGTAGTTGAACAAACAATATCCACATTAATTTGCATCACATAAAAAAGTATTTAAAGACCAGTGCTCTGATGGACAAGCACAATTCAAAGCTCACTGACGATGTCTCCTCGAATGGCGATGAAACGTTTGAAACCAAATTGCTAAGCTCAGAGCTCAGCTCTACAGCCCAATACCATGTTTCCTTCAGATCATGGCAATGTACTGTATATATATAATAAATAAGCATAATTGTTGAAGCATAGTTGTATAAGAGCAAAATAATTAGGCTGTAAATATTAATACAGATTTGATATAAGTTTATCTTTTTATACTTTACTGTTATTTGCCTTCAGTTATATATGTCTCTTATATTTAGATTAGATTGTCCTAAATTGGTATAATTGGAATTGCTCTCTGATTGGTTTCTTGGATACCTTGCACTATTACTATAAGGCTTTGTCAAAGCTTTTTGTTTCAGTCACTACAGATTTACCTACATTTCATTAATTATAATACTATTGCTCTAAAATTCTTAAATATTCTGCATTTGGTAAAAATATTATTTATTGAAACCATTGTAATTTTATGCTTTTAATTAATTTATTACATTTGAACAGGTGGATGAAAGCCAAACTGGAGAACCGGGATGGCTTGGAGGTGAACTGAAGGGAAAAACAGGATGGTTTCCTGCAAACTATGCAGAAAAGATGATGGAAAATGAAATTCCAAGTTCCATAAAGCAGCTAACTGATGTGACATCTGTACCTAAAATTTCATTACGTGAAACCCCTTCAATACCTATGGCACCACCTGTTCCTACAGATTCAAGCCCTACTAGCAACAACTGGGCAGACTTCAGTTCAACGTATGATTTCATTGGAATTTCAAATTTTCTTCCTTTTGGTAATTTTATAAGTGAATGACCAAGAAAAATTATACCAATTTCACAAATAATTTCACGGGCACATCTGCCCTTAATTTCTGGCATATTAGTGGTTTGAAAATTGTTCAGAACAGTAAAATTGAGTTTAAATTTTTTTTTCCCAAATCTTTTTTAGAAAGCAGTTTAAACATTTTGTTTTTAAGTTACAAACACTAGAAAATATACCAAAAAGAAAAGTATTTGAAGACTTTAAAAAATTCAAGCCATGTAAAGAAATTGTCATAATTGCCTTCAGAAATTCCAAGCAGCTATTGTTCCTTTCCCTGTTTGTCACTCTGTTGACAAGTTGCATAAGGCCTCCACTGCTTCCAAGGCCTCATGGTAAATATATCTTCTGAACATTTTATGTCTAAACAAGATCATGCAGTAGCAGTAATAACGAAAAAGATGCAGGAATCACTAATGATCCAGTATTATCATGATTAGGGAGAAGAGAAAACATACTTCTTAATTATGGTAATGATTATATCCATCATCTCCCTTTATACAGTTGGCCAACAACTACTAGTGATAAGCAAGAAACAGATAACTGGGATGCTTGGGCAGTTCAGCCTTCCCTTACAGTTCCAAGCTCAGGACAGTTAAGGCAAAGATCTGCCTTTACTCCTGCAACGGTTACTGGATCCTCTCCTTCTCCTGTTTTGGGCCAGGTGAGTTGATATTTGTGAGTAAGGTAAATACCACATGGGCATACATGTTATGTGGTACTTTGTATCATACTTGTATTCTTGCTTTATAAACAATTAATGGATTAGATAAATAATAGAACTTTACATGAATAGGCAGGAAAACAACAATTTAGGAATTCTTGGGGCCATACTGTCTGAACTGAAGAATCCACAGTAATGCTAAATAAATACACTGGAAATTTTACAATACCACAATAACTTCACAATAATCTATGAGTTTGTGCCTTCTCAGGCCCATTTTATATTTTATTGATTATTACAGTATATCAAGGAATCCTCAATCTGAGTATTGTATTGGCAGTTCTGTGTTAGCAAAAACTTCAGAAGAGAAGGATTTAGGGGTAGTGATTTCTGACAATCTTAAAATGGGTGAGCAGTGTGGTCGGGCAGTAGGAAAAGCAAGTAGGATGCTTGGCTGCATAGCTAGTGGTATAACAAGCAGGAAGAGGGAGATTGTGATCCCCTTATATAGAGCGCTGGTGAGACCACATTTGGAATACTGTGTTCAGTTCTGGAGACCTCGCCTACAAAAAGATATTGACAAAATTGAACGGGTCCAAAGACGGGCTACAAGAATGGTGGAAGGTCTTAAGCATAAAACGTATCAGGAAAGACTTAATGAACTCAATCTGTATAGTCTGGAGGACAGAAGGAAAAGGGGGGACATGATCGAAACATTTAATTATGTTAAAGGGTTAAATAAGATTCAGGAGGGAAGTGTTTTTAATAGGAAAGTGAACACAAGAACAAGGGGACACAATCTGAAGTTAGTTGGGGGAAAGATCAAAAGCAATGTGAGAAAATATTATTTCACTGAAAGAGTAGTAGATCCTTGGAACAAACTTCCAGCAGACGTGGTTGGTAAATCCACAGTAACTGAATTTAAACATGCCTGGGATAAACATATATCCATTGTAAGATAAAATACAGGAAATAGTATAAGGGCAGACTAGATGGACCATGAGGTCTTTTTCTGCCGTCAGTCTTCTATGTTTCTATGTTTCTATCAAATAAACTCAACCTAATTTCAATATCTAACTAGGGTGAAAAAGTAGAAGGACTTCAAGCACAAGCATTATATCCTTGGCGAGCCAAGAAAGACAACCATTTAAATTTTAACAAGAACGATATCATCACTGTGTTAGAGCAGCAAGATATGTGGTGGTTTGGAGAGGTTCAAGGACAAAAAGGATGGTTTCCTAAATCCTATGTGAAGCTTATATCAGGTCCTATAAGGAAATCAACAAGGTAATTATTTTATTTTGCTAAATGTAATAATAATAATAATAATAATAATAATAGAAGGGTTATTTAAAACAGCTATTCGGATAATTATGTATATGGACATGTGTATGTAAAGATTGTTTAAAGAGAAAAAGTAACATTTTTATTTTATTTATTTAAAATAAAATATTTATTTAAAATTGTCCATATTTATTTATAAATAAAAATATTTATTTAAAATTTGTCCATAATCTAGAAATAACAATATATATTAACACATAGTAAATCAATGCATTGTATATTCTTTTTGACTTGTCCTCACTGAATGAGGTGTAAAACAAAAAAAATATTGATCCTCCTTTCTTTTTTCTTTTCTTAGCATGGATTCTGGATCTTCAGAGAGTCCTGCTAACTTAAAGAGGACATCGCCAGTTTCAAAATCTACATTTTCAGGAGAAGGTTAGACTTTTAATTGGAAATATAGTGAATTGTTATATAATAAGAAATTATAAATAGCACCTGAGAGCAAATTTGAAATGTGTTCTCTTAAATTTTGTTAAATTCTGTGCATTAAATTTTGTGCACAGTGAATGTTTTAGATTACAAAATAGCCAAGCTCTATCCAGATTTTCCTTTACCTTCATCTCTTTAAAATTCAATAGGACTCTTACTTGTAGAGATATTCTATTATTTAGTGTTCTGCCGGCTTCTATGTCATGAGCCTCCCGAAAATTCAAGGGTAAAAAAATTCAGACACACACACACTTGAAACTTCAAAAACAATGTTTTTTTCCACAAAATTCAAAAGAAACAAAGCACCCTTTTTGTATTGCAAAGAGCACTCTTTCCAAAACAAACTTGTAGGCAGTAAAACCCCTTAAGCAGTCCCAAATTATTTAGCTAGCAGCTGTGAAGAACGTCACAGCCCTCTTTCTTCCAGGAGTTGAAACAAACATGCTTTGCTATGGCTTGGTTTCAAAGACCTGAAAAATCCAACAAACAGAGATTTCTTGAAACGCCAGGCTCTTCCTCCAAAGACAAACAGATAATCTTCCACACGCAGCAGCCGACAAGCTGTCCTTTTATCAGCAGCCCTAATTAGTTGCACCACACCCAAACACATGTGAATTCTCTTATTTCTGATAATATCTGCGCAGCTGCTCCTTTCTATTCAGTGCTCTGCGACTGCGTACGTCAATAAAGGGTTCGTCATCTGAATCCAGGGATTGCACTGCCTCCCCCTGAGTCCAATTCTTCTTCATCTCCTAATACCAACTGTTTGCTGTCAGCAGAAGAAGGCAGTAACACTGGCCTCTGACACTGCGAAAATTCAGCCACATCCACACCCTCAGTCCTTGGGGCAGGAGCTGGCCCAGAGCCAACCATAACAGTTTAGTAATAGCATTTTGGATGAAAATTCTAGCACATCTGAGAGCACACATTTGGGAAACATTACTTTGTCATATGCTAATTTTTTGTACAGTGGTACCTCAAGATACGAACCCCTCGTCTTACGAACAACTCGAGATACGAACCCGGGGTTCAGAAAAAATTTGCCTCTTCTTACGAACTTTTTTCATGTTACGAACGCCAAACCCGAACTTCCGGGTTCAGCGTTCGGGAGGCTGCTGGGAAGCCCCTGGCTGTTTTAAAAGGTGACAGCCGGGCGGCGGGGCTTCACAGCAGCCTCCGAACACCGAACTTTTGCCGAACTTCCAGGTTCGGGGTTCGGGAGGTTGCTGGGAAGCCTCCCAGCCCGGCTGTCACCTTATAAAACAGCCGCGCGGCTTTCCAGCAGCCGCCGAACGCGGAAGTTCGGGTTTGGCGTTCGGCTTCGGGAGACGGCTGGGAAGCCGCCCGGCTGTTTTAAAAGGTGACAGCCGGGCTGGGGGGCTTCCCAGCAACCTCCCGAACCCCGAACTTTTGCCGAACTTCCGGGTTCGGGGTTCGGGAGGTTGCTGGGAAGCCTCCCAGCCCGGCTGTCACCTTTTAAAACAGCCGCGCGGCTTTTCAGCAGCCTCCAACCCCGAACGTGGAAGTTCGGGTTTGGCGTTCGGCTTCGGGAAGCTGCTGGGAAGCCGCCCGGCTGTTTTAAAAGGTCACAGCCAGGCTGGGAGGCTTCCCAGCAACCTCCCGAACCCCACGCCGCTCGCCCATGGCGGGCAGAACATTGCTCTCGCCCGGCTTCCCGGCGAAGCAGCAGGTCAGCATCCTGGGCGGGCGGGTGGCGGGCGAGCGGCGCGGAAGCCAGCGGCTGTGGCAGCTGCTGCAAGAGGCTTCCTCGCCCGCCGCCAGCCCAGGATGCTGACCTGCTGCCTCGCGGGGAAGCCGGGCAAGAGCGATCTTCTGCCGGCCATGGGCGAGGGGCAGGGAAGCCTCTTGCAGCAGCTGCTACAGCGGAGACATTTGGGTTTTTGGCTGGGGGAGGAGGCAGGAGGTCTGGCCACCCCACCCCTTCACCTTCCCCCCCAGCCAAAAACCCAAAGGTCCCCACCACAGCACCCGCTGCAGCCAAAAAGGCAAAGTCGGGCAGTTCCCCAGCCGCCGAAGGAGGCTTAACCCCGCCCCTCTGTCCCACCCATCGCCCGTATCCAGCAGTAGCTGCCACCCGAGCGCTCTTGCCCAGCGGGAAGCGAAGCACTGGGGTGGGGGGTCTGTCGGGACACCCCCCACCCCAGCACTTTGAATCCCGCCGGCCAAGAGCACTCGGGCAGCAGCTTCTGCCAGACACGGGCAATGAGCGGGACAGAAGGGCGGGGAGAATCAGGAGGCTCCTTTGGCGGCTGGGGGCTGCCTGGCTTTGTGATTTTGGCTGGGGGGGGGAGGGAGTTAGGAAGGTCCTACTTCTCCCCCCCAGCCAAAAACACAAAGCCAGGCAGCCCCCAGCCGCCAAAGGAGGCTTAACCCCGCCCCTCTGTCCCACCCATCGCCCGTATCCAGCAGAAGCTGCCACCCGAGCGCTCTTGCCCAGCGGGAGGCGAAGCACTGGGGTGGGGGGGCTGTTGGGACACCCCCCCACCCCAGCACTTTTCATCCCGCCGTCCAAGAGCACTCGGGCAGCAGCTTCTGCCAGACATGGGCAATGAGCGGGACAGAACGGCGGGGAGAATCAGGAGGCTCCTTTGGCGGCTGGGGGCTGCCTGGCTTTGTGATTTTGGCTGGGGGAGAGGGAGTTAGGAAGGTCCTACTTCTCCCCCCAGCCAAAAACACAAAGCCAGGCAGCCCCCAGCCGCCAAAGGAGGCTTAACCCCGCCCCTCTGTCCCACCCATCGCCCGTATCCAGCAGAAGCTGCCACCCGAGCGCTCTTGCCCAGCGGGAGACGAAGCACTGGGGTGGGGGGGGGCTGTCGGGACATCCCCCCACCCCAGCACTTTTCATCCCGCCGTCCAAGAGCACTTGGGCAGCAGCTTCTGCCAGACACGGGCAATGAGCGGGACAGAAGGGCGGGGAGAATCAGGAGGCTCCTTTGGTGGCTGGGGGCTGCCTGGCTTTGTGATTTTGGCTGGGGGAGAGGGAGTTAGGAAGGTCCTACTTCTCCCCCCCCAGCCAAAAACACAAAGCCAGGCAGCCCCCAGCCGCCGAAGGAGGCTTAACCCCGCCCCTCTGTCCCACCCATCGCCCGTATCCAGCAGAAGCTGCCACCCGAGCGCACAGGAGGCTCCTTTGGCGGCTGGGGGCTGCCTGGCTTTGTGATTTTGGCTGGGGGGGGAGGGAGTTAGGAAGGTCCGCAGAGGAGGCAGGGAGAACTTTGTGCCACTTCGGAGCCCAGAGGAGGAGAAACCACAGCCACCGCTGTGGCCACACTTTCCTTCGGAGCCCGGCACAAAGCTAACCCCGCCCCCTGTGCAGCCAGAAGGCTCCTTGGGGAAGGCGGCCTTGGGAAAGTTCTCCCTGCCTCTTCTGCGGCCACCTTCCCCAAGGAGCCTCCCAACCGCAGAGGAGGCAGGGAGAGCTTTGCGCCACTTTGGAGCCCAGCGCAGCGCTTCATCGGGAAAACCTTCAAGGAGATAGTGGCAGCAGGAAAGAAACGGGCTCCGAAGCGGCGCAAAGTTATCCTGCCTCTCCACCTCCTCCTCCTGCGGCCGCCTTCCCAAAGGAGCCTTCTGGCTGCACAGGGGGCGGGGTTAGCTTTGTGCCGGGCTCCGAAGGAAAGTGTGGCCACAGCAGTGGCTGTGGTTTCTCCTCCTCTTCCTCCTCCGGGCTCCGAAGTGGCACAAAGTTCTCCCTGCCTCCTCTGCGGCCACCTTCCCCAAGGAGCCTCCCGACCGCAGAGCAGGCAGGGAGAGCTTTGCGCCGCTTTGGAGCCTGGTGTGGCTTTGAAAAAAACATTGGCTGCAGCGGCAGTGACAGCTGCGGCTTCTCCTCCTCTTCCTCCTCCGGACTCCGAAGTGGCACAAAGTTCTCCCTGCTTCCTCTGCAGACGGGAGGATCCTTGGGGAAGGCGGCCGCAGGAGGAGGAAGAGGAGGATAAGCTGCAGCAGCCCCCGCCGCTGCAGCCCCCTTTTCTTCGGAGCCGCCTGGGCTTTGAAGCAGCACAAAGGTATCCTTGCCTCCTCTGTGGACGGGAGGCTTCTTGGGGAAAGTGGCCACAGGAGGTGGAGGAGGAAGAGGATGAGAAGCCGTAGCTGTCACTGCCACTGCAGCCAATGTGGCCAGCAGAAGAGGGGCAGGGAGCCGGGCAAGAGTGATCTTCTGCTGGCCATGGGCGAAGGGCGGGGAAGCCTCTTGCACCAGCTGCTACAGCCGCCGGCTTCCCCGCCCTTCGCCCATGGCCAGCAGAAGATCACTCTGCTCGGTCGGCGGCTCCGGAGAGGCAGGAGCCAGGCGCTGGCCTGCCTTTTGTCCCCGCCCGCTGGCTGCGAGCACTCTGCCAGGCGGCCAGGAAGCATTCAGGGCGAAGTGCATGGAGGAATGGAAAGCTGAATCCACCGGCATTTGAGCTTCCCATTCCTCCACGCCCTGAATGCCTCCTGGCTCAAGTGGGCGGCAGCAGACCGCCTTTGTGTTTTCGGCTCTGGGAGGAGGGAGTTAGGAAGGTCCTCCTGCTCCCCCCGAGCCGAAAACCCAAAGGCGGAAGCCTCCTGGTTGTTGTGACAGCCGGGCTGCGGGGCTTCCCAGCAGCCTCCCGAACCCCAAAATTTTGCCAAACTTCCCGGTTCGGGAGGCTGCTGGGAAGCCCCCCCCCCCTGTTTTAAAAGGTGACAGCCGGGCGGCAGCGTTTTTTTTGCGGGGGGGGGGGTCTTGTTGCACGGATTAATTGACTTTACATTGTTTCCTATGGGAAACAATGTTTCGTCTTACGAACCTCCCCCTGGAACCAATTAGGTTCGTATCTTGAGGTACCACTGTATATCCTATTGTCTAAATTATTTCATGCTTGCCTATTATATTTAAATTTCCTTTTGTGGTCGGAAGTCTTTTAATTGAATCCCCTTTTAGGTGAGCTAAAGTATTTTGGCCAGATGGCTATTTAGTCTTTTTGAAGACCTCCAATATAAGGAAACATGCCATCCCATGCCATTATTTATTTTATAAATTGGCAACTTTATCATCAGGAAATTCCTCCTAATACCTACCCTGAAGTTACTTTCTGTTACTTTCAGCCATTGGCTCTGATTCTTTCTTCCAGAGCAATAGAAAACAAATCTGTTCTTCTTTAGAAATCTAAATATTATAATTGTATCTTTCCTCATCTTTTGAATCAAATTACCTCAGATTGTGTCTCCCTTCTTCCCCATTTTGGTAGCCCTTCTTTGAACTTGCTCCATTTTTCTGATGTCTTTTTTATAAATGTAAACTTGACATAGTATCCAAGTGGACCTGGCCATACAAAATAAGACCTATGTTGGAGACTTTATATTATTGTTAATACATCCCAAAATAACACTTGTATTTTATCAGCTGTTTTACACTTCTGGCCCTTGTTGAACTTGTGTTCTATAATACCCCAATTCTTTTCAGATGCATAGTTACCCAGCTAAGCTTCCATCATACTATACTTGTGTCTTTCATTTTTAATCCCAGCCATCTATCCCCCCATGCAGTATTTAACATTCCATTTCTCTTTATCATTCCATCATACCATTCAAAGATGTTTAGAGCTTTAAAAGTTAAACCACTTACACCTTTTATAATAACTTTCCCCAAAGTTCGTATTTTCTTTTGCATTGAGAACTAAGATGTGTACTCTACACAAGAAGTATTATTATGGTTAGTCCTTCATTTCATACACTGTGACAAGAATATTAAAGTCCAAAAACCATAAGTTCTACTTTTTCCCTTTAACAGAGGAGGAATTATTACTCAACATTTGGAGCTGCCAATATCCAGAATTTCATTAAGAGTGTTTTGTGGGCCATTGAGCTTTATATGACAAGAAATAATTGTCTGATAGGGAAAATTGATATTAGTTTGAATTTTCATTAAAAGCATAGAACTATTTAAGTAGAAAACATGCAATTAACTGTAAACCTTGTTGCTTTAGACAGATGCATGGCATATAAATTTAATAAATAAACTAGGCAATCTATGCCCCATTGGATCATTGTGTCAGAAGTATTTCTTTACTTAAACAGAGAAAAATAATAACTGTTTTTTAATATTCACATGGTAAGAGAAAATGCTTTTCAGGGGACGTAATCCCTCTGAAATAGCTTTTTTTATTCTAAAACCCTCCTGTAGTAAATTTGTGACAACAAAAAATCCTATTTAAGGGGCAATCTGAGATCAGAAATCAGTGTATGTTACATTGCATGAAATTAATCTGCAAATTAATTAATTATAAGCATTTTCTCACTTCTAAATCACTTTACTTTTTAGAATATATTGCTATGTACACATATGAGAGCTCTGAACAAGGAGATTTAACATTTCAGCAGGGAGATTTAATTCTTGTAACCAAGAAAGATGGTGATTGGTGGACAGGAATGCTGGGTGAAAAATCTGGAGTATTTCCATCTAACTATGTTAGACTTAAAGACTCTGAGGTAAATTCATTCATGTATATTTATTAGAAATAATTTTGCTATGTGACTGAAATTTTCAAGTATGATTGATGATTACAAGCTATTGAATTAAATAAGGATGGGGTGAAGGAAGAAACATAATATATGTTGAACTAAACTACCATATTTTTCAGAGTATAAAACGCACCTGAGTATAAGACGCACCTTAGTTTTTGGGGAGGAAAATAGGGAAAAGAATCTGCTTACCAGGTATTCATCTGGCTAGCGTCCTTAGTCTGGTCAGCTTCAACACATTATTTTCTCTCCTGGTTAAGGTCTTAAAAAAACCTTTATTCTGAGACAGTAACAATGAAAGAGCTTTGAAACCAGTAAGAGCTGAGAACATCATTAGCACCTGGAAAGAAACAGTCGGAACAAGTAGAGCAATGGAGAAAAACTGCAAAGACTTAGGGCTTCGAAAACATTCTTCTTCATAGAGAGTAACAATAAAAAAGCTTGCAAGCGGGTAAGAGCTGGGAACATTGTTACCACCTAGTTAGGGCTGGAGCAAGTAAAGCAATGGGAAAAAACCTACCAAGACAGGGTTTGGAAAACATTCCTTATAGAGAGTAATAATGAAAGAGCTTGTAAGCGGGTAAAACCTTTGGAACATTGTTAGCACCAGCACCTGGCTGGAACGAAACATTTGGAGCAAGTAAGACCAATGGGGAAAAAAACTTGCGAAGACTTAGGGCTTGGAAAACATTCTTCGTAGAGAGTAAGAATGAAAAAGCTTGGGAACATTAAGAGCACCTGGTTAGGGCTGGAAAGAAACATTTGGAGCAAGTAAAGCAATGAAAAAACCCTATGAAGACAGGGTTTGGGAAACATTCTTCTTCTCAGAAAGTAACAATGAAAGAGCTTGCAAGCCAGTAAAAGCTGGGAAAACATTGTTAGCACTTGGTTAGGGCTGGAAAGAAACTTCTTCTGAGTAAGTTAGGGTAATGGAAAAAAACACTGCAAAGATTTAGGGCTTGGAAAACATTCTTCACAGAGAGAAACAATGAAAGAGCCTACAAGATGGGAAGATCTGTAGCAGCTAGTTAGGGCTGGGGGAAAAAAGCTACATTCAGAGTATAAGACGCACCCTAATTATCAGCCTTTTTTTAGGGAGGGAAAAGGTGTGTCTTATACACCAAAAATACGGTATATCAAAAGTAGTTTTTATTCATTGGCAATATTCTCCCAATTCTGAAGAATATTTCAGATTCTGGTGAATTACTGTATTCTGGAGGATCAATTATGCTTAAAATATTATTAATATAGTGTATGTGTATTCTGTTTCTTAGCATAAAATGAAAATATATTTGTGAGGATATTAAAGTATATAATTGTGATTTAAACCATTTTAAATTGACCAGGCTTTACTTTTAGGTAAACATGCATAGACTGTTACTTTTTCTTTGAACTAAGCAATTGAAATTAATATAAGTGATTTTGTCATCTTTTTTTCTTAAGTAACTGTATTTGTAATCTTTTTGTGATTTTGAATGATTTTGTCATCTTTTTTTCTTAAATAACAGTATTGACAATTCTTTATTGCTAATACTTACATACAACTTATACAAACTTACTGTGTTTAGATCTTGATCATCATGCCTCGGTGTATTTTCTATTTTGAGGTTATATGTATATATTTATTAATTGGTTTAGTTTTTAAATCACACATCAATTAAGTTTCTTTGTAACATATATAAATACCAAATGTCTAATTACATTTTAAAATGTAGTGTATATAGAAATTGTAATATTTTATATTAAAATACAATAATTATTTTGACATGTGAGGTAAATATTTTTCAGTGAATAATTAAACTTGTAGGTCAATTGAAAGTGATATGTTTTCAAAACTGTCTAAAGGCCAGTTGGAATGGCAAAACCAATATTATATTTAGAAGTGGTTTCCACAAGTGCGGAGCTACCAAGATTTCTCACCAAGCCCTCCAATCTGTTTTCAGCATGGCTCTGTTTTTAGTATTGAAGTACCCATCCTTCCTCTCTTAGATGATCGTGGAGCTTGACTACAGTTTGTCAGGGCAGAGCTCAAATTGGCAGAGAGAGGAGTGATCAAGGACTCTACTTATTCTCTTCAAAGCCCAAATAGAAAGGCGGGCAATTTAGCCAACCCCCCAAAATTTAGATGGCAGGAAAATAAAGTTATCCACCGAGAAATATAAGAATATCAGCTTTGTCTTACTATTGAGTAAAAGTGAACTGGTGATGAATTCATCTTTTTAAAAAATTTATGATGCAGATTAATTTTGTTATGTAGATGCAGAAATTTTTTGCAAGTCTAATATAGATGGCTTTTGAACTGTTTTAGTATACAGTATTTACTAAATTTATTTACTATATTTAGTAGGGAAGGAATTAATTGATTAGCCTTTTTTAACCTAACTTTGTTTTGTAAAATATTCAGCTGTTGAATTTAAAATTATGCTTATTATTTAAAGGTTCCTGGAACTGCTGGAAAAACAGGAAGTTTAAGCAAGAAACCTGGTAAGCTGTAAACTGTACTCCGAGGAAAATGATGTAGCATTTGTAAAATATTTCTCACTCTTCTGTTTTCAAATTAATGTATACATCAAAATGTTTTAAAGGATATAAGATGCTATTTTTATTCTGTATTTGAAAAAAAATAAAATGGAAATGTCTCAGAATACATTTTTGTGGATAGATGAATCATTTTACTAGTCTCTTTCTGAATCTAAAATCATTTTTTATTTCTTTTGAAGATTTTTAAAAATATAATAGGGATGAGCTTTTCAAATTAACCTATTACTTGTTTTGGTGAATTTCCAAACCTACTAATTTATTTTGTATTTTAACTATTTCATGTATCATTTAAAAAATAAAATATTAGGAAATGTCATATTCCAAATTTTGAATTAAAAAAACAATAAAGATTAAATAAGAAAAAAAGTTTTATTCTGTCTCTGTCCCTCAGTTTTTCCGTCAAATTTATGTACCAGGAAAAGTGGAGTTAAATTACCATTGTTAGCAATATATATTTTTGTTAACTGCCCTGTTCTGTCAGACTGCAAAGAAGGGAAGGAATTACTTTGTAATCCCCACTCAAGAGCTTTGCAAAATAAAATGTAGTAATCAATATGGAATTACAATGTATTAATTTTGGGGGGAGAGGTGTACGTTTAGGATTCAGTTGCAATTTTCTGATTGATTCTTAAGCTTCAGTACAGTATTCTCTCTTACCCCATACACTTAGATATTGTACTTTATAAAAGCAATTTATTTATTAGCATTAGCAAAAATCTCACAATCTTATTGTATTTACAGTACTATGTCTTTGGTAAACTACATCTTTGGTAAAATTAGCACAATTTAACGAGGGAATTAGGAACTTATTTCTTCATTCATTAAATGTATATGGTGCCCATCTCATAAAAGTGATTGTGAGATACTAACAACAATACAAAAATCCAGCAAAAAATAAGAAAAAACACAAAATAAAAAAACAAGATCAAGAAAACAACCACCAATACACATATTTCAGTAAAGTTAATTCATAGGTCCAGCAGATGCCCTGACCCCTTATATCCTTTTGCAGTGTAGTTGGGATTGACTTCTGGTGTCACAAAAATGAGACTTGGAATTACTTAATACCATAATCCAGTGATGGCGACCTTTTTTCCTCAGCCGAAAGAGCATGTGTGCGTGCAATATCGCACATGCGCGAGTGTCCACACCCATAATTCAATGCCTGGGGAGGACAAAAACTGCTTCCCCCACCCCCTGGAGGCCCTCTGGAGACCAGAAACTTCCTGTTTCCCAACTTCTGATAGGCCCAGTAGGGTCATATTTCACCCTGCCCAAGCTCCAAAGGCTTCCCTGGAGCTGGGGGGAGGGTAAAAAATCAGCTGGCCGGAAACACACATGCATGTTGGAGCTGAGCTACGGCAATGGCTCGTGTGCCAGCAGATATGGCTCCGCGTGCCACCTGTGGCACTCGTGTCATAGGTTCGCCATCACTGCCATAAGCCATTGTAGGCAACCTGCAGGCTTTGTGCAACATCCAGAAGAATATAGTCTACGGAGAGGGGCAGCATACAAATCCAATAAATAAATAAAATCTATCCTATCGTGCCTAAACAAAGTAAAATGAGTTAGGATCAATATATTTCTACCATCACTGACAATGGAAACAATGGGAAGTCAGATTTTTTTTTCCTCCTTTTGCAACTACTAGGAAATCCTGCAGCTCCCTCTTTTGTCCTAGGAAAAGGAAGTCAGTATCATTGCCATTCTGCTGATAACAAGCAAAGAGGCAATGGATTGTTTTGGTTTAGTGCTGTTGGAGAAAGTAATTATTTCCTGTATAATAGATTTGCATATTGTATATACATGCCCATGCCAGGGTACAGACCATGAATGCCTGGAGTGGCCTTTGGAGCAACTCATGAGAGATAAAAATGACTGCATGGCTTGTATTTTCTTACATAATTGTTCTATTTTCCCCAATGTTATGTTATGAAAGGGTGTGTGTGTGTGTTACAATGAATATATATTGATGATATAAAATGGGCTGTCTCTTGGCATAATTGGTAGTAAATAGATTTGTGGCTAATTGAAGTCAAAATATAACTTTCAGATTAATGAAAATATTTTTTTTAATATATAAACAGAAATAGCTCAAGTCATTGCCTCATACACAGCAACAGGCCCTGAACAACTTACTCTTGCTCCTGGTCAGCTAATACTTATAAGGAAGAAGAATCCTGGGGGTTGGTGGGAAGGAGAACTCCAAGTAAGTTTCTAGTGTTGCTTTAGAATTTTGCATATATATATATATATATAAATGAAAGCTGTATAAATTGTAGAACTAGTATTCAAAGTTCATTTACTATGCTCATAAGTAACACAGACCGTGTTTAGTATTGTGTAAGGTAAGTATGTATGTATTCTTGATTTGCTGAAAATGAAATGATATTCCTTTCTCATTAGGCTCGTGGGAAAAAACGGCAAATAGGATGGTTTCCTGCTAATTATGTGAAACTCTTAAGTCCTGGTACTAGTAAAATTACTCCAACTGACCCCCCTAAATCAACAGCATTACCTTCAGGTAAGTAATACTGTTCAATCTAATTTTATTTATTGATTGATTTGATTTGATTTGATTTGAATGCTGCCCCTTTCCGTAGACTCGGGGCAGCTCACAACACAATAAAACAGTTCATGATAAATCTAATAATTTACAATTTAAAATTTAAAATAGTTTAAAAAAAACCATTTTTAAGCAGACATACCTACAAACATACCATACATAAATTATATAGGCCCGGGGGAGATATCTCAATTCCCCCATGCCTGACAACAAAGGTAGGTTTTGAGGAGTTTACGAAAGGCAAGGGAGTCGGGGCCGTCACAGAGAAGGCTCTTCCCATGGGGCCCGCCAACCGGCATTGTTTAGTTGACGGGACCTGGAGAAGGCCGACTCTGTGGGACCTAATCGGTCGCTGGGATTCGTGCAGCAGAAGGCGGTCTCGGAGATATTCTGGTCCGATGCCATGAAGGGCTTTATAGGTCATAACCAACACTTTGAATTGTGACCGGAAATTGATCGGCAACCAATGCAGACTGCGGAGTGTTGGTGTAACATGGGCATACCTGGGGAAGCCCATGACTGCTCTCGTAGCTGCATTCTGCACAATCTGAAGTTTCCGAACACTTTTCAAAGGTAGCCCCATGTATATATACAGAATTCCCTCTTAGGAAAACTTTAATTCAAATGATGTTTTCATAATATTGCATTAATTTTTCTTTTAAAAAGCCAAATAAATTTCAGATGCATTGTTTGAGTGAGTTACTTGCTTATTTTTTACAAACCCACTGTTTTTGGGGGGTGACTATTTTATTAAATCTAAAATATTGCTCTCAGTATTCCTTTCTGGGTATAACTTGCACATAAAATAGATACGAGTAGTGAAGGTGTCTTTTGTATAATATCCATCATTATTTAACTTTTTCTCAAATATTTTTTGGAACGTAGTTTAAATATGCAAGCAGATATCAAGAAGCAGACAATAGTCCTAAGGGCTTTGAATTAGGGTACAGTTTCCTGCACTTCAAATGCGAGTGACCAATTTCAAACAAATTTTTAAAACTCAAGTTCAAACCTAAACTTGTAAAAATGGAAATCAAAAGGATTCATATTCTGGAGTACTAAATTATATCAAGAAGTGAAACTTCCAACATGTCTAAATTACTAGAGAGCAAAAAAACCCCAAACCATTTCCCCCCAGTTCTTCAAAGCATTTTCTTCATAAAATCTATCCCCTAAAGTTAAAATGTCTACTTTACCACGTTCTTTAAACACACTCTTTTAAGGATGTGTATATAGTAATCTTGTGCAATCAAGCTATTTCTCTTTGGCAATTTTGCATCTTTATCAAAATAACCAGCTCATTTCTGCTTTTGGTGATCCGAAGCAAACATTTTATGCTTCACAGCAGTATTCCACCTAAGGAATTTTTCAGATGATAATGCATTGATTAAACAAGTATCAGTCAAGGGAAGTAATTATATTCAGTCAGTCATTCAGAAACACTTTGGTTGGTTGTTTTGTTCATTTCCCTATAAAGTCAAGTTCTCAAAAACCTTCAGATTCTCTGAAGTTGGACTTTAAGCCAATCCTTTTAAAAAATAGAACAATCCACTTTTCCTCTGTCCTGTCTACCTGGAATTCTTTCCACTCTTCTGCTCATTAGAGATTCTTCAGTGTATTTACCAGCAAGCCTCATTAACTATTTTGTAAAAATAAGTTGACTTTCAAGAAAGTGGCTTAATACAGAAAGCTAAGACTCCTCCTTGTAGGGAGCCGGGAAGGACCCCCCACCCCTCAGAGAAGCATTGACAATCTCCTAGACCCAGCTCTGTGTCACCTCCCTGCTGGCCGAAGACCAACCAGGAGGGACACAGGTCCAGTAAACAGATGGTGGAACTCACAGCTCCAATGGCCTTGTCCACTAATTTCTTCTGAAAGAGGTAAAAAGTGAAGAACAGTGAGTACTTATAAACTGAGGACCATATAGCCGTGAAGGGAATTGAGTAGAAACTAATATTCATCCTCATGTCTAATCCATTGATCGGAATGGGACTGGGTGTCATCCTTGAGCTGAATAGGCTTTTATGTCCGGTATTGTGGTGGCACAGGATTTTTGCAGATCCACATTTCTCACATTTTTTCCCCTGCCTTTCCGAGATCTGGCAGAATTGGAATGTTCCAGGACCCATCTATCAAGCAACGTCAACTCATAAGATCCAGGGGCTGCTTTCTCTGTTTCTGCAGCTGGAACGCTCTGAGTCTCCGGAGAGGGGCAGCATACAAATCTAATAAATAATAATAATAATAATAATCTCCTATTCCCTGAGTTCCAGATCAGTCAATCCTAATAACCTTTAGAAACCCAAAGACCTAGTTCTCCCCTCAGGAACTAGGCTAAGCAGGCTGATTTAATAGTGTATATCTAGAGCCTTTGTCCCCAGCACGATATTTATATTGTGGGGTTTTTTATGTTACTGTTTTTAATGCTCTTGTAAAGTACCTACAGTTGTATGTCAGGTAAGCAGCATTAGAAATCAAATAAATACATAAATATATATAGTATGTTCATATACGTGTCCATCTCACCATTTTTTTTAAAAAAATGAAGTGTTTTTGAAAATATGAAATATAAAAGGGTAAAGAAATGTTAGGAAGTTTTATGTAATTAAGATTTCACCCAGCCAATGCTATTAACACTTGGTCTGGGCTGTAATCGTACAGAACCAGCCTACCATGAGTTTCATACCACATCTTTGGGAAGCAAGAGTTCTGAATGTACCTGGAGACTGCTGATTTATTTGCAAGTTATATTATGAGGTTTAGGCTGTGAGTGATTTAGGCATTGACTTATCCCTTGTATATATATTTTTTTCCTTCATAAAAATCTCTACCCTTACTAATTGTGTATTGTTTTGCAGTGTGCCAAGTGATTGGTATGTATGACTACATTGCACAAAACGATGATGAACTAGCATTCAACAAAGGCCAGATCATTAATGTCCTTAATAAAGAAGACCCTGATTGGTGGAAAGGAGAAGTGAATGGGCACGTGGGTCTCTTCCCATCCAACTATGTGAAATTGACAACTGATATGGATCCAAGCCAGCAATGTGAGTGATTCTTTTTCTCAATAGTTGCTTAAGATAGTATTTAAAAAGAAACATGCAGCATTGCTGTAACTCCGCTGTGTTTTGCAGAATGTGGAGCTTGGCTGTGCTATATATTTGCTAACTCTCTTTGAAGACCTTCTATATTGCAAGCCTAAATTTGTGTTGGTTTTGAGTTCCATTTCCCTTGTAGCATGATACCTTTATCATTTTGCACCATGCTGTTTACATGCCTGGCTCATTTTCCTAGCTTGAATTTTGCTCATTGTTTTGTTTTGCTTATGTGTTGTTTTCCTCCTTTTTCTAGGAATCATATGTTGTCCATCCCCCACTCAGGCTTGAAAGTCCTCAAAGAGACCCACTATCCCATATCACTGTCCAGAGGGATGATGGGAGATGCAGCCTTGATCATGTGACTTCCAGCATGATCATCTACTGCCTTCTGAGTAGAAGAACACACTGCAGAGCAGTTTACCTCATTTTACATTAGTTGCATGTGATCGCAATGTTTTTAACTTAATATCTAAGTTATAGAAGCAAAATTACAAAAAGAGTCAAAAACACAGGATAGTGGGTCCTTTTGTGGCTTTCATAGTTACCCACCTATTTCTCACCTTGGCATAGGTGCTTTCAAGGGTATAAATATTTTAAAATGCCTATTTAGCCTTTAAACAAGCATTTTTGTCATTGCAATTTTGTTATTGCAAAAAGACCCACTATCAAGGAATGCTGCATGTATTATTAAAATTGTTCCAAATGTCCATAAATCTGAGACTTGTATTTTTGTTTTGTTTTGTTTTGTTTTTCACTTGTCCAGTGTACCTGGTGTCTGTCTTTTTCCTTTTTATGTACTACTAAAAGAACAGGATTTAGTCTGGTTTAAAGAAAACTAAAATGTGCTCAATTAAAAGTTCAGCTTAAGGTATTTGTACCTTGTATTGTTATATGTTGGGTGTTCTTTTAGTGTCTCTGTGAGTGTGTGTGTGTGTGTATAAATACATCATGGACAAGAAGTTAATTTCCTTCCATGTGCAAGAAAGGATATAAGTGTATAATACAGTTATTCCCATTACCTTATATTTTGCACGTTTATTTGTAACTACACATAATAAGCACCTTTTTGTTCTGTGTCTCAGATTTCTTTGGGGTTTTTTGCCTTTTTATATAAAAATAAAAGAATATAGCGTTTATCTATTTCTTGAGAATTAACATGCCTTTTCAAGTTGAAGTTTTATCATCACTGTAATTTAATGACCATGGAACAGCCCTTTAAGCAAGTATCTTATTTTGACAAAAGAATGTATAGAAATACCTTTCTGCAATTAATTTCCAATGTTTACATTTTTTTAAACTAGACTGTGGAATTTATACAAATAACATTAAGTGGAGCTTACAGTTAAATTTTATGTAGATGTGTTGTAGCCTAAGCTATGTTTGTCTTTTAAATATTAGTTATAAGCTCTCAATTAAATATCTGGTGCAGCTAGCACATAGGAAGGAAAGCCCTATGCCTGAAGCACAATATAGCAACTTTACTAATAACCTTAACTTTTTCCGTTTGTTTATGTATTTTATCTACATTTTCCGCTGTTAATGTTGTAATTCCTTATGTCCATTCACATGGTGCAAAGAACAAGAGAAGCTCCTTATACACTTGCACTTCAGTATTTTCATTGGTATGAATGTAAAATATATAAATATATAAAACCTGCAGCTTTAACAATTGTAATACAGTCTTTACAATTAGCTACATGTATAGATAATTAAATTCTTCCTATAAAAGCTAGACTAAATGTCTCTGTGTTCTTGTTCCTGTGTATCTATTGAATTTAGCTTAGTGACACTAATCTCAAAGGAATACCCCATATTTTGGTCGCAGTACCAAAGACCACCAGCAGTAGTTTGTTCTAATTCCCAAGTACAGCATTCAAAATGTCAGCATTGCTGGAATGCCAAAATGGCCATTACTAACTTTCCATCTCAGGCTCCTCTATATATTTCAATTTTTATCTGATTAAAACTTAAGACAATTTTTTTCTTGAGATAGCATTCTCCAAGACTATGTTTCTCAAAAGCTGCTACATACATTAAAAAGATTTATTTACCTCTGTGTGGAACAGCTACTTCTTCATTTCCTAGCAACTATGTAGCCAGCTTTTGTGTTTGTTGCAATATAAATTAAGCTTGTTTAATGAATCCACTGATTAAAGTCAGTTCCAGAATGTCCTAAATGAGAGGTTTTTTTTAAAAACACTCTAACTACGATATTAAGTGAGTTTAAAGACAAGCCCAATTATTCCTATAATGTTCTCTAAGGGAAGAATATCAATGTGGGAACTGCCAGTGGAAAAGCAATGAACCCTGAATTCATCCTATTTTTATTCTATCTATTTAAATATATTATTGTCATGATTGCAAATTGCATTATTACTGTTGCCACCAATGAGGAACTAAGAGGTTGGAATAAACTTGCATTTCAAAAATTGAATTTTCACTATTTCCATGTGGATGATTAATTTCTTGAAGCATACCAATTTAATCCACCGTTGTGGACTGAAGAATATCACTACTGAGTTAGGGCCATTTCCCAAGTGGCCCCCTGTATCTCTGCATTTTGTACCCTGGTGAAGCATTCAGTTATTTTCACAGTCAACATGCTAAGATTCTTTTGTTCCTTTGTTTCTTGCAGACTTGGTTGGTTGAGAATTATTATTATTATTATTATTATTACTATTATTATTATTATCATTATTATTATCATCATCATCATCATTATCTATTTTATTCATTAAACATGAAATTCAGTCAACTGAACATTTTAAAAAGTCATAAATGCCACATACTGGTGCTAATTGGTTGATACAGGTTACAACCAGAGTCCTAGGTATCAACCAAGTATCTTCTTAAAATATATGATGTTCTGACTAGTGCAGTTTTTTGCAGTTCCAGTGCATATCAGTGATACATGTTTCATCCATTGCCGTGTAGTTTCAGTGGCCAGATCACGATATTTCATAATTTTTTCCAGTTCTTTTTGTTTGGCTTTGTCATCTCCTGGTAAAGTGATATCAATAAACTGTATTCTTCGGCCCTCAACAACCATGGTATCTGGTGTATTGTGTTCAAAATGACAACCTGTCTGTATTTGAAAGTCCCACAAGATCATAACCATCTCATTTTCAGTAACTTTTCCCACTTTATGCTCCCATGACTTTTCGGATCAGGTATGTCATATTTTTTACATAATAACCAGTGGATTTATTTAGCAACTCGATCATGTCCAACTTTGTAATCAGTTTGCCTGATTTTGCTGCACAACATATTAAGTGTGAAACAGATTCAACTTTGTCATTGCAAAGTCAGAAATATCTTCACTTTAATGGCATTAGTTTGTAGTGCTTGTTCTTGAGCAGCAAATATTAAACCTGTTTCTTTCTTGATGGTTCCCATTTTAAGCCATGCCTGAGTAAGGTTGTCATCACATTTTCCTTAAATGTTTTTCAAGTGTTGTCCATGGTTTTGGCTTTTCGTCTATTTAATCTGTCATTTAGCTGTTTTTCCTTATAGTCTGCTTTTGTTTTTTGTTTTTTTATAATGTTCTCCTTTTTCACAGCCTGCAGCAATTTTTCTGTACTTTGATTCACATAATCATTCAAACTTCATTTTTCTTCTTTTACAGTTTGATGTACAGTAGTACCTCATGATACAAACCCCTCGTCATACGAACCTGGGGTTCGGAATTTTTTTGCCTCTTCTTACAAACTTTTTTCGCCTTACGAACCCGCCCGAACGCCAAACCCGGAAGTTCAGCAAACGTTCGGGTTCGGGAGGCCGCTGAGAAGCCCCGCCACCCGGCTGTCGCCTTTTGAAACAGCCGGGGGGCTTCTAGGCGTCCTCCTGAACCCAAACTTTGCCGAACCCAAACTTTGCCAAACTTCCTGGTTCGGCGTTCGGGAGAACGGTGAGAAGCCCCCCGGCTGTTTCAAAAGACGACAGCCGGGCAGCGGGGATTCTCGGCGGCCTCCCGAACGCCAAACCCGGAGGTTCGGCAAAAGTTCAGGTTTGGTGTTCAGGTTCGGGAGGACGCCAAGAAGCCCCCCGGCCAGTGTTCCCCTAAGCTGCGCGCGTGCGTGAGCGCGTGCCCCAAAATACACCCCCGCGCACCCTTTTCCAAGGGCGCGTGCTCCCCATCCCCCTGCCAGCCCATAGGGCGGGGGCGGGGAGGTGCCGGCAGTAGGAGGAAAGGGAGCCACGGCTGCCCCTGCCTCCCCACGGTGCCTCCGGCCCCCTCGCGCCCCTGGCCTCTCGGCCCCTCCCCCCGCCCGATCCGCCCCCTCTCCTCCACCGCCTCCTGCCTTGGGGCGCGACTTCTTCCATGGCGGTGGCGGGCGGCTGTGGCTTCTCGGGACGAAAGCACTCCCAGCCAGGAGGCTGCGAGACAGGGCTTTCTCCGTGCGCTTCGGGAATGCCCGCCCCGCCCCTCTCGCAACCCCTTCGCTGGGAGTGCTTTCGTCCCGGACCTTTCAGCAAGGGGGCTGTAGTAGAGGCAGGGCAGGTGTTCCCGAAGCGCTTGGAGAAAGCGCTCTCGCAGCCCCCTCGCTGACAGAGAAAGAGGGAGAGAGAAAGTAAGTGAGAGAGAGAGAGAGAAAGGGGGGAGAGAGATAGCAAGAGAGAGAAGAGAAAGAAACCAAGAGAGATGGAAAGAAAGAGAGAAAGAAAGCAATAGAAAGAGAAAGAAAATGGGAGAGAAAGAGAGAGAGAGCAAGAGGGGGAGATAGAAAGAGAGGGAGAGAGAAAGTGAGAAAAAGAGAGTAAGAGGGGGAGAGAGAAAGAGAGAGAAATGACTCTTGATTTAAAGCATATGGTAAAAAGCACCCAAATAATAACAGCGGGGAAAAACCCCAGCCGTTTGTGTGTGTGTGTGTGTGTGTGTGTGTGAGTGAACTCTTGAACCATTTGCAATAGCTCACCTGTTATTGGAAATGGTTCAAGAGTTCACACACACACGCACACACACGCACAATGGGGGAGGAGATGGATGGAAAAAGGGAAGATAGTAATAGATTTTGGTTTTGTTTTATTATTAATTTCTTTTAATAAAAAAAGAAGGGAATTTTTATTTATTTATTTATTTGTTTATTTATTTATTTATTTATTTATTTATTTAAGGGACTGTCGCTCAGACACTATACTTTTCCGCCCACACCGAAAAAAAATTAGAGGGAACATTGCCCTCTGTACAAACTGTTTCAAAAGGCGACAGCCGGGCGGCGGGGCTTCTCAGCGGCCCCCCGAACCTGAACCCAAACTTTTGTCGAACTTCCGGGTTCGGCATTCGGGACAACGCTGAGAAGCGCCCGGCTGTTTCAAAAGGTGACAGCCGGGTGGCGGCGCCCAGCAAAGTGCCGTTTTTGCGGGGGGGGTGGGTTCTTGCACGCATTAATTGCTTTTACATTGTTTCCTATGGGAAACATTGTCTCGTCACCTTACAAACCTCCTCCCGGAACCAATTATGTTCGTAAGACAAGGTATTACTGTATTAGCCCTCTGCCTCCTATTTTTCTTGGCAGGTACAACCTGTTGATGTCACTGTGGATGTAAAGCGTGATACATACTCAAAAGTTTGTGCATTTTCTGGTCCAGGTTTTCCAGTTCAGCCAGAGTTGAGTTGATGATTCCAGCTGAGTAGCGTGCCACTGGAATTGCCCATGTATTAATGGCTTTAATTATGTTTCCAGCATTCAGCTTTGATTTTAATATTTTGTGGACCGCCCCCCCGACTTATTCCTTTTGTGTTGACTCTTTGACTTTTCCATTCAAGATGTTATCTGCTTCCAATATGCCTAGGTATTTGTAACCATCATTCTTTTCTAATGCTTTCATTATGCTTCCATTTCCCAGTTCCATTCTATTTTTTTCACTTTTCCTTACTGCATGGATAAAATAGCACATTTTTCAAGCCCCAATTTTATTTTGATGTCACTGCTGAACAGTTAAACTGTGCTGAGTATTGATTTAAGTTCAGTGGGGCTTTTTGCATATATTTTAAAGTCATCCACGTAGAGTAGATGGTTTATCTTGCCAGGTTGGCTTGAGGTATCCCAATTTTGTGTTTCTTAGGATTATTGTCAGTGGAATTAATGTGATGTTGAATAGCAGTGAGTCACCCTGGAAGATTCCTCATCTGATGTTGACTTCACCAATGTTCTCCCCATTTGCTGTTAGAACTGTTTTCCCTTTTTGCATGTTTGCTTTAAAAAATGTACATATATTTTTGCTTTCAAAGCTTTCCAGACAGTTGTTAATCGAGCTATGGGGTAAATAGTCAGATGCCTTCTTGAAATCAATCCATACCATATTAAAACTCATTTTCCCTCCTCCTCCTCCTCCTCCTCCTCCTCCTCATTATTATTATTATCATCATCATCATCATCATCACACTTGGCAATATGTATATTAAATTGAAGCTACCTAACATGATGAGCAGGTTTAAATTGGTGATTAATGCATAATTCATAGAGGCATTATTATTCTTTAGAAAAAGGCAGTAATACAAATCCTCAAGATACCATTCCTCAACTTATACATACTGGACATCTATTGACCTATCTCCAATATCCCCTTTGGGAAAAGGGTTGTGGGAAAAGTGGTTTGGCTCAAGAGGGCCCCAAAAGAAACATTATCTGGATCTTTGCATGGAGACAGCAGTGCAAAGTGCAGTGATGGCAAGCCGTTTTTGGTTCTTATGCCAAAAGGGTATGTGTATGTGCGGTAGTGTGCATGCATCTGCCCACACCCATTCCCCCACATGCGCACCTCCCATGCAGCTGCTGCACATGCACACATCTTTCAGCTGTGGCGAGGGGGGCGTTTGCCCAGGTTCGCCTGGTGCACCAGTTGTAGCCCTATCTGGATCGGGAGTCACTGCTCACAGTCACTCATGCCCTCATCACCTCGAGGCTCGACTACTGTAATGCTCTCTACATGGGGCTACCTTTGAAAAGTGTTCGGAAACTTCAGATCGTGCAGAATGCAGCTGCGAGAGCAATCATGGGCTTTCCTAAATATGCCCATGTCACACCAACACTCCGCAGTCTGCATTGGTTGCCGATCAGTTTCCGGTCACAATTCAAAGTGTTGGTTATGACCTATAAAGCCCTTCATGGTACCGGAGCAGATTATCTCCAGGACCGCCTTCTGCCGCACAAATCCCAGTGACCAGTTAGGTCCTACAGAGTGGGCCTTCTCCGGGTCCCATCAACTAAAGAATGCTGCTTGGCGGGATCCAGGGGAAGAGCCTTCTCTGTGGCGGCCCTGACCCTCTGGAACCAACTCCCCCCAGAGATTAGAATAGCCCCCACCCTCCTTGCCTTTCGTAAGCTCCTCAAAACCCACCTCTGCCGTCAGGCATGGGGGAACTGAGATATTCTTTCTCCCTAGGCTTCTACAATTTATGTATGGTATGTTTGTATGTATGATTGGTTTTATAACAAGGGTTTTTAGCTGTTTTAGTATTGGATTGTCACATGCTGTTTTTACCACTGTTGTTAGCCGCCCCGAGTTCACGGAGAGGAGTGGCATACAAATCCAATAAATCAAATCAATCAATCCCCCATCCCCCTGCACATGCGCACAGGCCTTATTGAGATGGTGAAAAAAACGGGCAAACCGGAAGTTCAGAAAAATGGACTTCCGGTTTGCCTGTTGTGCTGTTTTTTGCCCTCCAGAGTGTTCTGTCCTGTTCTGTCCTATGTCAGCTCCAGCTTGCATGCACACACTGGCCTGACTTCCAATGTGCCCATTTTGCTCTTTTTTGCACTCCGGGGCTTCAGGGAAGCCCCGGAGCTTCCCTGAAGCCTCTAGAAGGCGAAATGGCCTTCTCCAAGGTCAAAAATTAGCTGTCTGTCGCGCACATGCATGCTGGATCTGACATAGGGCAACGCCTTGCGTGCCCTCTGATATGGCTCTGCAGGCCACTTTAGGTTCACCATCACTGCCCTATAGTATGAATGGGATAGCAGCATTTCACTTCTTAAATTCCTTTGAACATTATAGCAGACCCTGCTCTTTGGAGCACCCTCCCTTTTGGGATCCAGTAAGCTCCTCGTTTTCCAAAGAGCTTTGAAAATCCAGCTTTTCTCACAAGCACTGAAGTAGTAGAAGGCTGCAACTCATTAATGTTACTTCTGAATTTGGGACGTGTATTATTTTTGGGAGGCATTGGGAGTTTTTGTGCTAGATTTCATGCTTTTACTGTATTGTTTACAAGCTGCCTAGGGTTATGGTCAGTAAAGGGCAGCCATTCATGGCCCTACTGGAACACTCGGGATTGGGGGGGTCATGCGCGCATGGCCACCTTTCATTTTCTGCGCATGCGCAGAGTTATAGGCCGAAGCCATCCCACTCAGGAGTTGCCAGCACAGGAGTGGGCTGCTAGCCAGAACAGTAAATTGGGCTCGCCGCCGTGGCTTGTGAGTGCTAGCGGGGCCAGTGCAATTTTACTTCTTCAGCTGTGGAGGTAGCAAGATCGCGCACAGAGCTGCAGGCATGCCCGTGCTTCGCCATGCATGGAAGCAAAAAAAAATTGCCGAAACACAGGCGCTCCTGCGGCTCCGTGAGCAATTTTGCTACCTCCACAGTTGCAGAAGCAAAATTGTGCTGCTTCCCCTAGCACTTATGAGCCGTGGCGGCGAGCCCAATTTAGCGTTCTGGCTAGCGGCTCATCAGGGAGACCATGCTCCCCAGTGTCTGCCAAGCAGGCAATGCGGGTGACCATCTACCTGGCAAGCTGCTTTCCTTCCTGCAGGATTTCTTCCTGCTGGCAGTTCCCAGCTGGGATGGACCGCCACGGCCGCGTAGAACCTAGCCCTGTGGTTGCTGGTTAGCTGCAGCGGAAGAGGCGCTCCGGTTAATCCCACCCAGGAACCACCAGCAGGAAGAAATCCTCCAGGAAGGAGAGCAATTCATCGGGCAGACGTTGCTCCTGCTTTGCCTGCTTGCCAGGAAGGAGAGCAGCTCATCAGATAGATTCTGGCAAGCAGGCGAAGCAGGAACGACGTCTTCCCGATGAGCTTCTCCTTCCTGGATTGGCAGGTGAGATTCGGCTGCTGCACATGCGCAGAAGCCGAATTTCACATGCACGCACGTGCATGCTCTTGTACCGCCGGTGGTGATGAAGCTGCGTGCCCTCCCCCTTGCTGCCCAATCCTGGTTATGGTGCGTAAGAGGGATGGTAACACAAATCATTTAAATTATTATTTTTTATTTTATTTTATTTACTAGATTGGTATGCCGCCCCTCTCCGAAGACTCGGGGCGGCTCACAACAACGATAAAAACAATATTATAATGGCACAAATCTAATATTAAAAAACTAAAAACCCTATCATAATTAAAAACCAAACAGCACATACATACCAAACATAAATTATAATAAGCCTGGGGGAAAGATGCCTCAAATCCCCCATGCCTGGCAGTATAGGTAGGTCTTAAGTAGTTTATGGAAGACAAGGAGGGTGGGAGCAGTTCTAATCTCCGGGGGGAGTTGATTTCAGAGGGCCGGGGCCGCCACAGAGAAGGCTCTTCCCCTGGGGCCCGCCAGACGACATTGTTTAGTCGATGGGACCCAGAGAAGGCCAACTCTGTGGGACCTTATCAGCCGCTGGGATTCGTGCGGTAGCAGGCGGTTCTGGAGGTACTCTGGTCCAATGCCATGTAGGGCTTTAAAGGTCATGACCAACACTTTGAATTGTGACCAGAAACTGATCGGCAGCCAATGCAGGCCACGGAGTGTTGTAGATACGTGGGCGAATCTGGGAAGCCCCACGATTGCTCACACGGCCGCGTTCTGCACGATCTGGAGTTTCTGAACACTTTTCAAAGGTAGCCCCATGTAGAGAGCGTTGCAGTAATCGAACCTCGAGGTGATAAGGGCATGAGTGACTGTGAGCAATGACTCCCTGTCCAAATAGGGCCGCAACTGGTGCACCAGGCGAACCTAGGCAAACGCCCTCCTTGCCACAGCCGAAAGATGATGTTCCAATGTCAGCTGTGGATCGAGGAGGACGCCCAAATTGCGCACCCTCTCTGAGGGGGTCAATAGTTCCCTCCCCAGGATAATGGACGGACAGATGGAATTGTCCTTGGGAGGCAAGACACTCCGTCTTGTCTGGGTTGAGTTTGAGTTTGTTGACATCCATCCAGTCCTCAACAGCCTCCAGGCACCGGCACATCACTTCCACTGCTTCGTTGACTGGACATGGGGTGTAGATGTACAACTGGGTATCATCCATTTAAATAAATAAATGATATCAGAATGGGGTGTGCGTGATTGTAAGAGTATTTGGAAATAACTGGGAGACAGATAAAGAAATGCAGCCAAGGGAATGGTCAAATAAAAAGCAACTTAGCTCCTGCAAAGAATGTAGATGGGGTAAGAGGCTCAGAACAGACCCTCTCAAGTTTCCTGGGAGGGGAGGAATGGGGAGATAGAAATGTACTTTCACTCTTGCAAGACTGATGTTAGCTTTGCAAGGTGGCCCAGAGAGGAAACCCGGCTAGATGAACTAATTCAACTTTATAGTAGAGTTATACTAACATAATCTTGCAAGTCTGAAAGAACATTAAGCTGCATGAATATTTTCAAAACCTTATGACTTCTGAGCAAAAGCAGAATAGGGTAGGAGATGGCCAGGCTGCTATTTTACAAATGAAATTTCAAGCAAATGAAAACAAATCTAAGAACCAAAATATGATTGGTCATGTATTTTTGCATTGGAAGACAATAGATTGTATGGGGCGGGGTGTGTATGTGCTACTTCTAAGTAAAATTACATTATTTTATATATCCTTCATAGTTTTATAGTCAGAAGAAACTGAAACGTCAGTCAAAACTTTTTTAATGTCTTCCAGAAATAATAGTGTTTAATTTAAGGGAACAAGAAATCTTATATGTGGTGACGTAACCTCTGATTTATATCATAGAAAAATACAATATGTTTTTCAATATAATTATGAACCAATTTAAAACACTTTGAAATACAGAAATAGATCATATGGGTCCTGAGAATTTCTCTCCCAACATATGTCATTTCACTTATAATAAATATGATACAGTTAAGACTAAAAGAGGGTAAAATTTATAAACTTATAAAAGAAATAAATAAAAATTAAAATGAATAACTGTAACAGGATTGAAGAGATATTTCTGTTTGGATTTCAATGTTACATTTTGATCAATAAATGAATGAAATATGTTGTCTTTACAAGCTATTTCCTCACCTTCAATATCCTTACATTGGAAAGGAAGAATTTTCAGTATTTTATTAAAATGTGTTGGGCCTGATGAGAATGTATTTGTTCTTTACCTACCATCCCTTTGTTGGGTTCTTGACTAGCAAGACAGAGGAACTCATCAGCCAGTTGCCTTCTAACAAAGCACACTGAAAACAGCACACTTGTAAATACAGTGTTCCCTCGATTTTTGCGGGGGATGCGTTCCAAGATCGCCCGCAAAAGTCGAGTTTCCGCAAAGTAGAGATGCGGAAGTAAATACACCATTTTTTGACTATGGACAGTATCACAAGCCTTCCCGTAACATTTTAAACCCCTAAATTACCATTTCCCATTCCTTTAACAACCATTTACTCACCATTATTACTGGTACTCACCATTGAACAAGACACTTAGTGATCCTGATATTTATAAACATAATTATTTATTAACAATAATTTTTTTGTTATTTATTCGCAAAAAATATTAGTTTGGTGATGATGTATGACATCATCGGGCTGGAAAAAACGTGGTATAGAAAAAAACCTGCAAAGTATTTTTTTAATTAATATTTTTTGAAAAACCGTGGTATAGGCTATTCGCGAAGTTCGAACCCACGAAAATCGAGGGAACACTATTACTGCATTGCAATTCTCATCTAAAATTGATCTATTCACTAGGGTGATAAAATTAACATTAAACCCCCCAATATTATTTTATATTAAGAATGAATAGCTGCTTACAATATTCATACAAATCAAAAGAGGAGGATGTGAATTATTAATCCACAAAGTCATAAAATGAAAGCAATAATGGATTTGTGACATTTCTATACCAGAATTTGAAAATATCCACTGAATCGTGCGTGTTACTGTATGAAGATAGCACTACGAATAGGGACGAGATGGTGCTGAATGTTAGAAATGGAACACTGTCAAGAAATGATTAGAAGGCATATAGCACTTTGTGAAGCTATAATTTAATCTGATTAGCTTTAAGGAGCTATTAAAATTACCCTTATAAATTGTGAAATCAAATCTAAATTACGGTCATAGACCAACATAGAATTTTATTTTTTCTATAACCTAAGATTTAATATATGGATTTCATACTATCTTGATAAAACATTCAGGCAACAATTTTTTTTTCAAATAGCAGATAAATTCTTAATTTATGCATATATCGTCAACTCTCAACATATGTCCATATAGTACAAGTGGAAATTATGTTTAATAAAGAGGGATGAGAATCAAGAAAACTTACAAAGAAGCCCAAAAAAAGGTGTTTTATTGACTAGAAACAATATTATATGGTAGTAATAATATTTGGAATTGTGATGATTTTCCTTTAAATAAATATCTGTCTTGGGAAGAACTCTTTTTCTGGTAACTTGCAACCCAAAGGAGGCCAGAAGAGGATGATGTTTGGAGTTGAAGTTCTACAAACTCTAATAGAATATAATTAAGTAACAGGCTAGAAGTCAGCAGACTGAGTTCCAGTGCCACTCTAGGAATGAAAGCTAGTTGGGCCAGTCACTCTTTCTCACTCTAACTTATCTCACAGGATTGCTTATGGAGGAAATAGAAGAACAGAGAATTATATATATTTGTTGCCTTGAGATATTTATAAAAATAATATAGACATGATAAACATATGCATATAGAGGTGTCTGGCATTAACATTTTCTTCTTTTCAGTTTTGTCTGACTTGGTTCCTGTTTAAAACTTAACATTAGTGTCCTATTAATATTCTTTTTAGATTATATATAAAAATAATGGAGAAAAAATAGCAAGAAAGAAAATTGTATAAGATAATTTATAACTTAAATTTGATACCTAATTTTGTAATAGCTGATAGACGACAGAAAATGAAATCATCATATACAAAGATCTATGTCCTGGTAGAGTTGATTTTTTTTTAGAAGAATGGATTCATACAGTGAAAAGTGTATCTTTATACCATAAAGATAACCAAAAGGTTACCAGGATTCTTCAGGGAAGCAGCAATACACGGTTAGTCGTGGACTAATGAACCCCATCTGTCATCTTTATCTGGTTAACATTCTCTGCTGTTAATTGTTATAATGTTCATACCTAAGGAATTTTTAAAATCCTGCTACATGAACTACTTTTAACTCTATGCTCTGTTTTTTATTTTAGTATAAAATAGATATGTACATTATCTAGTTTTACAAGCACTGCTGTGCGTAATGCATTATACTCCTCTAAGCAACAAAATGAACACAATCTGAATGTTATGGTGTTATGGTTATGTTATGGTGAGCACAAAGTGGCTAGGATTGAGGTTAAACTCAAATTACAAACTGGAATCGCATTTATCCTGCAGTGAGAAGAAACTAAGGCAGTGTGTGAAAAATGGAACAAAAATGGATGATAGTCATCAAGCTGGTAGTTCCCCCAAAAAATCAAATCCAAAGCTGTTTCATTATACTGTAGCTACAATCACTACATTCAATGATGGCAGCCTCGTAATAAAAGTATGTCAGCTAGATTTAAAAAGTACACACCTGGATAGATTATCAGCTGTATATCAGATATCAGCTTTCTAATGTCTACAGCAAAAAGAAAAGTTGCCTGGAGGAAGATTTCCAGACACTTTCAATTTGCTATCCTAAGAAATGAATAGCAATAAATGTTTACATGTTGCCTTGTTTTCTTTTAATATCCAAGGCTAGTTACTGTTAAGATTAATAACTCTTCTGGTACCATGGGAAAGATGTATTGGTTCATTGCCTTATGTCATATTTGTTCAGCTTTTTATTTATCAACAGTGCTTTTCAGCATTTTAATATCATGGAAGCCAATGTTGCTTCTTTAAAATATTGTGTTTCTGATTAAAACCTTTAAAAAAGCAGTTCAAAAAGCAACACCAAAAATTGGAAGCTATAAAAAAGTAGCATATTTTTTCAGCCATATTTTTTTTCAGGTATGTTATTGAACATGGAATATGCTCATTATTAAACAATAACAAAATGTCATGGTTTTCAACACAAATCTCCCTTCACAACAATGGGATCTGATAATGTTGTTCGCCATAACTAGAGAATATTAGTTGAGTTCACTAATAAAGTGACAACTAAATTGAGCAAACCCTCAGAAACGCATTAATGCATTAAAGTTCCAAATGGAAGTCTCAGAAAAGCAAAATTACAAAATGTGTGAGAGTTCTTCATCATTTCCACTGTTCAACTTAGTTATATACTGTTAAAGAATCCAGCAATCTGAATACTACTTTAAAAAGAAAGTAAGAAAAATATTGGATTCTAATATCATTGAGTAAAAGTCTGAATTACTTAATTAATATGCAGCCCATCTCACTTTCAAGCAATCCTGGGTGGTTTACAGCATTGTAAAAACAAGTACAGTGGTACCTCTACTTAAGAACTTAATTCATTCCGTGACCAGGTTCTTAAGTAGAAACGTTAAGTAGAAGCAATTTTTCCCATAGGAATCAATGTAAAAGCAAATAATGCATGCAAACTCATTAGGAAAGAAATAAAAGCTTGGAATTTGGGTGGGAGGAGGAGGAGGAGAAAGAAGAGGAGGAAGACAGTTGCTGCTGAAGGAAGAAGGTGAGGTGAAGGGAATAAAAAAACTCCAAAACTTTAAAGCTTAAAAAAAAAAGCCCGAGATGGCCGGGATTAAAGGGGGAATGGCAGGAAACTGGCCTTCGTGCCGCTGTCAAATTTCCTGGGAAATTTTTCCGGGCTCGGGTTCTTAAGTAGAAAATGGTTCTTAAGTAGAGGCAAAAAAATCTTGAACACCTGGTTCTTATCTAGTAAGGTTCTTAAGTAGAGGCATTCTTAAGTAGAGGTTCCACTGTATATAATATTTAAATATTAAAATAAGCAGAAAGCAAATACGTTAAAAACCAAAGCAGACTAGAGGTAGGTTCTGTTTCCTAGTCCACTAGCTACCGCCAACCTAGAATGATGCCCCCCACAATTTAGGGTCAAGGATTTTTCCTCGACCTTATCAATCAAAATTCTTGTGGAATACATGGAGTGAACCAATCTGATTGGGGTGGGTAGGTTTTGAGATAATTCCATGGATGGTCTGGACCCATGCCAGAAATTTTATAGGTCGTAACCAACATGTTGAATTGGTGTAAATATTAAAATTAAAGTTTAAATTGTTTTTAAAACATCCTTTTTTTAGGAATCAGTATAAGTTTGTATTTCTCCTCCATTCAGGTGGTAATTGGCTAGTTGTCATTAGTACATTATTTGAATAGTAGATAATGTTGCTTGTACTCTTACACACATTAGACCAGTGTTTCCCAACCTTGGCAATTTGAAGATATCTGGACTTCAACTCCCAGAATTCCCCAGCCAGCATTCGTGGAACAGTGGAAATGATGAAGAACTCTTACACATTTTGTAATTTTGTTTTTCAGAGACTTCCATTTGGAACTTTAATGCATCATGTATTGTTTTAGTTAGATTTTGCGTTTTTGAGGGTTTGCTCAATTTGGTTGTCACTTTATTAGTGAACTCAACTAATATAGCCCAAATAACTAGTTATAGTTAAAATGATGGAGACTCTACTCAAAAAGAGGATATCTCCGAGACCGCCTTCTGCCGCACGAATCCCAGCGACCGATTAGGTCCCACAGAGTGGGCCTTCTCCGGGTCCCGTCAACTAAACAATGTCGGTAGGTGGGCCCCAGGGGAAGAGCCTTCTCTGTGACGGCCCCGACTCTCTGGAACCAACTCCCCCCAGAGATTAGAACTGCCCCTACTCTCCCTGCCTTCCGTAAACTCCTTAAAACCCACCTTTGCCGTTAGGCATGGGGGAACTGAAACACCTCCCCCGGGCATGTACAATTTATGCATGGTATGTTTGTGTGTGTGTTTGTTAGTAAAATGGGGTTCTTTTTAAATCTTTTTTAAATTTTTTAAATTATATTTGGATTTGTCATGAATTGTTGTATCTTGCTGTGAGCCGCCCTGAGTCTGCGGAGAGGGGCGGCATACAAATCTAAATAATAAATAAATAAATAAGCACCTAAAAAACAATAACTTATTGGCCCCAAATCAGCATGGCTTTACTGAAGGCAAATCATGTCAGACTAATCTCATTGATTTCTTTGACACAAAGGTGTTGGATGAAGGTGGTGCGGTGGATATTGCCTATCTGGACTTCAGCAAATCCTTTGATATGATTCCACATAAAGAGCTGATAGATAAATTAGTGAAGATTGGACTTAATCCCTGGATAGTTCAGTGGATCTGCAGCTGGCTGAAGCGTAGACATCACAGAGTTATTGTTAATGGAGAGTATTCTGAGCAGAGACAGGTTACAAGCGGTGTGCCTACAAGGGTCTGTTCTGGGTCCTATTCTTTTTAATATGTTTGTGAGTGACATAGGGGAAGGTTTGGTAGGGAAGGTTTGCCTATTTACCGATGACTCTAAAGTGTACAATAAGGTTGATATTCCTGGAGGCATCTGTAATATGGTAAATGATTTAGCTTTACTAAATAAATGGTCAAAGCAATGGAAACTGCAGTTTAATGTTTCCAAATGTAAAATAATGCACTTGCGGAAAAGGAATCCTGAATCGGAGTATTGTATTGGCATTTCTGTGTTAGCAAAAACTTCAGAAGAGAAGGATTTAGGGGTAGTGATTTCTGACAGTCTCAAAATGGGTGAGCAATGTGGTCGGGCAGTAGAAAAAGCAAGTAGGATGCTTGGCTGCATAGCTAGAGGTATAACAAGCAGGAAGAGGGAGATTGTGGTCCCCTTATATAGAGCGCTGGTGAGACCACATTTGGAGTACTGTGTTCAGTTCTGGAGACCTCACCTACAAAAAGATATTGCCAAAATTGAACGGGTCCAAAGACGGGCTACAAGAATGGTGGAAGGTCTTAAGCATAAAACATATCAGCAAAGACTTAATGAACTCAATCTGTAGGACAGAAGGAAAGGGGGCGACATGATCGAAACATTTAAATATGTCAAAGGTTAAATAAGGGTTAATAGGAAAGTGAACACAAGAACAAGGGGACACAATCTAAAGTTAGTTGGGGGAAAGATCAAAAGCAACATGAAAACATATTATTTTACTGAAAGAGTAGTAGATCCTTGGAACAAACTTCCAGCAGACGTGGTTGGTAAATCCACTAACTGAATTTAAACATGCCTGGGATAAACATATATTCATCCTAAGATAAAATACAGGAAATAGTATAAGGGCAGATTAGATGGACCATGAGGTCTTTTTCTGCGTTAATCTTCTATGTTTCTATGTTTCTAAGTTGCCACGGTTGGGAAACACTGCATTAGACAATACCCATTTTTCTAGTTTTTGCCATTTCTTCCAAAGGTTTTATGATTATTATCTTATTCTTCACATTGGATCTTCAGAAACTGTCTCATACTAAGCCAGACCAGTATTGGACAGCGCACCAGTAGCGAAAGTTCTGCTGTGTGCACAGCCTCTGTTCCCCTGCATGCGTCCGCCTGCATCCCAATGTGGTTTTGCTTCTGCACATGTGCAGAAGCAAAAAAATTGCCAATGTCTCTCACGCGCACGAGTCCCCTCGCATGAGTTTGCTCCCTGCGTATGCGCAGAAGCAAAAACATACTGGGACCTGTGCAGGACAACCAAAGCTGCGCATGCAGCACGCCAGTAGCGGTGGGAATTATTATTATTATTATTATTATTATTATTATTATTATTATTATTATTATTATTATTATTTATTAGATTTGCATGCCGCCCCTCTGCGTAGACTCGGGGCGGCTCACAACAGCAATAAAACAATTCATGACAAATCTAATAATTTAAAAACATTTTTTTAAAAACCCGTTATTAAGCAGACATACACACAGACATACCATACATAAATTGTATAGGCCCGGGGGAGATGTCTCAGTTCCCCCATGCCTGGCGGCAGAGGTGGGTTTTAAGGAGTTTACAAAAGGCAAGGAGGGTGGGGGCAGTTCTAATCTCCGGGGGAAGCTGGTTCCAGAGAGTTGGGGCCGCCACAGAGAAGGCTCTTCCCCTGGGTCCTGCCAAACGACATTGTTTAGTCGACGGGACCCGGAGAAGGCCAACTCTGTGGGCCCTAACCGGCTGCTGGGATTCGTGCGGCAGAAAGCGGTCCCAGAGATATTCTGGTCCGGTGCCATGAAGGGCTTTATAGGTCATAACCAACACTTTGAATTGTGACCGGAAACTGATCGGCAACCAATGCAGACTGCGGAGTGTTGGTGTGACATGGGCATGCCTTGGGAAGCCCATGATTGCTCTCGCAGCTGCATTCTGCACAATCTGAAGTTTCCGAACACTTTTCAAAGGTAGCCCCATGTAGAGAGCATTACAGTAGTCGAATCTCGAGGTGATGAGGGCATGAGTGACTGTGAGCAGTGAGTCCCGGTCCAGATAGGGCCGCAACTGGTGCACCAGGCGAAGCTGGGCAAACGTCCCCCTCGCCACAGCTGAAAGATGGGAATGGGAATCCACCCCTGAGTCGGACTATTGGTCTGTTTAAGCATTAGAAGATTTAAGAGATTCAGAAATAATTTTGCCTAAGAGTTGTAGGCATTGGCCCTAGGAAGCTCGCTCTATATACCCCAGCCAACTGTTGACATTTTGTTGATTTGTATGCCAGGTTGTAATACAGCAGTGATGGCGAACCTTTTTTCCCTTGGGTGCCAAAAGAGCATGTGCTTGTGCTATTGTGCAGGCTTGAGTGCCCACACTCAAAATTCAATGCCCAGGGAGGGCGAAAACAGCTTCCCCCATCCATCTGGAGGCCCTCTGGAAGCTGAAAACAGCCTGTTTCCCAACTTCTGGTGGGCCCTGTAGGCTCATGTTTTGCCCTCCCCAGCTTCAAAGGCTTCCCTGGAGCCCGGGGAGGGTAAAAACACCCTCCCCATCCCACTAGAGGCTCTCTGGAAGCCAAAAATTCCCCCCTCCTCAGAGCCTCTGTGTGAGCCAAAAATCAGCTGGCCAGCAAACATGTGCACATTGGAGCTGAGCTAGGGCAACAGCTCACATGCCAGCAGATATGGTTCCGCGTGCCACCGGTTCGCCATCACTGTGATACAGCATTTACTAATTTGGAAAGAAGCTAGACCTCCTTCACTGTTTTCCCCCTTGGGCTGAGGTTTTGGCTTTCAAGAGGCATATTGGGAGGGACTTCAGATTTATGAACAAGGTCAGGACACAATTAAATTTGTTTCATGTTGTTTATATTGAAAAGTAATTAAAATTAAACCCAATTAATGTGATTTCTATCAAGCCATGAACTTTTGGAGGTCTCTGGAGGCACTCAAGGCTTTTGAGAAACATATAAAGCTCTGAGTTTAACTACCGGAGTATGAAAAATATAGATAATGAAATGCCAACTTGAAAAAATAAACTAAGATATGGATGAGCAAAGCAGGGGATCAACATAAAACTAAACTAAAACAAAGGATGTTAACAATAAGTATATGTTTTCCAAACTGGAAAGTAAACTTCGTATTATCTCATTGCTTCAGAGTATATCTCTTCCTGGGCATATTGTATATTTGTAATGAGAATGACTCTGGACCACTCACTCAGTCTTGAGTTCCTGGAAGCAATGCGAGATATAAATCAATCAAAGTACATAGAGAGTATTGCTGGGCAAAGGAATGTTTACAAACAATGCTTTAGCTGGTCATCAACTATAATAGATACTAAGGCAGTAAGCTGCCTTACTTAAAATGCATGATCTGGTGCTGCTCATTAATTCAAATTCTGTACTATTAAACAAAATCTACAAAACTGTATAGAAACCTGATTTTCCACTTACTGTATGTTTCACAGTATAAGACACACCGGAGTATAAGATGCACCTTAGTTTTGGGGGAGGAAAACAAAGAGAAAAAAAATTCTGCCTCTGCCTCCCAGCAATTTGCTTCCCAGCAAACAGTACAGATGACATAACACTGTTTGCTGTGTATTTCTGTGCCTGTGTGCCTGACCCATAGAAATAGCAAAGAATTGGAGAAATGTACATTATGGACGTATACAGTAGTACCTCTAGATACGAGCTGCTCCACATGCGAGTATTCCAAGTTACGAGCCATGACAGGAGCGAAATTTCTGTTCCAGACCCGAGCTCAAATTCGGGATATGAGCTGAGCTTCCACTAGGTGGCGCAAGAATCCTTGCTTCTGGTTATCTCCGCGGGGAAAAACAAAGTCTAAAGCCATTTGTTCCAGATACGAGCTGATCGACATACAAGCTCCCTTCTGGAACGAATTAAACTCATATCTAGAGGTACTACTGTATTATTGCCAGAAACATTTCTTAAATGTAGTCACACTAACTCCTCCCAATTATTTAAATAGATCTACTCCAAACACGACTAAGTCAGCGTTTAACTCAACTGCCTTATCTCAATACTAAAACAGGACACTGTTACATTTCAGATCATACTTGTACAGATGCTATTAAAATTGATGTGGCTTTCTGGAAGTATGCATTATTCTTTGCTATTTAAAAGAAGATACAAAAGCATTGAGCCTCTTCAGATTAAGCATTTATTTTAAAAAACTTCTTCATTTTTTAAAGTTGTCGAGAACAACAATAAACCATTCATTAAAAAATAAGTCGAATAATTTGAACATTCTACAGACATTTTTAGTTATTGACTTACCTTCTTGCCTCCAGTTTCAGCAATCTGATTAGCACAAAAAAAAAAAATTCTGCCTCTGCCTCTACCCTCCAGCAATTTGCCTCCCTGCAGGTTTTTATGCAGAATTTTGTTAATAATCAAAACAATAAATAGTACCTCTTTCCTTGTGTTTTTCAGGGTGTGCCGATTTACATCTTCTAGACATGTTGACACCTACAGAAAGGAAACGGCAAGGGTACATTCATGAACTCATAGTAACAGAGGAGAATTATGTGAATGATTTACAATTAGTAACAGAGGTGAGCTTAATCATTCGTTATTATTAAAAATAACACTTCCCCAGATTTGTTTATTACTTGCTAGATTCAACATAGAAAGGTATGCCTAGGGGGCATAGATAATCTTTGCATATATAATCATCTTAAAGTGTCTTTTTTCTTGAATTAAAACAGGAGCCCATTGGTAGATTATCCTGATTCTTGCAAGCTTCCTCTTGCCCTGTGTTTTGGCTACTCCAAATTAAGTAGCTAGTGTATTTAATGTCTTCTGATGCAATCACTGAGATTTTAAAGGGCTGGTCTATGATTATATTACTTCCTATGAAATTATCAAGATGATGCAGAAAATGAACTTTTCCGAACTTTGATGTTAAGTTGAGAGCACAAATGAAGAACAGAGTAAATTCTCTAAATTGTTTATTTAAATCTTCAGATCTTCCAGAAGCCACTGATGGACTCTGAACTGTTGACAGAAAAAGAAGTGGCTATGATTTTTGTAAACTGGAAAGAACTTATTATGTGCAATATTAAACTATTGAAGTAAGTTATTTTGTAAACGTATTTTGGTCAGTATTGTAATATGTTGGGGAATCTTTCTATTTCCTTGGAAAGGAAGAATATACACTGCTCAAAAAAACCCCAAAGGGAACACTCAAATGACACATCCTAGATCTGAATGAATGAAATATTCTCATTGAATGTACAAAGTTGAATGTGCTGACAACAAAATGAAATTGATTGTCAATCAGTGTTGCTTTTTAAGTGGACAGTTTGATTTCACAGAAGTGTGATTTACTTGGAGTTATATTCTGTTGTTTAAGTGTTCCCTTTATTTTTTTGAGCAGTACAGTGATCCCCCGCTCGTTGCGAGGGTTCCGTTCCAGGACCCCCCGCAACGAGCGGGTTTTCGCGAAGTAGCGCTGCGGAAGTAAAAACACCATCTGCGCATGTGCAGATGATGTTTTTAACTTCCGCAGCGCTAGCGAGGAGCCGAAGATTGGGGGCGGCGCGGGTGTTTTAAAACATCGCCGCTGACATGGGGGGCTCGCTAGCACCCCCCGAACCCCCAACCCGGGTTTGGGGGGGTGCTAGCAAGCCCCCCATGTCGGCGGCGACGTTTTAAAACACCCGCGCGGCTTTCCAATGAGTCCCGAAGACAAACGCGGAAGTTTGACGTTTGTCTTCGGGACTCATTGGAAAGCTCCGATCGTTTTAAAACAGGCGCGCTGTTCTCCGCTGACTCCTGGCGAACTTCCCCGCTTTAGGAGTCAGCGGAGAACGGCGCGCCTGCTTTAAAACGATCGGAGCCGGCCGGCTCCGATCGTTTTAAAACAGGCGCGCCGTTCTCCGCTGACTCCTGGCGAACTTCCAGGGCGAAGGGCGGGCGAGCGGGTGCTGGGGGGGGCTTCGCCCTCCCGCCAGCAAGAGGGGGAAGACCCAGGGAAGCCGCCCAGCAGCTGATCTGCCCGGCGCCCTCTACGCATGCGTGCCCATAGAAAAAAGGGCACTCATGCGCAGATGGTGTTTTGACTTCCGGGTTCAAAAATCGCAAATTACCCTGTTCGCAATGGTCGGGGACGCAATAACCGGGGGATCACTGTATAGGAATTAAAATGATGTTTTTTTCATCATTTTTGTAGACCAACAGTGTGTGTGGGGGTGTCGGGAGACAGGATAGTTCTACAAAGCTGGAAAGGCTGGGGTTGCTGCCCTAAGAAATATCAAGCCCACCACTTTTTGGAGCTTCACACACACACGTTCACTTGCTGCTTCCATGACCCAGTTCTGAAAGGGTTGCAGCAAGGGGTTGCAGACCCCTGTTTTAGGGAACTGAAAGGTTCTGATAGTTCTGAGGGTGAAGCCACATTATAGGTGGTCAGGGTTGTTTTCGTGACAGATAATAATAATAATAATAATAATAATAATAATAATAATAATAATAATATATTAGATTTGTATGCCGCCCCTCTCCGAAGACTTGGGGCGGCTCACAACAACGATAAAAACAGTATTATAATGGCACAAATCTAATATTAAAAAACTAAAAACCCTATCATAATTAAAAACCAAACAGCACATACATACCAAACATAAATTATAATAAGCCTGGGGGAAAGATGTCTCAAATCCCCCATGCCTTGCGGTATAGGTGGGTCTTAAGTAGTTTACGGAAGACAAGGAGGGTGGGAGCAGTTCTAATCTCTGGGGGGAGTTGATTCCAGAGGGCCGGGGCCGCCACAGAGAAGGCTCTTCCCCTGGGGCCCGGCAGATCACATTGTTTAGTCGACAGAACCCAGAGAAGGCCAACTCTGTGAGACTTTATCGGCCGCTGGGATTCGTGCGGTAGCAGGCGGTTCCGGAGATACATTTATTTCATACCTTATGCTATAGTTTCCACCTTTTCTCTCCTCATAATGAAAGGAAACCATTGCAATGATCAGGGGGAAAAAATCTCCCAGAGCAGCAGTAATAGGATTCAGTAGCCACAGGTTTTTAATCCTTGCATGGCATCAGACCAGATTAATTACGGGACCGTCTTCTGCCACATGAGCCCCAGCGACCAGTCAGATCCTACAGGGTTGGCCTTCTCCAGGTCTCATTGACTAGACAATGTCGCTTGGCGGGGCCTAGGGGAAGAGCCTTCTCTGTGGGGGGGCCGGCACACTGGAATCAGCTCCCCCCAGAGATTCATACTGCCCCCACCCTCCTTGCCTTTCGTAAGAATTTGAAGATGCGCCTGTGCCGACAGGCTTGGGGACACTAATCATCAGCCTCTGCCTATGAATGAATGTATGTTCAATGGAAAGTATGTTGGTGGATTGAATATGACTGTTTTTAGATTAAATTGGGGATTTAGACTGTTCTTAATTTTATCAGATTTCAGAACTGTATTTTTTCACATGTTGTAAGCCGTCCCGAGTCCTCGGAGAGGGGCGGGATAAAAATCAAATAATCAGAATATCAGAGGGTTGTTGTTAATGGCGAGTATTATGAGCAGAGCCTGGTTACAAGCGGTGTGCCACCAGGCTCTAATCTGGGTCCCTATGTTTCTATGTATAAATAAATGAATGAATGAATGAATGAATGAATGAATGAATGAATAAATAAATAAATATTCAGAAAGTTCTCCTGGTTCAAAAAGCTTTTTCTAATGCAGGGCCTCCAATTGTTTATATTCTAATGTTTAGCAAAGGGATTAAAGGGATTAAATCGAATACCTAACCCAATATCTGTTTTGCTTTTTGCCTTTTTAGAGCACTGCGAGTTCGTAAAAAGATGTCCGGTGAAAGAATGCCAGTTAAAATGATAGGTGATATCCTGACAGCACAGCTTCCTCATATGCAGCCCTACATTCGATTCTGCAGCTGCCAGCTTAATGGGGCAGCACTCATACAACAGAAAACAGATGAAGTGCCGGACTTCAAGGACTTTGTTAAAGTAAGAGCAACATCACCTTTGTTTCTCTTTTATTGGAAGAACCTTCTGCATTTAAAACGTGCCAAGCAGAAACACAGCTTTGTAACTGAATATTGTTTTTTCTCCCATTCACTGTACAGTGATACCTCGACATATGAGTTTAATTCGTGCCAGAGCCGAGCTCGTATGTCGATCAATACGTATCTCAAACAAATGCATTTAGATTTGGCTTTTTGCACCGAGATAACTGGAAAAAATGGAATTCTTGCGCCACCTAGTGGACGCTCGGCTCGTATCCCAAATTTGAGCTCGGGTGTCGAACAGAAATTTTGCTCGTATCTCAGCTCGTAACTTGGAATACTCGCATGTGGAGCAGCTCATATCTAGAGGTACTACTGTATGTCCTAATGACTATAATTTGGTCAGAGAGGACTCAAAAGTAACAGCTGAATTGATCATGCAGTTAAATAAGGATATCACAGTTTAGAGATCAACCTATTCAATTCCAGAGGCAAAGGAGTCTTTTGACTTTGTTCCGAATAACTGACTGTTACATAACATGGCAAAATTCTTCATAGAATTAGGACGTTCGAAAAACGAATTGTGATTCAGCACAACAATCATGAGTTTGTTAAGAACCTTTCATTTTTAGATCAAGAATTTGATTGAACCAGCATCCAATTTCTAGCAGCAGCTAAATAAATACCACTTGCCAAACAAAGGCCAATGTGGCCAAACAGCTATCTGGAATACAAATAAATTACAATAAGTTGTACATTGCAGTTATCTGGAATACAAATAATTCTGCATCTGTTCTACAAATAAATGACGAAATGACAAATAATTCTGCATCTGTTCTACAAATAAATGACGAAATAAATGACAAATGTTCTACAAATAAATGACGAAATGACAAATAATTCTGCATCTGTTCTACAAATAAATGACAAATAAATGACGAAAAAGGAATAGAAGAATACGTATTGGGTATATGATACTTTTCCATGTTCAAAGATAAATCCAAGGGGATACTGTTTTTTTCTTAGTTATACATATACAGTGGTACCTCATCTTACGAACGCCTCTTCTAATGAACTTTTCAAGATACGAACCCGGTGTTTAAGATTTTTTTGCCTCTTCTTCCGAACTATTTTCAACTTACGAACCCAAGCAGCTGCTGCTGGGATGAAGGGGTTTCTTCCCCCCCCCTTTTTTTGAAGAAAGAAAAGGGAGGGGCTGCTTGGGGGAGGAAAATTTTTGCAGAGAACAACGTGCTTGCAAAGGAACTGAAAGGGTGTCTTTTGAAGAAAGAAAAGGGAGGGGCGCCCCCTTGCCTTTCTTCCTTCCCACTCACCCTTTAGCCTAGCCTTGCTTCTTCCACCCGCCCCCTTTAGCTGCTCCTCCCTGCCCTCTGTTCGCCTCCCTTCTAAAGTTTGGGATTTTCCTGAAGGATTTGCACGCATTATTTGCTTTTACATTGATTCCTATGGGAAACATTGTTTCGTCTTACGAACTTTTCACCTTACGAACCTCCTCCTGGAACCAATTAAGTTCGTATGGTGAGGTACCACTGTACTTCGCTTCTAGCAGAAATGAGGAAATCTGCGTTGAGTGCATTCTCTGTAGCATTTACTTCAATGCTTAGTCAAGGAATGATACGTTTCATAATCAGCTGATATTTCTTACTTTCTCAACCTTTCAGAAATTAGCAATGGATCCTCGTTGTAAAGGAATGCCATTGTCAAGCTTTTTGCTAAAGCCTATGCAACGGGTTACACGATATCCTCTAATAATAAAAAATGTAAGTCCTTTTGTTATTGGATTAAAATATTGAGATCCAAATTTATTTGTTAATTTATCTGATATGCACTACTGTCATTCTAGAACAGCCAGCTCTAGTTTGATAGTCAGATATCTTGGATTGTAAGTCTGCCCATCCCTATGTCTGTAACAGGGGTGGGCTACTGCCTGGATGGGGGTGGAACGCAGTGGGGTAGCGAAAATGGAGCTCCACCGCAGAGCACCCAATTTGCACTGAAAGATATTGAAAGAAAACGCAGGGCGTCTTGCATAAGCCACGCCCATAATGTGGTAGTAAACGTTTTGGTAGCTCTTCACTGGTCTGTAATCATGAGAGCCTTGAATGCTAGACCTTCACAAGCATATGTAGTCTACCTAATCCTAAACTAAATTACATACACTTTCCTATATATAAAACTGTTGTTTTTCCCTCTCCTCTATTAGTTTTATTTAGTGGTTCGACCCTTCCCTACATAGATAAAAGTTGATTTGCTTTTTAGTTCTTTAAGAGTATGATTAGGCAAATCTGAGGAATAAAAGATTAATAAAAGGTTCAAATTATTTTAGAGTAATATAAGAAAGATAAAATAAAATTGCTTTGAAAATGAGTCAACCTTAATCAAGAAATGACTTTTCTTTATTGATTTGGACAGGGTCCTGCTTAAGTTAATTTTTATTTATTTTTATAATTAATAATAATAATAATAATAATAATAATAATAATAATAATAATTTATTAGATTTGTATGCCGCCCCTCTCCAAAGACTCGGGGTGGCTCACAACAATAATAAAAAACAATATAACAGTGAACAAATCTAATATTAAAAGAAAAAGATATATAAAACCCCAGCAATTAAAACCATACAACACATACATACCAAACATAAAATATAAAAGCCTGGGGGAGGTGTCTCAGTTCCCCCATGCCTGGCGATATAGGTGGGTCTTGAGTAATTTGCGAAAGACAAGGAGGGTGGGGGCCGTTCTAATCTCCGGGGGGAGTTGATTCCAGAGGGCCGGGGCCGCCACAGAGAAGAATCTTCCCCTGGGGCCCGCCAAACGACATTGTTTGGTCGACGGGACCCGGAGAAGGCCAACTCTGTGGGACCTTATTGGCCACTGGGATTCGTGCGGTAGAAGGCAGTTCCGGAGGTATTCTGGTCCAGTGCCATGTAGGGCTTTAAAGGTCATTACCAACATTACAATGATAAGGGAATAGATTTGCAGGTTTCCAAGCAAATTAAATTGGCTTATTTTTATGTAGATATTGGAAAATACTCCTGAAAATCACCCTGATCACAGCCACTTGAAACATGCTTTAGAGAAAGCAGAAGAATTGTGTTCACAGGTGAATGAAGGTGTACGTGAGAAAGAAAATTCAGACAGATTAGAATGGATCCAGGCTCATGTCCAGTGCGAAGGATTATCAGAGGTAAAGCTTAAATATACACAAACAAATTGTATCTTAATTTTTTTTTAAAGAAAATAGCTAATGAAAAAATGTTAATAATTCTGTTTAGTTAAAACAAGATTTTTAAATCAATTTTATCCTGCTTTCCATTGGACATAATTTGTAACAGTGTCAATTTTTTTAGTCTTCATTTTTCTTTGACTTTTATTAAGCCACAATATGATTGTGGCTCTTCTTGTGACACAACGTAGTCCACTTTATTGAGTCAACTAAATCTTCCCACAGCAGCAAACTATTTCACTAGAAACATCAGTATTCTATAGTATCAGTTTTCTATATCAGTAATGCTGAAAAAGGCTGTGTTTCTTCAAATCAAAGATATAAATTAAAGCAGTTGTTGTTATTTTTAGTGGGTTTATACATTCACTAAAGCAGTGATTTTCAACCTTTTTTGAGCCGCGGCACATTTTTTACATTTACAAAACCCTGGGGCACATTGAGCGGGGCGGGGAGGGCTAAAAAAAGTTTGGACAAAAAACTTATCTCTCTTCCTCCCTTCTGCTCTATTTCTCTCTCCCTCTTTCTCTCCCTTCCTTCCTCTTTCTTTCTCTCTCTCCATCCCTCTTTCTTTCTCTTCCTTCCTTCCTCTCTTTTTTGCTCTCTCTCCCTCCCTCCCTCCCTCTATGTCTTTCTCTCTCTCCTTCCCTCCCTTTTTTTCTCTCTCTCTCTCTTGCTTTCTTTCTCTCTTTCTCTCTCTCTTGCTTTCTTTCTCTTGTTCTCTTTCTCTTGCTTTCTTTCTCTCTCTTGTTCTCTTTCTCGCTCTCTCGCTCTTTCTCTCTCTTGCTTTCTTTCTCTCTCTCTCTTGCTTTCTTTCTCTCTCTCTCTCTCTCTTGCTTTCTTTCTCTCTCTGAGCTTCGCGGCACACCTGGCAATGTCTCACGGCACACTAGTGTGCCGCGGCACACTGGTTGAAAAACACTGCACTAAAGTATAGTCTTCTTCGCTTGATTTTAATTTAGTGTGTAGAGCAAACCAGCCATTCTTCATTATAAATGGTGGCTTATGACTTAGAACAATATGTATAAATGATGTGATCACAGGTTAGCAGAATGTGAATCTAGGCAGTCTGTTCACATGTCACATGTGTCAGCATAGATGAAGTTGTATCAGCATGCCTTACGCTTTGCATTCCCATTCATCCTCCCAAGTTATATATGGTCAGATAGAAAAATTCAGATTTTTCTGTCCTTTTCCCTTATTTGATAGTGGATAGTTTAAAATAAATCATTTTCAAATGTTAGTTTTTGAAGCTGCCTTCTTTAGATTAAGAACATTTAACTTTAACTACAGGTCTACTTTGGGTGAGAAGCAAAGCCGTACTAAAAAATTAAGTGGAAGAAATAATTTGCTAATTTCAGTTCTTGTCCATTGGTACTTACGGGCACTTACTATACTAATATAATGTAAATAGTTATAATCAATTAATAATAGCTGAAGAAGCTTCTTGAATGAGAAACAAAATATCTTCAAAGAAAAACCAAAAAGTTCAGTTGCCCCTTGGGGGGAAAAAAGTACCTTTGGGACAATCCTGACTTGGATGACTGAGAATCTCCGCAGAGAATAAATTAATAATAAAACTTATATTGATCTGTGTCTTAATATCACAGCAAATATGGTCAGTTTTGCCAATAGACAAAAAACAATCAATTGGTAGCAAAACTAATTTAGTGTATTATAAACCTATAGTGCCAATGTATTGTTACTGGTTTTATTTGTATACTTTCTTCAATTCTTTAAATTTTCCTTCTTTCAAATCTGATTGAAGGGCACACACCTGAAGAAATAGTTCCACAAATAACCCTTATTTTCTACCCACACCATCAAAATATTGACATTATACTGCTGGGTTAAAGCATTTACCCTGAACAGTAGTTGATGTCATGAGTTCAATTACACACAACAATGTCATGATTGGTATATTTTTATACATCTCACTGCTGCTGGGTTTGTGTGTGTGTGTGTTTTGTTCCCCCTCAGCAACTTGTTTTTAATTCTGTTACAAACTGCTTGGGGCCACGCAAATTCCTGCACAGTGGAAAACTCTACAAGGCCAAGAGCAACAAGGAATTGTATGGTTTTCTGTTCAACGACTTCCTCCTGCTGACGCAGATCATAAAACCTCTTGGTTCATCTGGCACAGACAAGGTTTTCAGCCCCAAGTCTAATCTGCAGTATAAAATGTACAAAACTGTAAGTATCACGTTTAAAAGAAAAATACCGATTTTTAAAAAATTAAAATATCCTTTTTTTTATACAAAAGCATGAAGGTCCCAAACCTCTTAAAGCCAATAGGAAACTTTGGAATTTTGGATATTTTCATAAAATGAGTCCACGCTTGTTCCAAAATGGTTGCTATTGTTGCCTAAAAGCAAACTAGTGAGGAAGTTTTTGTCCGGGAAATACGGGGCCAATGAAGTAACTACACTGTATGTAGGAAGCTTGTTCATTCTCCCATGGTCCTGTTTATATCTGTGTTTAAACTGTTTTTACATTATTTAAAAATTTAAATTGTCAAATTATGCTGTTGTTTTTTAATTTTTTATTTGATTGTTTTATTTAAGCGACTTAGAGTCACATCTTTGAAATGCACAGTTATGTAAATTTCATAAATTTCCTCTAGTGTCCTTCCCAGCTGAGATGCCTAGTTAATCTTGGACTTTACTTTGAAATAAAGCACCGGATGTCAAACTTGACAAAAGTTATCCAAACGCTGGAATGCAACATGGCTAGATAAAGCTCTTTGATGCATACTAGAAAGAAACCACTTTGAGCAATTGAATACCTTCTATCAATATGTGTAGCTTCTTAGCACCAACAGTCTAAATCCAGCCCTTCTTGTTCTGTGTGTCTCAGACTTGGTGCTAGGCAGCGGTTGATATAATGAATTACAGTATTCCTTGTCCAGAACACTAGCCATTAAGAAAAATTCTCAAATGAGCAGAAGGCATCCACTGATCTTTGTTTTTCAATAAAATATAATGGCACAATGTCATAATCAGAGGAATTCCTTGGAAGAATGATGTTGTTAACAACTCTGTATGCAGTGTTCCCTCTAATTTTTTTTGGGGGGTGGGCGGAAAGTTTCAAGTTTTATTGGATTTATATGCCGCCCCTCTCCGAAAAGTATAGTGTCTGAGCGGCAATCCCTTCGGGACTGGGCGGCACAGAAATAATAAACAAACAAACAAACAAACAAACAAATAAATAAAAAACCCACCCTGTTTTGCCTCAGAGAATTTCAAAATAAAATACTGTACTGTGTGTCTATAACAGTGAGCTCATAATAGGGCAACTCTATCAATATCAAAATGCCACTTAAATAGTTGAGCTAGTTTCAAACTAGATTTTGATTTTCTTTCTCTCTTCCTTACTCCCATTCTTTTTCTTTCTCTTTTCCTTCCTCTCTTTTTTCTATCTGTTTCTCTCTCTTCCTCTCTTCCTCTCTCTCTCCTTCCCTCTCACTCTTTCCCTCTCGGCTTCTGGGCAGGTTTGGAAAACTCTGAGTTGATGATGATTTTTAAGTGAGCGATTGCTCACTGCTCAGCTTAGAGGGAACTATGCCTGTATGTAGGCATTTTTCTTTGGAGAGTCTAAGCTTATTTTATGAAAAATATATATTAGATTAAGTAATGAAATCAGGTGAACAACATGTTCAATAAGGAAAGTATTTTTTATCATATCACAGTCAATCTTCATATGATCCATCAAATATTTCTGAATGGGCTACTTGACATTTTTTTTGCTTAGATGACTATATAGTAAAATCATATCTCTCCATTAAATTGTAATAAGCCTAAATATATTTGTTTTGCTGGGTGCACATGCAGCAGATCTTTTCAATCACTGTAATTCTTTTTTGTGTCAGTTTCTGTTTTTTCAGCGCTTGTGAAAGCACGGACGCAATTATAACTCTCACATATGAGAGGAAAATGATAAATTGCATCAGTAGAATATAGTGGATGCAAGTAGAACTTTCAATAAAACAATTCAGTATGGAATATCCCAGCCAGTGCAACAGACAGACCTGTGAACAGAGTTAAGCGAGTCATCAGCCTAGAGTGGTTATTTTTTATTTATTTATTTATTTTGTCCAATACATAATACACATTGAAGAGAAAGATATGTAATAATATAAGTAAAGAAAAAAATAGAAGAAAAGATATAAAAGCATAGGTGAACATATTTGAAAGGAAGAAAAGATAAATGAGATAAGGAGAGACAATTGGACAGGGGATGGAAGGCACACTGGTGTACTTATGCACGCCCCTTTCCCACAAATGGTCCAAATTCAGCCCCTCTTGAATTCCATTGACCCTTATCTGGTGCCAATTAAGTATTGTATATTAATTGGTTAGATTCTTATGTATAGGTTTGAGCAATAAGTCCTTCACATCTAACAGCCAGCTAGTTGTGATCCCTTGTTTTCTATCTCTTCCTTCTGCTTACCCGTCTCTCTCCAAATTACATATTTTAGAGTCACTGAGCATTCTTAATCCCCATTAGCCTAATGTTGGCACTCAGAGGGTTAATTACAATTCTTAATGTTCACCCTGATTGCCCTTATTTGTTTCTTGGGACCAAGCTAGACGTATTACTAACCATATAATTAAAATTGTATTGGATAGTTTGAAAAATTAATTGAAGATTCAGGGAAATAAATTTTATTATGAGTTGAAGGGGATCATTAATGTTTGTTTTCTTTTCCCTAATATTAGGAAAAATTTCTTCTCTTTCTTTCCCAAAACTGTTTGAGTTTGAGGGAAATATTAATGTGAAATGGTTATAATAAAAATGGTATGGCTCATCTGACTTTAAACATTATGTTTAAGAATAGACAAGATTTGGAATGATGTATTCAGCTTAGCCCTTATGGCTACAGATGATTCAGCATTCACTAGCTGTTTGGAACAATGATGGAAATACACTTGTATTCAATTTCTGATTCCTCAAATAAAAATCCGCAATGTCTTTAGCGATGGTTTATAAATGTACTACCATTTTTGGTTACACAGAAAATAATGTCTTGTCCTCTTTTTTGCTCTAGTATGTGTTTATGTGTGTTGTTTACCCCAGAAGCAGAGATGGAACAAAAACATACAGTATCCTCAATAGTTCTCATGTAGTCTAACACTGGCAGATCTTTATATTTTCCCAGAAGCTGCAAATTGGTAATATTAGTGAATTAACTAAAGCAATTAGTGAATTAACAAAAGCTTATGTCAAGCTTTTGACAAATCCTTTGCTTTAGTTTAAAAGCATACATTTAGTATTCACATGCAATAAAAGCAGCAGAACATTTCCCCTGCTTTGAGATATCTTCCTGTTTTCAGATAAATTAACTAAATCAAATCAGTATTTTCCACTTAGACATTTAATGAATGTTCCTGATGGTAATTGTTAACTCCCAATAGAATCAAATAACTATTTATACACTGAAAGTACAAAGGATACAGAAAACAAAGAATATATGTGCACAATATATTATAAACATCTAAAATTGATTCCCATAAAATTTAAGATATGTTGCCTGAAAAATAATGTCATGGACATCATTTACCTAATGCTAAATCTAAAAAAAAAGTTGGTTAGACATGCAGATTTAGAATTTGAGGATACAGTGTTCCCTCGATTTTCGCGGGTTCAAACTTCGCGAAAAGTCTATACCACGGTTTTTCAAAAATATTAATTTAAAATACTTCGCGGGTTTTTTCCCTATACCATGGTTTTTCCCGCCCGATGACGTCATATGTCATCGCCAAACTTTCATCTGCCTTTAATAAATATATATTTTAATAAACTTTAATAAATAAACATGGTGAGTAATAATCTAAATGGTTGCTAAGGGAATGGGAAACTGCAATTTAGGGGTTTAAAGTGTTAAGGGAAGGCTTGTGATACTGTTCATAGCCAAAAATAGTGTATTTACTTCTGCATCTCTACTTTGCGGAAATTCGATTTTCGCGGGTAGTCTCGGAACGCATCCCCTGCAAAAATTGAGGGAACACTGTATATGAATTGTTTTATGGGACATCATATAACATGGGTATCACAGAATCATACAGTGAGAAGGGACCATTTAAAGGACTCAGTGAGGTCCCATATCTGACAATGTCTCGCACTACCAATGAAATGTTTTTGGTATTTCTGAGGATGTAGCAGTTTCTTTTTCCCATGTTTTGGGCATACTATTTATGGCGAACCTGAGTTTGGAATTGGATCAGCATTCCAGTTCTTTTACATAATGTTGGAATTCCTTCACTTAATGCCCACGTTTTGACAAGATTTGTAGCATTGAATTAGGGGTAATATTATAACAACTGTATTTCAGTATACTTGACAGTATTCTGGGTACTGTATTGCCCATATAATTACTGCCTTTAGCAGATCAATATACAGTATTGCCTTTGCAGGAAGAAGGACCAAATGCGTCTTTTTAAATATACTAAATCATTTCCTATAGGAGGGATAGGCAAAATTGGCTTTTCTATGACTTGTGGACTTCAACTCCCAGAATTCCACATGTCATAGAAGAGCCAACTTTGCCTACCTCTGTCCTAGAGGATAGCAGTCTTTTATTTTTAATGACCAAGTTGCAAATAATGCAGTTATAGTTTGTGGATGCACAAAAGATTTACATTGCAGTGGATAACTGGCATATATTTTGTGTGAAACAGAAAAGTATTATCTACAGCAGCATACCTGTCAGTTGCGCACCAAGCTTAAACATCTCTTCAAAGGCTTTCATTCCAAATTAAACTGAATGTTGCGTAATATTTCTGCAGCCTATATTTCTAAACGAGGTTTTGGTAAAACTGCCTACGGATCCTTCTGGGGATGAACCCATTTTCCACATCTCACATATTGATCGAGTCTACACACTTCGTGCAGAAAGTATAAATGAAAGGTAAAATACCATTGTATTAGCGCTGAACATTACTGGACTTTGAATGTTCTCTCTCTTTCTCTTTGTTTTCCCTACCATGCAAATGTACCACATATACATTGTTTCATTACCTCTTAGCATGGAGTGTTATTAACATTTAACTTTGCATTCTCCTATTTTGACTTTACAGCAACTATATTTATATGCTTATTTGCTCCATAAGAACTTTGGTCAAGACCTAGTTTTAATTGGGAAAAGGAGCACAAAAAAATGGAATGGACCCTTGCATTGTCAATCCCTTCTCTTGTCATTTTATTTTCCATGGAGAAGATATTGTGCACAGATCCTTCATATCACATCTAGTTTGCCTATAAAACTAAAATGCTTCCATGCTTCCATGCAGCCAGATGTGCTTATGGGATACCCTATATGACAATGGGTAACTTTGTTTCCACCTTCTCTTTCTGAAGGACAGCTTGGGTTCAGAAGATCAAAGCTGCTTCTGAACTTTACATAGAAACAGAGAAGAAGAAAAGGGAAAAAGCATACTTAGGTACTGCACTGGGGGTACAGTTTTAAGTTTTCCCCAAAATAACAGAAGAATATTATAATGAATCTTGCCTGTTCTTGCCACAGTCCGATCCCAAAGGGCAACAGGTATTGGAAGGTTAATGGTGAACATTGTTGAAGGTATTGAACTGAAGCCCTGCAGATCTCATGGTAAGAACATTATTCTTTTCCCCCCAAAGAGTGATAGAGGGCACCTCTTGGGTTTATGTAATCTGCTTGTCGGGGGGAAAAAATATGACAGTGTTTGAAAAATAACATTTGTATCATCTCATGCGGATTAGTAGTTTAACTATTATGGAACACAAGGCAGGCAGTCATGGGAAACCACTTCCATACTGTTGACAAAACCCTGCATATGTCCATGTATTTGTTATAAGCTAAGCTTGAAACCATCTGTAGCTTTAGCTATAGCTATCTAGACCAGTGCAGCCTGTATAATTTTAAATACAACAGTTCATTTACAATTACTTACTTTATTATTAGATTTGTATGCCGCCCCTCTCCGTAGACTCGGGGCGGCTCACAACAATAACAAGAACAATGTAAGAACAAATCTAATAATTTAAAAACACTAAAAACCCCATTATTAAAAGCAAACAAACACACAAACATACCATGTATAAACTGTATAGGCCCGGGGGGGGATATTTCAGTTCCCCCATGCCTGACGACAGAGATGGGTCTTAAGAACATTACGAAAGGCAAGGAGGGTGGGGGCAGTTCTAATCTCTGGGGGGAGCTGGTTCCAGAGTGTCGGGGCCGCCACAGAGAAGGCTCTTCTCCTGGGTCCCGCCAAACGACATTGTTTAGTCGACGGGACCCGGAGAAGGTCAACTCTGTGGGACCTAACCGGTCGCTGGGATTCATGCGGCAGAAGGCGGTCCCGGAGGTATTCTGGTCCGATGCCATGAAGGGCTTTATAGGTCACAACCAACACTTTGAATTGTGACCGGAAATTGATTGGCAACCAATGCAGACTGCGGAGTGTTGGTGTAACATGGGCATATCTTGGGAAGCCCATGATTGCTCTCGCAGCTGCATTCTGCGCGATCTGAAGTTTCCGAACACTTTTCAAAGGTAGCCCCATGTAGAGAACAATGCATACCTCCCAGAGACCTATAAGAGCACCCAGAGTTGGCCTCCTTCAGGTCCCATTGACTAAGCAATGCAGGTTGGCAGGGCCGCGGGGGAGAGCTCCGGCTCTATGGAATCAACTGCCCCCCACCCCCTCGATGTCTGTACTGCTCCCACCCTATTGGCTTTTTGCAAGGCCACGAAGACCTGGCTTTGCCAACAGGCCTGGGGGCCATGAATCAACAACTATTGTGGCCAAATTGTATGAATGTTATGTATGCATGTTGACGGGTTTGTTTGTTACCGCTTTTAATTAAGGTTTTATAGTTTCGATTTTATATTTGACTTCTTTTTATTGTTTTTGTAATTTATACTGTTGTAAGCCGCCTTGAATCCTTCGGGACTGGGCAGCATAGAAGTTGAAGTCGAATTAATAAACTTAGTGACCTTCAAAGTTACAACAGCACAGGGGGAAATAGGACTGCTTGGGTGACTCTTTTTCACACTTACGACCAATGCAGCATTCCCGTAGTCACTTGATCAGAATTCAGACACTTGTCAGTTGAGTCATATTTATGATAGCTGAAGTGTCCTGGGGTCAGTTGATCACCATTTGCCAACTTCTGACAAGCAAATTAATGGGGGAGTCAGATTTACTTAACAATCATGTTACTAACTTAACTACCGCAACAATTTGCTTAACAACTGTGTGCCAAGAAAGGTCGTAAAAGGGGGCAAATTTTACTTAACAACTGTCTTACTTGGCAATAGAAATATTGGGCTCAATTTGGGGTCATAAATTGAGCATTACCCATAACGTTAATAGCTTCCATATGTTTCAGAAGTCAGTCCACCTATTTTTGGCAGTTCCAGGCAGACAGATAAGGTGAAGCGGGATGAAATGTTCCTGGTTCGTTCGTGCCTGTCGGTCGTCATAGAGCTGGTCGCAAAGGGAATGCGAGTCTCTGCCTGCCCACTCAGATGCCACCATTTGGGTTCTTTTACCCTCTGCGCATGCACAGAACTGTTGTGGTTAGCTCTGGCCCAGCTCCTGCCCCAAGGACTGTGGATGTGGGGGAGACATCCACATGCTGCAGGCCTGTTTTGCCCCCGGTGGAATCTGATGATGAAGGCTCCTCTGACCAAGAAGACATGAGTGACAGGGAGGAGGAAAGTGTGGCAGACAGCTCAGAAGGAGATCAATTATCTAGCTCCTCCTTGGATTCAGAACAAGAGTTAATGACACAGCCACGCATGTGGAGAGCGATGCATAGGCAACAACAACTGAGAGATTATTATCAAAGAAAATGAGGCCACTTGTGGTTGGGTGGGGCTGTGGTAATTAGTGAGGCTGCTATAAATAGCAGCCTGTGGGTTTGGCCATTGTGGAGGATTATCTGATCGTTGTGTTTCGTGACTGCTTTCCTGACTTTGACTTTTTGTGTGCTGATTTTCCCCCGCTTTGAAACTAAACCAGAGCAAAGTGTGTTTCACTTTGTGAAAGAAGAAGGACTGTGAATTGCCTCACAGCTGCAAGCTAAGTATCACAGAACTGATAAGGGACTTGTACAAATTACCAGTTTGTTTGGAGACGAGTGCTCTTTGCTATACCAAAAGAAGGCTTAGTTTAAGTGAATTTTCATTATAAAGAACATTGTTTTGAATTTTCAAACGTGTGTGTGTCTGAAATTTGTACCTGTGAATTTTTGGGAGGAGTGTACAAGAGAGCCCGACAGAACAAGAACGAACACTTTGCACATGCAGAGAGGGTAAATAGACCCAAATGGTGGCATCCGGGCAGGTGGGCGGGGCCTCACATTCTCTTCGCGACCAGCTCTCCGACAACTGACAGATATGAGTGAATTGGGAGCATTTCACCCCTGAGGTGAAGTTTATTGATTCCTGCTTTGTCCCCTCTCCAAGGAAAAAAATATCTCCTTGAAATTCACTGTCCAAGCCACTTGGGTTTAATACTCATAGTTAACATATGGGTTTCAAGTGGTGATTCACATGTAACATGAATGATGCCAGATTTCATTTTACAGCACTTATATACTCAAAAGGTTGGATGTATTTCCTTGTTCAAATGCAAATGGTGATATCTTGTGAAAAGAATAGAACTGAATTGCTGACTTCGTAGATGCAAATATGTAATCGGTGCTATACCATCTGTGTGAATTCTTCTATTAGGAAAGAGTAACCCGTATTGTGAAGTGACAATGGGGTCACAGTGTCATATCACCAAGACTATACAGGACACTCTCAATCCCAAATGGAATTCTAACTGTCAGTTTTTTATCAAAGATTTGGAACAAGATGTGCTGTGCATAACAGTGTTTGAGAGAGATCAATTCTCTCCTGATGGTAAGTGGCACTACTCCTCAGCTGTCTTTCAGCTTGTAATGTCATCCTGAGAATGCGCGGAAGTAAAATCGCGTGGTGGGACGCGTGCATGCGCGAATGCACGCCGGTAGCGAAATTTATCTCGAACCTGCCCCTGGTGTGCATGCATGGAAAGTATCATGTTTCTCATTCTTGAAAGTACACATTTAAATAGGGATCTTCCAATGACACAATACATATACAGTGGTACCTCTACTTAAGAACTTAATTCATTCCGTGACCAAGTTCTTAAGTAGAAAAGTTTGTAAGAAGCAGCCATTTTTATTTATTTTATTATTTATTTATTATTTAGATTTGTATGCCGCCCCTCTCCGCAGACTCGGGGCGGCTCACAGCAAGATACAGCAAATCATGACAAATCCAAATAAATTTAAAATATTTAAAAAGATTTAAAAAGAACCCCATTTACTAACAAACACACACACAAACATACCATGCATAAATTGTACATGCCCGGGGGAGGTGTTTCAGTTCCCCCATGCCTGACGGCAAAGGTGGGTTTTAAGGAGTTTACGGAAGGCAGGGAGAATAGGGGCAGTTCTAATCTCTGGGGGGAGTTGGTTCCAGAGAGTCAGGGCCGCCACAGAGAAGGCTCTTCCCCTGGGGCCCGCCAACCGACATTGTTTAGTTGATGGGACCCGGAGAAGGCTCACTCTGTGGGATTCCTATTTTTCCAATAGGAATCAATGTAAAAGCAAATAATGCGTGCGATTGGGGAAACCACAGGGAGGGTGGAGGCCCTGTTTCCTCCCAGGAGATTCCTAGAGAGGCTTCTCTCTGCCTTTTCCGGTTACAGTTTTGGAGGCTCGGGTTTGTAAGTGGAAAATGGTTCTTGAGCAGAGGCAAAAAAATCTTGAACACCCGGTTCTTACCTTGCATGTAGAGGCATTTGTAGGTAGAGGTACCACTTTACAGTGTTCCCTCGATTTTCGCAGGTTCAAACTTCGCGAATAGCCTATACCACAGTTTTTCAAAGAATATTAATGAAAAAATACTTTGCGGGTTTTTTTTCTATATCACGGTTTTTCCCGCCCGCAAGCCTTCGTCTGCCGTTGCTGATTGGCCAAAACCTCAGGCAATCAGCGTTGTTATCACAAAAAAAAATATATATTGTTAATAAAAAATTATGTTTATAAATATCAGGATCCCTAAGTGTCTTATTCAATGGTGAGTACCAGTAATAATGGTGAGTAAATGGTTGTTAAGGGAATGGGAAATTGTAATTTAGGGGTTTAAAGTATTAAGGGATGGCTTGTGATACTGTACATAGCCAAAAATGGTGTATTTACTTCCGTGTCTCTACTTCATGGAAATTCGACTTTCGCGGGCGGTCTCGGAACGCATCCCCCGCGAAAATCGAGGGAACACTGCAGTTGCAACGGAAAGTTAACTGACATGCCTAGAGTTCTTTACTTTGTGACATTTTCCTAAAAATAAAATATATATAGTATTTGCTTGTTTTTCTGCTTTATCCCAATATTCACATTTGTTATAATTGTGTGTTTCCTATTTCAGATTTCTTGGGTCGAACAGAAATTCGTGTGGCTGATATTAAGAAAGACCAAGGCTCAAAGGGACCAGTGACGAAGTGTCTTCTCCTGCATGAAGTCCCAACAGGAGAGATAGTTGTCCGACTTGATCTGCAGCTGTTTGACGAGCCTTGAAAAGGAAAATATGAGAGGTGGTTTCTACGAAACAGCTCAGTTCTTTTAGAAGAGATAAATAACTCGCCCTACAGATGTTATGGATTCTTATTAGCCAGATTGATTTTTGACAATACTGAAATCCAAATTGTGAAGGAAATGTTATTTTTCATTTTATTTTTGTTCTAATGTGTTCTGTGGAGTTTCTGCTGCAGTATTCAGGGTTTCTAGAATAACAGGCCTCCCGTCTGTGTCCTGACAAGGTAGAGAAAACATTGCACTTTTTCCTGGTTCCTGCAGCATGCTATGTCAATAGGGTGTCCCAATCTGACTTTTTGGACTTTCTAATGATTTATCCTAGAGTGTCGTGCCTATTGCCCCTCAGAGTAGTATATAAACAAATTGTGAATATATTTATATAAAAGTACTTATAACATGAATGCATTCTTGCCATGTAAGATATTTGGAATTTTTTTTAGGAAGTTCATGATATTTGAATGTTGTTGTTTTTTTTTACAAAAATAGGAAAGAAAGAAATGTTGGAAGTTCCAGGTAGCCTGGAACTTTTTCCAGAGCTCAGCTGAAGGCTGCTTTTTCATAGCATTTGTTGAAGCAGATATTTTGTGGATTAAGAATAAATTGCTAGCCCAGGCTGCAGTAACTTAAAACCCTTCCCTTTAACAGGCAAGACTTTTAAGTGGACCTGAAACCTGTTGCTTCTCATACACATTAGTCTTTCACCAAATGGATTAATCTCTATCCATGCATCATTGCTTTAGATATTTGTATTTTACTTGAGTTGGAAAGGGTTTTTGATCCAATTAGCAAAGAATTGCCCAAGTCCTGCAGTGTATTTGCAATACGTTTATTAAATTGCTGCTGGGGGATTAATCAATGGTAAGGAAAGGCTGCTCTAATTCACAAAAGATGTTATCGTCTATTAAGACAATGCTGAAATATCCAGACAGGAGTTTATTGCGCTGCATTGTGTGCCTCAATCAAATGAAATGACCATCCATGGGTTTTGAAACTACGGTAGCATATTGTAACTCATGAAGATACCTGCAGATTTGCCCGTCAAGCATTGGGCGTGCTGAAACTTTGCAAAGCGAGTGATCTCAGTCAAAGGAACCTGTTGCTATGCTGCAAATGTAAAAATTCACTGGTGTTCTGTAATTTCAAATAGGAAAAACTTGATTCAGAGGAGTGTTTAAACAAGAGACTATTTGCTTAAGAACTTGGGATCAACTTGACACATTGACAGAAGGATCTGAGTCAGTGCCAGTACATTTTCTTTCTATTTTCAATTTCGATTCCATTTGATACCCAAGGATCATGCTTAAAAGGGGATTTTTGTAGATTTTCAGAATGAGAGGTGTTGATGGTTCTGTTAGCACGTCAATGTTCTTGTGAGTTGTGTTGGCTTTGCTGTTCTTTGCATGTTGTTTTGGTATCAGTTTTCATGTTTCCTGTGGAGATGAATGTTATTTAGCACAGCAAATCTTTTATTATTTCCATTAGGAAATTAGAATAACTTTATACTTGATAGGCATATAAGGTCTGGTGATAAATGTAAATTGTGCTTGAAACTGTTTGTGTATTATTATTTTCAAGGAAGCTACTGTATTATTTTCAGCAATCATTTTTTTAAAAAAATCCTGTATGTTGGAGAAACAACAAAGTTTACATTTCATACTTTTAAGAATTGGTTTACTATTTATTTATTGAAGATAGTGTAGAATTTTGTATCAAAAATGACATACTTATGTATTTTTTGACCAGAGAAACACACTTTAGTTAGAAACTTTAAACTGACCAAGTTTTAGAGTAAGTTTAACTTAATAGGCATGCATTTATTTAACACTGACTGGTTGAAAACACAATGAAAAATCACTTGTTTTTATTTTTCAATGTTGTTTGAAATGTTTGAATTAAGACATGTAAATAGTACTAAGCTCACCTTTTCCTTTTTTCTGTATCAGTACATTTTATTAAATATAATGTATATGAAAATAATACATTATGTAGAAAGTAAAAAGAAAATTCCTTCGTGCTGGAAAAATATTAAATGTCTTTGTTCTAACTTTTTTTTGGCTATGCTTGAACTCAGAAGAAATTAACAAAGGTGGCGGTGGTTTTCTTTTCCTATTTTTTTAAAAAAAATCTTATTTGTTTTTTAAAAAATTTACTGGACAATAAAAATAGCAGGTGCATTAACTCTGGTGTCAAAACAAATTACCGGCAGCTTCATATTCTTAGAAGATGACAGGAAGCCAACAACTTGAAGAATAGAGAACCATTCAAAGGATATCAATAAGCAGACCTGGCAATAAAACTTTGGCAAGTTTGCATAAACCAATTATTTATCTGTGTATAAATATCAGACATGAATGGGAAATTCAAATCTAAAGGATTTAATACATATTACGAATAATGCAAAATTTAATTGACCTATGAAGAAAAATTCATAGTTCAGCATACAAAGTCTTTCTGGATATTCAATTTGTACCATTAATGGTCCTAGGAAGATATATACTCCTTCTCTAGATCTGTCAATATTTGCATTCAATCTTTCACAATATAGTGGTACCTCTACTTATGAACTTAATTCGTTCAATGACCAGGTTCTTAAGTAGAAAGGTTTGTAAGAAGAAGCAATTTTTCCCATAGGAATCAATGTAGAAGCAAATAATGCATACGATTGGGGAAACCACAGGGAGGGTGGAGGCCCTGTTTCCTCCCAGAAGATCCCTAGAGAGGCCCCACGGAGGCTTCTCCCCACCTTTTCCGGCCCAGTTTCCTCCCAGGAGATTCCTAGAGAGGCCCCAGAGGTCTTTTCCGGTTAGTTTTGGAGGCTTGGGTTTGTAAGTGGAAAATGGTTTTTGAGAAGACGCAAAAAAATCTTGAACACCTGGTTCTTATCTAGAAAAGTTCGTAAGTAAAAGCGTTCTTAGGTAGAGGTAGCACTGTATAAGTATAGTACAGTAATATTTTGGTATTCAGCATTGTTTTGGGAGGTGAAATGGGTACTAGAAAGGATGAATCCCAAACCAACCACATGGTTTACCATGTAACCCTTTGTTTTGGCCTGGAAGAAATGTCTGTCCTTGTCCTATGTCAGTGACTTTCCCAGCATGGCTGACTTCCTGTCCGCTTTCTATGGCCATCCCCCTCCTTTTGCAGCCACCTTTCCAGCCTGGTTTGCTTCCTGTCTGTTCTCCACAGCCATCCTCATCTTCTTATAGCAGCACCTTGAGTCCTAAACAAAGGCCAAGTACTGGGACATTTTCACATTAAAATACTGTATGTAGAGTACCAAATTTGTTGAGTTGTACAGTACCTTCTTCAGAATAACAAAACAGAGCTATCTTCTATCATTCATGGCCAATGCTCACCTACCTTTTGTATTACTGATTCTTACTGTTAAGGTTGAATAAGCTACTGCAGCTATGTACCTGATGTCTTTGATCAATTGCTGTCATTATCTTGCTGATATCAGCTGATCTCAAAAGCAATACTTTCAGCATGTGCTGAAAACTGAGTAGAAAAACAAAAACCCTGCCAAATATCTTTGCAAGTTGTCTTCTTGATTTAATTGAGCCGTTTAATGTAAAATTGATTCCTTTTGATTCTAACCTCAAATCCACAATAATGCAATCCTCTTAAATATCAAATGCAATTCTGAATCCCCAAAGAGTTCCTCCTCTATGCCTAGTTATTCCTGAAAAATATGTGTCATTTAATGTGAGATTCTGGCCTCACAGAATCTTGTCAGGCATTATGTGGCCATTGAAGTATTTACAAAGATCCCACTGGATTTTAATCTTATATTATATACCGTATCCGCTTGAAATTAAACCCACTGGAATTGAGTGAAATTTGGTCACCTTCTCTGCTTGGCCATGCCTGGTTGGTCCCCAGTGTTCCGCCCGCAAACATTGGGCATTGCCTTTTCTCCTTGGCTGAAATGGCCCTAGCTCTTTGGCCCAGCCCAAAGCCCGCTCACCCTGGGCTTTTGGGTGCACGGGACACTTTGCTGCCAGCCAATCAGAGGAGCAAGAATCCCACCCCCTTGTCCATCATTCCTTCTTTTCCATTCTCCTCCACTTTGCCTGCATGGGTGTGTTTGCATGAGGGCAGGCAGCTTTCCTCTTCGCTCCTTCTTCCCCCGTATCATGGCGCTGGTTTATTTGCTTGTTTATTAATGTTATTAGCATGATTTTTATTATTCCTCCACTAACAAAGGAGATGAGAGAGAGAGAAAGAGAGAGACCCACATAAATACATACACACAACCGTTACATCTTCAAAATGACTCACGACCTATAGGGGAATGCACTCGAGGTTAATTTCTCTTGAATCGCTCTCGAGTCAAGGTAGCTTGACTTGAATGGTTTGGATGGATTCATTTCTTCTGAAAAGTACTTGGGATTTTCACGCCATACCTACTTTGCGTATGCCGTGACGCACAGAATACATATCACGCACATCGCTATCAACTAATAAGAGCCACACAAGCGGTTGTCGTTTGGCTATCCCGCACACTCTTCCCGCCCCGCTGGTTTTCTTTCATTTTTAAAGTCACGATGACCATGTATCCAGTGCAGGATCTCATGGTCTCTTTCTCCGCACCCACCCTGGGGACCAACCAGGCACAGTCAAGCGGAGGAGGCAAACAGTCATAGACCCGTTTTTCAAGTATTGTTTAGAACAGTGTTTTTCAACCAGTGTGCCGTGGCACACTAGTGTGCCGCGAGACATGGTCAGGTGTGCCGCGAAGAAGGAAGCTCAGGTTTCGGCCTCACAACTTTTTGCTGAGAGAGAGAGAGTGAGAGAGAGAGAGAGAAAGAAAGCAAGAGAGAGAGAAAGAGAGGGAGAGAGAGAGAAAGCAAGAGAGAGAAAGAAAAGAAAGGAGAAAGCAAGAGTGAGAGAAAGAAAGCAAGAGAGCGAAAGAGAGACAAAAGAAAGCAAGAGAGAAAAAAAGCAACGGAGAGAGAGAGAGAGAAAAGAAGAGGAAGGGAGAGAGAGAGAGAAATGAGAGGATGGGAAGGAAAAAAGAGAAATGAGAAAATGATTGAGACAGAGAATGAGAGGAAAGAGAGAGAAACAAAGGAGAGAGAGAAGTGACTCTTGATTTAAAGCATATGATAAAAAGCACCCAAAGAATAAGAGAGAAAAAAACCCCAACCCTCACCTGTTTTTGGAAATGGTTCAAGAGTGTGTATATACACACACAAACGGGGGGAGGGGGGGGAGGAGACAGGGATGGAAAAAGAGAGGGGAGTGTCTTAGGGTGTCATTTTGTGTCATTTTGGTTGGTGGTGCGCCCCAGGATTTTGTAAATGTAAAAAATGTGCCACAGCTCAAAAAAGGTTGAAAATCACTGGTTTAGAAGACTATGACTTTCAATGCAAGATGCATGGAACAATCTCTAAGCATTAATGGCTAGTTTTGCCTTTAGGAAACAACAAAAAAGCAAAAAGACAACAAAAACAACCCAAAACATTAATCTATTAGGGTTTCAGTCTATTGGATACAAATATGATCCAAAAGAAAGGGTAGGGTAGGGTAGGCTCTTCACCATCGGATAATAGCATAAGAATGCAACACCAGTAGCACTAACTACATTTCCAGTTTCCCAACTCATGGTTCCCAGAAGCACATTTCTGAAGAATGAAAAAAATTCTAGAAGCAGCTACAATGGTGCACCTTAAAGAGGACAAAGACATACAAACTCATCAATATTAATATACTGTACTCTCAAATCAAATAGAAAACTACTATAAATACAACCATTTTACGGATAAACATTTTTATTGTTCTCATTAGACCTTACAAGTTTTAGATGAACATTCGTAACTGAATGGACATTATATAACTTCTTTCATGACCCTGCTCAGTTTTTGAATTTTGGTCTTTGTAGACATGTCAATGTACTTGTCTCCAATGCTGACGATCATTCCACCCACGATTGATGGATCGGACTAGAAAAAAAATGGCAAGATTTTTAACAGCATATATAGTCTTGCTGTACTTGAAGTTATATAAGTCCAATTAATAAATATTTAAGAAATAATTACAATCAAATGTATGACAGAAACGAGATGTCAAACAATCTTCACAATTCTCTGAAACCTATAAAAACAACTTGAGTGAATGTTGCCCATTTTTAGAAGTCTCAGAGTCTGTCTTCCTGCCAAAGATATTTCTTTGGAACTGCTTTCTTCCAATTGTCTCCAACTGATCAAGATCAAGAAGTAATTCATTTTGTCCCTTCAGGTGAGAACTATCACTTCAGGGACCTTTTCAACTGTTGGTGGTTGTTCAGAATGACATTGTCCCAGAAGTCTAATATGGTGCCAACCTTATTGAGCTTTGAACGATTATTAAGACCATATTTTCCAGAACCCTGGCTATATAATTATTAACTTTATTTTATAGAATGGGATATGATAAACTGCTCATAGCTGGTGGTGATTGGAATGACATATAACTCTTGTAAATAAATAATAAAAAAATAACTTGACTATGCACTAGAGCAGTGTTTCCCAACCTTGGCAACTTGAAGATATTTGAACTTCAACTCCCAGAATTCCCCAGTCAGCGTTCGCTGGCTGGGGAATTCTGGGAGTTGAAGTTCAAATATCTTCAAGTTGCCAAGGTTGGGAAACACTGCACTAGAGGATTAGAATGGTCAGAATAAATATTGACATATGACATAAATATTATTTCTAGTTATTATTTGGTTAACAAGGTCTTAAAGCAACTTTCCCCAAGTTTGGGAATTCTGGAAGCTAATCTCCACAGACCTGGAAGACACTTAAATTAGAAAGATTAAGAAGTCCAACATCTAAGGAAATGTCAACATTAGCAGGCCAAGGAATCAGTAATTAATTCTCCTGTTAATTTAACGCTGGCCAGAAATCACATTTGTAGCCACTTGTAAAAGTAGTTTGTTCCTATGGCCTAGGGCAGTGAGGGCAAACCTCTGGTACCCGTGTCACAGGTGGCACATGGAACAATATCTGAGGACATGTGAGGCGTTGCTCTATGTCAACTCCAGCACACATGCACGAACTGGCCAGCTGATTTTCAGCTTCTTTTCAGCTGTTTTTGCCCTCTCCGGGCTTCAACAAAGCCTCCTGAACACTTGGGATGGCAAAAACAGCCCAACAGCCCAACTGGAAGTTTATTTCCGAACTTTCAATTGTCCTTTGGGCCCTTATCCCCAGGGTTCTGGAGACTTTCTGGAACTTTCCCCAGGCTCCTAGAGACTTTCCTGTGCATGCATAGGGGGAGGGCACTGTATTATGGATGTGGGCACACAGGTACGCACACAGAGTGGGCCTTCTCCGGGTCCCGTCAACAAAACAATGTCGCTTGGCGGGGCCCAGGGGAAAAGCCTTCTCTGTGGCGGCCCCGACCCTCTGGAATCAACTCCCCCCAGAGATTAGAATTGCCCCCACCCTCCTTGCCTTTCGTAAGCTCCTTAAAACCCACCTCTGTCGTCAGGCATGGGGGAATTGAGACATTCTTTTCCCCCTAAGCCTTTATAATTTATGCATGGTATGTTTGTATGGATGTTAGTTTTATAATAAGGGTATTTTAGTTGTTTTTAGTATTGGATTTGCACGATGTTTTTTATTACTGTTGTTAGCCAACCCGAGTTGGCATACAAATCCAATAAATAAATAAATAAATAAATGTACACACCCTTTTGTCACCCAAGCCAAAAAAGGTCCACCATCACTTGCCTAGGGTAAGACTCAATCATCTATTAATCAACTTATATTAGATTTGGAAAATCAAAACAATGAAAAAGTTTCAAGGATAAGTAAACCAATACTAATGAGGATAACAGAATTAGTCCACCTTCCCATCTTACTTTTAGATTAAAAGGAAGGGGTTTTGCTTTAGAGAACATTTATGTAACTTGCATCAATACCTTAATTTCCAATTTTAGAGTTTCTCCTTTGGCTATAAAACCATTCAAAGTTGTTTTCAATTCAGTAAGACTGGCCTCATCCAAGGTCTAAAATATTAAGCAAAGAGAAAAGTTTAAAAATTGACAGCATTTAATTCTAAATACAGTAGTACCTCTAGATACGAGTTTAATTCGTTCCAGAACGGAGCTTGTATGTCGATCAGCTCGTATCTGGAACAAATGGCTTTAGACTTTGTTTTTCCCTGCGGAGATGACCAGAAGCAAGGATTCTTGCGCCACTTAGTGGAAGCTCGGCTCGTATCACAAATTTGAGCTCGGGTCTGGAACAGAAATTTCATTCCCGTCGTGGCTCGTAACTTTGAATACTCGCATGTGGAGCAGCTCATACCTAGAGGTACTACTGTATATAAGTAAGATGGTAGGGTATCTCTTTACTTAGCAATAGAATGGATAGTTATGCAGAGAATGCTGAATGACTAGTTAAAAACAATTCATTGCTTTTACTCTTAACTGGAATTCTCCATTCAATAATGCCCAAGTGACATGATTTCTTTTTTTTTAGAAAAATATTTAAAGATGTGTAAGACATTGTCAAACATAATACATAGCTTTTTACCTTATTGTGCTGCATTTCACTATACTATACTGCATCATACCATACCATACCACACCACATCTAATATTAAAAACAAGTGACTCATAAGTTAAAATAGCCCCAAACCCTAAATTGGCTTAAATCACATTTAAAATGAGAACCCAGATTGCGGGGGTAATATGCCGGCTCTGTTAAAAAGTGCTATTGCTAACATGTTGTAAGCCGCCCTGAGTCTAATGAGAAGGGCAGCATAAAAATTGAATAAATAAATTGAATAAATAAATAAATAAATAAAAACCAATAAACCAAAATGTTAAAGCATGGCATTGTGCCAACTCCAGTTCACAGACAATACAATCAATTTGCAGGCTCACAGTGTCCATGTAATCCTCAGGCCTGATGGCACAACACTGTCTTCAGAGAATTTTTAAAGGCCAACAAGTTTGGAGGCCAATCTAACTATAGGGGATGATATTTCATAGGTCAGATGCTATAATGAAAATGTTGTTTCCTGGGCTACATCAAATGGAATTACTTTTATGAGGAATTATACTTATTTTCAAAGTGTGTAGCCATGTGATTTCCTCCATCCCCAATATCTAATTATCAGTGACTTATCTATTAAACACAGACAATACTAGTAATCTAGTCTATTTGTTTACCTGAGCGGTAGTTACAGAGCACAATATCTCTCCACGATGTGCACTCATCATCTTACCAAATGCAGAAATTACAGCCGGTGTGTAAGGCAACCGGTTGTTTTCAGAAAGCGTTTCTTGAGAAACAAAAATATAAGAAATTACTAATAGTACTTAAGGACATCCAAACTGTATTAGAAGTGCAAATGCGTTGACAAGTTATAAAGGAAAGCTTTTTCATTCTGAAGTATTTTACATATCGCGTTTCTCCTGAAAATAAGCCCTCCTCAGAAAATAAATAAACTTTTAAAAAACTTTTTAAAATATTTTAAATTTATTTGGATTTGTTACGATTTGTTATATTTTGCTGTGAGCCGCCCTGAGTCCGCGGAGAGGGGCTGCATACAAATCTAAATAATACATAAATAAATAAATAAAAATAAATCCTTCCCCAAAAATAAGCCCTCCCCAAACCCCCCCCGGTTAGGGTTAGGGAGACAGAGCTGGAAATCAGGTAAGATGACCAGAGGAGCCCCAAGGCCAAATAAGGCCAAGAGCTTATTTGGGGGTTCAAAAAATATAAGACAAATACTAAACTTAATATTTATTCAAATCTCATTTGTAGACTTTGGTCCAATTCACCATGGACACCATACATGTACTTACTGACAAAATTGATAGTGAGAGGAGACATCTTCTCCTTAAGTAAAATATCATTCACAACTTGTTGTTTTGCTTTGGCTTTTACATAAGGATTCATGACAATGCTGGATAATTTAGGCTCCTTGATTACTGCCTTAAATTATAACAAAAAATAAATCTTGATCAAAATAATATTTGTTTCTAGCCAGTTAACTCATGACACACTAGTTCAATTTATCAAGGTATGCTCCATGGCTTTGTATTGTTTAATGATACTTCTACATTCACAATACTATTCATCTTCTGATTAATCTTACATATAACCCGAAAAACAGTTCTCCTTATTTCCCATTTTAGTAAATGTATTTCAGACTCTAACTTAAATCTGTACAACTTTATAAATGCTGCAAGTTATTTGGAGTAGAAATTTCATTCCAAAAGTTTTAAAAGACATTTAAAATCCATAATAAACCAACTTTTAAAAATAAATGAATAGAATAGATTGCTTTACTTTTATAACTTGTAAGAAAATGAAATAATGGAAGATTTCATTTATTAAAGAAAAAGTTCCTTTTTACATGCATTTAAGAGTCTTTGATTTTTCTGCTTTCAGTGGGAAAAAATGTCTAGGCTATTGTGTGTTGTTACAAAGGTCATTTTATTTTAAAAACAATATCTGGGCATAACATAGTCTTGTCAAGGGCCTACCAAGAAAACAATCTTATACATCAGTGATCCCAGCCCCGTCTCCCCAAAAAATCTTGAAGAGAACTTATTTCACTGTTTTTTATAAGAAACCAGAATATCTCCGGGACCACCTTCTGCTGTACAAATTCCAGCGACCGGTTAGGTCCCACAGAGTTGGCCTTCTCGGGGTCCCGTCGACTAAGCAATGTCGTTTGGCGGGACCCAGGAGAAGAGCCTTCTCTGTGGCGGCCCCGACCCTCTGGAACCAGCTCCCCCCAGATATCAGAGTTGCCCCCACCCTCCTTGCCTTTCGCAAGCTCCTTAAAACCCACCTCTGTCGTCAGGCATGGAGGAATTGAAATTTCTCTTCTCCCTAGGCTTATAGAATTTATACATGGTATGCTTGTATGTATGAGTGGTTTTTTAAATTGGGGTTTTTTAGATTGTTTTTAATATTAGATTTGTTTACATTGTCTTTTTATATTGTTGTTAGCTGCCCCGAGTCTTTGGAGAGGGGCAGCATACAAATCTAATAAATAATAATAATAATAATAATAATGATTACCAATCCAATCGAAAAGCTAGATATTCATAGATTCAATTAGTCTCCAACCAACTCTTAGCAATTCTAGGTGGCTTTCAGAATAAAAGATAATATCTATTTTTACATGTTAACTACTCTTCTCTTTTTATTTATTTAGTTTTGATATTCTCTATTGTAATTAAGGAATTTCTACTTAAACTAGAAGAATTAACTGTGCATTCTTAATATTTCCTACAAAAATACTTAACAGTATTTTTTTGTAGTTATACAATACAATGGGAGAGAAGGATTTATTTTTTGCCTAACGTGGAAATCAAAAAAGACCTTCCTCAAATACTCATGAGCACAAACAGGCACCAAAACAGTTGCAATACCACATGTTATTACCGACACACGAATCAGTTCTTTTTCTACTTGATCCAATTTCTTCTGCTTAGAAGCAGCAGAGTAGAGTGCAGTCGCATATCGGCCTTCTAATCCATATATTTGAATTGGGGGCTGCAGGAGAGAAAGCAACACGTTAAAATGCATTGGTACCGGGAGTCCTTGATTTGTTTAACCACTATTTGATGTTACAACGGACTAGGAAAGGGAGCTTTACAGACTTGAAGCATTTCTAAGCTGTTGTAAAATGTCACCTTCCCACAATCATGTGATTGCAATCTGGGTGCTAGCCAACCTGTGTCACGCTGTGTATTGCCAGCCCCAGAGACATTCAGAGACATTCAGTAATTATTTAGTTAACACTGTTTATGTTAGTTAGCTCCACCCATGATGATGGAAAATCCTGCCTGTCATACAAGCATCACTTCCTTTCTTCTCCAAAGAATCCATCTTCCTTCTATTGTCTTCAAAGATGTAACACGCATAGAAATTGCCTCTGATAGGCATTAGCTATTTTTCTTATTTTTCCTAATAAAAGTAACTTCGTTTGAAAGCTGTTTCTCTACTTTAATCCATCGACTCTCAGATTTGATTTATTATAGTCCACGCGGGCTGTAATTTATCTCCTAATCTGTCAACCTGTTCATGCATATGACTGGTTGACAAGCATCCCGCAATCTTACGATTGTCATTTGCAATTCCTCAGAAAGTCAAAACAAAGGTTTAAAGTTGCTACTGCCTGCCAAGAGGGTTTCCCCACATCTCTGGGGGCTGGATGAAAGAGTTTCCTGGTGAGAGGGGTTGAATTCCTTCAGTGGGGTTGAGAAATGGAGCCAGATTCCAAAGATTTGAGTTCTGATCCTGTGCCCTGTCAAAGGAGTTCTGTGTGTCTAAATTTGACATCCTCCTGTGGGGTGCACAAATGGAACTTGGATCCCGGTGATCTGTCATCCATTTCTGGTACCTCAACAAAGGAGTGTCCTTCTGTATGCAGAAAAGAGATTACCATATTTTTCAGAGTATAAGACGCACCTTAGTTTTGTGGGAGGAAAATAGGGGGAAAAAAATCTGCCTACCAGGTATTCCTCTGGCTAGCGTCCTTAGTCTGATCAGCTTCAGCACCTTATTTTATCCCCTGCTTAGGGCTTTAAAAAAATCATATTCAAAGCGAGCAGCAATGAAAAAAAGTCTGCAAAGACTTAGAGCTGGGAAAAGACCTTCGGAGAGATTAGCAATGAAAAAGCAGGTAAGATAATTAGCGCCTTGTTAGGACTGGAAAAAAAAGCTTTGAAAAAGTTACCTTCGAAGATGCACCCAAATTTTCAGCCTCTTTTAGGCAGGAAAAGGGTGCGTCTTGTACAGTGGTACCTTTATCTAAGAATGCTTCTACTTATGAACTTTTCTAGATAAGAACCAGGTGTTCAAGATTATTTTGCCTCTTCTCAAGAACCATTTTCCACTTACAAACCCAAGCCTCCGAAACTGTAACCAGAAAAGGCAGGGAGAAGCCTCCGTGGGGCCTCTCTAAGAATCTCTTGGGAGAAACAGGGCCTCCGCCCTCCCTGTGTTTTCCCCAGTCGCACGCATTATTTGCTTTTACATTGATTCCTATGGGGAAAATTGCTTTTTCTTACAAACTTTTCTACTTAAGAACCCGGTCACAGAACGAATTAAGTTCTTAAGTAGAGGTACCACTGTACTCTGAAAAATACAGTATATCCTCCTGTGGGATGCAGAAATTTAATTCAGATACTGATGATTTGAGCTGTTCCTGAAGTCCAATGAAGAAATTCCCTTCTGCATGGGAAGGAAAGTTAACATCTTGCAGGGCGCAAAAATTGAGCTCAGATACTGATAATGTGAGCTGTTTCCACACCCACTCACATCCTTTGGCAGGCAGCTCTTTCAGCCAGCCCGTAAGAGACAAGAGGGAGTTGAAACCCAAACAGAGTATGGGGAAACAGTGCAATAAAAGTAAGGAATGTGGGGTACGTCAGGCTGGGAGAGGGACGACTTGGGAGGCCCAGCACAAGCCAAGCATGAGTGTCTTTGCTCAGGGGCTGGAAATTACTGCTTGGATTTTGGCAGGGGGGATTTTCAGCTTCTGAGTGGAGTCTCCCAGGGACGTCTCCCACCAAGGCGCACTGCATACCTATATCTGCTATCCCATCCACTTAACAACTCATGGAATCACTTAATAACTGCAACCTGGAGTGCCAGAATTATGGTTGTTGAGCGGAAATCTTGCTTAACAACCACTTCACTCAATTGCCAAGATTGTGAGTTCAATCATTGTTTTAACTCAAGGACTGCCTATAATATTGCTGTACAATATAAGTAATCTTGGATAATTTATAACAACCACCTAAACACACTGCAACCAATTCATTAGAATTGATGGGATGTGAAGATTTTAGTCCTGCTATTTAAAAAAATCTCATGTATCTCTGGATATCAATCGCCTTTTGTTCTTGCTTTCTCATATTTCCTTGTCCACTTATATAGTTCTTTCCCCACCTCTTTAACAAACACCCATTTTTCTTGGTTCTCTTTTTTCTTCTCATTGCACAAAAACATTCTGCTTCTTTCTTTCTTGAACTTCTTATTAACTGTACATTTTGAGAATAAAATAAGTCTGACCCCAATGGACCTGTTTGACAAAATGTGCTTACAGTTCATTGTACAAGACCAAAGAATATAAGTGAAAGGGGATATTTAAATTACAACAATTATTCAACAATGACATGTTTATTCCCTTAAGAGTAAAAAAAAATCTCATTATTAAAGTCATGGTTTAGCAATACGTTGTTAAATTTAGCAATACTTTGTGTTAAGTTTACCTGTACTAGCTTGGATGCTGGCCTAATCATAGAGGTACTGAAGTGTCGCACCTATAAGAAGAAAACTATTTAATTTTTAAAAAAAGAAAGCTATTACATCATCTGAGTAAAAAAACCCACAATAATAAAAAATTGAATTTACAATTGATATAGGTCACTTTGTAAAACTTAATTCTGTAGATTTGGACCTAAAGCATCTTCCAGACATACAAAATGCAACTTTAAAAAAAATATATCCATAGGAATTAGTTCAGCAATCAACAGCTGAACAAGACATGCTTTTAACATCACAACATCCTATTAATTCAGCAAATACAATATATTCTTAATATGATCATTTAACATAACAATTAATTTGATTACTTCTGTATGTCGTTCAGTATTGTATATTCTTGCAGAATGCTACTTCTAGGGCTGTGGACATTTCAGTGATTATTTGGAAATTGTGTTCAAGACCCTGGACAAGGATCTTTGCTACTCTATCTATATGGTTGCCAGACAATGTCTTGATGGGGCATAATTATCAATGAACAGCAATTCAACAGTGCAATCACATTGTGAATTTCCCTTCTCTAGATGTGGTTTCAGAGAGGCTGGATAGCAATCTTGGATTCCTGCACCATACTCAAAAGTCAGAAGGGTCCCCAACTCTGTGAATCTATGCTCATTCCAAATGCATATGCAACTAGTTTTTCTATTCTATTTCAGAAATTTCTTTCAACCCAAGCAATTTATCATGCTGTCTTTCCCTTCTGAAAAAAAGAAGCATTTACCTATTGCGTTCCTGAGTGCATATGCTTTTTATTTATTTAGCAAATTGATTCAACCACCCACCTCACAAACTTGACAGGGAATGAACAGGTTTCAGGCTAAATTCTGGCAAGATGGAGAGGACATGGAGATGCAGGAGACATCAGGATCTGATTGTCATCTTAAGTTTGCGGGTGGGATTGCATACTCCCTGTGCTGTCCATCTCCTTGGTTCTGGGGTGTTAGTTGGGGTTTGTTTTGTTTTGTTTTTCCCTCATAGTTTTGAAAATTTAAATTGCTTTTCTTTTTATTTATTTTTTATATTCAGTAAGCTGCCCGGAGTCACCCTATCAGAGAGACTGGTGGACAGCATATAAATTTTAAAGGTAAATTTTGTTAGCTGCCCCGAGTCCACTGGAGTTGGGTGGCATATAAATCTAGTTAGTTAGTTACATGGAGGGAGGGAGGAATGGATAGGTAGGTAGGTAGTTAGATAGATAGATATGGGTGAATGACAGATAAATTATTAGAGACAGAGATGGATAGATGGATGGATGGAGATAGATAAAAATAGAAAGAAAGAAAGAAAGAAAGAAAGAAAGAGAGATATGGATGAATGACAGATAAATGATTAGAGAGAGATGGATAGATGGATATAAAGATAGATAGAAAGAGAGATGGATAGATGGACGGACGGATAGACAGACAGACATATTTATACATACATACATACATACATACATACATACATACATACATACATACATACATACATATCCACACTGCTGGGTTCACGAGCCCTGCTGGACCACGAGCAAACCAGAGGTCGAGTTGGCACAACGGTGGGTAAAAACGCGCTTAGCTGGGGTTGGGGGGGATTTGCAACAACCCCCCCCCCCAATTGCAGAAATAGCTCTGGCTTGAGGCGGTTCTTAAAATCCGGGGGTGGATTTTGCAACAAATCTGGCAGCGACAATGGAGACCGTTCACTCAAAGCAGCCCCTTTTACATCTTTCGTATCAATCAGAGTCCTAATTAAAAGCCAGCTCCGTATCTTGGGGACCTTGCCCGATCCTTAAGATGGGAGCTTTCCTTCCCCGAACTCTCACAGGAACGGGAGAGAGAAACGTTCTTCTAATAAGAAGGTCACAAACTGCATGGCAACACCCCACTTTATTTGTTTTGTTTTTAAATGTGCGAAACGTTACTACTCACCTTCAGCCCCAACCCTACCACCGAAGCCGCCATCTTCTCCTGTAGGTCAAACCGGCCTTCTCGGCTTCGGAAACAAGGAAGCGGGCGCGGAGACTGACGCACCACTGCGGCTTTCTGGGAGTCGTAGTTTCCGTGGAGGGCCTCGTGTCTCAGACCGCAGAGAAGCGAATATTAAGATACTTGACAAAGGGAGATCTCGCGTACTTCCAGGGGACAAAGGGAATCTTAGCAAGGAGTCGGAGGAGGGAAAACAAAGGCTTTTTTGCGTTGCTTTGAAAATGTAGAAATACCACCATTATCTAGGTTTCTATCATCTATCTATCATGGTCAGTTTGTCCATCAATCCTACTACCCTACCTATCTACCTACCTAGCCATCCTCCATCCATCCACCTGCCTACCTATCATCTATGTATCTATCTATCATGGTAAGTTTGTCTGTCTGTCTGTCTATTCTATCTATCTATCTATCTATCTATCTATCTATCTATCTATCTATCTATCTATCTATCTATCTATTATGTATCTATCTATCATGGTAAGTTTGTCCCATCAATCATTCTATCTATCTGTCTGTCTATCATCTATCTATCACCTATGTATGTATCTATCATGGTATTTAGACTTATGTGGACCAATCATCGTATGCACAAAACCTATTGCCTATTATGTAGAAAGATGACTATTGTATATAACGGGTATTTTTATTGTCCTATTTTCTGTATTTATACCTTTCCTGTTTTACATAATTATCAACATCTGATATATTCTTAGATATACTTGTGCAAGAGCAATTGGACAGTGATTTCAAGTAGAAACACAAATATGCTCACCTGCCAAATTACTGATATTTCATTGAACATATACCTAGACCCATAATTAACTTAACCATGGTTGACTGAAACGGTCCAGTATCAATGGACTCATAAACTAACATACAATCCCAGTGGCTGGATTTGCATAACACATTAAGCCCAGAATTTAACAACCATGTTTTAACCTTTTGTATTTTAACCTAATCCAAGGACAATACATTCATCCTCCAAAATAAACAACAAGAGCAGGAATAGTAGAAATGAAGTGAGCATTAGTGTACTGTACTGGCGAAAAATGTATTCAAAAAACCCATTCCAGTAGCTAGAACCAACCTTTTTATACTTCGGGTCTAAAAGGACCCGGAGGAGCACAAGTGTATAATCTTTGCGAACATCATTTTTCCCATTTCAATTTTCATTTCATTATGTTCAGAATGTTCAAATTAGTATACCAATGCCAAAAATGCTCAAAAGGTTCTGATTTTGCAGGCTAATCAAGATAAAAATGAACAAAATTGCACAAATATGGGGGGGGGGGGCAAGCTTTTATGACCAAAATAAACAAATAAGCATTAATTTTTTCACTTCAATTTTCATTTCACTGTATTCAGAAATGTTCAAATTAGTATACTAGCAAAAAAAGTATTCAAAAAACCCATTCCAGTAGCTAGAACCAACCTTTTTTACTCCAGGTCACATGACCCGGAGGACTCCAAGTGTTCAAAACATTTTTTTTCATTTCATTATGTTCAGAAATGTTTAAATTAGTATGCCAATGCCAAAGATGGTCAAAAAATTCTGATTTGGCAGGCTATTCTATTTATAAATTGAAAAAAGTGCACACAGCCGTGGGAGGCGAGGCCCTTTTTTGAGCAAAATAAACAAATAAGCATCATTTTTTTCATTTCAATTTTCATATCATTGTGTTCAGAAATGTTCAAATTAGTTTCCCAATACCAAAGATGGTCAAAAAAGTCAGAGTTTGCAGCCTAATCTAGATGAAAATGAACACAATTTCACAAAAATGGGGGGAGGGGGAGGTTTGATGAGCAAAATAAACAAATAAGAATTATTTGTTTCACTTCAATTTTCATTTCATTGTGGTCAGAAATGTTCAAATTAGTATACTAGTGACAAAAGTATTCAAAAAGACCATTCCAGTAGCTAGAACCAACCTTTTTATACTCTGGGTCTAAAAGGACCTGGAGGGTAACAAGTGTATAGTAAATGGGAGGAGAATACCAGGGTTTTAAAAAAAAAGAGGGACTCTGAGACAGCAAGGAGGTGCACGCACCTGCAATACACCCAGCGTGAGACTGCCTCCCATACACTGGCTGTTGCTGCTACCTGCTGCCTCTTCCTTCCCATGCCAAAGTGCTCCCCTCTCCTCTCGCTCACTCGCTTTATAGCTGGCGCCTTTCCTCACTGTGGTGACTCCTTGGCTGCCCAGAGCAAAGGGAGCATTTCTTTTCTCTGGGCACTGGCAGAGGTTTATTCCCTCTCCAAGTGCCCAGAGAAAGGAAAATGCGTTGTTCGCTCTGGACTGCCAAAGCCTCCTTAAGTGCCACCAAAAGGCTCCTCTGGCAGCCAGATGACCAGGATTAAAGGGGGAATGGCAGGAAACTGGCTGGGCTTTCATGCTGCTCTCAAATTTCTTGGCAAATTTTTCCAGACTCAGGTTCTTAAGTAGAAAATGGTTCTTAAGTAGAGGAAGAAAAATCTTGAACACCCGTTCTTATCTAGAAAAGTTCTTAAGTAGGGGCGTTCTTAAGTAGAGATACCATTGTAGTTTTAGGTTGGAAGCATGCAACAAAATGGACAATACAAAACTGGTATCGGTACATGGTGGAACACATTCAATTTGAAATTATGGAAAACATTAATACAATCAATGAAAATAAAGTGTAAAAACTGATGGGAAGATGGGGCAGGGTCAGAGGTTTTATGGCTAGTAGAATTTGAGACTTTGAGCCATAAAGAACAAATTGGAATCACTCTACACTTTGTAAATATGCTGATGTTCCTGGTTTTAAAATATTATAAATTAGTACACCCTCATTTGGTGGAGGGACCAAATGATTGTTGTTGGGTGGCAGGAGAACATATCATTTTGCACTGTTTTGTGTTGTGTGTATTCGTTTCTATTATAAAAATCAATAAAATTTATTTTAAAAATAAAATGTACCACCTGGCTTATATTAGAAAATATTTTAACTGGTTTAATTTTTTATGCTAATTACCACTATGACTATGTGTTTAATGATCGGATATATAGAATATATAGATCCCCTTATATAGAACGCTGGTGAGACCACATTTGGAGTACTGTGTTCAGTTCTGGAGACCTCACCTAAAAAAAGATATTGACAAAATTGAACGGGTCCAAAGATGGGCTACAAGAATGGTGGAAGGTCTTAAGCATAAAACGTATCAGGAAAGACTTAATGAACTCAATCTGTATAGTCTGGAGGACAGAAGGAAAAGGGGGGACATGATCGAAACATTTAAATATGTTAAAGGGTTAAATAAGGTTCAGGAGGGAAGTGTTTTTAATAGGAAAGTGAACACAAGAACAAGGGAACACAATCTGAAGTTAGTTGGGGGAAAGATCAAAGGCAACATGAGAATATATTATTTTACTGAAAGAGTAGTAGATCCTTGGAACAAATTTCCAGCAGACGTGGTTGGTAAATCCACAGTAACTGAATTTAAACGTGCCTGGGATAAACATAGATCCATTGTAAGATAAAATACAGGAAATAGTATAAGGGCAGACTAGATGGACCATGAGGTCTTTTTCTGCCGTCAGTCTTCTATGTTTCTATGTTTTTTCCATTTCACTTTAACTTACAGTTTTGCAGGATCTATTCTGAACACCAGGTGTCATCATTGCAAAAAGATTAGGCATCTTAATAAATTATAGTACTGTGTCGGTTAATATTTGAATTATTTAAACCAAAATACAAATTCCAGAATAAGTCACAAGCCTGGCCACGGACAGGGGTGTTTGCAGGGATATGGCAAAACTTCTCAGGATGGCAGCCACAAGATAACAGCGATCAAAGCTCTGTCTATCACACATAAAAGCACCCTGACTGCGTTCAGGCTTGGAAAGATTATTCTGGATATTGGTTTGGATGGAGAAAGAGAATCCCATCATGCTACTGGGAAGAACTTTATGGATTTTGTGGCTCTTGCATCACTTTTCCCAACCAAATCCATCCATGGTGCTCAAACTTTCTTGGAATCTATATAAATTCAGATTCTTTCCTCAGTGAACTGCTGCTTGCTGTGAAGGGGAAAAGACGTGCCTAATCACATTTTGCACTCAGGTCGCTACTATAGATCTTCCGAAATTGAGTACAGTGATCCCCCGGGTATTGCGATCCCGATCATTGCGAAACGGCTATATGGCGATTTTTGAACCCGGAAGTAAAAACACCATCTGCGCATGCGCGCCCTTTTTTCTATGGGCACGCATGCGTAGATGGCGCCGGGCAGATCAGCTGCTGGGCGGCTTCCCTGGGTCTTCCCCCTCTTGCTGGCGGGAGGGCGAGCGGCGGGCATCAGCGAGGAGTTTCCCCACCGCCCACGCAAACTCCTCGCTGCCGCTCGCCCGCCCTTCGCCCGCCCACGCCGTTCGCTCGCGCCACTTCCCAGCTGAGTCCTGAAGCGAATTGGCTTCAGGACTCAGCTGGGAAGCGGCGCGAGCGAACGGCGTGGGCGAGCGAAGGGCGGGCGAGCGGCAGCGAGGAGTTTGCGTGGGCGGTGGGGAAACCCCAATCTTCGGCTCCTCGCTGCTGCGGCGGAAGTAAAAACACCATCTGCGCATGCGCAGATGGTGTTTTTACTTCCGCAGCGCTACTTTGCGAAAAACCGGTCATTGCGAGGGGTCCTGGAACGGAACCCTCGCAATGATCGGGGCACCACTGTATTGAGGCAGTCTCTTGGTTAAAGGCAAGGCTTTCACAAAAATGCAGTGAGGAAATAACAATGGAAGCCAAGAAGCAAAGAAGAAACACTGATGAAAAGAAATACTGGTGGAATAAAAGAGAGAAGAAAGTCCAGAATGATAAATATATGAAGAGATGGAAAAGATCATGATTTTAGAATAAAACTGCTGAGAGAAATGAAGGGGGGGAAATGGAAAGATGAATGAGAAGAAAGCTTGATCTTTAAACAATGAATTTCTTTTTCATCAATTTAAGGGTTAAGTGATCACACCTTTCATGAAGCCAAACATTTGCATCTGATACACAAGTTTCTTTCTAGCTGCATATGATGTTTTTAATCAACAATCTATACAGGGAAAATCAAAAATTGTTCATAAGGTGATTATGTTCAAAGTTTTGGGAAGTTTTATGAAACATTAAGAACATGAAAATATAATGCAATTTCTGATACTATTGCCAGAACTACTACTACTATATAACTACTATGCCAATACATCAACCTTTGATTAAATAATGTGAGTTGTGCTATTATATGATTGGTCGGAGCTTTGTTTTAGGCTGTTTTAGCATTTAGACTCTTATTTTGGCTGATTGCAGACCATGTTAATACCTACATTTAGCAGACCTTACTAATATATACCTTCTCTCTCTCTCCCCCTCCCCACCCTTTCTCTCGACTACTATATTGCTAGTATGCTGACAGTCTTGTTAGCAGCTCTCACAGAAAAGATGTTGCTAAAATATGACCCCTCTGGGACAATATCCTTGCGGGAAGCAGATGTTCATTTTAGGCACATAAATAGTATGAATGGTGAATATATGTGTCCTAGGATAATGCTGCAGGATCCAATGTGGGTTAGCTATTGGGACTAGAGACTTTCTCTTCTGAACTTTTGGATTCGTGCCGGAGCTCATTTTCAGGGAACATCTCTCTCTTTCTCTCAGCTAGAGAGATGCTCCCTGAAGATGGGCTCCAGCATGAGTCCAAAAGCTCAGAAGACAAAACCACTGGTCCCAGTGGGCGACCCAGTTTGGTTTCTGTAAGCTATATAGTAAACTGTAGCTGTATATTTAAGACTGTATCTAGTTTTTCATATTCTATGTGTCAGGGTTCCATATAGCATCGAAAACTAAATCAGAGTCTGAGGCAAAGTATTCCTCAAAGTTTCAATTTATTAGCAGAGCCATGTTGGCACATCTTGGAGAAACCCAAATCTGAAGTCCCAGGGGTTTCTCTACCCAGTTGAACGTTCAAGCCCTTGTCCACCCCCCCCCCAAGTCCATCATGTTGACAGCAACTCTCTCCTTCTTCCGTGCAGGTGTAGAAGTGCAGAGACAAAGTATGACCTTGACAGTCTAGAAGGAATTTGTTATGGCTACATGCAGATATCCCTCATGCAATTCCCTCTCCCAAATTCCCATAGCTAAGAATACATTTTAAAATAGCATAAAGTGTGGCAGGACAAAGACCCCAGCTAAAATGGCTTTGGCCTGACACTATTGTGAAGTGATGGGTCTCCTGGTTTCAGTTGTCAAATATAAAGTTGAAACTTGAGATAGTATGGTATTGTGATTTTTTGAGATGGCTGAACACTTTATACATAAGACAAGGGAAATGGGGCTCATGATAAATCCAGTTAATCTAAGTATTCTGTTCCATCTCTTTTTTATTCTTTGCACTCCATAACTTGTCAGTTGTAAATATTTTTTAACATTTCCCATGGTCAATTTCTTTTAAAAATGATGTCTTTTTGTTAAAGGTGCCCATTAATAGTGCAGATTTGACAAGGAATTTTGACTTATAGAATAGAGTAGAATTCTTTATTGGCCAAGTATGATTGGACACTCAAGGAATTGTCTTTGGTGCATGTTCTGTCCTGCACAGCAGCCAGCTGGTAATAAGCCCCCCAAAATTAAAACTCAAACACACACATTTTTTAAACAAAACTCCCACACTCTTGCTTCTCAGCTGACAGTCAGCTCATAAGAATTTAACCCTATAACTGACCAGCAATGAGTCCAAGTTTGTCAGACAGAATACTCTTCACAGGCTGTTTCTCTTCTGGAGTCTTGAACGTTGACTTCTTGCAAAGAGCACTCTCAAAACCCCTCCCTTTAAATACTCTCAGGGAGTGCTGACTCTGTACAGCTGTGCTTACTTCTTTTTCCTGATCTTCCTCAACTGCTCCTGTCAGCCCCTCAATCTTCTTACCTGTGCATTCAGGACCGGGTCCCTTATTTCCTCATCCTCAGCCCCTGGCAAAGCCCCAGTTGGGGGCTGCACATCCCCAATTGCAGGATCTATAGCTGTTCTGCTGGCGTGTCTCAACCGCCCGTAATTACAGGGTAATTTGTCCAGGAAGACACACACCACACGATAAAAGGAGAACCCAAAAGTTTTTATAAACAGAAAAATAGAAACAGCTCCCTTTTTAAATGTCAAAGGGATTTTCTGGTACACACAAGGCACAGGTTAAATGCAGTCCAATTGCTCACCCAATAACTGGGAAATTGAGTCCAATTCTAAAGTCCAGAGAATCCACACACAATCCTGAACAGCAAAAACCACGATCTTGACGAAATAATGAAATGAATCAGATAAACTGCCATGAGACTAAAACACCAGGCTGCACTTTTATCTGTAGCACTAATTACAGCAGCCCCACCCAACCACAGGTGGCCTCATTTTCTCTTGTAATAATCCTTCAGTTGTTGTCTCCTATGCATCACTCTACGCATGCGTGGATGTGTCATTAATTCTTGTTCAGAATCCAGGGATGATACAGATGACTGATCTCCTCCTGGGCTGTCTGACAAACTCCCCTCTTCCCTGTCACTCACGCTTCCTTGGTCAGAGGAGGCTTCGTCGGCAGATGCTACTGGGAGCAAAACAGGCCTGCGGCATGTGGATGTCTCCCCCACATCCACCTCCACATTCCTTGGGGCAGGAGCTGGGCCAGAGCTAACCACAACATATAGCCTATGTATTCTCCTCACCCCCAGACTCTCTCTCTTCCTCTGGCTCCCTCTCTGATTCCCCCTGCAGCTACACAAGCCAGCTGTGCCCAGAGGGCTCCGGCTCATCAGGCTCAAAGTCCGTGGCCAGAGAGCGTGGCTGCGAGCCAACCACAACAGTGCATATGCTCTCAGTGTACATAAAAGAAAAGATACGTTTCTCAAGAATCATGAGCTACAACACTTAATGATTGTCATAAAGCAATCAGGAAACATTATTAATATTAATATGAATATAAATTATAAGGATATGAGCAATAAGTTACACACAGTCATCACGCATTATTTTGTAGATTTAATCTCCAATATGGTCTGCTGGCTTGATTTTCTTGGGAAGGAAACTCCTTGTTGTCAAATGAAAGGTGATGTAACTGGTAAACATTTTAATTTCTGTTTCTTTTGGCTTCAAGTATATAAATTCCTCGTGCAGTCTTTTCTAAGATATAACACGAAGTGGGAAAATATCTCTTCATCCAACATAGAAGAAAGGTTGAGGCACAACCATCAATAGCCTTTGCTGAAATGTCTTGGCTGAGAACATACGTTCTTGAGAATAAAAGATTCCCCAAGACTCTGCTTATGGCCACTTTGCATACCCATAGAAAATTGCGGGCTTCTGAAAAAGCCATTTCATAATTTATTTATTTATTGGATTTGTATGCTGCCCCTCTCCGGAGACTCGGGGCGGCTAACAGCGACAATAAAACAGTGTACAATAGTAATTTGGTATTAGAAATGATTAAAAATCCATTAATATAAAAACCAAACATACATACACACATACCATGCATAGAATTGTAAAGGCCTAAGGGAAAAGAGGATCTCAATTCCCCCTTGCCTGGCAGCAGAGGTGGGTTTTAAGTTGCTTACGAAAGGCAAGGAGGGTGGGGGCAGTTCTAATCTCGGGGGGGGGGGGGAGTTGGTTCCAGAGGGCCGGGGAAGAGAAGGCTCTTCCAGAGACCCAGGGGAAGAGAAGGCTCTTCCCCTGGGTCCCGCCAGGCGACATTGCTTAGTTGACGGGACCCGGAGAAGATCCACTCTGTGGGACCTAACTGGTTGCTGGGATTCGTGCAGCAGAAGGCGGTCCCTGAGGTAATCTGGTCCGGTGCCATGAAGGGCTTTATAGGTCATAACCAACACTTTGAATTGTGACCGGAAACTGATTGGCAACCAATGCAGATTGCGGAGTGTTGGTGTAACGTGGGCATATTTGGGAAAGCCCATGATTGCTCTCGCAGCTGCATTCTGTACGATCTGAAATTTCCGAACATTTTTCAAAGGTAGCCCCATGTAGAGAGCGTTACAGTGATGAGGGCATGAGTGACCGTGATAATTCTGATAAAACAGCAAAGCTTTTAAAATGTAACCCAATAAATTCTAGCTGCCAAAATTATGGAATTTCCATCACATTTCTTACAAAAAACACGAAGAAAAGAAGAGAAAATAGGAAGCAAAAGTAGTTATATTAATCCATGCATTTTTAATCCTTCAAAAGTATAGTTTACTAAACAAAATGGCACAAAATAATAAACAAAATTTTATCTCAAGGGAACTATGGAAAAAAATGAGAAAGAGATGGTACAATCTGACAATAATACAGTGGTACCTCGGTTCTCGACCACAATCCGTTCCAGAAGTGTGGTTGAGAACCGATTTGGTTGAGAACCGAATTAATTTATCCCATAGGAAATAATGGAAATGGATTTAATTGGTTCCCAGCCCATTGACTTGCTGGGAACCAATTAAATCTACAGTATTTCCTCTATTTCCTATGGGATAAGGATCTGAGGGGACGGGGTGAGAGGGAATGGGAGTCGGAATCCCGACACGCCCCTCCTGGCCACCCTCTTAACAGCCTCCCAGTCTCTACCTTGTAATTGCTCCAAGCTGCAGGAAGGGTAGGGCTGGCTGCAATACCGGCAGCTTCGGGGGGCTCCTTTCCTCAGTGGTTCAGTTCATTACCTCCAGGCAGCTGCCCCAACTTTTTCCTTCTCGGCGGCGGCAGCTCCGGCGGCTTCCCTACGAGGAGGAGCAGCGTCAGGAACGTCATGTGATGAAGGTAAGCCGCCAGAGCCGCCACCGGGAAGGAAAAAGTTGGGGCAGCTGCCTGGAGGTAATGAACTGAACCGCTGAGGAAAGGAGCCCCCCAAAGCTGCCGGTATTGCAGCCAGCCCTACCCTTCCTGCAGCTTGGAGCAATTACAAGGTAGAGACTGGGAGGCTGTTAAGAGGGCGGCCAGGAGGGGTGTGTCGGGATTCCGACTCCCATTCCCTCTTACCTTGTCCCCTCAGATCTTACATTTCGGATAGTAAACAAAATTTTCTGTTCAGTATCCGAATTTTTGTTTGGATACCGAAGCAAATTTTTGGAGAAAATTTTGTTTGAAATCCGAAATGTATGAAAACCGAGGCGTTTGAGAACCGAGGTACCACTGTATTGTACTCCATGGTTTACTTAACTTTAATTTACTAAATTATCCAATTGCCTGAATTTATACAACATGCTGATTTGTATTACACAAACCATTCAAAACATAGAAATAACTTCAAAAATGTACATCCAGCCCAACAATAAAATTCTACCAGAAGATTCTTAGGATGAAAGTTGAAGATTTGTTTTCAGGGTTTGCTTTCCCTATCCTTTAACTAATTATTCAGTCAGCTTTTCCCTCAACTTTCAAAGTAACTTTCTTTTGCAGTTGGTTGTGGTCATAACAGGCTATTCTCCTGCGGGCAATCGCTTTCTCAAATCCCTGTCCTTCAAGCACTTTATATATTCGGGATGGGCTCCACCTTCCCACTTAGCCTCCCAATAGTATTTATAATAACTGCTTACAAAAGGTGGTATTCAGCTGGTTCAGACCGATTCCCGCCCACCTGCCTTAATACAAAGCCATCCTATTTAACCATAGTTTGTTTATGTGTTTGTTTGTTTGGACTTATATGCCACCCAACTCCCAAAGGATTCTGGGCGGTTCACAGCCAAATACATATAAAATGTAAAACCTCCTAAAAACAGTTCCAAGCAATTTAAAACTCACAATTGCAACATTTAAAACTCTTAGAAAACCATGCACATCTCTAATGGTCGGATCCCAATGGTACACCATCTGATCAACGATCCCAGGCCTGCTGGAAAAGCTAGGTCTTTACAGCTTTTTGGAAGGCCAGTAGGGTGGGGGCAGTCCATACCTCGTGAGGTAGTTGGTTCCAAAGAGCTGGAGCAGCCACAGAGAAGGCCCTTTCCCTCATGCCCGCCAGCCGATACTGTTTAGCTGACCGGACCTGAAAAAGACCAACCATGTGGGCCCTTATCGGTCACTGGGAGCTATGTGGTAGCAGGCGGTCTTGAAAATAGTCTGGAAAAGAGTGCACACGTTGGCCGAAATAGTTAAGAAACTATGAGAATCTCACCTCAGAGGCTTACAATACTTTTCTCTTGCCCAGAAGAAAACCTTAGAGAATAGAAGAAAAATAACCAAATTTTGCCAGCAGAATGAAGATAGATTTTAGCCTGTATGTATCTATCTTTAGCTGCATCAGTGACTCACTTCATTGTGACCTAACTGTATGGCTAAGCAGAGGTAATATACAGGCCACAGAGGCAAAACACGAGGCGATTAAGCTGTAAAATTCCACTGCTCTCTAAATCAGGTTGACAGAGAATCAAGTCACGCTGAGCTTTTTCTTTGTTTCCAGTCAAATTATACAGAATGTGGTATAATATGATTCAGTGCCGCATTTCGAAGAATGAGAAAAACAACAGAAGGATATTCAAAATCCATCAAGATTGGCTTCAGGAAAGCATTAATTTCTTGATGCAGGTTGGTGCGCGAAATGTCACATCTCACCAGCCCTACCAGCCACTCCAGGTTAATGCTGGATGATGCCTGGTTGCTAAGCAACATTGCTAGGCAGCTGACTATACATGATGCATAGCACTAGCTCTTGTGTTGTACGGTGCTGATTACAATGATTGTTTCCCAAGCTGTAAAATATTAATTTGCTGTGTGCAAATACAAGGAACACTGATCAATTCGGAGCCAAGGTCTCCTACTCCACCCCCAGCGGTGGCTCACCTATCTTGCTGATTTTCCAAGTGGAAATTTAGCTCGAGATGTGTAAAACATGGTTCGAATTCATGAGATACAAATACCTCTCATGCCTGGGGTAAAAGAGTCTGGCGTGTGCAATCATTTCTCAAGGTGACATCAGGTAAATTAAGTGGCATTTATGTACAGGCAGGCATTCCAACAGGCATGGGAAAGTAACCTTATTTTTTTCCTAGCTGTGTAAATGTGTGGTAGTTTTGGATAGGATGAAGAGAAAGAAATGAAGAGACAGATTTTTTTTATGTTAACAGATGTTCTTCATAAATCTATATCTCAGACCTGTTGAGATTAATTCAGATTAAGAAAATATTGTGGCAACGGTACATTAGATTTTTACAACTTCCTTTCAGAATGGGTTTTTCAACTTCCCAAATTTGGGAATCCCTGGTGAGGATTCCATCCAAATACTTATCTGGCTCAACTGAGGAATCATTGAGTCTGTCATCTGCACCTCTATAACTGTCTGGTTTGGTGCTGCAACCGAACAGGACCAACACAGACTTCAGAGGACAATCAGAACTGCAGAAAAAACAATTGCTGCCAACCTGCTTTCCATTGAGGACCTGTATACTGCACGAGTCAAAAAGAAGGTGGGGAAAATATTTACTGACCCCTCACATCCTGGACACAAACTGTTTCAACTCCTACCCTCAAAACGTTGCTACAGAGCACTGCACACCAAGACAACTAGACACAAGAACAGTTTTTTTTCTGAACGCCATCACTCTACTAAACAAATAATTCCCTCAACACTGTCAGACTTTCTACTAAATCTGCACTTCTATTCTACTAGTTTTTCTCATCATTCCTTTCACCCATTTCCTCCCATGTTGACTGTATGACTGTAACTTGTTGCTTATATCCTAAGATTTTTATTAATATTGCTTCTTCATTGCTTATTTGACCCCTATGACAATCATTAAGTGTCGTACCACATGATTCTTGACAAATGTATATTTTATTTTATGTACGCTGAGAGCATATGCACCAAGACAAATTCCTTGTGTGTCCAATCACACTTGGCCAATAAAATTCTATTCTACTCTATTCTAACTGTGCTTATTTTTTCAAGATCAGAAAAAGTCAACTAAATGACACCATCGACTGCAAAAAGCAAATGGCATAGCTTCAGTGATGGGCTCCTACGGGAACAGTCAGGAACACAGTTCCGGTAGCAAAATTTGGAGCTCCACCCCAGAGCACCCAATTTGCACTGAAAGATGTTGAAACAAAATGCATAAGCCACGCCCATAGTATGGTGATAAAAATTGTGCTTGCCGCCGTGGCTCATAAGTACTTGCGGGACCAGCACAATTTTGCTGCTGCACCTGTCTGGAGGTAGCAAAATCGCGCATGGAGTCGCTGGTAAAACCTCTTACCACTGGCTCAAGGTTGACTCAGCCTTCCATCCTTCCGAGGTGGGTAAAATGATGACCCGGATTGTGGGGGCAATATGCTGGCTCTGTTAAAAAGTGCTATTGCTAACATGTTGTAAGCCGCCCTGAGTCTAAGGAGAAGGGCGGCATAAAAATCAAATAAATAAATCAAATAAATAAATTTAGCATTCCAGCTCGTAGCCCACCGCTGGGTGGGCTACTGTCCAGACGGGGAAACGCAGTGGGGTAGCAAAAATGGGGCTCCACCCTAGAACACCCAATTTGCACTGAAAGATGTTGAAAGAAAATGCATAAGCCACGCCCACAGTATGGTAGTAAATTTTTTGGTAGCCCCTCACTGCTTATATCACATTTTCTGAGATCAACTTGCCCTATGTTATCCCTCAAACATTGTCTTCCAAGAGAGCTGCCTTTCACTACAAAACTTTCTAGAGAGTCTCACTCTATATAGCATTATGTCATAGTTTGTTGAATATATCAGAATGAATGGATTTACACAAATGTTTGGAATAGAGGGTTCTAATTCATGAACAATGGTTTATAAACCGTAATGACTGAGTTCTCAGTTCTCCTGCTAAACCAAATCCAAGCAAACAACATGATAGCTTACCACAATATATGAACAAAGCATGCACTCCCTTACACATACTCACACCCTATGTAGCCCAGCAGTTTAAACCTTATATTTGCAGGAAGCTATGCTAATTCTAGCAACAGAATTGGTAAAAGAAATTGTAATAGTCACTTGATGAATTTCCTATTCACATTAGCTTTCATCCTAGGCAAAACCATATTGACAAGAGTTGATCATAAATCAAATCACAATTATAGCACAATTTAAAAAATCCATTATATCCTTGGTTATTCCTTAGTTGAAATGTAACTTCATGAAGGCAAATATACTGTACTTACTCATATTAAAATGAACTAATATACATTATAAGTATACAAATATACTTATTCATATTAAAAAGAACATTAGATATACTCACACAAGTAAATTAATCACATTGACTGTGGCAACAGTAATTTCCGTTTGTGCAAGATTTTACAGATAAAGCACATGTCCTATTTTGATATCCTAAGCCTCTTTCATTCTTTGAAAAGCACTGTTGCAAGTAATAGATATTTGCTCTTAATTGATCCATGATTGTGTTCACTCTCCTAAATCGAATCAATTCCCCTGAAGGTAATACATCTTCCATATTGAGATAACTCCTTGCCATTCAAACCAAGATTCTTCTAAAACCCTTTCATCGGAGCATTAGGTTCCTCAAGGCAGCATTTTATTTCTGGAACCAAAGTTTGAATTCGGTGATCCAGTTCCAACTTTTTACTCTGTGGTTTCCAACTGATAGCCCTAGGGGTCCCAAAACTTAATTGTCCTATGCAGTAATGGGCAGCCAAAATTTTTACTGCCACACTGTGGGTGTGGCTTATTTTGTGGGTGTGGCTTAATGGTCATTTGACTGGATAGGAGTGGCTTGCCAGCCATGTGATCAGGTGGGAGTGGCCTGAACGATCATCATCGTTCAAGTGAACTGTTAAGTCCTCAACTTGCAACCTTACCAGTGTCGCTCGCTGGGGTGACAATTTGCTTCACATTTCCCGTGTTTGCTGGGAAACGTGGGTCACCCCCTCGCCAGCTTCCAGCGCCGCTTCCACCCACTCCTTGTGCTTGCACCTCAGGTGGGAGGAGGCCCCGTGAGGCTGGAGGGGAGCCAGGCAGGAGAGAGGGAAGCCCATCCGATGCCAGGAAGGAGAAAAGGGGAGAAAAGCAAGGAGCACAAATGCAGCGACAGCAGCAGGGGAAAAAAAGGAGAGCCAAGCTGAGACCAGTAATCCAGGAAGTGACCGCCCCAGGTCAGCTGGAGCTGCACACGCACCTTCCTTTCCGCCGGTGTAACTGCGTTCCACCCCGTCCTGCCTACTGCCCACCCCTGGTCCTATGAAGCCATTGGCCATAGTCCCCCTAAAATGAATAGCTCATGACTTCTCTCTGACCATCACATAATTTCCCAATCCTGCTAAAAATCAGCATTAAACTTTAAAAGCTGCCCATAGTCCCTACCAATAAATGCTTCCAAAATCTAAATGGCCCTATGCTTTTTATAAAATCCACTTATTTGCAGACACGTCCTTTCATTCTCTTTTTTGAATGCATACTTTAGTTCCTCCCAACTGCTTTGATGAACAATTCAGTGTTTGTGGCTGGATTTCTTTAAGCGAGCTGACATGGATACCTCCACCTAATTCATTTATCTAATTTTTCCTTTAGAATTTCAAGGTACCAAATAAAGAAACAGCTGTGTTCTTGCAACAAGAAAACTTTGAACTCTAATAACAATAAAACCTTATTGATTTAGAATTTTGTATACATGCATATTCATATGCAAACTTTAAGTCACCCTCTCTTTTAGTTCCATTTATTCTCATTTTCCAACATCCATCTGAGAGAGTGAGAAATTTTTATCAGGAGAAGAAACTTAATTCTCTCATTCATTAAAAAAAAACCCTTAGGCAGGGAGTCACTTGGGAGGACAAATACTGCAGTTCATAAATTTAGAGAACAGCCTCATTCTTCCCCGTAGAAAGTAAGGAAAAATGACCTGGATGGAGATATGCATTCTATTGCCAAGGCAACAAGGACTAAACCACCTATTAAGTCCAGAACATCCAGATAATGTTTAGAAGTGGCTGAGATAGCCACCTTCCTACTTCAGTGAATTATAAGGAGGAGAAGGAGTTGGAAATAGCAAAGCCAGATTCAATAAAACTCAAATAAAGTTGCAAGATATCCTGTGGAGTTATAATAAAATAAAGAGGATGCTAAAAGAACAAGTTAACATTGAATTAAACAAGAAATCCACTGCTCCTTTAATTGTTTGAGACGTAACAGTAATCAGAGTTAGTATTAGGTCAAGAAGCCTTGAACCATTTTTATAGAGGAAAAAATGTCTGGATTGTTTATCACAGCACAAAGAAACTTTAGAGAATAGAAACTATTTAATTTATATCAGATACATTGTGCTGAATCTACTGAAGCAGTCTATTGTGTGCCATCTAAATACGGGTCTATTGATACTGTCCTGATTTAATTTCTCCATATAGCTGTTTGAGACAAAACGATAGAAATAACCAAAGTGGCAACAACTTTGGGACATGTGGACAAAAAATATCTTATATTATTTCCAGATATATCTTTCAGCGTGGTCCTGAAGCACAGAATTCTGCTAGGCTCCTCATAGCTAGATATCAAAGGATATTTTTTTTCTATATTCAATAATATTTGGCTTATCCTGGTAAGAATCACCCTGATAAGACTGCTAATTTATTTAAAGCTTAAACAACTAAAAGCCACTTAATTTGTAGATATTTCATACCAGTCCACAGATAAAGAGCTTGCTTTTAATACTGAGAAAAATAATATTTCTAGATCTTAATGTTGTATCCTGTAATGGCTACCTTGTATCTCTGTAAATAGTTTGTTCCTTGTTAAAGCGCTGTCTGAGCTAGAATCAGGAAGTCGCTCCTGATTGGCTCAGACACGGCTGCTCTTGCTTTGGCGGGAACCGCAAATGTATAAAAGGAGCGGTTTCTTCCAGGTAGAGCAGACGGTACTAGCTGAAAGTCACTTACCTTTGCTGAGCTGAATAAAGGTACCGTTCTCACCTAACCCTGTCTCTGGGTTTACTTCACTGGCGACGACGGACGAAAAAAACCACGCGTGCAACATGAACAACCTCCAAATCGGCCGGGCTCCTGAGTTCTTCGATCCCGAGAAGACTTCCTGGGACGACTACTTAGCCAACTTCGAGATCTTCCTCGAGGCAGCAGGAATACAGGACGCCGACGCTGATCGGAGACGGGCCATCTTCCTAAACTACTGCGGTCCAGAAATCCGCAGCCTCGCCCAGACTCTCACCGACCCGCTGCCAGCAAGATCCGTCGCTTGGGACGTCCTGCAAGCCAAGCTCGCGAGCCATTTCAAGCCAACAAAACCAGCCATGGTTTTCCGGCACCAGTTCTCCAGAATGGCTCAGCGCGAAGCGGAATCAATCAACCAATTTGCAACGCGACTTCGAACGGTTCTTGCGAAATGCAAGTTTGACAACCCGGAAGCTCGCCTCACCGATGCCTTAGTTTTCGGCATGAGAAATGCCTCGGTCAGGAACAAACTCCTCACCGAAGACGAACCGTCCCTACAAACAGTGATTAAGCTAGCACAAACCGCAGAGGTCGCCGACGCCGCTGCTAAAGAGCTGAAGGAACACGAAAGACAAGAAGTCACCGCAAAAATAGACTCCACGTTTTCCCGCGCCGAGGACCCAGACGACCTCAGCCCACCAGCTCGCAACGAGGACAGCTGTTTCCTGCTGCAAGACCAGCCGAGACAACACAGATTTCCTCACCCCGCCGCCCCCTGCGCCGGCTGCCGAGGAAACCATCAGTGCCAACGATGCCCCTTCCGGGACGCCATATGCCGCCGCTGCAACCGACGCGGCCACATCGCCGAAGCCTGCAGAGCAGCTGCACCGGAGGAAACCTTCTCCACTCCGCGCCATCAACGACCCCAGAATCAAACACCTCAACCGCGAGAAAACCGACCTTTCCATTTTTCGGGCCGAAAGAACTACTCAGCCGCTAACCGCGACTACTCAAGAGGTAACACTAAATTTTCCGTGAATAACACGGCAACAAAAAATGGGGGCAAGATTGTAATTTCATTACTACTGAACAACAAGCCATGTTCTATGGAGCTTGACACGGGGTCTAAATACACCATTATGCCGTGGGAAAAGCTTAAATTGTACATGCCTAGCCTATCTAAATCTGAGCTATTGCAAACCTCATTGGTAATTAGAGATTTTCAAGGGGGGATAATCTCTGTTCTGGGCAAAGTGAATGTACCTATCATGTTTAAGAATGTTAAATGTACCCTGCCTATGATTGTTGTTACAGGGGCTAAGCACTCTCTCCTGGGGTTGGCTTGGATGGAACCTTTGGGAATTGAAATTTCTGGTATTTGTACTGTTAACTCTAATAGCATGCCTAACTTCTTACAGGAGTTCCCTGAAGTGTTTAGCCCCACCTTGGGATCGTATAAAGGGCCCCCTATCTCGTTTTCTATTGACCCCAAGGTCCCGCCTGTCCGGCTCAAACCTCGCAGGGTACCCCTTCCGCTCCTCCCCAAACTTGACCTGCAGCTGGATAAGCTCATAAGCCAAGGCATTTTAGTTCCTGTGGAGCAAGGACCATGGGAAACACCCATAGTCACGCCTCTAAAACCAGATGGCTCCTTAAGAGTTTGCGCTGACTACAAATCCACGCTAAATAAGGCCCTCCAACATCACCCTTACCCCATTCCAGTGGTACAACAACTCCTGCACTCCCTGGGGGAAGGAAAAAGGTTTGCAAAGATCGATCTCGCACAAGCTTATCAACAGTTACCTGTCGATGAACCGACAGCAAACGCGCAAACAATTGTGACCCACAGGGGTGCCTTTAAATGTACCAGATTACAGTTTGGAGTAAGCATAGCCCCAGGGATATTCCAAAGCATAATGGAACGATTGTTATCAGGGATTAAAGGGGCCATTCCCTATTTTGATGACATCTTAATTGCAGGGGAAAACCAAGAACAGCTCAACAAGAGAATAAGGGAAGTACTTCAGAGACTTCAGGACAAAGGGTTAAGAATTAAGCCTGATAAATGCGTCTGGGGAACCAACAGTGTAGAATTCCTAGGTTATAAAATCGATAAAGAAGGTATCCACCCCACGAACGAGAAACTGAGAGCCATTAGAGAAGCCCCAGATCCACAAAATAAGACGGAATTGCAAGCTTTTTTAGGCCTTCTTAACTTTTACTCCGTCTTTTTAAAACAGAAGGCAACAGCAGCAGAGCCTCTACACCGCTTACTCCAGAAAGAAACCCCTTGGACTTGGGGGAGAACTGAACACGAAGCCTTTGTACAAATAAAACAATTATTAACTTCTAAAAGTGTGGTAGTCCAGTATAGTACTTCACTACCCATCAGGCTAACGTGCGACGCTTCCCCTTACGGCGTGGGAGGAGTCTTGGCTCACGTTTTGCCTAATAATACAGAGGCCCCAATTGCTTTCTTTTCCAGAACGATGACCAGTACTGAAAGAAATTATAGCCAACTAGATAAGGAGGCTCTAGCTTTAGTGGCAGGGGTGAAGAAGTTTCATAATTACCTTTTTGGGAGAAGTTTTGAATTGGTTACCGACCACAAGCCCTTACTAGGTCTCTTAGCCCCCAACAAGCCTACTCCTCCATTCATGTCCCCAAGACTAATCAGATGGGCCCTTTTCCTCTCAGGATACCAGTACGAACTCATCCATAAGGGGGGTAAAACCATCAACCACGCAGATGGTCTCAGTAGGTGCCCCATGGCAGAGTTAGTGGAGGACCCTGCCCCATCTGCTGATGTCTTAATGATAGAACTCGAGGATAACCCACTAACTACTGCAAAGGAGGTGGCTGCACACACGCAGCAAGATCCAATCCTAAAACAGGTGGTAAACTGTGTACTTAAGGGATGGCAAAATGACTCTGTGAAACCTGAATTGTGTGACTTCAAAAACAAAAGACTAGAATTGTCATATGTAAAAGGTTGTCTGTTGTGGGGATAGAGTGATCATTCCTAAAAGCCTAAGGGTAAAAGTACTCGAAATGTTAATGTGGGCCATCCTGGGATTGTCAGGATGAAGGGCCTAGCCAGAGGGCACTTATGGTGGCCAGGTTTGGATGCTGATATTGAAAACTGGGTAGCCAAATGTGACCCATGCCAAGAATCACGGCCTAACCCCCCCAAAACAACTCCAGCAGAGTGGGAGCAACCTGCGGGGCCATGGTCCATATTGATTTTGCAGGACCAGTGGGGTCACAATGCTTCTTAATAGTAGTGGAAGCATTTTCCAAATGGGTGGAAATCATAGCAATGAACAACATAACCACAAGTGCCACCATCAAGGTGCTGCGCAGGCTGTTTGCTACCCATGGTTGCCCTGATATCCTAGTGTCTGACAATGGGCCACAATTAACGGCCAGGCAGTTTGAATTGTTCTTAGATAGTCTTGGAGTCAGACACGCATTCATCTCGCCTTACTCGCCCTGGGCTAATGGGTTGGCAGAACGCTACGTTCACGTGGCAAAGGAAGCATTGCGCAGATCAGGCCCTGGAGATGTACAACAAAATTTGGACCAGTTTTTGCTAACCCAGCACATTACCCCAAACACTCACACGCACGTGAGCCCTGCTGAGTTACTAATGGGAAGGAAACTAAGGTCCCCACTAGATAGGTTACACCCAAGGTTTTGTACAAATAACCAAATGTATGTAAACCCTGAAAGACAAATGTATTTGGGTCAAAATGTGTTTGTAAAATTTTTTGATGGAGGTGTAAACTGGATGAAGGGAATTATTGTTAAACAAACTGCTCCTAAAACATATATTGTAAAACTGGAAGATGGTCGAATGTGGAAGCGGCACATTGACCATGTACGGAAACGCATGGAAAACTCCATGGAGCAAACCGCTGTCACAGACTCTCCCATTTCAACAGACTTTAACACGCAACCCGATTTTATAGACATTCAAATGGACTTATCGGGTCAGAGAGAATCCTCCAGCGACGCCGAACCATCTTCCTCCTCCGAAGTCAGCGTTGTGTCTGCCAGGCCGAATCAGCAGGCCGGAGCCCAAAACAGGCCCCAGCCACGCCGGGGGAGCAACAGCGAGCCGACCTCCACCATCGGTGGCGAGGACACAACTGAACTGCGCAGGTCGGAGCGAGCCTCACGGAGATTGGAGGACTTCGTCACATGGCTTTCGTAATGGATGTATCCAAACTAAGGAGGGAGGGGTGTTGTATCCTGTAATGGCTACCTTGTATCTCTGTAAATAGTTTGTTCCTTGTTAAAGCGCTGTCTGAGCTAGAATCAGGAAGTCGCTCCTGATTGGCTCAGACGCGGCTGCTCTTGCTTTGGCGGGAACCGCAAATGTATAAAAGGAGCGGTTTCTTCCAGGTAGAGCAGACGGTACTAGCTGAAAGTCACTTACCTTTGCTGAGCTGAATAAAGGTACCGTTCTCACCTAACCCTGTCTCTGGGTTTACTTCACTTAATTTAAAGAAAATTATAAGGATGTCTCCGTTTATATTGAACATGTTGAGCTGTACAATTTATTATGAAAAAAATGCTCAGTTCAAGAGCATCCCCTTTTTTTGAGATGACAAAAATCTATATAAACAGGACATTTTATTTATTTATTTATTTATTTATTTATTTATTTATTTATTTATTTATTTATTTATTTATTTATTTATTTATTTATTTATTTATTTATTTATTTATTTATTTATTTATTTATTTATTTATTTATTTATTTATTTATTTATTTATTTATTTATTTATTATTTGGTCCAATACATAATACACATTGAAGAGGATAGATATGTAGTAATATAACTAAACAAACGGATAGAAGAAAAGATATAAAAGTATAGGTGAACAAATTTGAAAGGAGATAAGGAGAGACAATTGGACAATTGGACAGTGCTTATCTTTTTGCTGATCTCTGCCCTGCCATTAGTGCTCTTTCTGATGCACTGCCAACTTTGGATTCACAAATTGGTCTAAGTCCTGCTATTCGATTTTTCATTTAGCCTGCTCTGTGAACCCAACCATTCTGATCTGTAAGCCATGCTAAGTGCATTTCAATCGTGGTTTAGTAATAACAAAAGGGGCATGGTAAGTTTGTTACCATGATACAAAAATACACGTAACCTGGATTCACACTACACATACTCAAACAAGCTACACTGTATAATGTAATGGATGAAAAGGTATTCATTGATACATGTGTAAAAAAGAGAGGATATGAAAGAGATTCTGAAAGCAAGAAATGTGATTTATGCAAATATTGATTTTGATGTAAGAACTTTACTATGAAATGTAGAAGTTATGTTTTTACTGGCTTAAAGTGTTATGTTACACTTTATTAGTATTGGGTTCCAACCGGTATGAGTGAGGACACTGCACTGGTAGTAAAATTGGAGCTGCGTGTACAGTTTTGTGTCTCCAGCATGCATACACGCGTGTCCAAGAGAGTTTTTGCTTCCTACATATCTTAGTTAGCTGACTAGCAAAAAGTTCATCTACAGTACTTCCACAGTTAGGATGGGTGGTCTATAGTATAGACTTATGGCAATGTCATTTCCCTCCCTTTTAATATTGACCCAAATGCATTAAAGGTAATTTTCATTATTGTTGTGCTCTATTTCTGCGGAGATGCAGTTATTTCTGATATATAGTGCAAGTCCACCACCTCTTTTATTTGATCTATTTCTTTTAAATAATTTAAATCCCTCTAGCTGTATTTTCCTTTTGTTGGTTTCATCTTACAAAGTTTCCATGATGGCAACAATATCATACCTTCCCTCATTTACTCGGATTGCTAATTCATCTCACCTCATTCCTCTTTTTATATATTTTCAAAAGGTAGCATTGAAAATCTACCTTCCGTCTTTTGTATAACCTCGTTTACAGAAAGATAATACCTATTATGGTGTCCCTGAAACTTTTCACTTCTGAGAAACGGGAGGCATAGTAATATTATCTAAATTGAAATATTAAACAAATGAGATGCTTCATTTCTAGACAGATGCTGTAGATCATTTCTAACAGAAATTGAATATTATAGCTGATAAATAATGCCTGTAATTATTTTTTACCCTGATTCTCTTCTGACTGTTGCAGTCAAAGGCCTATGCCTATATTGCTGTGTTTTAAATATCTTCTAAAGAAACTTTTGCATGAAGTTGGTAGATCTTCTGTTTTGTCTGACAAAAAAAGAAGCCCATAAATTTTACATGCCACCATAAACTGATACATATTCAATAAATTGAATGTTGTAACAAATAAATAATATTTTATGCCATAAGCAGAAGAGAGTGAGGGACATGATGACATAGTCATGTATATCATCTATATATACCATAAAGTCACCCAACTTTTTGAATGCAGGTTAAAATGCATTTGAGGTTGATCTGGGCTATTTTTAGATATCTTTGGACACCAGGATGCCTATGACCATGGAGTCTGAAAGCTTGCTAATAAGTGCTTATCTTTTCTGTCAAGTAGCCAAGCACGGAGGACTCTCAACCAATCAATGCTTGCTTTTATAGGTGAGTGCCTGTTCTCATCTACTCAGGTTGATGCCTAAGCCAGCGGTGGATTGCTACTGGTCCGATCCGGTGCTATAAACCGGTAGAGGAAGGCTCCTCCCACCCAACCCAGATGATTCTGTGCATGCATTGAAGGTTCGTGTGAGTGTGAACTGGTAGTGATGGGATTTAGAACTCATCACTGGCCTAAGCATATATCCCTTCCCTCTCTTTACAATAATACCATAGAATAAATTGCCTCTGTGTTTTTGTGCTTGCTTTATTTGCAATGCTAAGGTTTTCCAAATGCCTAATCCTGGTATACCCATATTTCTGTGTTTGGACACTTTATCTAATCACAGGAAGGTCCCAAGAACCAGGAGATGGACCAAGTCAAAAATCCCTCCCCTAATTGAGAGTAGAGACCATCCATTCAGGCACAAGATGGGGATCCAGTAGTATCTCTGGTATTCCCTCATCCACAGACACAGTGCATAGGCTTAAGTTCCCTCCTAAGATGGCACACAAAGGAAGGATTACTGTATTAATCTCTCATTGTGTTTGGCTGCCTTTACAGTGTTGCCTATTTAAGAAAATTGTGTATACCTAAAATTTGGCATTTTTTCATTTCCTCAAGAATAGGGGAAAACGGCATTTAAATTGTGTAAATCATAAAATCTGTTCCAATTTCCATTTTACATAGACAAATTGGTTTGTTCTCCTTTGAATCCCTTCATGTCAAAAGTCACCATTATTACCCCTTAAGTGTGACACAGAAAGCAGGCAGAATTTACCATAAATCCTGTTAACTTTGATTTAAATTATCCTTGAATTTTCAAGTATCAGCCTAGATAGTTCAATTAAATATTAATCACAAAGTATTATCAGCCATCAAAAATAAAGCATACTTTTCTTTGGGTCCTATAGTTATATAGGGCCTATATAGTTTAAACACTGTTCAAACTACTCTCTATTGTACATAGAAAGCTGCAGATATTAAGTGAAATGTCTATCCATAAGAGATATTTTTAAAAAATAATCCAGAGTTTAGTTTGAGGAAAAGGAAATATCACTGTTTTTAAGATTTTGTGCTTCAAATTCCAACAAGATACTGATTTCAAGCCATGATACTCTCTGGAGAAACTTCATTCAGGAGAATAAAAATGATGGAAGAGATAAAAATCTTACTTCAACTATTTTGGAACTTAAGCACGTGCTTTAAATGAACTGCAATTTCATTTTATATATATCCAACAGATGAAACTACTGTAATAAGAGTCTAAGCGTCATTATTCTAAAATGAGTCAAACTAATAGCTCAACCAGATCTGATTTAAGTGATCCTTTATATAACTATGTAGGATAAGCACAGCACTCTTTATGTAATAATTGGAATTGTTCCAATTCCTTGGAAGTGGAATCTCTTAGCAGAGTGGAGTTTAGACTATGGAAGATAGGAGGCATCCACACGTTGAATTAGAAAATTGATCCATTTAGCACTGCACTTTGGAGACTGACTGGAAAAACTCTCTCATCTCTGCTGAAACCTTTTTCAATCCTATCAGAAAATACTATAGTTGAAACTGGGACACAAAGACAAAGCATGTATTGAACCTCTGACCTACAGTATGTCCTCCATGTTATCAACAAACGAGAGAGAATGCACTAAAACTAAAAGCCTTGGCATGAATTAGAATGTATTCAGCAGCTAATAAATTATTACGTATGTTTTGCTTTTGCAGCAGAGGCGGAGTAACGACACGGACACGAGCTGGATTTAAAATGGGTCATTTTTAGTAATTAAATCTGCATAATTTATTCATTAAATTAGCATAAATTTAAATAAATCCTAACAAGGACTCGCAGGGTCAAACAATTACTTCCGGGGTGGAAAATGACGTCAGAAAAACTTCCGGGGCAACTTATGGGCTTAGCTCCATGCTGATCCAGGTGAAGGGCCCCGCCCTCACCTGGATCTCAGCCATGCACCTGCATGTGGGAGGTCTCGCCGTCTAACCCCTACAAGGGGATAGAAATGGGCGGGACCCAAAGACGGGTTCCCCCCCAAATGGTCAGATCGAGCTAAAGGCACCATGACCTTTGGAGAGAACCTGTCCATCATCCCCAAAGATGCCCAACGGAGAACACGCAGTTGCTAAACACCACCTAGTTTTCCGCCCCTAACCTGCCTACCCAAATGACCAAAGGTATGCCAATTAACCTAACTGGGGGGCAAAGCACCCCATAACTGCCTATCCGTCACCGCAGTGTGGAATAGGTGAAAAAACGGTCGCAGTAAATACCAAGACCGCCAAAAATTCCTATTCGGCCCCCCTAAGGGCAACCCACGGTGGCACACTGAAAGATAGGGAGGGCGGGTGGGTGTTCGCTGCTCGTCGTCGTCGGGGCGAAAAGGAGGCCCAAAGCCTGCGCAGCCCCTTTTATAGGGCTAGCAGGCTCCGCCCCCAATGACATCATCGGCAATAGCCGATGCTACCCAAAATGGCCGGGATCTCACGAGATTTCGTGAGATCCCGGCTTCCCAAGATGGCGGCTGCGCCGAGGGACGTGTCTCCCTGGCCCTGCAGCAAATCCGGGCCGGGGAGTGAAGACACCGGCCGGGCATTCTGTCACCTTAGATGAGTAACTGACGATGAGAACTAAAGTTAATAATAGTTTACTAGCTACCCTGTTTTTCCCAAAATAAGACATCTCTTGATAACAAGCCCAATTGGGCTTTTGATTGATGGCAATAAGGCCAAGTGCTTATTTCAGGATTCAAAATAATATAAGACAGGGTCTTATTTTGGGGGAAACATGGTACTCACTAATATTCAAGAAGGAATCAGGCATCACCTATGGTGATAAATGCTGGCATCTCACTTTATCCCTAGTGCAGATGTAGAATTGTTGCTTGCGTATACAATCACAATGTATCTGCAATACAAAACAGTACACTAGAAATTATGCTTCCTTACATCAGGGCTCCCACAAGTTTATATGTGTGATTTCTTAAATGCCGAATGCATGTAAAGTTCTTAATGTGAGAGTCAGAGACCATATACAGTGATCCCTCGAGTATTGCGAGGGTTACGTTCCAAGACCCCTCGCGATACTCGATTTTTCGCGATATAGTGGTGCGGAAGTAAAAACACCATCTGCGCATGCGCGCCCTTTTTCCATGGCCGCGCATGCGCAGATGGTGGAGTTTGCGTGGGCGGCGGGGAAGACCCAGAGAAGGTTTCTTCGGCCACCCAGCAGCTGATCTGCTCGGCAGCGGGGCAGCAGCGAGGAGCCGAAGATCGGGGTATAGGAAAAAAACCGCAAAGTATTTTTTAATTAATATTTTTTGAAAAACCGTGGTATAGGCTATTCGCGAAGTTTGAACCCGCGAAAATCAAGGGAACACTGTATATAGCTAGGAGGTAAAAAAGAAGAGAAGTAGATGGGAAGAGAATATATATAAAGGAGAGAATATATATGATAAAAGGGATAAGGAAAGACAATTGGACAGGGGACAATAGGCACATCAGTGCACTTATGTACGCCCCTTACTGGCCTCTTAGGAATCTGGAGAGGTCAATCGTGGAGAGTTTAAGGGAGAAGTGTAGGGGATTGGGGGTTGACACTATTGAGTCTGGTAATGAGTTCCACGCTTCGGCAACTCGATTGTTAAAGTCATATTTTTTACAGTCAAGTTTGGAGCGATTAATATTAAGTTTGAATCTGTTGCGTGCTCTTGTGTTGTTGAAGCTGAAGTAGTCGTTGACCGGAAGGACGTTGCAGCGTATGATCTTGTGGGCAATACTTAGATCGTGTTTTAGGCGTCATAGTTCTAAGCTTTCAAGGCCCAGGATAGTTAGTCTATTTATTTTCATTATGGGATTAATTACTTATTATTTATTTTCATTATGGGATTAATTACTTCAATACAGTGATCCCTCGATTTTCACGATCTAGATCTTCGCGAAACGCTATATTGCGATTTTTCAAAAAATATTAATTAAAAAATACTCCACGGTTTTTTTGCTATACCGCGGTTTTTCCCACCCGATGACGTCACTCTCTTCCTTTCTCATCTTCCTTTCTCTCTCTCTTTCTCTATCTTGCTTCTTCCTCTCTCACACTCTCTTCCTCCCTCTCTCATCTCTTTCTTTCCTTCTCTCTCTTTCTCTATCTCTCCCCCTCTTGCTCTCGAGCGGCAGGCGGCGGGCGGGCGAGCGGCGGGCGGGCAGCAGCGAGGAGCCGAAGATCGGGGTTTCCCCTTTGCGTGGGCGGCGGGGAAACCCCGATCTTCGGCTCCTCGCTGCTGCCCGCCCGCCGCCCGCCACTCGAGAGCAAGAGGGGGAGAGATAGAGAAAGAGAGAGAAGGAAAGAAAGAGATGAGAGAGGGAGGAAGAGAGTGTGAGAGAGGAAGAAGCAAGATAGAGAAAGAGAGAGAGAAAGAAAGATGAGAAAGGAAGAGAGTGACGTCATCGGGTGGGAAAAACCGCGGTATAGCAAAAAAACCGTGGAGTATTTTTTAATTAATATTTTTTGAAAAATCGCAATATAGCGTTTCGCGAAGATCTAGATCGCGAAAATCGAGGGATCACTGTATTGAAGTAATTAATCCCATAATGAAAATAAACCCTTGAGTGTGAGTAATGCTAGCAAAAGGCAAAATATTTTTTTTCAGATCATACATTTATCCAGTAATCTACTAGGCTTGGGATTTTTTATTTCAGACTTTCTGCACAAACAGCACTGTACATTTGTGAATATTACTTTCAAATATCTGCAGCAGGTTTTCTGAATACAAAAGAAATCATAGGGAAAAAAGAGCATCTTCAGGTCTAACATAACAAGCAATACAACATACTCTTTTTGAGAGTGACCAGTATTTTTTTAAAAGAATACAGGTAGTCCTTTTGACTTCCAACCACAACTGACCCCACATTTCTGTTGCTAAGTGAGATAGTTGTTAAGTGAGTTTTGCCCCATTGTATGAGCTTTCTTGCCAGAGTTCTTAAATGAATAACTGCGGTTGTTAAATTAGTAGCATGATTCTTAAGGGAATCTGGCTTCCCCATTGACTTTGATCGTCAGAAGGTTGCAAAGGGTGATCACATGACCCCAGGACACAGCAACAGTCATAAATGTGAGTCAGTTGCCACGCCTCTGATTTTTCGATCACATGACCACAGAAAAGCAACAGTTGAAAAAGTGAGACATTTTTGTACCATTTATTGTTGTAAGCTGCCCTGAGTTCCATTGGGATTGGGCGGCATGGAAGTCAATTAAATTAATTAAATTAAATTAAAATAAAATAAAATAGAATAAAAAGTCACTCTTTTCAGTGCTGTTGTAACTTCAAACAGTCACTAAATGAACTGTTGCAAATTAAGAACTACCTGTACTAATCCTACACACAACATCAACACTCTCGAAAACGTCCAAAGCTATTTCACCAGAATAGCCCTCCACTCCTCCACTCGAAACAAAATACCCTATGAAAATAGACTAACTATCCTGGGCCTTGAAAGCTTAGAACTACGACGCCTAAAACACGATCTAAGTATTGCCCACAAGATCATACGCTGCAACGTCCTTCCGGTCAACGACTACTTCAGCTTCAACAGCAACAACACAAGAGCACGCAACAGATTCAAACTTAATATTAATCGCTCCAAACTTGACTGTAAAAAATATGACTTTAACAATCGAGTTGCCGAAGCGTGGAACTCATTACCAGACTCAATAGTGTCAACCCCCAATCCCCTACACTTCTCCCTTAAACTCTCCACGATTGACCTCTCCAGATTCCTAAGAGGCCAGTAAGGGGCGTACATAAGTGCACTGATGTGCCTATTGTCCCCTGTCCAATTGTCTTTCCTTATCCCTTTTATCATATATATTCTCTCCTTTATATATATTCTCTTCCCATCTACTTCTCTTCTTTTTTACCTCCTAGCTATATACAGTGTTCCCTTGATTTTCGCGGGTTCAAACTTCGCGAATAGCCTATACCACGGTTTTTCAAAAAATATTAATTAAAAAATACTTTGCGGTTTTTTTCCCTGTACCACGTTTTTTCCCACCCGATGACGTCATATGTCATCGCCAAACTAATAATTTTTGCAAATAAATAACAAAAAAAATAATTATTGTTAATAAATAATTAAGTTTATAAATATCAGGATCACTAAGTGTCATATTCAATGGTGAGTACCAGTAATAATGGTGAGTAAATGGTTGTTAAGGGAATGGGAAATGGTAATTTAGGGGTTTAAAGTGTTAAGGGATGGCTTGTGATACTCTCCATAGCCAAAAATGGTGTATTTACTTCTGCATCTCTACTTCGCGGAAATTCAACTTTCGCGGGCAGTCTCGGAACGCATCCCCCGCGGAAATCGAGGGAACACTGTATATATATTACTTAATGTCTATCCTCTTTCATATGTATTGTATATTGGACAACGAATAAAAAATAAAAAATAAAAATAACTCTACACGCTCTCTAGTTTTAACCTTTGTATACCACCTGATTAGGGGTAGCATTAACACAAATCTGCTATTTAATATGGCTGTTACAATGGTAGATAACAGGTATTTAATAGATAACAGGAAATAATAGGTAATAGATAACAATAGATAACAGGCAGTAGATAACAATAGCATATGTAAAAAGGACAACGTGGACGTTCATTGAACTACAGCACCTCCACCAACATCTTTTTGCATTCAGGCATTATTTTGCACCCCCACTATCACCAACCAGGAGAGCAACAGGCGAACAAGGGAGATTTATTTTCTCTCTCTAGCTACCAAGCTTGTCACCAGTCAAGGTTTCATGGGGTTGTTGTTTTTTTTCCTTGTGCCCATTTTAAATACTTGCTTTGGCAATCTACATCTGTCCCAGGGGATGCACCATGAAATGGAAAAGCAATTCAGTCATTTTTCTTGTTTTAAATTCCTCTTACTTTACTGCACCACTTTCATACCACCCAGAAATGATGTCAATTATTTTGGACTAGGATGGAAAATAACTCCTTGAATCTTAAGGAGTATTGTAAGAGGATGGTGGATTGGAGATGGTTTCTAAAGTGAAAGTGCAACATACAGTCTACGGAGAGGGGCGGCATACAAATCCAATAAAAAATAATAATAATAATAATAATAATAATAATAATAATAATAATAATAATAATAATAATATGCTGGACTGCCTCTGAGGCATTTCAGCATAGTTTTCACCTGGTTCAGTGTAGAAACATAGAAACATAGAAGACTGACGGCAGAAAAAGACCTCATGGTCCATCTAGTCTGCCCTTATACTATTTTTTGTATTTTATCTTAGGATGGATATATGTTTATCCCAGGCATGTTTAAATTCAGTTACTGTGGATTTACCAACCACGTCTGCTGGAAGTTTGTTCCAAGGATCTACTACTCTTTCAGTAAAATAATATTTTCTCACGTTGCTTTTGATCTTTCCCCCAACTAACTTCAGATTGTGTCCCCTTGTTATTGTGTTCACTTTCCTATTAAAAACACTTCCCTCCTGGACCTTATTTAACCCTTTGACATATTTAAATGTTTAAGTGTAGTAGACCCCGGATCAGCTGCTTAGTGCCAGTTTCCTGTGCTGTTATGATCAGTGCCTCAGTGGTGTCTTTGAGTCCATCAAGAGAGAGGGGAGGGAGGGGAAGGGAGAAGGTGGGTGAGAGGGAGATAATGAGGAGGAAAGGTGAGAAAAGAAAAGAGGGAGAAATTATGCTTTCACTATAGATAATAATTGATTGTTTCCAGTTCCATAGGACATTTTATTTATTTATTATTTATTATTTAGATTTGTATGCCGCCCCTCTCCGCAGACTCGGGGCGGCTCACAACAAAATAAAACAATTCATGACAAATCTAAATTATAGTTTAAAATATTTTTAAAAACCCATTTACTAAGCAAACATACATACAAACATACCATGCATAAATTGTATATGCCCAGGGGAGATGTCTCAATTCCCCCATGCCTGACGACAACGGTGGGTTTTAAGGAGCTTACGAAAGGCAAGGAGAGTAGGGGCAGTTCTAATCTCTGGGGGGAGTTGGTTCCAGAGAGTCGGGGCCACCACAGAGAAGACATAGTCCAGTATACTCTGGAAAAATGATGGATTAGCTCGGCCCACCTTGAAATTAACCTCTGACAAAGCACATAGCTTTGCAAGTTTAAAAATACATTATAAACACATTGCTATAACACTATTTCCTTCTTTTTGTAGCTCACAACTTTATTTGTGGTAGAGGTTTAGATTATAAAATTGTATAGAATGGAAGGATTGAATATCTGCCTGTGACCCATTTCTCCAATCAAGCAGCTGATCCTGAATGATGTTTGTTGTGAGTAAAAAGACAAAACAAACATAATTTTCCTTTGCAATGGACTTTCTCAATCAGGTCTTATTTTTACTTAAAACATATTATTTAATAAGTCCTGGTTTTGTTTCAAATGCTTTAAAATGAAAGTAATCTGTTCACAGGCACATAACGTTTAAATTGTTTCTCTACTGTAATGCAGATTTTCTATGGATGGCAAGTTGAGAAAGTATTGCAAATGGGAACAGTACATTTATATTCTCATACAGTTCATATAAGCAAAATACATGAAATGAGACATATTGAAGAAAAGCTGAAAAACATGATTCAATTTTCACTTTTAAAATTGGATACAATACATACTTATATACATACAGTACATACAGTACATACATACATACATACATACTGTATATATGTTTTTTCTGTCGAATTCTCTGTGTTACAAGGCAAAGGCTACAAGTTCAAATCCCCGTGAGGGTATGGCTAGATGATGAGGCCAAAACAAGGCCGATATAGTTCTATCCTAGTCTCCCTTAATTTTCAAATTCAGCAAAAACATGTCACTCTCTCTCACACCCACACACGTCACATATATATTTGTATCCTAATTTTACACCTGCAAAGCTCTAACATTTTCTGCTCCTGGTGATGGGAACTGGTGTTCCAAGTAAACCATGCATACGTAATTCCACTGACCATTGAAACTGTATGCTTTCCTGTTTTGAACGCCTTTGCCAAAAAAAATTGAGCTACATTTTTCCATATGGACTACTTGTATTTATTTTTTCACCTTTCTTAAATTTAATACCTACAGTACCTCAGACATGCATACAAAATTATTAAAAATTAAAAGAGACCAAAAATAATACAGAAAACTATTTGAATATTGATCAACCTTATGTAGAAATACAGTATTAGGGTTCCAACCAATGCCCTAATTAAATCCAAGCCAAGCTTCAAAAGAAATCCAGTTATTTATTAAGAGCATCATGTTGGCAGGATGAAGCGAAGCCAACTCTGACCTCACTGAATTCACCTTACCTCTGACTCTGTTTCCCCTCCCCCCCAAGATCAGTCACATTCCCCAAGGAAGCAATTTTGCGGATTGTAGAAGTCACTCCCTCTAGTCACTGTGGATCTCTGTGGAGAGGGCCTTGATGTTTGATGGCTGGGATGTGCTTTGTTTTGACTGAAGTGCAAGTTCCTCAATGCAGCTGCGAGGCTCAATTGCCCATCCCCCCTGCCTATGGCAACTGGAGAGCAGATTAGGAATCCTTCAAAAGTTGGGATACAGTATATTTTATCAAATAAATGATTTTTTTATTTTATTAACCAAAATTATAAATAAAAAGAAAAGAAAACTAAACACTAAAACAGGGAGTATAGTCAGGATATGTATATAAAGTTCTACATATCTATTTTAATTATGCTTTAATATTTTATTATAAAAATCCACAATTAAACTATACCGATAAGTAATTCATTCAAAAGTTGCTAATAACTGAGGAAACCACTGAGTAGCTATGCCCATGTATATATCTTTGCAGTGGTGAAAAATAATTCATTTATTTAAAAGTGGAGTATGGAAATTTTACTTTCTTTGTTCTATGTATGTATGTATGTTTGTATGTTAACATCCATGTGATAGGAATATGTTAAAATATTTTGGAAATAGTAAATCCTGTCTCAAAGTTAACACATCTAATACATTCTTCCACTAGTGGGAGCTGTATAAGCAGAAGTTTAAATGGATCATTAATTTAATTACGGTAACTATCCAATAATAATGATGATTTATTCAAACCTTTTCTATATCAGTATCATTGAGTTCAATAAAAATATTTTTTGTTATTGGATAAAATGTTATCTAAGTTCTACTGAAATTTTTGGCATTAATATTAATCCTGTCCACTGTCTTGGTTAAATAAGAATTTGTACGGTAGTTCTTTATTTCATTTAATGTAGGCTGTCAGTGGAGCTAACCAGTGAAGGGCTGCAAAAAAGTTTTACTACCACACTGTGGGCGTGGCTTATTATGTGGGCATGGCTTGATGGTCATGTGACCAGGTGGGAGTAGACTGACAATCATGTGACTGGGGGTGGCTTAAAGGTCATGTTACTGGGTGGGAATGGCTTACCGACCAAGATAAGTTTTCATATAGGCGCTTGGACTCTTTTTCAGTTGATTAAGTCACATTATTTGAATAGACACAAAAAGGACAAATGATAGCATTATTTGTTGAGGAGCACAGTAACATTTTAAGGTTTTGTATTGAACCCACAAGGTTCAGTACGATAACAGATTAGGCAAGTAGCTCAATTTTCTTTAATTGCTGTAAAAGTTCAGTTCTGGATAATGATTAAAATGATTAAAGCATTTATTGGGAAAAACATACTATTTAATTATTTCCTATTTTAAAAGTAATTAAGGATCATACTAAGGTACTAGAGAAGGAAGGACAATTAAAAAAACCCTATTGTCTTCAATAAATAGTGTATAAACTTCCTACCCCCACTACGTTCCCCTCTCCCTAGTGGCTAACTAAGCACACTACACACCACTTTGACAGAAATTGCAACTCTGGTAAAAGCAAAGGTGGAGGACTTTGTATTTACACACATAATGACTGGTGTACTAACAGCAGAGTTGCTTATACACACTGTTCTCCAGATGTGGAATTAATAACTATCATTTGTAGGCCATTTTATTTCCCTGGACAGATTTCTGTGATGGTTATCACTGCTGTCTCTATTCCACCTGATGCAAATGTCAGCACATTGCTCTCTAAGCCACAGGATGCCATCGAGAGGCAGCAGCAACCTTATTCTGAGTGTGCTTTTGCCGCTGGGGAAAGTGGTAAAAACCTGTGCTGACCAATTAACAGGGGTCCTAATAAGGAGGTTTAACATTTAAAATATAATTAATAATAATAATAATAATAATAATAATAATAATAATCTCCCTGCAATCAGCTAAAGTCCCATCGTGCTTGAAAGCAGCCACAATCATCCCAGTTCCAAAGAAAACAGCCATAAACAGTCTGAATGAGTATAGACCCAGGATGGTGAACTTATGGCATGCATTCCACAGGTGAAACGTAGAATCCTCTCTATGGGCAGATGAGCCATCACTCCAGTTCAGCTCTGCCACATATGCGCACACGCCTCCTGCTGGCCACCTAGTCATCAGGTCTTTAATGTGCATTCGCAGGGTGGGGTGCACATGGGGAGCTGTACATGCACAGGATGGGGAATGCATGGGGGGCATGTACACATGCATGGGGGTATGTAGTGCATACGGGAGCATGCACACATGCACAGGGCTCGTGTGGGAGTGTGCATGTACAGGGATGTGGAGCACATGCACGGGACCATGCACGCATTGCGTTTTGGGGGTTTGAGCATATGGGCGCACATTCGCATGTGTGCGCTTTAGGCACACGGTCCAGGAAAGATGAGTCATCACTGCTATAGATCCATTGCACAGACATTATTATTATTATTATTATTATTATTATTTATTAGATTTATTAGATTATTTATTAGATTTGTATGCCGCCCCTCTCCGAAGACTCGGGGCGGCTCGCAACAATGATAAAAAACAATATTATAATGAAACAAATCTAATATTAAAAAGAAATATATAAAACCCTATCATATTAAAACCAGACAACACATACATACCAAACATAAAATATAAAGAGCCTGGGGGGAAAGTGTCTCAAATCCCCCATGACTGGCGGTATAGGTGGGTCTTGAGTAGTTTACGGAAGGCAAGGAGGGTGGGGGCAGTTCTAATCTCCGGGGGGAGTTGATTCCAGAGGGCCGGGGCCGCCACATTGTTTAGTCAACGGGACCCGGAGAAGGCCAACTCTATGGGACCTTATCGGTCACTGGGATTCGTGCGGTAGCAGGCGGTTTCGGAGGTACTCTGGACATCTATAGTGATGAAGTGCTTTGATAGACTGGTCCTACAACACCTCAGGTCTTGTCTTCCACCAAATTTCAATCAACATCTGTTTGCTTATGGAAGCAATAGGTCAACAGAAGACGCCATCGCCACCGCTCTACATACTTCACTGAGGCCCCTTGAGAAATCTGGTCAGAATGCTTTTTATAGACTATAGCTTGGCCTTTAATAACCATCTTACCAGGAATTCTCCTTGAAAAGTTGACTGACCTGAATTGCCCTCCCCTCATTTGTGACTGGGTCAGAGACTCCATGATGGTCTATCCACAAATAGCTAGGGTTGAGATCTCGACATCTTCTGTCCTGAAGCTCAGCAGAGGCTCCTGTCAGGGCTGCATGCTCAGCTCCTACCTGTACTCTCTGTATACACATGACTGCCTATCCTCAAATTCATCCAACCTCATAATAAAATTTGCAGATGGCACAAGAGTACTGGGGTTTATAACTGGAGGGGATGAATCAGCATACAGGGAAGAAGTCCAGAAGGTATCCACATGGTGTTCAAAGAAACAACCTACATCTAAATTCTAACAAGGCAAAGGAGATGGGACTGAATTTCTGGAAGCGCAGAGAGGAACCTGCCCCACTGTGTGTATGTATGTATGTATGTATGTATGTATGTATGTATGTATGTGTGTATGTATGTATATATATATATGTATATATATATACATACATACATACATATATATGTGAATGATGAGGCAGCAGCCATCTCGATCACCGGAACATAGAAACTTTAATAAAACCACTTAGCTTTCGTTAGCGTGCTGCTAACTTCGTCAGAGTTTTAAAATGCCGTGGGAGACAAACATCTTGAGTGTCTATGCGAAGCTTCAGTGAAATCACATTCACCATCATCAGGCTGATGATGGTGAATGTGATTTCACCGAAACGTCGCATAGACACTCAAAATATTACACGGGGCAAAACCCGAACTCAGAACAATCTACATACTTACATACATACATACATACATACATACATACATACATATATAAACATCCCCAAAATATGAACAAGCGGGATGATACCTCCCGCTTACCAGACATCTGGAAACCAGCCCTCAAACGTATCCCAGCCATAGAAACCAGACTCAGAACACACATTGCAAAACAATCAAGTAGCCTGCAAGCTCCAACTACTCAGGATATCACGCCTAATCTACAACCATTAACTAATCAGCATACCTCAGCTACATCAACGACCCCAGATGTTACCCCACTGACTCACCAGGAAGTTTCTACACAGCAGGCAATTGCTGAGCCATCAAATCACACCCAGCCACCAGTATTTATAGAAGGAAGGCAGCTCAGGTCTCGCAGTGTTCGCCCTAGAACAAGGACAGAAACAACAGCCTGAAGATGACGAGTGGGACCTCGTTGAAACGTCGCCAGAAATTTCCAAATCCTACACGGGAAGAAACCCGAATATACCAAGACCGTCATATATATATAGGTTTCAGTGCAAACACAGATGAAGGCTTGAACCTTGTTTATTTCACACCAGCACAAACTGACACTCACACCTCTGGGCTCCCCATCACCTGATAAAAGCCCAACCCTATCATTACAGCAGCCTCACCCATTGCTAGCCAATCCTGCCTGCCTCCGCATGTTTGACTAAGGAATCTCCTACTTCACAGGTATATCACCTGAGCCCCTGGCACAATCTGCAGTCTATGCCACCTAGCCAGCTGAGCCTTACTTCACTTGAGCCCATTGCACACTTTCTTAGCCAGCTTGGACATGCAGGACTGTGAGCAGACCGAGGAAGCCTCCTGGGGCTGGCATGCCTTACAGCTGATTGGCAGGGGAGCCTGGCACACTGCCTATCTAGAATGCATCTGGAACCTCCATGAGCAGCGTAGTTACCAGAAATCTTCACACCCAGCCAGAAGCCTCCAAGCGCTGCCGGAAGCCTCCTAGCGCCACACAATTGATACGAGCGTAGCATTGGAAGCCTCCTGCACTTTCAGGATGGCTCCTGCAGTTTTGATGGTTTCTGCCCTCTGTCACCCCTCTCTGAGACGTGGTAGCCCAAGCGCTGGACCCTCTGGGCTGACATGTGCCCACCCTACCAAAGGGACAGGAGCTGGAGCCCAAACGTCCACAGCGAGAGGTGCTCTGCAACCGCCCCCCCCAGCTTTCCCAAATATTTCCGATGAAACTTAGCAAGCAGTCAAGGGGCCATGACATCTTTATCAGATTCCCAGGATCCTTCAGACAGGGGATATCCCTTCCATAGAAGTAGATACTGCAGTCAACTCCTATGCCACCAGGCGTCCCATATATCTTTGACTTCATAGTGCATATCACTTCCCACCATAAGGAGTGGTGGTGAGGTAGCGTTGGGTCCCATGATTTGGGTTCTGTGTGTAAGTCTCCTAAACACAATCACTATCACTCCGTGTACATATGGAAACATACGATTATTTTTTCTTTCCCCAATTATTTGTATAAAATGGTGAACTGCATTGTTTTGTATTTTCTGTTATGGATTGCACTAGCAGAGCTTAAACCAATTTCCTTGTATACATGATGTACAATGACAATAAAGTCTATTATTATTATTATTGTATATCAAATTGATTAATCCAAAATAAATTTACCATCAAATAACCCAAATAGCAGCAAATAGCCCAAATCTGCAAGAATGAAGTCAGAAAAACTAAGAATGAACTAAGACTTGCAACAAATTCCAGTGGTTGAAGCAAAATTTCACAGGTTGATTATCTGCAACATCATGATCAAGTTGCCAAAATCATACATTGGAAGCTTTGGCAAAGGTTTGGCTTCAAATTCAGCAAAAATGCCTGGAAACACCAAGTTGGCAAAGTTTTTGAAAATGAACAGGTCAAGATCTTGTGGAACTTTCAAATTCAAACAAAGAGACACATGGTCCACAACACTTCTGACATCACTATTGTAGAACAGAAAAAAGTCTGGTTCATTGATATTGCAATACCAAGTGATGCACGAATTGAAGAGAAACAACTAGACAAAATAATGAAATATTGTGATCTGTAAATTGAAATTTAATGATTGTGGAAGAAGAAATTAATGGTTGTTGAGTCTGGGCGAGGGCGCGGATTTCTGGACCGCAGTAATTTAAGAAGATGGCCCGTCTTCGATCGGCGTCGGCGTCCCGTATTCCTGCTGCCTCGAGGAAGATCTCGAAGTTGGCTAAGTAGTCGTCCCAGGAAGTCTTTTCGGGGTCGAAGAACTCAGGAGCCCGGCCGATTTGGAGATTGTTCATGTTGCACGCGTAGTTTCTTTCGTCCGTCGTCGCCAGTGAAGTAAACCCAGAGGCAGGGTTAAGTTGAGAACGGTACCTTTATTCAGCTCAGAATAGGTAAGTGACTTTCAGCTAGTACCGTCTGCTCTGCTTGGGAGAAACCGCTTCTTTTATACATTTGCGGTTCCCGCCAAAGCCAGAGCAGCGCGCGTCTGAGCCAATCAGGAGCGACTTCCTGATTCTAGCTCAGACAGCGCTTTAACAAGGAACAAACTATTTACAGAGATACAAGGTAGCCATTACAGGATACAACAGTTGTATCAATAGTAACAGGAGCTCTTGGAGAAATACCTAGATACATGGAAATTTTGAATGTATCAAACCTGAATATTCTGACTTACTTTAACTACCTTACTCGGAACTGACTATATACAGTACTCAGATGTTACCTTAACAGTGCTTAGACTTGAACTGTTAAGTTTTTTTTTTACCAATCTTAGATTATGAATCATACCAGCTGTACACGGCCACGCGTTGCTGTGGCTCAGCCTTGAAGGTCTTGTAGTGCTCAATTTTTATTCAGAATAACAGAGTTGGAAGGGAGCTTGGAGATCTTCTAGTCCAACTCTCTGCCCAGTTTATTCAGAATGACAAGAGTTTTCAAGATTTGATGTCCCTAACAAAGATACATTTATATTTTTATTAATGTAGATTGAATATTATTAATCAGCATCATCATAATAAGTTTCTTTCAACCTGTGAAAAACAAGAAAAAAAATCAAGGAAACAATTGTTTCATATGAAAATCAGTAGGAAATAGGAAAACGTGGTAGAGAGGTCACCAGTAGCAGGGAAAAAGCATAACTAATTCATCTTTTGTATCTGATTAGGGGACTGGAGGCTAAAACATATAATGAAGAGCTGATAGATAAATTAGTGAAGATTGGACTTAATCCCTGGATAGTTCAGTGGATTTGCAGCTGGCTGAAGCATAGACATCAGAGAGTTATTGTTAATGGCGAGTATTCTGATCAGAGACAGGTTACAAGCGGTGTGCCACAAGGGTCTGTTCTGGGTCCTATTCTTTTTAATATGTTTGTGAATGACATAGGGGAAGGTTTGGTAGGGAAGGTTTGCCTATTTGCCGATGACTCTAAAGTGTGCAATAGGGCTGATATTCCTGGAGGGGTCTGTAATATGGTAAATGATTTAGCTTTACTAGATAAATGGTCAAAGCAATGGAAAATGCAGTTTAATGTTTTCAAATGTAAAATAATGCACTTGGGGAAAAGGAATCCTCAATCTGAGTATTGCATTGGCAGTTCTGTGTTAGCAAAAACTTCAGAAGGGAAGGATTTAGGGATAGTGATTTCTGACAGTCTCAAAATGGGTGAGCAGTGTGGTCGGGCGGTAGGAAAAGCAAGTAGGATGCTTGGCTGCATAGCTAGAGGTATAACAAGCAGGAAGAGGGAGATTGTGATCCCCTTATATAGAGCGCTGGTGAGACCACATTTGGAATACTGTGTTCAGTTCTGGAGACCTCACCTACAAAAAGATATTGACAAAATTGAACGGGTCCAAAGACGGGCTACAAGAATGGTGGAAGGTCTTAAGCATAAAACGTATCAGGAAAGACTTAATGAACTCAATCTGTATAGTCTGGAAGACAGAAGGAAAAGGGGGGACATGATTGAAACATTTAAATATGTTAAAGGGTTAAATAAGGTTCAGGAGGGAAGTGTTTTAATAGGAAAGTGAACACAAGAACAAGGGGACACAATCTGAAGTTAGTTGGGGGAAAGATCAAAAGCAATGTGAGAAAATATTGTTTCACTGAAAGAGTAGTAGATCCTTGGAACAAACTTCCAGCAGACGTGGTTGGTAAATCCACAGTAACTGAATTTAAACATGCCTGGGATAAACATACAGTATATCCATTATAAGGGCAGACTAGATGGACCATGAGGTCTTTTTCTGCCGTCAGTCTTGTATGTTTCTATGAACGGTTGCAGGAACTGGATATTCTAGTCTAATGAAGAGAAGGATTAGGGGCAGCAGGGGAGCAGTCATCCAATATTTGAGGGGCTGTCAGAGAGAAAAGGGGGTCAACTTATTTTCCAAAGTATCTGAAGGCAGGATAAGAAGTAACAGGTAGGATGATATTAAAGAGAGATTCAACCTAGCTGAGAAATTGCCTGACCGTGAGATCAATTAATCAGTATAATGGCTTACCCCCAGAAGTTGTGAGTGTTCCATCACTGGAGGTTTTCAAGAACAGATTGAACAACCATTTATCTGGAATTGTATAGGGTCTCCTATTGGAATAGAGGGTTGGATTATAAAACCTCCACAATAACTTCCAATGGTATTATTCTGTGTTCTATATTATAGATTTAAAACAGCAGGTTACTCCAGGACGCTTACAAACTTGCTCATAAATCCAAACAACTATTCAAAATGTAAGTAGCCAGTCTGTCTAAAACAAAATATTTGTCTTACAAATGTGGATAAAATATACACAGATTAAAAACAACTTGGAGAATTTTGAGTTTTCCAAATATGTGAATACTCTCCTGTCATACTACTAATATATTTGTTGGGATTATTATTGTTGCAGTAAATAGTTCATTTGTAAACAAATAAAAAATGCATAAGTAGAATACAAAAACAAAACTCTCTCTTTCTCTCTCTTGAGATTTAGCTTAGCTGATATGCCACTATATCTTGGTACACCAGGGAAACTGGCCAAAAGAAGCAAGAGGAAAGAGAAGTAATAGCAAAAAATCTATTTCCAAAACAGTTTGATGGTCAAACTATAGAGATTTTTGGAAACTATTCTTATTTGCTTTGTGTTCTGTTTCCAAGGACACATAACTTGACTTATGCCAACACAATGTAGTGTTATTTTAGGGACAATTTCAGAGATAAATCCCAAAAGAGACATTACAAATTGGAAGTGGGAACCATAGTACCCATTTCACAATATTAAATAAACATTTTTAATGACAAAATCAGTTGTGTTAAAATATGAAAATGCTATGGAGGCAATTTGAGTAAAAGACATAGTAAATGATTATAAACCTCAGGTGTGAATTTTTTTAGCAATTCAAAATGACTAAATATGATACAGCTACTTGCCAATTAATGTTAAATTATTTCATTAATATATACTGATAGTAGAGAGGAAAGCTACGGCAAATTTAGACAGCATAGTAGAAAGCACAGACATCACCTTTCCAACAAAGTGTGTATAGTCAAGGCTATGACTCCCAGTCAGTGTTCCCTATAATTTTTTGGGGGGGTGGGCGGAAAAGTATAGTGTCTGAGCGGCAGGGCGGCACAGAAATAATAAACAAACAAACAAACAAACAAACAAACAAACAAACAAACAAAAAACCCACCCTGTTTTGCCTGAGAGAATTTCAAAATAAAATACTGTACTGTGTGTCTATAACAGTGAGCTCATAATAGGGCAACTCTATCAATATCAAAATGCCACTTAAATAGTTGAGCTAGTTTCAAACTAGATTTTGATTTTCTTTCTCTCTTCCTCACTCCCATTCTTTTTCTTTCTCTTTTCCTTCCTCTCTTTTTTCTATCTGTTTCTCTCTCTTCCTCTCTTCCTCTCTCTCTCCTTCCCTCTCACTCTTTCCCTCTCGGCTTCTGGGCAGGTTTGGAAAACTTGCTGGAGAAGAGCCCAATGCTGGGAACAATTGAGGGCAAAAGAAGAAGGGAATGACAGAAACTGAGGTGGCTGGATGGAGTCACTGAAGCAGTAAGCATAAGATTAAACGGACTTTGGGGATGGAAGAACATTGACCCTGGAGTCATAATGGATCAGACACAATTTTGCAACTAACAACAATGCCATATGTAGAACTATATCTCTAATAAGGGAATGATAATCAGAAACCTATCAGATGCACATTTTTCTTGCATAGGAATGTGGTCCATAGATTGGATATTTGTTTATTATATAAGGTTTAAATAAGGGTTAAATAAGGTGCAGGAGGGAAGTGTTTTTAATAGGAAAGTGAACACAAGAACAAGGGGACACAATCTGAAGTTAGTTTGGGGAAAGATCAAAAGCAACATGAGAAAATATTATTTTACTGAAAGAGTAGTAGATCTTTGGAACAAACTTCCAGCAGACGTGGTTGGTAAATACACAGTAACTGAATTTAAACATGCCTGGGATAAACATATATCCATCCTAAGAAAAAAATACAGGAAATAGTATAAGGGCAGTCTAGATGGACCATGAGGTCTTTTTCTGCCATCAGTCTTCTATGTTTCTATGTTGTACAATATGTACTCTGTATAAACATGTGTATTGTCTTGAAGACATCTATATGAGGTCTATCTATAGTACAGAATACTATGAAATTAGGGTTCTGCTAAAAAAATTCTGTTGTAGTGAATCTGACTCGATGTCCTGTTTCTTGCTTTAGACTCAGCATTCATAGGACAAACTACTCTGTTCAAAGGCAAATTTTGTAATTTTGGCCAATCATTTGTTTATGGTAGAAATAAAGATAATTTGCTTCCAATTATCCTGCAGTCACCCAATCTTCCTCTCAGTGGTTGGATTTAAACTGACTTTTAGATGAATTTTTATTTCTAAATGATACACACCAATCACTAACTAGTATAATGTCTTCTGAACAATTTCTTCTCACTTCATTTCATCCTCTCATTGTGCATGGATCATTTAGGTTTGCATGACATACGCAGTTGACACAGTTTTACAAAAAATAATTATCAATTAAAAAGATACAAAATAATAATACATTGTTCAGATCAATAAGAGAGTGGTTTGGAGACCAGAGAGCACTGAATTCAAAGGAAGATGAAAACATATTAAGGCAATAGAAAAAGAGACCTAGAAGGACTTGCTGTAATAAAGCCAGAATAATAAAGGTTTCCTGTCATAATGAAAATAGATAAACATATCCAAATAAAGATACAACATTCACACACACATGCACTATGGAGAATTTTTTTTTTGAGACACTATTTCAAAATTTCTCTGTATCCAATGCACGGAAAACTGGGGGACAGACCAAAAAAGTCCAGTCTCCCATTGTTCACCAAAGAAGTTTCAACAAAAACTCTGTTTTTGTTAATAATATACCAATATTGTTTGATTGTTTATATCCTCAAGAATCTAAGCAAATAATTTTTTAAGAAATTTGAATCACTTTTCATTTACTTCTTTTCTGATTTTTAGATTTCTAAAAATTGTTGCCATAGCAACAGATGCCATACCTAAATGAACCATGGCTTTACTTACTATTTTTCAGGGCCTTCCTTTTGGTGAACAAGTCTATGCAATCTAACTCTGCTTGTCTCACTGCCAGATAATCCAGTCGATAATCAAACTCATCCCTTGTGTTTGTCCTGTTCTGCACATTTGCAAATCATTGAGAGTTGGAGAACAGTGTTCCCAACCTTGAAAACTCTTGAGCAGTAAACTCTCCCTACATCCCTCAGCAACAAAGCCACCTCCATACGATACACGTGAAACTCAAAAAATTAGAATATATCGTGCAAATGTTCATTTATTCATTTATTTCGGTAATGTAATCTAAAAGGTGAAACTTAATATATGAGAAATACTCATAACATGCAAGACAAGATAGTTCAAGCCGTGATTTGTCATAATTGTGATGATCATGAGGTACAGATCCTGAAAACTCCAAATCCCCCATATCAGAAAATTAAAATATTACATGTGATCAATATAAAAGGGATTGTACATAGAACAATATCGGACCTCTGAAAAGTATAAGCATGCATATGTACTCAGTAGTTCATTTGGGCCCCTTTTGTAGCAGTTACTGACTCAATGCGGTGTGGTATGGACGCTATCAGCCTGTGGCACTGCTGAGGTGTTATGGAAGACCAAGATGCTTCAATAGTGGCCTTCAGCTCTTCTACATTGTTCGGACTCATGTCTCTAATCTTTTTCTTGGCAATGCCCCATAGATTCTCTATGGGGTTCAGGTCAGGCGAGTTTGCTGGACAATCAAACACAGTAATCCCATGGTCATTGAAGCAGTTTTAGTGCTTTTGGCAGTGTGGGCAGGTGCCAAGTCCAGCTGGAAAATTTAAGTCACCATCCCCATAAAGCTCGTATGTGGATGGAAGTGTGGAGTGCTCCAAAATATCCTAGTAGACATCTGCGTTGACCCTGGACTTAATGAAACACAGTGGACCAACACCAGCAGATGACAAAGCTCCTCAAATCAGCACAGTGTGGAAACTGTTGCATCTCATTTGGAAACCAAGGACCCAGAGTATGGAGAAAGAATGGAGAGGCACACACTGCAGAGATGCTTGAAGTTTTCAGTGTAAAGTTTCCACAGTCTGTGTTGAGGTATCTTACTTTTACACCTTTTATCTTAGTAACAACCTTTTATTTCCTTCTTTCTTCTTATAGCTGTGCTCTTTCTTCCACTCTTTTAGCCATGACATATAAATAAATGTTGCTTACAGATCACTCACCTATCACAGCTCAAAATTTCAATTGAGGACTTGGTCACATAGGACACAGAATACAGGGGGGAAATATCACCCCATCTGCTTTCTGCCATATGAACCCTATTTTTTCTAAAGGTACTTCCTCTAGAAAGCCAGCTGACAGACCTGCTGCTCAGGTCTGCATTCTGCCTCCTACCTAGAATATCACTGAGTTCCTTTTGTCCTCCACCCCCCCCCCGCCCCAGAATAAAAGTATTATAGAAGGAAAGGGGATGCAAAAACAGTATTCTTTCTGGCAGCATAGTACTCGATGAGCAAAAAATATTTTTTTGCGTAAAATGATTCTTAAAGTCTCTCTTACTTTCTGCTGCACACTTGACAGAGGAAAAAAACATAAAATGCTCTGTGTTGCACATAAAAACCTCGGAGTCCGTCCCCTCACCCTTCAAAAGATTCTAAGACTAGAGTTGCACCATTATGAGAGGAAAATGTTTAATTCTCTATCAATGCAGAGGAAGACCTGAATATGTTACATTGTGATGGGCCAAAGATGGGCCTGAAATATTTTATGGATGACCAAACAAAATATCTTGTGACTCCAAAATGTTCCTCACCCCAAACCAAGTTTGTTGCTATAAATCCCTATTTACAGGAGCTAATGACATGTCTAATACATACAGAACTTGTGATAGCTAATTATTGTTTATGCTCTTGATATAAATAGTTTTTAATTGTCCCAGAATCAGCCATTTCCCACTCTCAATGATAGGATTTAAATTGACTTTTAGGCAAACTTTCCAACCTAAATACACTCACTAATTTATTGTTGTTGTTATTATTATTATTATTATTATTATTATTATTAATTAGATTTGTATGCCGTCCTTCTCTGAAGACTCCAAATACAGGGGCTTCTGGACAATTCCCTCATGCTAATACATTAATTAGATAATAAAGAAAATTAGCAAATTTATCAGGCTAGAAATTAGGAGTTCCAGATATACCTCAGACATGAAAACTGGCTGGATAACTTTGGGTCAATCATTTTTTGTCAGTCCATCATATAAGGCTCAGATGACAAAGTAGTTTAGTGATGTCAAACTCACATAGTCATCATTGCATCTTGTGATGTATCAGGACTTTTTGCCCCTTCGCTAAACTGAGCATCAGCGTGACCAGCATGTGACACATCCAGCTCACGGGGCGGGAGTTTGACAGCTTTGAGTTAGTTGCTCAAATCCTGGCACAACCAGTGGATTGGCTGATTTGAAAAAAGTGCATGCTCTACTTCCCTCCCTACCTCCCTACCTATCTATCTATCTATCTATCTATCTATCTATCTATCTATCTATCTATCTATCTATCTATCTATCTATCTATCTATCTATCCATCCATCCATCCATCCATCCATCCATCCATCCATCCATCCATCCATCCATCCATCCATCCATCCATCCATCCATCCATCCATCTATCTTGTATTTCAGTTCTGTTTATGGACAATACTGCTTTCCATTGGGTTAAGATTGTAGTTCAGTGAGTAATTAATTTATTGGAAAGTGGCAGGGAAGACTGAAAAATAGATAGCAATTACCTTTGCAATACAGAATACAGTAGTGTCCTTTCTCTTGATCTATTTGGTTTGGATCTGCCCCTCCACTTACATCTGGTGGTGGTAGTTTAATCTGCATTGGGCTCTAAGAAGCAGCATGTTAGTTTAAGCTGTTCAAATTTAAATAGGTCTTGTGTTATTTTAGGGGAACTAGCCTCAAAGTGTCTGCCTCCATCAAGGGAATTCTTTTTTGTGAAGGACCAAAGGAATCTGCCCTGGGTTCTGTAGTTTCTAGTCTCTGCATCTTTGGGGTGAATAGCAACTGGGGGCTGACTTACACCATATCCTATGCTAGGCTGTGAGGTTGACATAATGGTTGGGGCATGTTTTGTTTTCCTTTCCCCCCTTATTTAAGAGTAGATGATAATATACTACTTTGTATTCAGAGTTTCCTGATTGATTCTTTCCCTTTTTGGGTATACCAATGGTTATGGAATACTGTAGTCCAAATACAAAATGTGTATTTTTAAAAGACTAAACCGCCAATAATGGAAATATAATTAGAGGGACTACAACAGGGCAGTGATGGGTTCTAGGGTGGGTGGGTGTCCTTGAAGAGGCCTGAGGTTTATTTTTCGCGGGTGTATATATGCCCTTAGTAAACTTATATTTCAGAGAAATGTGAAATAAGTCAGAACATCAGAGTTAACTGTTAATACTCATACGGGACTGTTAGGTCTAGTAGGGACAACGGTGCCGTCTGCTGAAGCCCGGAGACATTTGTGGTACTATAGGCGTTTTTACTCGTGGGAATGTCCCAAACAAAAGGTTCTACTGCGGTGTTGTGCATACGTAGGCAGAAGGGGTTTTTTCCCCTTTTCTTTTCCGGAGCTTAAGCTTTGGAAACCCACAGGTGTTTCTGGAAGCTTCTGCATGGGGCTGGCAACGGAGGCAGGGAGGGCCCTGGCCTCGCACCGGTCGGCGGTAACGCCGCTGTCCGTTTTCACGACGTGAGGGAAACGGCTCGGAGATCTCCAGGTGGAGGTCTGGATCAGAAGAAGGCGGGCTTTTACGGGCAGGGGGTCTCGCAGGGCCAGCGAGTTCTTCCCACGTGCTGCTTCAAGAGGAGGAGAAAAGGGGGCGGGATTCAGTGGAAATTTCCACTCGCTGCAGTAGTATTTGCGGCGACGGATAAAAAAAAGAGGAGGGGAAAGCGGGCGGTAGAAAAAGCGGCACGGGCATCACTACGGGGGAAGGTGAGGCAGCGCCCGCAGGCCTGCTTTCAAGCGCGGGGGCGGCTTTCCTATGAATTGGAGGAGTTGGAAATAAAAGGGTCTCCCGGCATAATTTGGGGGACAAGCGCGCCTGAGGAAGCCCCCCCCTCCACCCGCAGTCTCGGGATAACAAAAAGAGGGGGGAGAGTATCGCCTGACGCGAGCAAAGGGGCGGGCCCGCCGGGTGCGCGCACAGCAGCCGACCTCTTTTAAACAGCCGGCAGCCGCCTGCGTTACAACCGGGGACGCGTCCGCTCCGTGCCCACCCTTCGTCCGCTGGGGCCGAGCTGCTCCTCTTCCCACCAAAGATGCCCCGTTATGAATTGGCTTTGATCCTGAAAGCCATGCAGAGGGTGAGTGGAGTGGGTGTGGACGTCGTGTGATTGTGTGTGTGTGTGCGCGCGCGTGTGTGGAACGGCCGCTGGCCTTTCGGGTGCCCTTGCCCTCTTTTCTCCGCCAGACTCCCCCCCCCCTTTTCAGACGCTGTGGGGCCCGGCCAGCTTCCCAAAAAAGCCTCCTCTGAGGCTTCTACGGGCCCTGGGTTTCTTCCCGGCAAGCCGTGGGTCACCCTTCCTCTCCTCCGCCAACATGTGGCTCCGAAAGGCCCTTTTTCCTCCCTTCGTTTCCTCCCGCCATTGCTGGCTTTTCTTTCATTATCGTCCGGCGAATCACTTCGGAGGATTCGAGAGCGCTTTCGCAATTCAAACAATTGAATTCTTCTGCTTCTTAAGCGACTTCCTACCCCCTCCTTCCCAAATGCTGAAAGATTGCGTGTAGTCTCCTTGCTTTAAAACAAAAAATAAAACGCGATTGAAGCAGCCGCTCTTAGTCTTTTTAAGGAAAACGGGCCAGGTTTAAACTACGGTATTTTTTTATTCTTCTTCCCTGACCGCTTGGGGTTTTGCACGGGTCCCCGCGCGTGCAGGGGCTTTCCCTTTAAACGCAAAAAAATCGCCCCGCTTTGCCCTGGTTAATTCTCGGCGGTGTTTCATCGAGGCTGATCGCAGCTTTATTTAAAAATAATAATAATTTGGACCCTTTCATTTTGGCACTTCTTGGAAAAAGCTGCATGTTTGGTAACGGCTCTCCCCGATAAGTTGTTAGTTTTTTAAATGCTTCTCCCCGCATTGACAGCTTTTTGATTTCCAAGATATACAGAAACATGAACTGTATACATATAAATACTGTAGAACATAAATTGCTGGGGCTGATTATTATTTTTAATGAAGATGACTCAAGGAACCTCTAGACTTACCTTTGAAACTAGCTGGCGTTTTCTAGAGCGCTGGAAGGGCAGCATTGAAAGATTAATAATAATAATAAATAATAATAATTAATATTAATAATAATAATAATAATAATAATAATTTATTAGATTTGTATGCCACCCCTCTCTGAAAACTCTGAAAGATTGCTTGATTTCTTATCAAGAAGTGGCCATGATGTTCAAAATACAGATCAAAATAGATAGAATCGGGTGGGAGCCCATAACACAAGTACAGAAGGCTTATTTTTCACATGGCGGGTTTGAGGTTCATGCAGAAATAACCCAACAATGCTAGAAAATTCTGGGGAAGTTTTCTGAAGCACAAACAGTGGTACCTCTACTTAAGAACTTAATTTGTTCTGTGACCAGGTTCTTAAGTAGAAAAGTTTGTAAGTAGAAGCAATTTTTTATGCTTCACAGCAGTATTCCACCTAAGGAATTTTTCAGATGATGATGCATTGACTAAACAAGTATCAGTCAAGGGAAGTAATTATATTCAGTCAGTCAGTCATTCAGAAGCACTTTGGTTGGTTGTTTTGTTCATTTCCGTATAAAGTCAAGCTCATAAAATTTTCATAGAAGTTTCAAACACAAGAATTTCAAGAAGGGTCACTGAGAGTCTGGCAGTGCACAAAACTGATATATGGAGAGATGGAGTTTACCAGCCATCTGTACACAAACACACGTAAAAGCACTAAGGATACCATATATAGTGGTACCCCTACTTAAGAACTTAATTCGTTCCATGACCAGATTCTTAAGTAGAAAAGTTTGTAAGTAGAAGCTATTTTTCCCATAGGAATCAATGTAAAAGCAAATAATGCGTGCAAATCCATTAGGAAAAAAATAAATCTCGGAATATGGGTGGGAGGAGGAAGAGGAAGAAGAGGAGGAAGACAGTCGCTGCCGAAGGAAGAAGGTGAGATGAGGGGAATCAAAAAAATCCAAAACTTTAAGGCTTTAAAAAAAAAGGGACTCTAAGGCGGCGTGGAGGAGCATGCGCCTTTCATACACCCGGCGCAAGGCTGCCTCCCATACACTGCGCCAGAGAGAAACCCAGGCGGGCGAGGGGAGAACGTTCCGCTCCTTTGACCGAAAGGCGGCTGCTGCTGCTACCTGCTTCCTCTTCCTTCCCATGCTGAAGGGCTCCCCTCTTCTCTCGCTCACTCGCTTTGTAGCCGGCGCCTTTCGTTCACTGTGGTGACTCTGGTTTGACTGAAGCCAAGTTGATCTGGCTTGGGGGAAGCACTCCCTTTTGCCTTTCCGCTCCTAGACGCCGGGTGTCTGGGAGGCAGCGCGAGGGAGTCACCACAGCGAAGTGGTTTATTCCCTCTCCAAGTGCCCAGAGAAATAAAAAGGCTCTGTTTTCTCTGGGCTGCCCAGAGCGAAGGGAGTGTTTCTTTTCTCTGGGTGCTGGCAGAGGTTTATTCCCTCTCCAAGCGCCCAGAGAAATGAAAATGCTTTGTCCGCTCTGGACTGCCAAAGCCTCCTTAAGCGCCACCAAAAGGCTCCTTTGGCAGCCCAGAAAACCCTGAGATGGCCAGGAGTAAAGGGGGAATGGCAGGAAACTGACCAGGCCTTCGTGTCGCTCTCAAATTTCCTGGGAAATCTTCCGGCCTCAGGTTCTTAAGTAGAAAATGGTTCTTAAGAAGAGGCAAAAAAATCTTGAATACCTAGTTCTTATCTAGAAAAGTTCTTAAATAGAGGCGTTCTTAGGTAGAGGTATCACTGTACTTGTGATTCCCCAGTACCAATGAGTCTGACTTTGACTCAATATTAAAACAGATTCTGATATTTAGTAAAAAGAGCATGACATAGTTTCGAAATGCTTTTATTAGAAATTTTAGTTTTCTCATCAGTACAGAAGATTGCAACTCACAGTATTTCCGTGCACTATAATTCTACATGCAACATGTGCAAAGTCGCACTGAGCTTAGTGAGATTAATTCAAAGGAGATGTGTATATGTTTACAACCTTAAAATATTTTTGCTTATGGAGGTATTTGCTTGGTAAAACTTCATTATACACATGAGAGGTGTTATATATTCTACATATGATGTTTCTGAATACCTATAGTCAGTTTTATTTGAGTTTTGTGTTTCTGAGTTTGCAGATTTTGAAAAATTGTCTCACATTTTGTTTCTGATTGTTTACTTTAATTTAATGTTGATTTTTCATACATTTCCTGGAATGTACTCCCATGAAATGCAAGATAAATTAGCTATGTTTCAGGTTATACGAGTTGTTGGACCATATAATTTTGGACCATCTCAGATGTAAAGTACATTTTAAAAAATATTTTAGAAAGTATAGAGACAGATTCTGTTGAAGTATCAGGCATTTTGTGAAGTAGCATGTAGACATTTCTGAATTAAAGTCCATAGAATTAGGATTTTGCAGCTGAAGAGTTCACAATCTGCAAAAAACCAACAACCCCGCCATAATATCTATCAGACATTTAAATCAGACTGTCAGTGATCTAAAATAACAAAGTTTACCTTAGCAAAGGAAACATGTGCCCAAGAAATATTCTTTATTGATCATCTTTGAGTTCAATGATTAGATTGAAATCTTCCAAATAATTATTATATAGATTTAAGAATACAAATAATTCAGTGTGGTCTTTTAATAAACAGACAACCTGAAGAATTGCTTTAATTTGGTATGCATTTACATTTAGAATTTTCAGTCTAAAAGGCACTATTGTACTGGTGAAACTATGTTCTGGTGGATTGATATTGCCAAGAATATTTTCTGAGGATAAAAAAACCTGAATCAATTCAGATAGAAATACAATAGAAGCAAGAGTGCAAGCCATCTCGAATATTTACAGTATTCACTGGTATAATGGAAGAAACTAAACAGCAACCATCATCTGGCTTAATAAGTTTAGTGTATCTGATAATAAACATGATAATTAAAAATGGTATATTTAAAATGTATATAAAATAATTTTTAATCCAATTGCAATTTATTAAGCTTGAGATGTAATTTTCATTCTTATTTTATATCTTTTCAGAAATACATGTACTTTATGAACTTGCCCAGAAGAGGGCAAGAGAGCTTAAGCCCTTTTCTGATTAGTATAGGTTTTTTCCATTCATGGGAAAGTGATTCACTAACTTTACTTGTCTTTGAATAAAAACTGCACATTTAAAATGACTCCACAAGTAATATATATATTATTTCAAATTGCTCAGAGAATTTTTTATTAGTTAGTGACCATAAGTCATTTTTTTCAGTGCTGTTGTATCTTTGATTAGTCATTAAATGATTGGTTGTTAAGTCAATGACTACCTATACCAGCAGAATGATAGGGTAGTTATTATGTAATTGGCAAGTTTCATTACAAGGCCCATACTATATACGACTAGCATCAGGGTATATAGGTGTATATCTAAACTAAGTTTATTAAATTGTGTTCAGAGCAACAAATAATCCAGTAAATTAAAGCAATACCCCTCCCCCCCATGTATCTCCAATTGTTCAATTATATATTGTATGTATATGAATTTAAAGATAAAGCTTTTTTTATCAAGGATGTAATTACTCTATATAGGCTGGCAGATTTAGACCATTCAATTTAAGTTGGAGCTAATTGATTTAATTGATATTAAAGAGTGGGTAACTTCTACATCAACAGTGATTGGACTATTAAGAATACTACTTCTGTTTAGTTTAAAGTTTCCTGCTGACAGCAGGACTGCATGAAGTTTCTTGGTACACATAAGATTTGATTAAAATATCATTTTTGCTGGGAATGATGCGGATTCTAGGAGGATCAAATTAGTCTGTGGTAGCAAAAAGTCAGGAATTTAGTAGTACCTTTTCTGAGTAATGTTTGTTAAAGGTTAGTAAAATGCTATCACAGGATGGGAAAAAATGCTACCAAATTCCTTCTGATTTTTTTCCTCCCATGATGGGATGGGCATAGAAAAAAAAGCACCACAGAACTGCTTTAAACCCATATTTGTGTTTACCAAAGTGGTAGTCCATTGCTGACAAAGGGCAAAAATATAAAGAAACGTAAAAGAAGTTGTGCATCTTCAGACATTCAGTGAATCATTGTTCCATGGGTCTTCTGTCACTTTTTAAGAATATTGGGGGAGAAAAATTTCCCAGGTAAACCTGGGCATAATTTGCAAATCTTCTCCCCTCTCCCCAGTCTATTCAGAAATAAATAAGACAATAATTTATACACGTGGACTATAGGATACCTTACTTATAATAAGCAAGCAATTGTAGGATCCTGAATTGGGTTGAGTTAATTTATGTATTAAAAAACAAATAAGTTATACAAAAATAAGTAAAGTATAGAAGTTATAGTTATAGAAGCCCCTTTGGATAGGCAAATAAACTAAACTAAACAGCAACTTTAAAGATCTTAAGTGCATGTTGAACCTTCTAATTTCCTTTGATATTTTAAATATAAAAAATGAAGGTTAATTAGCAGCTGACTCTTTGCAAGAAAGGATTGCTTTTTGATTGCACCAGTTATTAGCAGTGGTTCATTGATTAAGTTTGTTCAAACGGTGTGTTTGTTACATTCATAACTGGGGGCAGAACAGCCTTTAGCACTTGGGACCAGACTGCAATCCACCCTTAGGACAGCCGGCTTTGGTATGTATCAGTCCTTGGCTTCTCAGCGCAATGGAGAAGAGACGTTGGTTTTACGTGATATGCTCCTTTTCGGTGTGCTGAGAGAGAATCCAACCCCATCCTGGTGAACGTCTGGTCCAAAGTCCAGGAGTGGCCAGATTCAGCACTGAAAATGTGTCAAATCAATCACGAAGCCTTCATCAAAACTGGACATGCCTAGGCAAAGGAGGCATGACCAAAGGATTGATTGACCCAGTCTCTGAGCAGAACAGCCAGAGTTAATCCATTCCTTGGATTCTCTCTCAGTACACTAAGAAGGAGCATATCAGGTAAGACTACCACCACTTTTCTCTATATTAATAGATTGAGGAACTGGAATTGATTTCATATATTAGGCACCCATAACTTCTACTATATGTTTTCACTTTATTATGTACACAAGTGTTCTTCCCTTTGGCTATGAGAACCAATATCTACAGGTTTAATAGATTAAAACAGTGTTTTTCAACCAGTGTGCCGTGGCACACTAGTGTGCCGTGGGACATAGTCAGGTGTGCCGCAAAGCTCAGAGAGAGAAAGAGAGAGAGAGAAAGAAAGAAAGCAAGAGAGAGAGAAAGAAAGCTAGAGAAAGAAAGCAAGAGAGAGAGAGAAAGAGGGAAGGAAGGAGAGAGAGAGAAAGACATAGAGGGAGGTAGGGAGGGAGAGAGAAAGAGAGCAAAAAAGAGAGGAAGGAAGGAAGAGAAAGAAAGAGGGATGGAGAGAGAGAAAGAGGAAGGAAGGGAGAGAAAGAGGGAGAGAGAAATAGAGCGAAAGAGAGGAACTTTTTTTAGCCCCCCGCCCCCGCCCCACTCAATGTGCCCCAGGGTTTCGTAAATGTAAAAAATGTGCCGCGGCTCAAAAAAGGTTGAAAATCACTGGATTAAAAGACATTTATTACTTGTATTAAATAGAAACAATAGACTTTTGACTTGCAATTACAATTGGACCCAACATTTCTGTTAAGTGAGGCAATTGTTAAGTGAGCTTTTCCCCATTTTATTATCTTCCTTGCCAGGTTGTAAAGTGAATTGCTGAAGTTGTTTAGTAACACGATGGTTAAGTGAATCTGGCTTCCCTATTGGGTTTGCTTGTCAGAATGTCGCAAAAGGTGATCACTTGAGCCCAGAAGATTGCAATTGTCATAAATAAGAGCCAGTTGCAAAGCATTTGAATTTTGATCATGCGATCATGGAAATGCTGCAGTGATCATAAATGTATTATAAGTGTTATTAAACTGTTATAAGTAATTTATTTTATTTTATTTATTTTATTTGTTAAATTTCTTCAGTGACTTTGTAACTTCAAATGGTCACGAAATGAATTGTTGTAAGTCGAGGACTACCTGTAATGTGTTATTTGGTTATGTATTACCTTACTTTGTATGAATTTGCATATTCAAAGATTGGAATATTGTAGTTTACTTGCAAGGTACATAAGCTTTAGTTCTGCCACAGATGTAGTGGGTGGAGTAAAGAGGTAGAACCTATAGTTAAATTTTCTTGCCAAAATGTGTAACACGGGTGTCAAACTCAAGGCCTGGGGCCCAAATGTGGTCCATGGGGTGCTTAGATCTAGCCCGTGGGGCTTCCCTATCAAAAGCAAAGGACCAGTCCATGGTGCCTCTGCCAGCAAAAACACAGTTCATGAGAGCCAGACCTCCCAAGCTCTGTTTTTGCTGGCAGAGGATTGCAGGAAGCCGTTGCAGCTGAAAACTGAGCTCAGGAGCCTCTTTTCACTGGCAGAGTGCTTGGGCCGTCACAGGTGCCCCCGACACGAGTGATGTTGAGCTGGCCACACTCACCCTGGCCATGCCCATCCCAGCCCCCCATTGTCAAACAAAACCCTGATGTGACTCGTAATGAAATCGAGTTTGACACCATTTTGAATCCTTTGAACGTGTTTTCTTAATATATAACTTGAAGATTATCTAACATCTAAATTTATATGTGGATAAAAAATAACTGGTAGCATTTAAATGAATGAATGTGTTTCTTGGAGCTCTTCATTTAATCCTTCTCTTAATTCCTGCTTTTTCTAAGTTATTTCATTTTCAATGGTTTTGAAAAATAATCAGATACTGTTACGTTATCTTATATTATTACTACATTGATGAATAATACTCATATAAATTTGTTCCAGTTAACTTTATTCTAATTTCAGTTACCATGTATGCCCTAGCCTACATTTCTTTTGAGTGTCTTCTTCCATAGTTAAATTTTTTTTCAGAATATTTACAATATTTTTCTATTGGTTACATGGATCCCTATTAGTAGAAACATGGTTACCCTCACTGTTTTAAAGAAACAAAGGATAACATATGAAACTGAAAGGCTCACACTGTTTTACTGAGATATTTTCTAGATTATAGAGTTTTATTTTTCAAATACTGTATCGTTAAAAGGAGAAAGATAGATACTCAGAGTAGCATAAAGATAGATCTGTTTTGTGTTCTCAGAAGAATTCTATAGTGGAAGGAAGGAGTGGTGGTGAGTGAATAGAAGCAGAATTGAAGGTTGATGTTAGTCACACCTAGACCCAAAATCACTTGTACATGCTGCTGCAACTACTCATACAATCCCCTCTCCTTGCAGCAGCCATCTGTGGACCTGAAATCACTCGTATCACCTCCCACTCCCATACACACATATACACTTGGCAGCAGTTACTTACTTGCCTACTTGACAGCCTATTTGTAAAAACTCTAAGACATTCAACTTCCTGCTGGCTTCCCCACTGACTTTGGTTGTTAGAAGCCAGGAGGAAGTCTTCATTTAACAACAGCAATAAGGACTGCCAGGATTACTGTGCTAAGTGATATAATCACATAACGTCATGGTGTATGATCACGTTGCTTATTGATGGAAATTACCATCCCATTTATTGTTATGCCGCCCCTCTCCAAGTCTTCGGAGAGGGGCGGCATACAAATCTAATAAATTATTATTAAATTATTATTATTACATGAGAATTATTACATGAGAACTATCTATACTACGAATACAGTGAAGTAAAGACGTACTGGATAAATAAGTATTTATTTAAATAAATACCCAGATCTTTCTCACAAGTGCTGTTGCTAAGCCAGCTGCCTGACACTTGTACATCTGATTTCTTATTTTAGTGCAGAACACCACATTTCTTGCTATTAAACTGCATTTTCTTGGAAAGTGTCTAGTATTGAATTTTATCAACATATTTTTGAACTTTGAGCCTATTTTCTAAGGGGTTAGCAATCCTCCCTCCTAGCTTTCTGTCATCTGAAAATTTACTGAGCAGTTTTTCTGACCACTGTTTGAAGTCATTTTGAAAAACATTGAAGAGCACGTGGTCCCAGGACAGAATCTTAAGTTACCCTATTACATTTATCCATGCAGATGTAGATTTATTAAAGACATGTTGAATATTGTTATTTATCTGATGGTAAGACCATAGATCCTGCATTGTTTCGTTTTATAAGAAGGTGGCTAAATTTAGTAAATTCTATGTACCACATTTTTCGGAGTATAAGTTGCGCCAAGGTTTCGAAGAGGTAAACAAGAAAAAAACCCGTTTTTGCCCTACCCAGGCCCCAGGAGCACTTTAAAGGCCTCATAAATCCTCTATGAATGGCGCAAAAATGGGGTACCTGTAGAGTACCTACAGGTAGGAGGCATGCAGAGTGCTCTGGGAACTGGGAAGGGCAAAAATGAGACTGGGGGGAGTTGGGAGGTGGAAAATGTGCCAATTTTTTGTAAAAACATGGCACACAGAGGCTTGAGAGGCCTCTAAAAGTGCTCTTGGGAGCTTGGGAGGGCAAAAACGCCCCCATTTGGGTGAAACACAGGCCTGCTTTTGTGAGAAACAGGCCAATTTTTCACCTCCCAACCCCCCTGCCTGTCACGTTTTGCTCTTCCCCACAGGCACATTTTGTAGGCCTCCCAAAGCCTCTGGGTACCCCGTTTTTGCAAAAAACGTGCTGATTTTTTGGCCTCCCAAGCCTTCCCCCACATCGCAATTTTGGCCTCTTAAGGCCTCTGTATGCCCTGTTTTTGTGAAAAACACCTGTTTTTGGCAAAAATGGGCCGGCCGGACTTGTATTCGGTGTATAAGATGTACCGGAGTTGTATTCGGTGTATAAGATATACCAACATTTCCATCCTTTTTTAGTGAGGGGAAAGTGCGTCTTATGCCCCAAAAAGTATGGTATGTATTAAATACAGAACATTTCCTTAATCTAATCTAGTCATTGTAATCATTGAGGACCTGTGTTATTTCTGATGGCAAAAAATCTGGGATGCGGTAATACATTTCATAGCTAACGACTTTTATTGAAAGGCTTAAACTTTTATGAATTACAATTTTTACTTCATCAAGTGCTACCAGGATCTTTCTAATCTAGTCAATTATTTTTTTTAAAAGGCATACTGTGTTTGACAAACTCATGAAGGTTCCAGATCTGGTTACTTTCTAAGTGCTTGCAAATACCCTGCTTTATGATTTTTCTAAAGGTTTTTTTAGGTACTGAAGTCAAGGTGATTTGTCTACAGTTTTTTTATATGCCTTTCTGATAGATCAGAACAGTGTTAAACAACTCTTTTCCATTTTGTTCTTTTGATGCTTTCCCTACACTCAAGTTCTCAAAGATTACATTAATGGTTCTGAGATCATTTTATCTAATAATCAAGGATGTAATCCATCTGACCCAGTGATCTGAATTCATTCAAAGCAGCATTTCTCTCACCACTTACTTATATGTCTGTTTTAACATTCCCTTTTCTTCTGCCTCCCACCATGGCTCACCTGATAGTTGGACCTCTTTTTCCTTTTGTGAAACTACAGATGCAAAGTAGGAGTTAAGCAGTTCAGCCTTTTCTCTGTTGCCATCTTTTCCAACTAATGGAATGAATGTTTCCTTAATCTTCTCATGCTTCATCCTAAGAAATATTTTCGGTTATTTTTTCTTTCCAATGCCTTAGCCTTCCTAACCCCATTCTTAAAGAGATTTGGACTATTTTCTATTATTCTGCTGTTGTTAAACAACCCCTCTTTTCATTTTTTTAAAACATCCATTTTGTTTCTCGGTTTATCAAACAGTTCTTGCAACCATACCAATAAAATCACCTGTCTCTTGTCTCTCCCCCCCCCCCCCCCCCAGTATTGTTTTAATTTGGTCCCTGATTAATCTTATTTTCTGGTACTCTTGGTAGGAGTATTCATATGTTGGTATTAACTTCCATTTGCCTGGAGACTGAGCTTATATCAATTTGGGTGGACACTCCCCTTCACTTGCCTGGTTTTGGCAGTTTTTCACAACTCAGTCAGCCAAGGAGATGTTTTTCTCAACAGCTCTAATCCCCCCCCCCTTTCTAGCTACTTTAAAACTGCAGAGAGAGTTTTTTACTCCAGGCAGGATTGCCTGTAGATTGCCCCTGTCCATCCAGACCATCAGGTCCAATGAGTAGTTAGCTTAACTGCTCGTTAGCATTGATGGGTCCAATGGGGATTTTTTTCTCCTTAGGCCCTTCCTTTCCGGGGTTCATCCTTCTGGGAACCCCATGTCAAGGGCACAAGCCTCTTTTCTGCCCCATGGTCTTTTCGTCGGCCTTGCATTTCAGAGGGTCTCCCTCTTTTGGACTCCCCTGAAGTTCACTGCTATGGACTCTCCCTCTTTTGGGATCCCCTGAAGTGAGGCGTGGGGGTTTCTCTTTCTGAGTAGCAAGCAGACATGCAGGTCACAACGGCAGTTAAAACGGCGTTTCTTTTTTGCGCACTTTTTTGCCAGTGAGGCACGGAATTCAAGCCGGAGGTCTTTCAACTACATAAGGCAGACTGGATTCCTTCCTCCTACTTGTGCTAGTGGTCTTTTATCCTCCCTCCTTGGGGATATGCTTCCTCCAGGCTACTGTTGTTGACCTGTAACGGCCCTTTCTCACTAGCGGCCACCATTTTCTTTTCAGGCCCATTGGCTGAAGCAAATTCACTCTTGCTGTGGGGTTCCCTCACAGTGGTGCCATGCAGACCAACACCCGGCTCATTCACAGCCCATTGACAGACATTTTAAAAAAGAAAGAAAAATCTATATTGAATATAGAACATGAATATATAAAGCATGTTCATCTTCAAGCCTTGAAGAAATATGAAAAAATGTGTATGTGCACAGCTGCCATAGGAAAACTGGGTACAATGAAGATCAGTTTGGATAAGCAGATGAATAGGAAAAGGAACATACGGTTATAATTTTCAATATGCTTAAATTTTTTGCAATTAAGTTTATAAAACTGAATACAATATTGCACAGAAACATCATTTTTGGAGATAATTGTAATTCTGAAAGAATTACAAATATATAAATAGACTCCTTTTGTGGTACTGATTTACCATCATTTGAATATCAAAACATTCTGTATGATTAGGTTAATTCTTAAGTGTGCAAATTTGGTAGTTTATTTAGTGAAAGAATGTATTTTCTTTTATTTTACTAATATATTTTGTTTACAGTCTTTGAAAGTAATGTGTTAAATTGTGTAAAATTCAACATTGCATTTCAAAGGGAGGAAAAGCTATGTTCAACTACTTGTTATGACAGAATTCACGCTTTTCCTGTGCATGGTAAAATCCTTCTCTAATTCAATCTTTATCTTTTGTTTTTGCTGCCTTGCAGGGTTGGTACAGTAGGCCTCACTAAACTTAGCTGCAACTAAGAATTTTTCCTACATCAACAAAGTTAATGATGATGCTCTTGTGGATTGGAGAATAAAAGTTCACACTAAGTATTTAAGAAGCGGAAAAAACACATTTTATCTTCTCAGATTTATACTGCATCCACTACTATCAAGACAGCAAAACAAAGGACAGATTTTTGATCCACAGTGTTTGTAAAACTAAACTGATTTATCTTACTAAGGCTCGGGGTTTGTGACCTGGACATCAGCATTGGAAGTAAATTGTTTTACAAAAATGAGGGCGGCTTTGCAACCAGCAGACATTGCCATTGTGGCACTCTATTTTGTGGTTGTTTTGTCCATAGGCTTTTTTGCCATGTGGAAATCCAATCGAAGCACTGTAAGTGGATACTTCCTTGCAGGGCGATCTATGACATGGGTTATAATTGGTGCTTCTTTATTTGTAAGCAACATCGGAAGTGAACACTTCATTGGGCTTGCAGGATCTGGAGCAGCAAGCGGATTTGCCGTGGGGGCATGGGAATTCAATGCCTTAATGCTTTTGCAGCTCTTGGGATGGATCTTTGTTCCGGTCTACATACAATCTGGAATATACACCATGCCTGGGTACTTAGCCAAACGCTTTGGAGGGCACAGGATTCAAGTATACTTTGCTGTTTTGTCTCTAATTCTCTATGTCTTCACCAAACTCTCAGTAGATTTATATTCAGGAGCATTGTTCATTCAAGAGTCATTGGGCTGGAATATTTATTTGTCAGTGATACTTTTGATTGGAATGACTGCATTGCTGACAGTGACTGGAGGTCTTGTGGCAGTTATCTACACAGACACAGTTCAAGCTTTGCTGATGATTATTGGTGCCTTCACACTTATGATCATAAGTCTTACCGAAGTGGGTGGGTTTGAAGAAGTTAAACGAAGATACATGTTGTCAAAACCAAATATTACATCTATTTTATTGACACATAATCTTTCCAATACTAATTATTGCAATGCTGATCCAAAACCTGACGCACTGAAAATGTTACGTGAACCAACTGATGAAGATATTCCTTGGCCTGGTTTCATTTTGGGACAGACTCCAGCTTCTGTATGGTACTGGTGTGCAGACCAAGTAATTGTCCAGAGAGTGTTAGCAGCAAAAAATATTGCTCATGCCAAAGGATCCACTCTGATGGCAGGTTTTTTAAAACTCTTACCTATGTTTCTTATAGTTATTCCAGGTATGATATCAAGGATATTGTTTGTAGATGATATTGCATGCATCAATCCAGAACATTGTATGAAAGTTTGTGGAAGCAGAGCAGGATGCTCTAACATTGCCTATCCGCGTCTGGTAATGAATCTTGTTCCTGTTGGTCTGCGGGGCCTTATGATGGCTGTAATGATTGCTGCACTAATGAGTGACTTGGATTCTATATTTAACAGTGCCAGCACCATTTTTACACTTGATATATATAAGCTTCTCATAAGGAAGAATGCATCATCCAGAGAACTGATGATTGTTGGAAGAGTTTTTGTTGCTTTCATGGTTGTGATAAGCATTGCTTGGGTCCCAATAATAGTGGAAATGCAAGGAGGTCAAATGTATCTATATATACAAGAGGTAGCAAACTATTTGACTCCTCCAGTGGCTGCTATATTTCTTTTAGGTGTTTTCTGGAAGCGTTGTAATGAACAAGGGGCCTTCTTTTCTGGAATTGTTGGATTTGCTTTAGGAGCTACACGACTGATTCTGGCATTTGTCTATCGTGTCCCTGAATGTAATCAGCCAGACACTAGACCATTCTTCATCAAGAGTATCCATTATATGTATGTTGCTACTGGACTGTTTTGGATCACTGGAATTGTGGCTGTAATAGTCAGCTTTTTGACACCACCACCTTCAGCGGAACAAATTTGTGCAACTACATTTTGGTCTACAAAAAAAAGAACTGTGAAAGAAAGCACATTAAAAGGCAGTCCATATGAAGCACAAAGGAAGAATATATTAAAGTATGGTGTAATGGTATCTTCAAATGGGAAATCTGAACAAAATGTTAAAAATGATCAGCCGGAAAATGTAAATCTTCTAATTACTTCCAGAGATGACAGCAATCCAGTGATTTCTTTTAATTCTGAAGTTGAAACACCAGTTGATTGTTACTCTAATGGGCAGGCAGCCCTTATGGGTAACAAGAAGAGTGAAGAAGAGATTGGAAGTAATGACAAAGACTGGAAATTTATAAATTGGTTCTGTGGCTTTAAAAGTGAAAATTTCAAAAATGGAGCCATGGAAGATAAGAGGGAAGAAGAGACTATTTGTCTACAAATGCTGGAAGAGACTCCAAAAGTTAAATTATTACTTAATGTTGGATTATTTTGTGCGTGTTTTCTTGGAATATTCATGTTTGTTTATTTTTCTTTGTGAACAGTTTTTTAAGAGTGTGGCCTGACATTTGAAAAACAGACAACAGGTCTTTGGAGAAATATATAATTATATGTGTTCTATGTCTCATATCTCAGGCTTCCTTTTCATTATTGTTCTCAGACAGCTTGAAAATAATTACAAATCCTATAGCTTAGCGTTTTTATTTCAATGCAGAATGGGGATGTTATTCAATACCAAAAGAATTTCAATATATTAAAGTAAGAAATTCGTTTATTAAAATAAAATATAATTATAATAATAATTTGCAAATGGCCATGGTGAAACTAATTCGTAAATTACACTTACACAATTATGAGCCATTTTAATAATTTCTGATTATTTTTTTTAACCTAGAACTCAAAACATTGTTTTAACTAGGTTCCTGAGAAATATCTTAATATTAAAACTGAATTACACAACTCTTGATAATTCACATCATCCAAAATTATTATGCACCACTTAATACAATACTTCCCTTTCTCCATTCATTAGATGAAGTATTTATCAATAAAAGCAGTAAGTTTGAAAAAAAAAATCAAATTATGCAGAAGAATAGTCCAGTTTACATCTCCCTAGTTGATACTCTGCATGTTGATTTAAGTCTCCATTGCAAATTATGCTGTTTGGTGTTCATAGCTCAAATTAGATGGAGACAAACGGCAGTCTAAATGGTAGCAAGACCAAAATAAATAAATAAATAAATCCCACAAGTATTTTCAGCTAAAAATACTTAGATATGTTGGGATGTTTTCCTAAAATGTAATTTCCCCATTAACATTGCAAGATTACAGTGATTCCGCCAACATCTCGCAAAAAAACAAAAACAAACAAAAACCCTCTAGCATCGCCTTTGTGAGACCACCCTTTGTGAAATGTTTTTCACAGTGTAAAAAAAAGCCACTGTGAAGTAAGCAATTTTGTATGAAATAAGGCTTAAAAAAACCTCCCCTTTCTCCAGGTTTGGACTTGAGCGACATTCCCTCTCAGCCACCATCAGCATTCCCTCCAGTGTTCGAACTCTCTCCCCACGCATAAGCCAAACAAGGCCTGGTTGGGGTTTTTTAATCTGCATAGACTAAAGCAGTGGAAACATAATGTTTTAGTTTGGGCTCAGATAATGGAAAGTCAGTTCTGTGCATGGAAGAATACTGTTCTGAGGCTGTAGTTATAGCAAAGGCAGAAAAATGAATCTTATCTGTTCTCTATCTCGTGCCAGTTTTTAATACCCAGTTTGAAATGGTTGTGTGAGGAGTAATAAATGCACTCTCCTTTACAATGCTGGCATTCACAGCATCTATAGCAGGGATGGCGAACCTATGGCACAGGTGGCACATGGAGCCATATCTGCTGGCATGTGAGCGATTGCCCTACTCAGCTCCAATGGGTATGTGTGTGCAGGCCAGCTGATTTTTGGCTCACACAAAGACTCTGGAGGGCATTTTTGGCTTCCAGAGAGCCTCTGGGAGGATGGGAGAGGGCGTTTTTACCCTCTCCCGGCTCCAGGGAAGCCTTTAGTGCCTGGGGAGAGTGAAACACAAGCCTACTGGGAAACAAGCTGTTGGGGAGTTGGGAAACAAGCCATTTCTGGCCTCCAGAGGGCCTCTGGGGGGGCGCGGGAAACTGTTCCCCCCCCAGGCATTGAATTATGGGTGTGGGCACTCGGGCAGGTGCAATAGCACATACCCACGCTCTTTTGGCACCCAAGGAAAAAAAGGTTCACTATCACTGATCTATAGGATGACTGAAATGGAAGCAAGAATTGTCAGGCAGAAATAAACTTAATGACTTTTGACAAAGATCTACATTCCATAGTATTCATAACTGGCTAGAGAGAGTTAGTCCTTGGTCTAGAATTGAGCTCACCTCTGCAGTTTTGCAACAAAATGGATTCTTGCACTTCAGAGTGGTAAAGTTATGCCTCATCAGATGCTTGGTACTTCTCTTGCTCTTTGGCCTTTGATCATGCTATCTACAGCTGATGAAAATTCAAATATTCCAACGTTGGAGGACCATAGGTTCTGACTAATCAAAACTGCAGAACTGAAGCATGTAATGCAAAAGTACATTTCTTTTTTCTGTATCTCTACTTTAGAACAGATTGAGATTGAGATTGCAATGACTATGATAACAGCATAAGATAAGATAACCAAAAATTGACGTGACTCATTTGGAAAAGTATATTGAGTCATTTGCTTTAGAATTTTCCCCACAAGATGGGTGAAAAAATGTCATTTATTATTATAGCATTAAGTGACATTTATTACTGAACTATAGATTAATATGAAAGATCTAGAGACATTAAATTGTGGTTTCAATCTTAATTATGTGATATAATTTTAAAAGCAGTGTATGTATTTTGTAAATACTGTAACAAGATTGTTTTTGTTGGCTTCTGTTTGTATACAGTACCAAAAAGCCTCTTCAAGGCGTGTGTAATAAATACTTTGTTGATGCTTTAAAAAAAGTGCTGTAGAGTAGGTTATAGGATATTTTGGTTTCTCACAAACTCAAATGCATTTTCCCTGGGCTACAGCTTCTTTATCAGCCCTTCTTTAAGGAGGTTTTGACTGATATGATATATGTATGGCTCCAAAGTTCCTTTTTTGGCTTCGGATCTGAAATAGTGTACATCTTTGCCTTCCATGACTAGAGACAACAGATAATGCTAGTGATGAAAGGTAGATTACTCCTGAGGTAAAGTAGCATTTCTCATTCTGGTACTTTCAGCATATTGAATGAGCTGCTAACATTGACATGCAGATTGGCTAACTCAGGGATCTATTTCCCTCCCTTTCCCTCCCAAGGTATTTCCGCCAAAATATCTTGAATAGCCTTAACAGACACATTAACATAGCAGTGTTCAATTCTCATTGTCTTAATCTCAAGTAATTTAGTATGTGTGTGGTATTATGAATACATACGGCAGAGTTCATTCTGAGTCTATTTGAAATTGGACCAATTAATCCATAAAGGATTTTTTTTTAAATGTATGAATTAATTCTGTTTGGGAATTTCAATAACATTCCCTGTCCAATTTTATATAGTTCAGACTATATAAATACTATTTATAAGGGTTTTTTTGTTTGCTTTTGTTTGATTGACAAAATGGAGATCCTGCCTTTTGACTAAGATCCAGTGTAGTATAGGCAGTCCTTGAATTATATGCATAATTGAGGGCATAATTACAGTCATAAATCATGCTGATCATTAACCAGATCATCATATGACGACCTGATTTTACAACATTTCCTGCAGCAGTTATTACGTGAATTACAATGGTCATTAAGCACATCTGCCACTGTTAAGCAAATGCCACAATCATTAAGTGAACCCATTATCTACAATGAGCATTTTTGCTGGAATAAACCTTGGTTTCTGGCAAAATACATAAATTGTAGTTGTGACCATGGGATACAGTACTACAAACAGCCTAAATGCATAATTGCAAGTTGAGGACTATCTGTATCATATCATGTCAGGAAGAGCCATGAGTCTAGAATAGATCATGTCATCTCTATGGGAAAAATAGCTTCCAAAATCACTTTGGAATTTAACAGTGAGCAAACAAGCTATTTGAATACACCAGAAGTCTTCAAACCTGGCAACTTTAAGACTTGTGGACTTCAACTCCCAGAATTCTCCAGCATAGCATAGCTGGCTAGAGAATTCTGGAATTGAAGTCTATAAGTCTTAAAGTTGCCAAGTTTTGAATACACTGTGCACACAATTATTGGAATACAGTATGTAGTGAATGCTATTGTGCTTATTTATTGAAATCTCTTAAACTTGAATTAGGGAACCAGTTTGTAGACATTTTTAAAAAATGGTTATATGGGACCATAGTCATCAAATGGGTAAAAGCTGGGTTTTCCATTTTAAAACATTTTTGGGGGTGGTGGTGGTGGTGTTACAGTACAATAATCTTTCTAAAGGTACAGCCAATGATTTTTACCCTCCCATCCACCTGTAAAATCAGTGCTACCGGTATTACTTTATTAACTCCTGAGCTTCTGCAGTGATAGCAGAACAGGATCTGGGGGCAATATATAGTTACAGTATAGTTTGTTTATAGGTTGTTTACCTTTGGTTAAATTACTGTATTAAGTGGGCAGTGAGGTCACAATTTAATACTTTTTTCATTAATTAGGGTTGATTGAAGTAGACTGCAGTCCTTCAAGTTTCTACTTAATATAGAAATATGGTATCCTCTTTTTGTTTGTGAGGGTTTGCTATGGAGTGACCTTTTGAAACACTTGTATTGGCTGCCATGGTCTAAGATGGTTGTCTATACTGGGCTGCCTAATGTTGTAGAATGTGACAACCCTGTTTTTGTTATTTGTAGTAGAGGAAGATCTAGGTGTTAACTTCTAATTTAATTCTTTTATAAGAATCTTATTTTAACTGAACTTTCTATATTCCTTTATTCTTACTACTGAACATTTCTTTTATATAATTCTTCAAATTAAGAAAGTAAATACTGTATGTAATAGCTTGTTATAGTGCCTTTCAGTAGCAAAGTATAACCTTGTCAGGTTGCCACATCTCATTGTGATGAAAACATTTATTTTCTACTAACTTCACATTTCTATGCCATAAAGGAGCACACATATTTTTCTAAGTAGAACTGTAAGTCTAGTCTTTAAGACAAATTAAATAGTAAATCATAGCCTACATTCATTGTTAATGGCCATTCAGTATTTATAGTATATACAACACTTAATATCTTAAAATTATGTTTTATATACCTCTAAATCATTGTGTGCTGTGCTATATATATATATAGCCCTGTTGTACATAACTATAAGTACAATATGAAGGGAGATTATCCCCAAATAAAATCACAGCTGCCTCTTACAGCTTAACTGTAACAATTAATAACAAGTTCTGTTAGTATATTTACAAATGTATAGCATTTTAACAAAGATGAACAATCCTAAGCTGCTAATATCACTACAAAATCCGTTCTAATAAATAACACTGAATAGGATTCCAACTTGGATGATCATTTTGACTGTCCTGGAAATTCTTTTACATTCCATTGGTGAATCTATTGGTGTTCTGATTAGCAATGTAGACACTCCAGCTAATAACGATCCTTCTATTTTACAGTTTAGTGTACAAATCAGGTGGTATTAAAAAAAAAATGCAAATTTCCCACAGATCAGCCTTACAACATCTAAGCAATTGTCTAGTGTATTTAATAGTTCAGATTTGCCTTCTTCAGTCACAGAGCTGCTATCTAATGTTGGAATTCTGGTAACTTGTCTAGAACAGTGGTTCACTTTTTGAAGAGTAAGAATGATATGGCATGGGAGGGTGGGACATGGCCCCAAAAAAGGTTGGGAACCATTGGCCTAGAACATCTGGAGAATTCTATTTTAGTCTACATGCAGGGATATACAAAAAAATTGTCTTACTAGATCCAGGCAGTTGCATGAGATTCCCATCTCCCTGAATTTTTATGATGTAGTATTGTCTTGTATAATATCGTAGCAGTAGATCCAGAATACCTTTTTAAGAAATATAATAGGCTTTTAATTTGTATATTTACAAAGAAGCTTTATCTATGGAAAGTTGTATGAGGGCTTTATTTTTGTACTATATTCAGGGAAATCATAGCTTCTATTCTGGAAAATATTTTATTTGCTTTTTTTGCCAAAGTCATCCTTCCATCCCATTTTGCTGTTTTACTATAGAAATACTAAAGAAGATGGTAAGCTAACAGCTTCACTTTTCTTTCTATAATTTTAATCTAGTATTTTAGTGTCCTTGCACGTAGAAATCGGTTCTAATGAATAATATTTTCATAAATGGAAAAAAGGAGGATGTGGGCTGTAGTCAAGTTCTAATAAGGATACTTGTCAGAAAACAACGATTTTGTAGCATACGTTTATTTTAAATTCTCAACCTAAGGTAAATTATTATGTATTATAGGAGTTTTCTACAAAAGAGACTCCTCCACCCAACACCCCCCCCCCCCCCGCCTATTGAATGGATAAATTTAGTTTTTAAAGGAAACTTTTAAATTATGTATTTGAAATTAGGAACTTAATTGTTCGGTATACTGTGATTTCTGTGCCCTTAACGTTTTGAAAATAAAGCTATTATTACATGTGATGTTATGAATTAAAGGTGAGTAAAGTACTTAAAACTTTTTCAGGAAAAGTTGTGTATAAACTTAGTGTTATTTAAATGTATTTTGTTAGCTTTAGAATAGTTGAAATGTGAGTACAGTACATATAATTAAGAGTCCTTATTTTACTGAATTTTTTAAATCTTGCTTACAAAATAGCACACTCATAGGTTGGTACGCACACACTGCATAACTATTTCTGGGAATTTTTTTTCTGATTTTGTGTAAAATGTTCCATAGTGCTCTATTTATCCTGTTTTTCTGTAAGATTCTTCATGGGCAAAGTCAGGTACTGAGCAAGGATGACAATGACATACGACAATGCATGAACACATGCTTTTAAATGAGATGGATATAAAAATAGTTGCTGTGCAAAAAAACCCCCTAGTCTTCTTCAAGAAGAAAGCAAGTTGGTTTATTAAGTAAATACCTTTTTCTTCATCCTTTAAGTGTTGAATACAGTGTCAGTGTGATGCTAATTTTCCTTTCATCTTTGCATATATAAGTATACTTTAAAAAATTGTTTTATATATTGTTTTTGTTGCTGTTGTATTTTCTACACGGTGTGTAAATTAGAAGTTAATAGTTTTTAAAAAGATTTTACAGAGCAAAAAAATAAAATGGTAATGTGCAACATGTCAAGTGTTTAAACTTTAGGGGAAAATGAACCAACTAAGCATACATATGTATAAACTTTCTTCTAGATGTCTCAAATAAAAAATCTTAAAATGCCCATGATCTGTCAATAAAGGACATGTTATTCAATGAAGTAGAATTATTATAGTAGAAATATAGATCTAGAAATGTTAAGGAAATGAATATTTCTTGATGGAACATTGCTATGAATTTTACCATAGTTTGTCATGGAATGAATGGCTTAAGGGTAGAACATTGTCCATATGATATTGAACAAAACTGTTTTGGAAAACTGTTCTTATTGCTATTTGTATGTATATTGCTTGTTGTATACTGTATCTGTATTTTTGCCTCCTGAATTAGTCTTCAACATGAAACTCTTATTAGAGTATTTGTATAATTAAAACTGTATTCTTGCAGTTTACATTTTTTGAATATAGAATTTTGTCCTGTCCAAGTTACTGTGTGGAAATGTTTAAAACATCTGTACAAAATTTAAATAAAAAGTACAAAATTGCAAATGTTTATGAAGTTTATGAAATAAACTTAGTAGGTGAATTTGAGAGTCTGCTTTGTTTGAAATTTTTATTCAGTTTTGTTAAGCAATGGTGAACAATTTATGATATTCCAATTTAGACAGTGGAAATTAACAGAAAATTCTTTAAGGCTTACAGCACCAATACTTTATTGGAATCATTTGTCTGCTTCAATTGTGTGTTTTATTGTTTTATAAAATGCAAAACAAGGAAACTGGTCTTAAAGGCAAAGGTTTGCTACCACAACTTTATTGGTAAGTAGCTGACTTGAGTGCAGGATAGGATAGGCTATAATCTCCAAATTGTTTTGGAGAATCATATGGAATAATTAAATTGATATTGCCAGAGCATGTACTGCTGAGATCAGATTTTTCTCCATCGTGGGTGATCTAGAGTAAGAGGAACCCCCATTGAGGCGGATGTCAATGTGGAGGGCACTGGAGGAACCCCTATGGGCTGTGAAACATCCTGAGTTAGCATTGGAGAGGGCCGTGGAGATTGAGATGGACCCCAGGCGTTTTCATTGCCTCTGGCAAGAGCCAGGCTGTCAAGGGCCAGCTGGTCTAAGGGTGGGGAGCCATGTTCCCTCTAATTGTTTTTCGGTGTGGGCGGAAAAGTATAGTATCTGAGTGGCAATCCCTTTGGAAGTGGGCGGCATAGAAGTCTAAAATAAATAATTAAATAATAAATAAATAAATAAATTTTCATGCCTGAGCACCTGGGGTTTTTTGACAGATGTCACCCAAGACAACTTATTGCATAATTATTGGGCTCGGTGCTGGGGCAGAATAAGATCCCTTCCCAGTATGTTATTTGTTATTTTATATTTCAATTAATATCATCATCCTTTTATAAATTCAGATAGGCCGTCATGCTTACTCCTCCTTCTTATACATTCTTCTTAAAAGAAACAAAAAAAACCTTATACAAATTTTTCCAAATTAGGAAAAAAAATTCCCTTCTTTTTTATTAAAAGAAATCTATTACTATTAAAACTAAAACAACCAGCAAAACCAAAAACACAACTATTAACAAATCCATGCTTTAAAATCTTCATTTCTTAAATATCATAGTATTATAGCAATCTAATAATACTATGAAAATCTATCTGAACAATGCATCAATTAACATATTTCCATATTTACTTTTCTGTAATTTCATTCAATATTTCCAAGCTCAATTAATTTTCAGGCACTTAGCATTTACTATTATTAACTTTCATCAATTTTCTACATTTCCAAGTATATTTTAAATTCATAATGCAGTCATAAAATCATACATCATAAACCCCTTATTTATCCTATGTATTTTCCATTAATTTTAACTATGTAGTTCTATATACAGTAATACCTCGTCTTACGAACTTAATTGGTTCCCGGAGGAGGTTCGTAAGGCGAAAAGTTCGTAAGACGAAACAATGTTTCCCAAAGGAAACAATGTAAAATAAATTAATATGTGCAAGAAAAAAAACGCAAAAACGCCGCCGCCCGGCTGTCACCTTTTGAAAAAGCCGGGCGCTTCTCAGCGTTCTCCCGAATGCCGAACCCGTAAGTTCAGCAAAAGTTCGGGTTCGGGTGGCTGTCGAGAAGCCCCACCGCCCGGCTGTCACCTTTTGAAACAGCTGGGGGGGCTTCTCGGCGTCCTCCCGAACTCGAACGCCAAACCCGAACTTTTGCCGAACTTCCGGGTTCAGCATTCTGGAGGTCACTGAGAAGCCCTGCCGCCCGGCTGTCGCCTTTTGAAACAGCTGGGGGGCTTCTCGGTGTTCTCCTGAACACCGAACCCGAACTTTTGTCGAATTTTCGGGTTTGGCGTTCGGGAGAACGCCGAGAAGCCCCCCCAGTTGTTTCAAAAGGTGACAACCAGCCGGCGGGGCTTCTCAGCGGCCACCCGAACCTGAACATTTGCCGAACTTCTGGGTTCGGTGTTCGGGCCGCAGGTTCGTAAGGCGGAAAAAGTTCATAAGAAGAGGCAAAATTTTTCTGAACCCCGGGTTCGTATCTCGGAATGTTCGTATGGCGAAAGATTTTTATCACGAGGTACTACTGTAGTTCTAAAATTCTAATCCAATTTTATGAATTAATACTGTACATCCTAATATTAAACAACATCTAAATATATCTTTTACTATCTTTACATAGTCAATCCATATTTAATAATCATCCCTCCTCAAATTTCTACCACTCTTGCCAAAGGGAAGAAACCATGTTGTTTTTCAGTAGCCTGTGTTTTTCTTTTGATATTATTTTTCTTTTTAATTATAAGCTACCAAAGCTTCATGAGAGACATGAAAATTAAAGTATATTAAGAAATTGGATGATTGATATTGTTTTGCTGATCTTAATCTGCAGTAAAGAAATTTTGGTTTTTTAAAAACGCACCATATTTTACCTCAGAGAATTTCAAAATAAAATACTGTGTGTCAATAATAGTGAACTCAGAATGGGGCAACTCTTATCAATATCAAAATACCACTTAAATAGTTGAGCTAGTTTCAAACTAGATTTTGATTTTCTTTCTCTCCCTCTCTCTCCCTTCCTCTTTCTTTTCCTTTCTCTCTTTTCTCTTTCTTTCTCTCCCTCCCCTTGCTTTCTCCTCTCTTTCTCTGTCCCTCTCTCTTTCCCTCTCTTTCTACTCCTCTCTTTCTCTCTCCCTCTTTCTCCCTGTCCCCTCTTTCTTTTCTCTCTTCTCTCTCTCCCTCTCTCTTTTTCTCTGTCCTCTCTCTCCCGCTTTCTCTCTCTTTTTCTCTCCCTCTCTCCATGTCCCCCTCTCTTTTTCTCTCTTTCCTTTCTCTCTCTCTTTCTTTCCCTCCCTCTTTCTCTCTTTCCTTTCTATCTCTCCTCCTCTCTCTGTCTCCCTCTTTCTCTCTCCCTTTCTTTCTGTCCTTTCTCTCTCCCCCTCCCTGTTTCTCTTTCTTTCCTTTCTCTCCCCCTCTCTCTTCTCCCTCTTTCTCTTTCCTTTCTATCTCGCCCCCCTCTTTTTCTCTCCCCTTCTTCCTCTCCCTCTCTTTCTTTGCTTTCTCTCCCCCTCTCTCCCTACAGTGGAGGCCAGGGGAGAGGCGGCAAGGGGCTGGGCAATGGGCGAGCAGCGGGCAGTACATGGTGAGCCAACGGCGGGGCCTGGGAGGCGGCTGAGCAGTAGGCAGTATGCGGCGAGCCAGTGGCGGTGCCTGGGTGGTGGACGAGCAGTGGGAGGGACACGACCGGGCCTGGGCGGCGGGCGAGCAGTGGGAAGGACGCAGTGCCGAGGTCCGCCCCCCCACCAGCAACGGACGGTTAGTGGGATCCCTCCCCCCACCCAGCGGCCGGTTAGCGGGTACTTACCTTAGCCGGCAGCTGAACGAGAAAGACCATTCGGCTGCCAATGGAAGAGGGCTAAAGGGGCGGGGAGGAAAACAGGCCTGCAGTTGGCCCCTTTCTTTCCCACCTTTATGGAGAGGAACTGTTGCTGCTCTGGCAGAGCAGCAACACTTCTATTTGCTAATTCCAGCATAGAGGTCGGACCTCTCCACTGGAATTTGAAATTCGTGCATGGAGCTGGAAAATCTTGTGCGCTATAGCGCACAGTGCATATTACAGGGAACAGTGGTGGGGAGGTAGCAGAGCTTTCCCCTGGGGTCTTGGAGGAGGCAGCCGGCACTCTAGACTGAGACCAATCTCCAATTGAGGCCTGGTCACAAAGCTTCTGTAGTAGCTTGTCTCTGTGATGCTCTGCCTTCTCAAAGGCCCTTGATCCCCGAGGAACCAAGGAACCCCCTGATGCTGGGGTTTTGGAGGGTCCAGCCACTTCCTCCTCTGAGGAACAATGATTAGTTTTATGCTTGCTCCGTGGCTTCTCCCTTGGCTCAGCTCCATCCAGCATTTTGAGGCTTGGATGGTTATTCAAAATGGTTCCAAAAGGTTATAGATTGAAATTCTCATAGAAATGGGAGCTATGGGCCCATAGCTTACTTATTTGATAAACACTGGTGGGTTTAAAATCAGCATTTGACTAATCATGAAACTATTTGATGATGTTGGATAATTTAATGTAAATTACAACTTGGGGGCACCAATTGTGAAACGGGCAAATTCCCTATTATGAGTCATGAAGGAGTTGAAAAGACAGTACTGAATATCTCTTAGAAGTAAGTACAGTATATGTCTTACGAACCCCTCTTCATACAAACTTTTCATGATACGAACCTGGTGTTTAAGATTTTTTTGCCTCTTCTTCTGAACTATTTTCATCTTACGAACCTGAGCCGCCACCACTGGGATGCCCCGAAGCGCTGGGATTTCCCTGGGAATCCCCGCCTCCGAACTTCTGTTGCCAGCCAAACCGCCCGTTCTTGCATTGCTGGTATTTCCCTGAGGCTCCCCTTGCTGGGATTCCCTTCATTTTTGCCAGCGCTGCTTTGAATCCCAGCAAAGGGGGGAGTCCAAAATGCATGGGGGAAATGAGCACAGTAGGGGGGACAAAAACGGGAGGCAAAGACTCAGGGAGCTCAAGAGAGGAGAAAGGTGTGGGGGAGATGAGCAGATTGGGGGGGGACAAAAATGGGGGGCAAAAGCTCATGGAGCTCAAGAGAAGAGAAAAGTGTGGGGAACATGAGCATAGTGGGGGACGGGGACAAAAACGGGAGGCAAAAGCTCATGGAGCTCAAGAGAGGCGAAAGGTGTGGGGGAGATGAGCAGAGTGGGGCGGACAAAAACAGGAGGCAAAAGTCTCATGGAGCTCAAGAGAGGAGAAAGGTGTGGGGGAGATGAGTAGAGTGGGGGGACAAAAACGGGAGGCAAAGGTTCATGGAGCTCAAGAGAGGAGAAAGGTGTGGGAGAGATAACCAGATTGGGGGGGGGACAAAAACGGGAGGCAAAGGCTCATGGAGCTCAAGAGAGGAGAAAGGTGTGGGGGAAATGAGCAGAGTGGGGGGGACAAAAATGGGAGGCAAAGGCTCATGAAGCTCAAGAGAGGAGAAAGGTGTGGGAGAGATGAGCAGAGTGGGGGGAGACAAAAACGGGAGGCAAAGGCTCATGGAGCTCAAGAGAGGAGAAAGGTGTGGGGGAGATGAGCAGAGTGGGGGGGACAAAAACGGGAGGCAAAGGCTCATGGAGCTCAAGAGAGGAGAAAAGTGTGGGGGAGATGAGCAGAGTGGGGGGGACAAAAACGGGAGGCAAAGGCTCATGGAGCTCAAGAGAGGAGAAAAGTGTGGGGGAGATGAGCAGAGTGGGGGGGGGACAAAAACGGGAGGCAAAGGCTCATGGAGCTCAAGAGAGGAGAAAAGTGTGGGGGAGATGATCAGAGTGGGGGGACAAATGGGAGGCAGGGACTCATGGAGCTCAATAGAGGCTCTTTTTGCCTTGCTTTTGGTGGGACTTCCACCTCTTGCCACCTCTTGCTGTCCTTCCCCCCACTCCATTTGCCTTAGCTTCATCTGCCCGCCTTAATGTTTTGGATTTTCCTAATGGGCTTGCACGCATTATTCGCTTTTCCACTGATTTCTATGGGAAACATTGTTTCATCTTAGGAACTTTTCACCTTATGAACCTCATCCTGGAACCAATTAAGTTCGTAAGACGAGGTATTACTGTACTCTGTTTTAAATACTGTTTACAGTCTTGGATGGTTTATTCAGAAAGAATATTGTAGACCTGAGAAAGATGGGTGAAATTTAGAACTAATAAGTTGTACTTTTAGTAAACTTTTAAAAAAGGAAAGAAGAAAATAGTTAGATATTATAAATACAGATAGTCCTCGATATACAATATAGTGACCAAAGATAAACTGCGCTGAAAAATATACCCATTTTCCACACTTATGACCGTTGCAGCATCCCCACGGTCACATATTCAAAATTCACCAGACGGTAACTGGTTCATATTTATGAGCTGCAGTGACGCAGTGGTTAGAATGCAGTAGTGCAGGATACTTCTGCTGACTGCCGGCTGCCTCCAATTTGGCAGATCAAATCTCACCAGGCTCAAGGTTTAGCCTTCCATCTTTCTGAGGAGGCTAAAATGAGGACCCAGATTGTTGAGGGCAATATGCTGACTATGTAAACTTCTTAGAGAGGGCTGTAAAGGCACTGTGAAGTGGAATATAATTCTTAAGTGCTATTGCTGTTAATAGTGTTGCAATGTCCTGGATGTCATCTGTTTCTTTTGTGACAATTAATTAATTAATTAATTGGACTCCTGAAGGACTCTGGGCTGCTCACAGCCAAATACAATTAAAATATAACATAAAAACCTCCTAAAAATACAGTGGTACCTCATGATACGAACTTAATTGGTTCCAGGAGGAGGTTCATAAGGTGAAAAGTTCGTAAGACGAAACAGTGTTTCCCATAGGAATCAATGTAAAAGCAAATAATGCGTGCAAATCCTTCAGGAAAATCCCAAACTTTAGAAGGGAGATGAACAGAGGGCAGGGAGGAGCAGCTAAAGGGGGCGGGTGGAAGAAGCAAGGCTAGGCTAAAGGGTGAGTGGGAAGGAAGAAAGGCAAGGGGGGCGCCCCTCCCTTTTCTTTCTTCAAAAGACACCCTTTCAGTGCCTCTGCAAGCATGCTGTTCTCTGCAAACTCTTTCCCCCTCCAAGCCACCCCTCCCTTTTCTTTCTTCAAAAAAGGGGAAAAAAAGAAACCCTTTCATCCCAGCAGCAGCAGCTTGGGTTCGTAAGGTGAAAATAGTTCGGAAGAAGAGGCAAAAAAATCTTAAACACCGGGTTCGTATCTTGAAAAGTTCGTTAGAAGAGGCGTTCGTAAGATGAGGTACCACTGTACAACATCTTGACAAGCAAAATCAACAGGGAAGCCAGATTCACTTAACCATGTTACCAACTTAACTGGAGTGATTCACTTAACTGTAGCAAGAAAAGTTGTAAAATGGAGCAAAACTCATTTAACACCTATCTTGCTTAGCAACAGAAACTTTGGGCTCAATTGTAGTTGTAAGTCAAGGATTGTGAAATATGACTGAAGGGAGAGATAACCAATGATTAGAAAAGAATCATGCTGTAATAAAATAGATATTAATCATGTTTCCATCTTATACTATAGTTTTGGAGAGACTGATTGGTGGTAGATTGAAGATGTGATAGTTTCTCATTTCATTGTTTTTGGAGATTGGTTTAAATCAGCTCCACTAATCACAAAGATTAGTGATTAAGCTACCTGGTTCAAAGAGAGCAATAGATATGGTGGAAATACCGTGGAGGAGATTGCTGCTATTCTTCCTCATGGAAGCCGAGCATGGATTAAATCCGCCTGCTTTCTGATTGGACTGAGTCTGTCAAAATTATTAGGTATGTTCAGGTTTTTCACTCAGTCGCTCAGCGAGGACAGTTGTGCCAATTTTTCTCCTAGAATTGGTGATTTTGGTTGCTAGAGAGAAAACTGTCTTTGGTATGGTGAGTCATTTCTCTTATTTGATCAGAGAAAGATTGTTGACTTTAAAGTGTAGCTCAGCGGCTAAGCTGCCTCTGGCAGAGGCTTTTGTCAGAAGGCAATTTCCACCAATTTATCTTGCCTACTCCTGGAGGGATCTCAAGTAGCTCGTTCCTAGGCAGGGTGATTATTTAGCTGATTAATTGAGAAACGGGAAGAGACGATCTATACCAGTGATGGCTGTTGTCCTAGCTCAGTTTCAGCATGCATATGTATGCCGGCCAGTTGATTTTTGGGTTTGCCAAAAATGTCTTCCAGAGGGCCTCTGGGGTGTGTGGACATGGCATTTTCACCCTCCCTCGGCTCCAGGGAAGCCTTTAGACCCTGGGGAGGGCAAAACACGAGCATATTGGGCCCCCCAGAAATTTGGAAACGGGTCTCGGGGGGGGGGGGGGGGTTGGAAGCAATTTTCACCCTCCCCAGGCATTGAATTATGGGTGTGGGCACTCATATATGCACGACAGTGTGCGCCCACACTTTTTCAGCACCCGAGGAAAAAAGGCTTCGCCATCAGTGATCTATGCTATTGACCGAGCATTTCAGATCCTTAGAAGCAGCCTGGATTGAGCCTTCATCTTCAGCTGTTTGGGAGTGCTTGCGCCCGCCATTTTGAAGGCTCCGGCTTGATACTGTATGGGGAAGCAAAAAAATATTGTTTAAATATCTGTTTCCTTTTTCACATCAGATTATAACATAGGCAGGTCTAACCAATGAGTGATATGCTACCCTGAATAGTTAATGCAGCCTCACAAAATAATAATCTTTAATATTATTATGTGATTAAGGTTGATCAGCATACAGTAGTCCCTCACCTATCGCTGGTGTTACGTTCCAGACCCGGCCACGATAGGTGAAATCCGCGATGGGGAATTTCTCCTCCTTCCCAGCTCTTTCTACAACCCCAAGCACGCCGCCGCCGCCAACCACTAAGCGCTCCTCCAAAGACTGTCTTCTCGGCACTGGTGAGGTGGGTTGAACGAGGGGACGGGCCTCCACCGGAGCTCAGTCCCCGCCCCGCTCATCATTTGCCCAGCCGTGGGCTGGTTGGCTTGTCCTGCCCTTCCAAACTTCTAAGCGCCGTATCTGTGCCAACGCTGACTTCAAAATCCGCGATGAAGTGAAGCCGTGGTGGGTGAAGCGCGATATAGCGAGGGACTACTGTATATATACAGTGGTACCTTGACATACGAGTTTAATTCGTTCCAGACCCGAGCTCGTAAGTCGATCAACTCACACCTCGAACAAATGCCTTTAGACTTTGTTTTTCGCGCCGAGATAACTGGAAGCAAGGAGATTCTTGCGCCACCTAGTGGAAGCTCGGCTCGTATCACAAATTTGATCTCGGGGGGTCGAACAGAAATTTCGCTCGCGTCGTGGCTCGTAACTTGGAATACTCGCATGTGGAGCAGCTCCTATCTAGAGGTACTACTGTGTTTTATTTGCAGCTCAAGACGATTCCTCTTCATAATCCTAAATATTGAATTCCTCTCTTAATTTAATTTTTGCAACTATACTAGAGTGGACTTAAGAAGAAGTTGTTTTCAGTTTTTTGTACTATGGAGTGTTACACTTGTGTATATGAAGGGTTAGAATTGGGAATGCAGTCTACATTCACATTTTCTCACAATCCCATTAAATTGCAAAAACAATTTTTTTTTCAGAAACCTCTTGTAAAACCACTATTAATATGTGTATAATATGAAATTACATTCTTGAAAATGGATAAGAGAGTAATCAAACTTTTCGGGCTTTTCCTTGCTTTAATGTCTGTCTTCTCCCATTCCTTTTTAGACTAGCCAGTTAAAAGTAATTGCCAGTGACTTTATACATGTTATTTTGAATTACCCAACTTCTACATGGACATTAACAGTTGAATAATGTGAGTGAGCCCTTTTTGCCCTAATTATTGCCAAGAGGGATAGTTCTTCAACATTGGAAAGACAAATTTTTCGCCCCAGTTATCTATTAAATTGAAGATTTGTTACTTGTGCCCTTTGAATGAGTCAACAGAATGTCAATTACAGTGATACCTCGTCTTACAAATGCCTCGTCATACAAACTTTTCAAGATACAAACCTGGGGTTTAAGATTTTTTTGCCTCTTCTTACAAACTATTTTCACCTTACAAACCCACCGTCACCGCTGGGATGCCCTGCCTCCGGACTTTCATTGCCAGCAAAGCGCCCATTTTTGCACTGCTGGGATACCCCTGAGGCTCCCCTCCATGGGAAACCCCACCTCCGGACATCCGTATTTTTGTGATGCTGCAGGGGAATCCCAGCAGCACAAAAACAGGTGCTTCGCTGGCAACGGAAGTCCGGGGGTTGGGTTTCCCAGCAAGGGGAGCCTCAGTGAAATCACAGCATCGCAAAAACACAGAGGTCCAGAGGTGGGGTTTCGAGGACTTTGGTGTTTTTGCGATGCTGCGATTTCACTGATGTTCCCTTTGCTGGGAAGCCCCACCTCTGGACATCCGTTGCCAGCAAAGTGCTTGTTTTTGCGATGTTGGGATGCAAAAACACAGAAGTCTGCAGGTGGGGTTTCCCATGGAGGGGTATCTCAGGAGAATCCCAGCAGCACAAAAACAGGCGCTTCGGCTGGGGTGACTTTTGGGCTTGCACGCATTAATCACTTTTCCATTGATTCCTATGGGAAACATTGTTTCGTCTTACAAACTTTTCACCTTAAGAACCGCGGCCCGGAACCAATTAAGTTTGTAAGACAAGGTATCACTGTATATGCAAACTATTGCAATATAATATGGATAACTTTTACTAAAACCATTTCATCAAAAAATGTCATGCACAAACACAAACACACACACAAACAAACACACACACAGACACTGCATTTTCTCTGTTTTCACTACGTTTTAATTCCCTCCAATTCTGTTTTAGTAATTAAGGTAAGATAAGTGATAATTGACTACACTATACATATATGTTTTCCTTTCTTTTTAAAGCCAGAGACAGCTGCAACACTGAGACGCACAGTAGAAACTTTGCTGGAAAGAGGAGCAGTGGTGAGGAATTTGGAAAACTTGGGAGAAAGGATGCTGCCATATAAGATACTAAAGCATGATGAGCATCACCACAGAGGAGGGTATGAGCTACTTAATTCTTGCATGTAATTTTGCTGTACTGAATATAATTCAAAGAAGTAATGGTAGCATAGAAATCTATAGAAGAACTATATTGGAATTGGAGCTTTGGTATTGCCTTAGCTGCTGCTCGTGCAGTGCTCCAAAACTTGATGCCTACCAGATTAGTTAAACTACACTGCTATCTTTTATGAATACATCAAATTAGTGATGGTAATAGGAGTTGTGGTGCAACAAATCTGAAGAATACCCAAATTGATGAATTGCTTAAGGGGAGAAGATGATTCTTTGTCAAAGCTACTACGTGAATTCATTTTTCCCCTGTGCAAACTTACGGTATTACTTCTTTCAATTGCATCCAATGTTTGAAATACAGTGATATCTCGTCTTACAAACGCCTCGTCATACAAAGTTTTCGAGATACAAACCCAGGGTTTAAGATTTTTTTGCCTCTTCTTACAAACTATTTTCACCTTTCAAACCCACCGCCACCACTGGGATGCCCCGCCTCCGGACTTCCGTTGCCAGTGAAGCACCCGTTTTTGTGCTGCTGGGATTCCCCTGAAGCTCCCCTCCATGGGAAACCCCACCTCCAGACTTCCTTGTTTTTGTGATGCTGCAGGGGAATCCCAGCAGGGAAATCCCAGCAGCACAAAAACAGGCGCTTCGCTGGCAACGGAAGTCCAGAGGTGGGGTTTTCCAGCGAGGGGAACCTCAGTGAAATCGCAGCATTGCAAAGACACAGAGGTCTGGAGGTGGGGTTTTGAGGACTTACGTGTTTTTGCGATGCTGCGATTTCACTGATACTCCCTTCGCTGGGAAACCCCACCTCCGGACTTCCATTGCCAGCAAAGTGCTCATTTTTGCGATGTTGGGATTCCCCTGCTGGGATTCCCCTGCAGTATCGCAAAAACACAGAAGTCCGGAGGTGGGGTTTCCCATGGAGGGGAGCCTCAGGGAAATCCCAGCAGTGCAAAAACGGGCACTTCAGCTGGCAAAAGGGGTGAGTTTTGGGCTTGCATGCATTAATCGCTTTTCCATTGATTCCTATGGGAAACATTGTTTCGTCTTACAAACTTTTCACCTTAGGAACCTCATCCCGAAACCGATTAAGTTTGTAAGACAAGGTATCACTTTATACTGACATTACTGTCATTTCAATGAATAAAAATCAGTAAAGTTTGTTAGTTTGTTCATTAGATCAATTCATGCAGCTACCGATTTCCAATTGTAATTCTAGGCAGCAAACCTAACCAATAGTATACATATTCTCAGAGAGGGGCGGCATACAAATCTAATAAATTATTATTATTATTATTATTATTATTATTATTATTATTATTATTATTATTATTATTATATTCCTAAATTGTATGAATCAATATTTAATAATTGCAAAATAAGATACAAGACTATTCCCCTAAATAAATAAATGGAATAATTCTTTTGGTCTCATTGACTTCATTACTTGTTTCTACCTCATAGTTCTTTGCATTCTTGTTTTTCCAGTAAATATAGAGGGTATAGGATTGCAGATTTAGAAACAAAATTTTATATTCCCTTCACTAAAATATATTCGTTATATAGATTTTTATAATCCAGATTAGCAGGTTTTTTTCCAATATGATCTGTATCAGACCTGGGCAAGGGGCGGCCCATGGGCCGCATCCGACCCGCCTGCTGTCTGTGATCAAACCACCCCACTATCTGTGACCGGTCCGTGGAGGTCAGGGTCCGCTCCAGTGCGAGGATGAAAGAGCTCACCGCGTCTGCCGGGACTCCTCTGGTTCCTGCTTTCCTGATGAATCATGAGGAAAACAGGAGCCAGAGGAGTCCCGGCACACACAGTGAGCTCTTTCATCCTCGCACTGGAGTGTGGACCCCGACCTCCTAACGAGAGCGTCCAAGCACAGAAACCACGCAAACACTCCAGCGCAGTGACTGTGGTGTACCGTGTTGCCGAAAAGCAAACAATTAGGGGTATTTAGAGTGGGTCTGGTGTTTAGGTCAGGCCAGGGTCTTGGTCTTTATAGTATTGGGTAGAACTGAGTTAATTATATTAGTCCGGCCCTCTAAAACCATCCCAATTTCTCATGAGCCCCATGACAAAATTAATTGCCCACCCCTGATCTATATGTATTTCTGAAGAGCCATGGTGGTGCAGTATTTAGAATGCAGTACTGCAGGCTCAATGTTGACTCAGCCTCCCATTCTTCTAAGGATCGTAAAACGAGCCAGATTATTGGGGACAAAATGCTGACTCTGTAAACCAGTTAAAGGGGTTTGTAAAGCACTGGGAAGCGGTATGGAAGTTTAAGTGCTATTGCTAAATAGATCAGAACGGATTCATTCTCTTTGGTTTATGTGATATAGTTATCCGATAACTATAATGCTCATGGCTAAATTTGATTCTGCTTGTTATTTATTTATTTGTATTTCTATATTGAAATAGAACTGAACTGCTAATTCAAAAACATAAAATTGTTTATTTTATAATAAATAAACATAAAAAACTTGATAAGCTTATCTGGTATATTATTGGCAGATACACCACTGAATTAAGATTTTTTAAAAGTTCTGTTCTGAATGTTAGTAAGTAAAGGAGCGAATAGATTTAATTATTCCTGTGTTTACTTATTTTAAAGCAAATGTTATATGAGCAAAACAAAATGTCATTTTATGATAATATACGGTATAGTGAGAATTATTTGCAGGATTCTTTAGGGGGTGTTTTGTTGTAATGACTCTTAAAACTATAAAGAATACCTTATGAAAGACAACTTTTTAATAAAGAGAGAGAAATGTTGTTAAACAACTAGTATCACATAAAGATGACATTCAATACTGAAAATAATCAAAATAACAATCTGCAACATATCACCTAGGTCAGGAGTGTCAAACTCAAGGCCCGCGGGCCGGATGCGGCGTGCAGGGTGCTTTGATCTCACTCGTAGGGCTACTCTGGAAACAGTGAAGGACTGGCCCATGATGACTCTGCCAGCGAAAGTGGCAAAGTGCTTGGGCCACCACAGGTGCTCCCGTCCCCCCGAATGACTTTGAACTGGGCATGACCACCCTGCCCATGCTCCCCATTGAGGTAAAACACAACCCTGATGCGACCTTCAATGAAATGAATTGCAACTTTTATTGTGGAAAACTGCTGTTGTAGAGAAATGTTAATATTCTAAAAAAGGAGGAAAATTGAATTTTTAGAGGCTGTTTTTAGCCAGGGTAGGATCAACCAGAGAAATAATGGAACAGGATAGCAATAGTATTTAGACTTATATATCACCCCAAACCACTTTACAGCATTCTCTGGGCGGTTTACAATATAAGCATTATTTACATATTGCCCCCAACAATCTGGGCCCTCATTTTACCAACCTTGGAAGCCTGAATCAATCTTGAATGCTGTCAGGATGCTCCAGGTGGTAGGCAGAGTTTGCTTACAATACTGCACTTAACCACTGCGCCACCAGGGTTCCAATAATCCAGTGACCATATTTGCTTACTTGAGAGGCAAGCAGTAAAATATTTGGTTCAAACAAATACAGTGATACCTCGTCTTACAAACGCCTCATCATACAAACTTTTCGAGATACAAACCCAGGGTTTAAGATTTTTTTGCCTCTTCTTACAAACTATTTTCACCTTACAAACCCACCGCCGTCGCTGGGATGCCCCGCCTCCGGACTTCTGTTGCCAGCGAAGCACCTGTTTTTGAGCTGCTGGGATTCCCCTTAGGCTCTCCTCCATGGGAAACCCCAGCTCCAGACTTCCGTGTTTTTGTGATGCTGCAGGGGAATCCCAGCAGCGCAAAAATGGGCACTTCGCTGGCAATGGAAGTAAGGAGGTGAGGTTTCCCAGCGAGGGGAGCCTCAGTGAAATCGCAGCATCGTAAAAACACAGAGGTCCGGAGGTGGGGTTTTGAGGACTTCGGTGTTTTTGCGATGCTGCGATTTCACTGATGCTCCCTTCGCTGGGAAACCCCACCTCCAGACTTCCGTTGCCAGCGAAGAGCTCGTTTTCGCAATGCGAAAGGTGGGGTTTCCCATGGAGTGGAGCCTCAGGGGAATCCCAGCAGCACAGAAACGGGCGCTTCGGCTGGCAAAAGGGGTGAATTTTGGGCTTGCACGCATTAATCGCTTTTCCATTGATTCCTATGGGAAACATTGTTTCATCTTACAAACTTTTCACCTTAAGAACCTTGTCCCGGAACCAATTAAGTTTGTAAGACAAGGTATCACTGTATTGTTAGACACTGTCCTGGACTCTCTAGGGATGGTAGTAACCAAATGTCAGTTAACTCTGCAAGAATCTAAATGTTTTTATTTCTAAAGAACCATATAAATTGTTCATAACTGAATTCATATGGTACTGCGGTATTGCCTGGGACCTCCATTCCTCACTGACTCCATTGGAGATTGGGGCACTTTGCATCTACGCTTTTTCTATCAGCACAACATGTTCTTCATAATGGGTTCTATCTAAAGTGTGCCTTTTTCACGCTTGTCCCTAAATTTTAGCCACCTACTTTCACCTTTTGTCGCACGAAACTGCTTTATGTATCATGAAACAGGATAGGACAGGAAGTGATTAGTAAATAACCAGTGCATGATATACCATGTTTTTCCATGTATAGATGTAAACCTATAAAAAATGCTAAAATATATCTGTCCTATTAAACTTATTTAAATTCTGTCACTAGTATCTGTTGCTATAAATTAAACAAGTTGGTTAGCAGGCAGGTATACTTTCAACAAATCAGCTAATGTTATATAAGTCCAGGAGTTTAAAGTCACGTACTTGCCCTCCTGAATAAATAGATAAATTTAATGGCCTTGAAATCCAGTGACTGTTGTATGTTTACATAACATTCGCGTTTGGCTTTGAAAAGAAATGGTTCCTGCCTTTGAGCCGGAGAAGCCAGAATAATTCAAAATTGTTGTTTTATGCCTATACCTTTTATGAAATCTATCAACCTGTTAATAGGTTTCATAAAATGTTTTTTATTTGCAATGGAGAAGAAAATTGTAATAGATTTGAACCTTTTGATCGGATCCAATCTTTCTTAAATTAATATGAATTTCAATTGTGCTCATTATTGTGCGGGGTATGCTAGGTTTCCCAGCATATTAAACCATTAACGTTCAGTTGTTTGGTACTCTACTGTGTATTTTTCTTCTGGATTCCATTTTATATAAATGAGTTTTTGCTCAGTTGGATGCTAGAATTGGATACTAAAATTAGAATAGGAGTTTACAATATTTTACGAAGCATGTGAATATTTAAACTTCAGTGGTTATATAAAAAGACTGCAAAGGCCATTCTTGCATGAGAATAAATTCATCCTAACTCAGTGGAATTAAATAGACATGTATGTTTTTCCTTTGATGTACTAGCCTAGGAACCCCTTGTTCTAATCTGTACTCACCTTCTACTTTTATCTGCTGTCTTATTGAATGGGGGTATGGGACTGAAATGGAAAACTGCATTCCATTTGTCCTTCTATAATACAATGGTACCTCTACCTATGAATGCCTATACTTACGAACTTTACTAGATACGAACCAGGTGTTCAAGATTCTTTTGCCTCTTCTCACAAACCATTTTCCACTTATGAACCTGAGGCCGCCGCCATTACGTGTGATCCATGAGCGAGTCTCTCAGAGTGCGTCAGATGACTGAGTCATTGACCCATTTTCTTTTTGTCCCTGTAACCCATTTTCTATTGTTCCCAGCATCCTTTGTCTCTACGCTTCGGTCGGCCACTTCCTGTGTTCGTCTCGGCGCATCAGCATCCTGCCAAGTTCGTCTGGAATTTTTCTTGTTTGTGGTGTTATTTAACATAGAATTATGTTAAAAAACAATCAAAAGCAATCTTCAATCATGTCTCCTAAGAAGGTTACTGCAAGAAGCCGTGAGTGTAGTCAGAAGCGGATGATGACTATCGATATGAAACTTGAAATCATCAGGAAGCATGGTGAAGGTATGCGTGTCATCGACCTCGCGAAGGAGTATGGCCGGAACAAGAGCACGATTGGCACCATTCTGAAGCAGAAGGAGGTTCTAATGGCTTCAAAACCAGCCAAAGGATTGTCGATAATATCTAAGCGTCGTTCCAGTGTTAACGACGAGATGGAGAAGCTGCTGCTAATATGGCTGCAAGATAAAGAGCTCGCAGGAGATTCCGTGAGCGAAAGCATCATTCGAGAAAAGGCTCGAGTCATCTATGAGGATTTGGTGAAGAATATGCCTGGGATATCGGAGGATGATGTAGTAGAAGGGTCTTTCAAGGCAAGTCGGGGCTGGTTCGAAAAATTTAAGATCAGGACCAGCACCCATTCTGTTGTGAGACACGGTGAGACTGCGAGTTTGGATGCTAAATGTGCAGAAGAATTTGTGGTCACATTTGCTGAACTCATCGACGCAGAAGGCTACGTCGCACAGCAAATTTTTAACTGTGATGAGACGGGCCTCTTGTGGAAAAAGATGCCGAGGGGGGCCTTCATCACAGCAGAGGAGACGAAGATGCTTGGCCACAAGCCTATGAAGGATAGGCTGACTCTTGTCTTGTGCGCCAATGCTAGTGGGGACTGTAAGGTCAAGCCTCTCCTCGTCTACCACTCCGAAACCCCGCGAGCATTTAAGACACACAGGGTGAACAAGGAAACACTTCCAGTGCTATGGCGGTCAAACCCAAAGACCTCGGTCACCAGGAATATTTTTGTGCAGTGGGTCAACCTGGTGTTTGGCCCCACCGTCAAGAAGTTTCTGCAAGGCAATGACTTGCCTCTCAAGGCCCTTCTTGTCCTGGACAATGCTACCTCCCATCCCCCAAACTTTGTAGATGACATTCTCGAGGAATTCAAGTTTATAGACGTACTCTTCTTGCCACCCAGCATCACCCCTCTCCTCCAGCCCATGGACAAGCAGGTGATTTCCAACTTTAAGAAAATTTACATGGAGAACCTATTCAAGAGGTACTTCGAGGTGACGGAAAGCACCAACCTCACCCTTCAAGAGTTCTGGAAGGACCATTACAACATTGCCACCTGCCTTAGTCTCATTGATTTGTCCTGGCAGGGGGTTTCAAGGAGGATCCTGAACTCTGCCTGGAAAAAACTGTGGCCTCAAGCTGTGTCCGGCAGAACATTCAAGGGGTTTGAGCAGCCTGAACCTGTCATCCTTGAAGACATTGTGTCCCTTGGTAAATCCATGGGCCTGGAGGTTAATGAAGATGACATTGACGACCTTCTAGAGGGGCATAGTCAGGAGCTGACAAAGGAGGAGTTGAAGGAGGTACAGCAGCAGCAGCAGAAGTCAGAGGTGTTGAAGGCTTGGGAGGAAAAAACGGCTGAGGAGGAGGAGGAGGAAACAGCCACAGGGGATATTAAAGAAATGTTGTCGATGTGGGAGAAGTTGCGCGACTTCGTTGAAAAGAGACATCCAGAAAAAGTTGCGACAATTCGTGCGGGAGACCTTTTCAACGACACGTGCCTTACGCACTTCAGAAACATTTTGAGGGGGAGAAGTAAACAAACTTCTCTTGATAGGTTTTTAGTTAAACGCCCCCTTCATGACAAGAGTGATGGACATCAAGGGAAAAAACGTAGGCTTAGTGAAAGTGAGGATGATCCCACCCCCTGTTGCTCAAGCGCCTAGTCCTCCAGCAAGTCCTCATGTCTTACAAGGTAACTTAACACTTTTTGTTAATTTATTTTTTCATTCTTATCTATTGTTATGAATTTTGTGTGTGCATAAGGGGAACTTTTTTTGGTTTTAAACATAGTAATAAGGCAACAGGGATGACTTTTGCAATGGGTTCGTATGCATTAATTGCTTTTACATTAATTCTTATGGTAAAAATTGCTTCTTCTTACGAACCCGGTCACGGAATGAAGTAAGTTCGCAACTAGAGGTTCATAACTAGAGGGAATACTGTTGACCTATATATGCGAAGGTTAACCATATTTCAGATATTAAAATTGGTAATTTGATCTTTTCCATGTGTGCTTACCAAACATTTTGAGTACCTCTGAGAAAACCAGTTTGAGGCCTGAGAGAGAAGGCACTTTCTAGTCCCCTTCCAAATCTCATAATCATCTATATTGATAAGTGTTCAATGACAGAGCCTAATGATGAAGCTCAGTGTTCATAAAATATACAGCTTTTTCTGACCCTGTTCTAAATAGACTGTCCCATGGGCACTCTGTCACACAAGATAATCTAAGACAAGTTTTCCCATTAGGTTTGTGAGAAAGGTTGGATCCAGGTGCTTGGATTTTGCTGATTAATTTTTTTAAAGTCTCTTATGGGAAGGTAGCTTGTTAGTATACATTTTCGGTGTATAAGAGGCACCTAGATTTTAGAGGAGGAATGGTGCAGTATTTAATAGTAATAGTAACAGTAACCTCTCCAGCCATGAGTGGGTGGGTTTTGTGGCTCCCGGTATTTTCTGTGGGAAATTTCTCCCTTCCTTCCTTCCTTCCTTCCTTCCTTCCTTCCTTCCTTCCTTCCTTCCTTCCTTCCTTCCTTCCTTCCTTCCTTCCTTCCTTCCTTCCTTCCTTCCTCCCTCCCTCCCTCCCTCCCTCCTTTCCTTCCTTTCCTTCCTTCCCTTCCCTCCCTCCCTCCTTCCCTCCTTACTTCCCTCCCTCCCTCCCTCCTCCCTCCCTTCCTCCCTCCCTTCCCTCCCTCCTTCCCTCCCTCCTTCCTTCCTTCCCTCCCTCCTTCCTTCCCTCCCTCCCTCCCTCCCTCCCTCCCTTCCTTGGGACAAATGTGAATTTTTTAATGAGTTTTTCCTGTGTAGTACACACTTCCATAGTACTGCATGCAGATTCCTTCAAACCAACAGGAAGTTTTATAGATTGAACTGTATTTCATGGCAAGGAAAAGTTTTTAAATGAGAGTAATGTCAAACTCAACTCCTGGTAACTCCCTGGATGCAGCCATGTCATTTGCAATAATACAAAATTGGTTTTTTGCTTTTTAAAGATTTTTTTAAACTTTCCAGTGTAGTCTGTTTACATGAATTCCCTGGAATGTCCTATCCAAGAGAAAGCGTGAGATGTATAAGATGAATAGAGAAAAATGTCTCAGAAAAATGTAAATTGTTTAGTGTACATTGGATTTTGATTGGTGAATCTTGAGGTTGGAGTAACCTTAATAATTTCCATTTATAAATATTAGAATGAAAAGATACCATAGGATGAATTTGAAAAGAAATATATTAATTTGGGTAAGGTAATTGAGCTTTTTCTCTATTCAATCCTATAAAATTGCATTCTCTTCCACCTTCACTTTCATGTTCGCTTCACATTCTTCCATAATGACTTGACTCGGGCAGTTTTAAACTAATCCATAAATTTCTTAAAAGAAACACTCCTATAAAATACTGATATGAATTTAAACAAGAGAATTGAGGTTTGTTTTCATTTCCTTCCACTTTGGACCAATATTTGGTCCAAAGTTTTGAGGTGTTTGTAAGGGCTGAACTTTTCATATTGAATCAATTTGAAGTTATGATTAAGAATAGCAGCCTCCTTTTTAAAGTCCTTGGAGAAGGGCAGTATATATAAGTCAACCAAACAAACAAACAAACAAACAAACAAACAAATAAATATTACAGTGTTTATAATCATCCTTTAGCCAAATAATTTGAAAATAGAGGGTTCCAGTTTAGTTGAAGAAATAATGATTATGCCTAATTCTCCCACACCTGCTTATTTTCTTATTTCTTCTATTCCTCTTTTATGTAGATGGGTGGGTGTAAACTACTGGAAGAATTATGTAATCAAACCCCAGTTCTCTGCATCGTAATCTGTTCTCAAAACTATTTCCAATGAAAGTGGAATTCTCTTGAATTTAACCATTCTGCCTTAACAGGAAGCTAGACTACAGTGTTCCCTCGATTTTCGCGGGGGATGCGTTCCGAGACCGCCCGCGAAAGTTGAATTTCCGTGAAGTAGAGATGTGGAAGTAAATATACTATTTTTGGCTATGAACAGTATCACAAGCCTTCCCGTAACACTTTAAACCTCTAAACTGCAATTTCTCATTCCCTTAGCAACCATTCAGATTATTACTCACCATGTTTATTTATTAAAGTTTATTTAAGAAAATATTTATTAAAGGCGGACGAAAGTTTGGCGATGACGTATGACATCATTGGGCGGGAAAAACCATGGTATAGGGAAAAAACCCGCAAAGTATTTTTTAATTAATATTTTTGAAAAACCGTGGTATAGCCGTTTCGCGAAGTTCGAACCCGTGAAAATCGAGGGACCACTGTATTAAGAATATCTGATGGACAACAACAGTATTTTGAAGATCTTTTTGCCCTCATGAAACCAATGTCTTTCATTCTTGTAAACTCACGAATAAAATATCAGAATTTAAATTTTATGTTTTTTTAAAATCTTGATCAAAGTAGAGGGGAAAAGTTGATGATTTTAGGCAATGCTTGCAGCGTTTGAAGAATGAATCTCTGTAATATTTCCAAGAACACAGAAATCTCCAGTTTGGTTAGTAGGTTAAACTTCTGAATGAAAGACAAGCTGCTAAATTTGTGACAACTTGTCTTTGTAAGTTCAAAGTACAGAATATCAGGTAAAGGGGGAATGAGATATAAAATAGACCATTTTCTCTTTTTCGGGCAGACTTTATTGGGGGGGGGGATGGTTTCTTTTTATGGAAGAACAGAATACTTAGAAAAATTGCAGACATCTTTCTGGCTTCTTTCCTTCCCATTTGAGGCCCCCCACCTAGTGACAACCTTACAGATGTTTCAATAAAACTGCAACCTTGAAACAGATGTGGGAAGAGGAGCTGGAGGCGATCTGTGTTTTGAAAAGTCTGCAGCTACCAGCAAATAGAGAAAAGCAGCACAATAAAGCAACACTTTTTTTTTTGCTGCAAAGGGGATGGATGATGAAAAAGAAGTAAAGGAAAGCACAGTGTAAATATGTAATACTCTACAGACTGGCTATAATATAAACAAAGGGAAAAACCCCAGAATAAATTCTAGAATGATGATAGCAATAGAATGGGTTAGAGATAATTGAAAGCACTCACAGATTTATAAGTTCCACATTTCAGTTTTGTATCTTGCTGTTGTTGTTTTTAAAGAAAACATCTCCCCAGTCTTAATGGAGAGATATACAAAACTACCTGCTCAAGAGCCAGTGCTATTGTGGCTCTTTTGTATCTGTGTCAATCCAATTGGGTACAGTTTAAAAAAAGAACCCATGACAATTTTTCTAAGCAGCCTGCTCTTCCACCTTTCTCGGAATAAGAATAAATTGAATAGCATGCGAGTGAGTTTGTGAGTTTCGGAAACTCTTCAGCAAGCAAGTTGATTAGGGAAGAGAAAAAAGGAAAATGGGAAATGAGAGAAATGTGACCAATCTTGGAGATGTTTTCTATTGCCATAATTGGGAAACTTTCTGTCAAATGGATAGTCACTCTTAAGCCACAAACTTCACAAAGATTCATAGAATGCAGACATGGAAACTTGTGTACAGTTTCTGGATCTTTTCAGGTGAACAATAAAAGCTAAGTAATGAAGCTGATTTTTTTAAAAAATATTTTTATATATTTATTTATTTTGTCAAGTACGTACCCTGGGGGGAGAATCACTGACCCCCTCAGAGAGGGTTCGCAACTTGGGCGTCCTCCTCGATCCACAGCTCACATTAGAGAAACACCTTTCAGCTGTGGCGAGGGGGGCATTCGCCCAGGTTCGCCTGGTGCACCAGTTGCGACCCTATTTGGACCGGGAGTCACTGCTCACAGTCATCCATGCCCTCATCACCTCGAGGCTCGATTACTGTAACGCTCTCTACATGGGGCTACCTTTGAAAAGTGTTCGGAAACTTCAGATCGTGCAGAATGCAGCTGCAAGATCAATCATGGGCTATCCCAAATATGCCCATGTTACACCAAGACTCCGCAGTCTGCATTGGTTGCTGATCAGCTTCCGGTCACAATTCAAAGTGTTGGTTATGACCTATAAATCCCTTCATGGCACCGGGCCAGATTACCTCAGAGACCGCCTTCTGCTGCATGAATCCCAGCGACCAGTTAGGTCCCACAGAGTGGGTCTTCTTCGGGTCCCGTCAACCAAACAATGTTGCTTGGTGGGACCCAGAGGAAGAGCCTTCTCTGTGGCGGCCCCGACCCTCTGGAACCAACTCCCCCCAGAGATTAGAATTGTCCCCACCCTCCTTGCCTTTCGTAAGCTGCTTAAAACCCACCTCTGCCGCCAGGCATGGGGGGACTAAGATACACTTTCCCCCTAGGCCTTTACAATTTTATGCATGGTATGTCTGTATGTATGATTGGTTTTTATATAATGGGTTTTTAACTGTTTTTAGTATTGGATTTTGTTATATACTGTTTTACTGCTGTTGTTAGCCGCCCCGAGTCTACGGAGAGGGGCGGCATACAAATCCAATGAATAAATAAATTAAATAAATAGATAGATAGATAGGTAGGTAGGTAGGCAGGTAGGTAGTATACAGTGATCCCTCGATTTTCGCGATCTCGATCTTCGCGAAACGCTATATCGCGATTTTTCAAAAAATATTAATTAAAAATATTTTCCCACCCGATGACGTCACTCTCTTCCTTTCTCATCTTTCTTTCTTTCTCTCTTTCTCTCTCTTGCTTCTTCCTCTCTCACACTCTCTTCCTCCCTCTCTCATCTCTTTCTTTCCTTCTCTCTCTTTCTCTCTCTCTCTCCCTCTTGCTCTCGAGCGGCGCGTGGGCGGCGGGGAAGACCCAGGGAAGCTTCTTCGGCCGCCCAACAGCTGATCTGCTCGGCAGCGCTACAGCAGCGAGGAGCCGAAGATCCGGGTTTCCCCTTTGCGTGGGCGGCGGGGAAACCCGGATCTTCGGCTTCTCGCTGCTGCGGCGCTGCCGAGCAGATCAGCTGCTGGGCGGCCGAAGGAACCTTTCCTGGGTCTTCCCCGCCGCCCACGCAAAGGGGAAACCCCGATCTTCGGCTCCTCGCTGCTGCGGCGCTGCCGAGCAGATCAGCTGCTGGGCGGCCGAAGGAACCTTCCCTGGGTCTTCCCAGGTGCGGAAGTAAAAACACCATCTGCGCATGCGCGGCCATGGAAAAAAAAGGGTGCGCATGCGCAGATGGTGTTTTTACTTCCGCACTACTATATCGTGAAAAATCGATTATTGCGAGGGGTCTTGGAACGGAACCCTCGCGATAATCGAGGGATCACTGTACATAGATATAACACTGTTATATCTTTCCATGTTCTAGTTTATTGCATTTGACAATACATCCATAAAAATATTTTTACTTCCATGTGACTTCTTTGTAGAAGACTACCAATTTCCCTTCTCCCAATATTAAAAATATTTATTTAAATAACTTTCTTAACTGCTGGTTATGTATTTATTTATTTATTTATTTATTAGAGTTGGAAGGGACCTTGTAGGTCATCTAGTCCAAACCCCTGCTCAAGTAGGATTTCCTAAACAATTTCAGACAAATGGCAGTCCAATCTCCCCTTGAAAGTCTCAAGTTGGAGCGCGCACAACCTCCACAGGCAAGCTGTTCCACTGATTGATTGCTCTCACGATCAGAAAGTTCCTCTTTACTTGAAAGTCTGTTTGGTCAGCTTCCATCCGTTATGCCTAGGCTGGCCTTCTGGTGCTCTGGAAAACAGCCTGATCCCCTCCTCTCTGTGGCAGCCCCTCAGGTATTGGAACACTGCTATCATGTCTCCCCTGGTCCTTCTGTTTGCTAGACTAGCCATGCCCAGTTCCTGCAACCTCTCTTCATACGTTTTCGTTTCCACTCCCCTTATCATCCTAGTTGCTCTCTTCTGCACTTTCTCTAGAGTTTCAATGTCTTTTTTGTAGTCTGCAGCATATATCAGTTGGGTTTGCTTGCACCAGTGTTGCAATTGGAATTATTTTGACAATTTCATTACTTTTCTTCCTATTTTAGCCAAAGTTTTCATGTAATGTGTTTCAATTTTGACAAATGTAACCTTTTCAGTTCTTTCATTCAATCCTTGATTTTTCCCAGCTAGATTAGTGATCACAATCCTTTGCTAATTTCAGTTTCTTTTGTTCTTCATTAACATTCAACTTCTACTGCTCTCTTTGAGAATTGGTATTAACCCATTGTGGAATTAACCCAAATTTTAAGGGTTGCTTGTTTTTCAATTGCTTCCAATTCAACATTGGTAAAGAATTTGTGTTTTAAAATTATAGAACTTTAGTCCATAAATCTTTGCACATTAATTCCTAAATCCAGATACATTTCCCCCCAAAGCTGGCACTTTCACTTTTGAAATTCACGTTTTGATGTTTCTGATTGGTAGAAACATTCCATAATCAGTAGATTTATTCCTTTGAACAAATTTTCTGTTGCCTTCCAGTAGCTGTCAGCTTCATGCCCTGGTAGCCTTGCCGAGAGAGCTGATCATATAGCACTTTTTTCAGTGAATGTCCAGGAGCCGTACCATTCAACACAACATTTGTTAATCTGGGTGACAGTGAATCTGGCCTGGAATTCAAATTATGTATTACCATCATATTGAATATCTATGTAGATTTTCAGTTATCCATGTCATAGTTGTCTCACATTAGAGAAACATCTTTCAGCTGTGGCGAGGGGGCACCAGTTGCGGCCCTATTTGGACCGGGAGTCACTGCTCACAGTCACTCATGCCCTCATCACCTCGAGGCTCGACTACTGTAATGCTCTCTACATGGGGCTACCTTTGAAAAGTGTTCGGAAACTTCAGATCGTGCAGAATGCAGCTGCGAGAGCTATCATGGGCTTTCCTAAATATGCCCATGTCACACCAACACTCCGCAGTCTGCATTGGTTGCCGATCAGTTTCCGGTCACAATTCAAAGTGTTGGTTATGACCTATAAAGCCCTTCATGGCACCGGACCAGAATATCTCCGGGACCGCCTTCTGCCGCATGAATCCCAGTGACCAGTTAGGTCTCACAGAGTTGGCCTTCTCCGGGTCCCGTCAACTAAACAATGTCGTTTGGCGGGACCCAGGGGGAGAGCCTTCACTGTGGCAGCCCCGACCCTTTGGAACCAACTCCCCCCAGATGTCAGAGTTGCCCCCACCCTCCTTGCCTTTCGTAAGCTCCTTAAAACCCACCTCTCATCAGGCATGGGGGAATTGAGACTTTCCCTTCCCCCTAGGCTTATAAAATTTATGCATGGTATTTATTTATTTATTTATTACTTAGATTTGTATGCCGCCCCTCTCCGAAGACTCGGGGCTGCTCACAACATGTAGAAACAAATCATAAGTAAACAGACAAATTTAAAAATATTAAATATTTAAAAAAACCCATATACTAACAGACGCACACACAGGCATACCATGCATAAATTAAACATGCCCAGGGGGAGATGTTTCAGTTCCCCCATGCCTGACGGCAAAGGTGGGTTTTAAGGAGTTTACGGAAGGCAGGAAGAGTAGGGGCAGTCCTAATCTCCGGGGGGAGTTGGTTCCAGAGTATGTCAGTATGTATGATTGGTTTCTTAAATTTGGGTTTTTAAAATTAACTTAAATATTAGATTTGTTTACATTGTATTATTATTGTTGTTAGCCGCCCCGAGTTTACGGAAAGGGGCGGCATACAAATCTGATAGATAGATAGATAGATAGATAGATAGATAGATAGATAGATAGATAGATAGATAGATAGATAGATAGATAGATAGATAAATAGGTATTTTTTCAAAAGGAAAAACAGTCCAGTTGCCTTTTGAAAAAGCACCTTTGAGACATCATATTGAATTGATTTTTTTGGGAAAGATTTAGTCTAACTTCCAGGTAAGACCTGTCTGGTATGGTTGCGTCTCTTCAGCATAGCCCTTAGCGTTGTTTGAACACATAAGTCCCTCAACCATGATGAAGTACTTGTTCTTTATTATTAATTAATAATAATGAAATAAAAAGGAAAATATTATAGGTAAAAAATATTTAAATTCTGACTTGCCCCTTTATGGATTATCATATCATTTGGCAGTGCTACTGGACAAATTTTAGAAACCTGGTAAATTTTTGTATTTAACTTTACTGTGTAATACATATGGATGCCATTCATGCTTAAATTTAGTTCAAGCTGAGCCCAAGATAGGGATCAAGCATGTTATCAGTTCAGAGTGGCATGGTGCCCACAGGATATTGCATATATTATGTCTTTTAACATAAAACTTTTAACAGTTTTTTTTCTTATTTCCAGGTATTTTTTGGTAGACTTTGATTCTGCTCCAGTCGTTATTACAAGCCTATTGGACCATTTAAAACGGGACATTGATATAATCAGATCTAGTGTTTTAAGACATCGTAGCAAGTTGACTGAAGAATGTGCAGGCATAATTCCAGTGAATTATGTAGAAGAACTACAGAAGAAGAAATAACCAAAAGTGATAGTAATATTACTATCATTAATTCAAACTTTATCATATGTGTGAGATGTGGTATGATGTTTCAACCTAGTTTAATATTTGGCTACTACAATTCCCATATCCTCCTCTCTCATTTTCATTATTTTAAAAATCAGAAAAGTTTTTTTCCCTTATTGCTTTTTTTATTTAAATCTGCTGTGCCCCAAAAAGCTAATCCTGATATTTTGTATAACTTGTTTCCAGGTAAACACTTTTAAGAGTAATTTGTATCATTTAGATATGGCACTCGTAAAATCTGTAGTGTTAAATGAAAGTGTTTGGAATTACAATAAAACGTTCAAAAATCAGTTTTATAGACCAATATACATACTCTGTTCTCTGGCATATTGTTTCCTTCATTCAACATAGCTAAAATCTAATGAGTTTGAGTTCATGGAAGTTAAAAAAAACTATATAGCTTTTTAAAATTCCAGCAGTTTTAAATGTAATTTTTGTTTTCAAAATAAGGGAAGACACTATCTTATTATTTTATTATATTCTTAAATGTAATCTCTATGTACATCTTGTTTTCTTTCTACAATAAGTACATAGCATTGATGGTTGAATCAGTGTCATAATCTTACCAGCTTTAAATGCATTCTCTGTGTACGAATTAATTAAAGTTTTGGCAATTGACTCATTTATTATTTCTACATTGATCTTTTTTTCATCCCTTAATGTATTAATATGATATCTACCAAACTGGGAAATCCTTAAATCCTTTCCTTAAAACCTTCTAGACATTGACAGAGAACGTAGACTCACATTATTATTATTATTATTATTATTATTATTATTATTATTATTATTATTATTACTACTACTACTACTACTACTACTACTACTTATTAGACTTGTATGCCGCCCCTCTCCGAGGACCCGGAGCGGCTCACAACATGCAATACAAACAATATGTATACAAATCTAATAGTTAAAAACAGTAAATTAAAACCCCATTATATAAAAAATAGTCTACTCAATCACATTTCTATACATAACATTTAACGGTCAGAGAAGTAGGAGGCATGATCTAGTTGCTCCAAGCCAGGCAACATAGATGGGTCTTAAGTGTTTCTTAAGAGAAATTGGTTTCTTCTTTTAAAAAAATAAAAATAAACAGGGCTACATTCAATATAACATAGAAACATAGAAGTCTGACGGCAGAAAAAGACCTCCTGATCCATCTAGTCTGTCCTTATACTATTTTCTGTATTTTATCTTAGGATGGATATATGTTTATCCCAGGCATGTTTAAATTCAGTTACTGTGGATTTATCTACCACGTCTGCTGGAAGTTTGTTCCAAGGATCTACTACTCTTTCAGTAAAATAATATTTTCTCATGTTGCTTTTGATCTTTCCCCCAACTAACTTCAGATTGTGTCCCCTTGTTCTTGTGTTCACTTTCCTATTAAAAACACTTCCCTCCTGGACCTTATTTAACCCTTTAATATATTTAAATGTTTCGATCATGTCCCCCCTTTTCCTTCTGTCCTCCAGACTATACAGATTGAGTTCATTAAGTCTTTCCTGATACGTTTTATGCTTAAGACCGTCCACCATTCTTGTAGCCCGTCTTTGGACCCGTTCAATTTTGGCAATATCTTTTTGTAGGTGAGGTCTCCAGAACTGAACACAGTATTCCAAATGTGGTCTCACCAGCATTCTATATAGCGGGATCATAATCTCCCTCTTCCTGCTTGTTATACCTCTAGCTATGCAGCCAAGCATCCTACTTGCTTTCCCTACCGCCTGACTGCACTGTTCACCCATTTTGAGACTGTCAGAAATCACTACCCATAAATCCTTTTCTTCTGAAGTATTTGCTAACACAGAACTGCCAATACAATACTCAGATTGAGGATTCCTTTTCCCCAAGTGCATTATTTTACATTTGGAAACATTAAACTGCAGTTTCCATTGCTTTGACCATTTATCTAGTAAAACTAAATCATTTACCATATTACAGACGCCTCCAGGAATATCAACCTTATTGCACACTTTAGAGTCATCGGCAAATAGGCAAACCTTCCCTACCAAACCTTCCCCTATGTCACTCACAAACATATTAAAAAGAATAGGACCCAGAACAGACCCTTGTGGCACACCGCTTGTAACCTGACTCTGCTCAGAATACTCGCCGTTAACAATAACTCTCTGATGTCTACGCTTCAGCCAGCTGCAAATCCATTGAACTATCCTGGGATTAAGTCCAATCTTCACTAATTTATCTATCAGCTCTTTATGTGGAACCGTATCAAAGGCTTTCCTGAAGTCCAGGTAGGCAATATCCACGGCACCACCTTCATCCAACACCTTTGTGACATAGTCAAAGAAATCAATGAGGTTAGTCTGACATGATTTGCCTTCAGTAAAGCCATGCTGATTTGGGTCCAATAAGTTATTGTTTTTTAGGTGCTGATTTATCCTCTTTTTGAGTAGAGTCTCCATCATTTTAACTACCACTGATGTCAAGCTAACTGGCCTGTAGTTACCAGCTTCTTCTCTACTGCCCTTCTTGTGGATAGGCACAACACTGGCCATTCTCCAATCCCCAGGAACTTCTCCTGTTAACAAGGATTGGTTAAACAAATCAGTCAGGGGGGTAGCAATGACAGATCTGAGTTCTTTAAGAACTCTGGGGTGGATGCCATCTGGACCCATTGCCTTATTTATCTTTAATCGTTCAAGTTCTTCTAAGACATCGGCTTCTAACATCATAAGTATTTAATAGTAGTTTTGATTTTAAATTCTTAAAAAACCCCATCAGACATTAGCTATTACAACAGGCATTAGTCTACCCCATAGAAAACAGATCTGCTCTATACCTGCTTGTAGTTTTATTTACGTAAGCCATCTTCCCTAGCCTGAAATTCCTTTTCTGATTCATTGTTATAGGAATCCAATAGATCTTCAAATTGAGGAGATTGCACTCAAGGAATCAAAACTCTTAAAGAGTTATGTCCCACTCTAAAAAACTTGAGTTCAGAAAATTGCTGGTTCTGTACTGGTAGAAATCAATGTGGACAAATTCTGTTAATGTTATTGTTCTGTCGGGCTCTCTGGTAGACTCTTCCCAAAAATTCAGAGGTACAAATTTCAGACACACACACGTTTGAAAATTCAAAACAATGTTCTTTATAATGAAAATTCACTTAAACCAAGCCCTCTTTTGGTATAGAAAAAAGCACTCGTCTCCAAACAAACTGGTAATTTGTACAAGTCCCTTATCAGTTCTGTGATACTTAGCTTGCAGCTGTGAGGCAATTCACAGTCCTTCTTTCACAAAGTGAAACACTTTGCTCTGGTTTAGTTTCAAAGCGGGGGAAAATCAGCACACAAAAAGTCAAAGTCAGTAAAGCAGTCACGAAACACAACGATTAAATAATCCTCAACAATGGCCAAACCCACAGGCTGCTATTTATAGCAGCCGCACTAATTACCACAGCCCCACCCAACCACAGGTGGCCTCATTTTCTTTGATAATAATCTCTCAGTTGTTGCTGCCTATGCATCGCTCTCCACATGCGTGGCTGTATCATTAACTCTTGTTCTGAATCCAAGGAGGAGCTAGATAATTGATCTCCTTCTGAGCTGTCTGCCACACTCCTCCTCCTTGTCACTCATGTCTTCTTGGTCAGAGGAGCCTTCATCAGCAGATTCCACCGGGGGCCAAAACAGGCCTGCAGCATATGGATGTCTCCCCCACATCCACAGTCCTTGGGGCAGGAGCTGGGCCAGAGCTAACCACAACAGTTATGGAATTTTATGCAAATTTGTCTAAATAATTTAAAATTAAAAACCCATTGTGCTAAAGAAAAAGCTGAGGAAATGAATTAAGACATTCATGCAAATCTGTCAGTGACATGTACATCAAGATGAGAACCACAGATATGGTAAAGCAAAAAATTGAAATTCGTCCATTCTCAATTATAGCAAAGCAATCATATTGTACTGTGGTTGTATTCACTAGCAAATGTTTTCATTAGAAATATCTTTATCGTCTAGTTGTGGCTGTCTTACAATGAGATACGTTCAGTTCTTTCAAATTCCTCCATTTGCCCTAGTATACACTTTCCTTTTTAATCCAATATAAATATAATTGAGTCCCTCTGCTGCCCAGATCTGTAATTAGCTATTTAAGGTTATAGCATGCACTAGCTTTTTAAAACCCCAAATAACTGAATCTTTCTTTGGAGTATGCATTGACTTAATTCCAAGGAATAAGAGTGTTTCTGAGAAAATGTTTTTAATCAGGTGAGAAGAGTTTTTTTTATAAAGTAGTAGGTCATATTTTCCTACTGTGTTTTCCCGAACATAAGCCATGACCTGATTATAAGGCCAAAAGCGCTTTTCAGGACATACGTTGAAATAACCCCCCTGAAAATAAGCTCCCCCAATTTCTTTCCAAGGAAAGGGCAGATGTGCCAGGAGCCGTAACGTCCTTGTTGCTGCCCCTTTAGCTCTGACTCCCGCTGCTGCCTCATTCGCTCACCCGTTTGGGCCTCTTATCCTCCACCTGCCCTGCCCATGTCGTTCAGATGGGGGATGCAGGCAAGGGAAGTGCATAGGAATCCCCTGGAGGAACAGCACCGGTTCCTCAGTGCTCTCCAGTGAATCAGGAGGGGGGAGAAACTCTTGCAGGCTGAAGCCAAGCTGACAGCAAAACTGTCAGAATATCTCCGGGACCGCCTTCTGCCGCACGAATCCCAGCGACCGATTTGGTCCCACAGAGTTGGCCTTCTCCGGGTCCCGTCGACCAAACAATGTCATTTGGCGGATCCCAGGGGAAGAGCCTTCTCTGTGGCAGCCCCGACCCTCTGGAACCAGCTCCCCCCTGAGATTAGAACAGCCCCCACCCTCCTTGCCTTTCGCAAACTCCTTAAGACCCACCTCTGTCGTCAGGCATGGGGGAATTGAAATATCTTCCCCAGGCCTATACTGTTTATGTATGGTATGTTGTGTGAATGTTTTTAAATTATGGGTTTTTAGCTTTCTAATTATTGAATTTGTATTTTAGACTGTTTTTCTGTTGCTGTTGTGAGCCGCCCCGAGTCTGCGGAGAGGGGCGGCATACAAATTTAATAAATAAATAAATAAAACGTCTAGCCAGGCTCAGCGGCAGGAGCAGCTGGCTACATACTTCCTTGTCTCTTCCAAATGTGCCCCTATCTCTGTCAGCGGGGGTGGAGGGAGTACACAGCACCAGGAGAAGGGACCTTTTGGCTGCATGCTGCGCGCAAAAAATCTTTCTTCAAAACCGCTAGAAATTAATCTTTGTGAGACTCATCATGCCTGCGCAGCCTAAATATAGATCAGAGCAGGGGTGAAATCCAGCAGGTTCTGACACGTTCTGGAAAACCGGTAGAGGAAATTTTGAGCAGTTTGGAGAATCGGCAAATCCCACCTCTATCTGGCCCCAGAGTGGGATGGGAATGGAGATCTTGCAATATCCTTCCCCCGGGAAAGAGAAGGAAAAGGGGATTTTGCAGTATCCCTTCCTTGGAGTGGGGTAGGAATGTAGATTTTGCAGTATCCTTCCCCTGCCATGCCCAACAAGCAACGCCCACCAAGCCATACCCACAGAACCAGCAGTAAAAAAAAATTGGATTTTATCATTAGATCAGAGGGAAAATAATAAAGGTTATCAGTAGAAATAAAATCATTCTACCAGATAATATACTAGTGGAAAAAGAAGTACAGATGGTGAAACATTATAAGCACCTGCATTTCAAATGTTGGGCGGGATGAAAATAAGGAGAAGGATTAAATGGGTGAGAACAGCATTTCAAATATAAATGAAGTTCTTCACTATTGAAAATTCAGACTGGGGTTTTGTTCATAGATTATATGTGGTTATGTTTTTCTCGGTGTTTCCTATGGATTAGAAGCATGGATTATGGTACAAATCCCAATCAGGACAATGGAAATATTTGAAATTTGGATAAACAGTTTGCATATGGAATAGTGTCATCCTCCAAAGAATTGACTAAAGAAAATGTGAATATCATGGAAAGAAAATGAATATTTGAGAAACAGAGTACAGAATGAAAAATATCTCACACTACTTACCAGAGCTTACAAAACTTTTGCCAGACCCATCCTCGAATACAGCTCATCTGTTTGGAACCCATATCGCACCTCAGACATTAACACCCTTGAAAATGTCCAAAGATACTTCACCAGAAGAGCCCTTCACTCCTCCACTCGAAATAGAACACCCTATGAGACTAGACTTTCAATCCTGGGCCTAGAAAGTTTAGAACTAAGACACCTTAAACAAGACCTAAGTATTGCCCACAAGATCATATGCTGCAACGTCCTGCCTGTCGGCGACTACTTCAGCTTCAACCACAACAACACAAGAGCACACAACAGATTTAAACTTAATATTAACCGCTCCAAACTTGACTGTAAAAAATATGACTTCAGTAACTGAGTTGTCGAAGTGTGGAACTCATTACCGGACTCCATAGTGTCATCCCCAAACCCCCAACACTTAGATTATCTACGGTCAGTAAGGGGCGAGTACAAGTGCACTAGAGTGCCTTCTTCTCCCCTGTCCTATTGCTCTCCTATATCTCCTATACCTTTCTTCTATTCCTATATCTCTTCTATTCTTTCATTGATATGTTCTATTACTATATCTTCTTTTCTATTATTTCTTAGATATATTTTACTATGAGTATCTCCTCTACAACCTTCATCATGTATTTTATTATGTATATATAGATATATACCCACTAAAACCCTCATTGTGTATTGGACAAAATAAATAAATAAATAAAATAAATAAATAAAATAAATCTTTGAATTTTCCTTTCACTTCATGGTTGTGTCCTTCCACCCATCTGCCAGAATATTTCTTATGTGGAGAGGAGATTTAATGTCCAGGTGAGAGAAAAGAAGATGGGGATGTGAGGGGATGAGCCCAGATCTTAACTTTTAGGGTCATCATAAAGCAGTGGTTCTCAATCTGGAGGTCGGGAGCCCTTTGGGGGTTGAATGACCATGTCACAGGGGTCACCCAAGACCATGGGAAAAGACAAATTTCTCATGGTGTTAGGAAATAAAGCCTCTATTCTGGCACCTTGGAACATATTTTTACAAGCTGACAAATCAGGTGTTTACAATGGGGGTGTCCCTCTGACCTTCCTACCAATCAGCTTAAAGCTCTGTTGGGAGAATTGGCGCTAGACTTATGGATGGGGGTCACCACAACATGAGGAGCTGTATTAAGGGGTCGTGGCATTAGAAAGGTTGAGTACCACTGTCATAAAGCAACCCGGCAACTCATCCATCTGAAAGAAGATTTCTAATTTCTGTAATAAGGGACTGTAGACCTAATTTTAGAATGTCCCTGAATCTCTATAAATAACATAAACAATCTCTACCTACCTACTTGCCAAAGAAACAGAAGACCCAAACAGTAAAAGAAATAGTTCACAGATCCCTTGATATTTGATTACAAAATGGAAAAAAACAAAGGAACATGAACATTTTCTCTTTAATTACATTTAGTTGGAGCTGAGCCATAATACTACTTTTAAATCTATTAACATAAACAACAATTTTTGATGTCAGTTAAAAGTTCTTATAAACTAAGATGCTGGGACTTAACATAAGAGACAGGATGTTATGTAGAGAAGAGCGTGGTAATATCAAGAAACTGTCAAGTCTTAAATGATGAATAGATTATATATATTGATGCTTAAATATTTGGCAAGGTCCTTTTCTAAATATGAATATCCATCAATCAAATTCTTGATTTTGAGTCAATCCATCCACTCCTCCTCCTCCCATTCAGATCTGAATTTCACAGCTGTAAATTCGAGTTTTATTTGTTTTAATGCTCTAAATATATCTACTGTGGGATTCTTTTTTGAACTATTTTAAAGTGCATGTTTGAAAAACAAGCTATTTTAAAAATGAATTAATAAGACACATAGTGTTTTACTCCTGCTAAAGGCAAAATATATTCCCTGCCTTTGGCCCTATCATTCTTTGCCCTTGCTCTTTGGTTCCTCATTGGAAATAGCCAGAATAAACTAAAATCCAACAAAATTCAGAATTTAAAACTCAAAGAAGAACCAGGAGTTCTATGGTAGGCTTCTTGTATATGTGGCATCTTGCTCAATAATAGTAACTGTGAGATGGATCTTGGAGTGGACAACCATTTAAATATGAGCCAGCGGTGTGCAGCAGCTGCCAAAAAAGCCAACACAGTTCTAGGCTATATAAACAGGGATGGAATCAAGATGATGTGAAATGTTAATATCATTTTACAATGCCTTAATAAGGCCACACTTGGAATACCCAGTTGTTGTGGTTAGCTCTGGCCCAGCTCCTGCCCCAAGGACTGTGGATGTGGGGGAGACATCCACATGCTGCAGGCCTGTTTTGCCCCCGGTGGAATCTGCTGATGAAGGCTCCTCTGATCAAGAAGACATGAGTGACAGGGAGGAGGAGAGTGGGGCAGACAGCTCAGAAGGAGATCCATTATCTAGCTCCTCCTTGGATTCAGAACAAGAGTTAATGATACAGCCACGCATGCGGAGAGCGATGCATAGGCAACAACAACTAAGAGATTATTATCAAAGAAAATGAGGCCACCTGTGGTTGGGTGGGGCTGTGGTGATTAGTGAGGCTGCTATAAATAGCAGCCTGTGGGTTTGGCCATTGTGGAGGATTATCTGATTGTTGTGTTTCATGACTGCTTTACTGACTTTGACCTTTTGTGTGCTGCTTTTTCCCCACTTTGAAACTAAACCAGAGCAAAGTGTGTTTCACTTTGTGAAAGAAGAAGGACTGTGAATTGCCTCACAGCTGCAAGCTAAGTATCACAGAACTGATAAGGGACTTGTACAAATTACCAGTTTGTTTGGAGACCAGTGCTCTTTGCTATACCAAAAGAGGGCTTAGTTTAAGTGAATTTTCATTCTAAAGAACATTGTTTTGAATTTTCAAACGTGTGTGTGTCTGAAATTTGTACCTGTGAATTTTGGGGAGGAGTGAACCAGAGAGCCCGACAGAACACCCAGTTTTGGTCACCATGATGTAAAGAGGGTGTTGAGACTCTAGAAAGAGTGTAGAGAAGAGCAACAAAGATGATTAGGGGACTGGAGACTAAAACATATGAAGTGGTTGCAGGAATTGGGTATGTCTAGTTTAATGAAAAGAAGGACTAGGGGGGACATGATAGCAGGGTTACAATCTTTAAGAGGTTGCCGTAAAGAAGAGGGAGTCAAACTATTCTCCAAAGCACTTGAAGACAAGAAGCAAAGAGTGGAAACTAATCAAGGAGATTAGATTAGGATTAGATTTCATAGTTTTCTGGATTCCAGTCTGTACTAGAATCACTAGACCACGAGATTTTTAAAAAAGTTTCTGATTGCTTTGTGTTTTGTTTGGGTTTTTTTTTAATGTCTTGGAATTTTTTTGGGTTTTTAAATTTTGTATTTGAACTTTGTTCTGAATAACATAAAAATGTAAGTAAAAGAAGCACTATGGATAAATCCTGCACTTTTCCTTTTTGTTCTTATTCAATCTAATGAAGGAAAACTTGCTTTAGAAATTTCATATTAAAAACAGGATTACAGTGAAATTGTGAAGAATAAAATTTGGTGCCTTGCCTTTTCTTGAACATTGAAAGAAGTTTCCCAACTTCTGGTGGGCCCAGTAACCTCCTGTTTTGCTCTACCCAGGCTCCAAATGCTTCCCTGGAGCCAGGGGTGGGTAAAAACGCCCTACCCCATCCCCCCGGAGGCTCTCTGGAAGGCAATAATGCCCTGCCAGATCCTTTGGGCAAGCCAAAAATCAGCTGGCCGGCACACACAAGCAAGTTGGAGCTGAGCTAGGACAATGGCTCATGTGCCAGCAAATATGGCTCCATGTGCCACCCATGCCATAGGTTCACCATCACTGCTCTAGGGGGATGATGCTCATCTCCATTATCTAGCTGAGGAAGCCAGCGTTGTCCAAAGACAGTTTCATGGTCATGTGGCCATGGCTATACGCCATGGTGCATGGAACACTGTTATTATACAGTGCATAGGAGTATAGAGGGGTCTCAGCAGCAAAAGCCATTTGTATGCCTTGAAAGATTCATAGTATGTAACAAAAAAACATGTCTCCTAATATTTTGTATGTTGTACATGATTGAAATTCTCTGGAATGATTGAACACAAGAAGGGCGACACAGAGTCTACTTGGTGTTTGTTCTCACGCAGCAATCATAATTCTTAGCCATTACTAATATTACTACTTCTTGCTATTTCTTTCTGGGCTATCGGTTATTATTATGATTGCTTCTTGTGCATTTATTTGCACAGAACCATAAAACTGGCAAGATACGTGGTGTTTATGTTGAAGGGTTTACAATTCAAAAGTAGGGCAGAAAGACTCGTTAAATAAAAGGAGAAGCATGTGGAAGGAGAAGGGAGGAAAGAAAAGACAAATTATCAGTACAAGTATGTTCTTCAGGACCAGGATATTGGCAAGGACTTTCCCAGCTATCACCAGGGAGTTACTTTGCCTTTTTTTTGAAGGGGGGGACAACATGTTTTTAATTTTTCTTTTGCTGTAATAAACTGGATGTAAGTTTTTCTTTTCTTTTCATGGAGGAACCTTTATTTAGCCTTTTCTGACAATATTCCAATAATTGCAGTAATCTCAATAAATATACATTATATTATAATATTAATATATGTTCTGCCGGCGTATTTCAATCGCCCGTAATTACAGGGTAATTAGTCCAGGAAGACACACACCACACGATAAAAGGAAAACCCAGAAGTTTTTATAAAGAGAAAAACAGAAACAACTCCCTTTTTAAATGTCAAAGGGATTTTCTGGTACACACAAGGCACAGGTTAAATGCAATCCAATTGCTCACCCAATAACTGGGAAATTGAGTCCAATTCTAAAGTCCACACACAATCTTGAACAGCACAAAAACCACGATCTTGATGAAACAATGAATCAGATAAACTGCCATGAGGCTAAAACAGCAAGCTGCACTTTTATCTCTAGCACTAATTACAGCAACCCCACCTAACCACAAGTGGCCTCATTTTCTCTTGTAATAATCCTTCAGTTGTTGTCTCCTATACATCACTCTACGCATGCATGGATGTGTCATTAATTCTTGTTCAGAATCCAGGGGTGATACCGATGATTGATCTCCTGGGCTGTCTGCCAAACTCCCCTCTTCCCTGTCACTCACGCTTCCTTGGTCAGAGGAGGCTTCGTCGGCAGATTCCATCGGGAGCAAAACAGGCCTGCGGCATGTGGATGTTTCCCCCACATCCACCTGCACATTCCTTGGGGCAGGAGTTGGGCCAGAGCTAACCACAACAAATATAACTCTAACTTTAAGTATAATTGTAAAATGCAATGTTGTCTACCTATTTTATAGGACTCTGCTGCACAAAACCTGAACTGGTCTGTCTTAGTTTCATTGGCCACATTACTTTGCAACACATTACTAGAGAACACAGATGAGAAAAGGTTACTGAATAGCCCGCAATCAAGATACTATAGATCAGTGATGGTGAACCTTTTTTCCCTCGGGTGCTGAAAGACCATGCGTGCACGCTATCGCGCATGCGTGAGTGCCCACATCCATAATTCAATGCCTGGGGAGGGCAAAAACAGCTTCTCCCGCCCACCTGGAGGCCCTCTGGAGGTCACAAGCGACCTGTTTCCCAACTTCTGTTGGGCCCAGCATACTCGTGTTTCACCCTCCCCAGGCTCCAAAGGCCTTCCCACCAGAGGCTCTCTAGAAGCCAAAAACGCCCTCCCAGAACCTCTGTGCGAACCAAAAGTCAGCTGGCCGGCACACAAATGCATGTTGGAGCTGAGGTAGGGCAATGGCTCGTGTGCTAGCAGATATGGCTCCGCGTGCCACCTGTAGCATCCATGCCATAGGTCCGCCATCACTGCCATAGACATAGATATCTTGATTGTGGGATTTCCATTAGCAAATATGTGACCATTATGGGAACCTAATACTGTACTGAATAAGTAGAGACTTCGATTGCATCAATTCAAAATTATTGAGTTATATTGAATTATTGAGTCCTTGGAGAGGAGTGGCATATAAATCCAATAAATAAATAAATAATACTGAATATCTACTTGATGCACCTGCTGTATGAATGGGAGTGGGGAGGAGGGTGAGATGTGCCTGCCTCATGATCTGGGGGTCTCAATATTTAAACATTTTACTTTTGTTAGGTAACAATAAATAGCTCTTTATAAGCAGTTGTTTATTGTTGGCAAATAAATACCAAGAGGTCAAATCACTCCATTAAGCAAATATATGTTCCAGCTAGCCAAGCTTGGAAAGAGCAAGCTTCTCTTCTTAATGTATGGATTTTACTAATTGGAAAAGATGGTACCAGGCTCAGTTGATGAACTTTTTGGCTCAGGTATTAATTACAGCACTAATATGTACAAATTTCTAGCTCCATTATATAAAGTCTTTTCCTTTAGAACAGTGCTTCTCAATTACTTTCTGTTACGCCCCCCCCCCCAAAGAAGTAAACATTTCACGCCCCCTTCCACTCTCTGCTGGGACAATTGCTGAAGGGGAGCCCTTCAGCATGGGAAGGAAGAGGAAGCAGGTAGCAAGTAGCAGGAGCAGCCGCCTTTTAGTCAAAGAAGCGGGAGGTTCCCCCCTTTCAACCGCCTGGGTTTCTCTCTCTGGCACAGTGTATGGGAGGCAGCCTTGTGCCGGGTGTATGAGAGGCGCGTGCTCCTCCTTGCCGCCTCAGCGTCCCTCTTTTTTTTTTAAGCCTTAAAGTTTTGGATTTTTTTGATTCCCCTCACCTCACCTTCTTCCTTTGACAGTGACTGTCCTTCTCCTCTTCTTCCTCCTCTTCCTCCCACCCAAATTCCAAGCTTTTATTTCTTTCCTAATGGGTTTGCACACTTTATTTGCTTTTACATTGATTTCTATGGGAAAAATTGCTTCTACTTACAAACTTTTCTACTTAAGAACCTGGTCACGGAACAAATTAAGTACTTAAATACTGGTACCAATCTACTTAAGAGGAAAAAGAACAGAAACTCACATTTCCTATGATTGCCTCATAAACTCTTAAATATGTAGGTGTTTATATTCACAGCAAATTCATTTTTAATATATTTTAAAAATGGGACTGAATGGTTTAAGGAAAAATAATTCAGTGTATAAATGTATTTTAAAAGAGGAAGGAAATGCTTCTGAATGAAATACTATGAATAACACTACACCCACTATATGTCCTTCTTTGGAACAGCCACTTTGATATCTTTAGACCTTAGCAAATGCCCATGAGTCTTCTGGATCTTTTAAAAACATTCATTTTTTTGTGCCACAAGTAGTGAATCAGCTCTCTGGAGAATCTATGTTGCTTGAGAAAACAGCTTATGATCTCCTGGATGAAAACATTGCTTGCTGGCTAGATTCCTAAACAAAGTAATTTAATTACAATATACAGTGTTCCCTCGATTTTCACGGGGGATGCGTTCCGAGACCGCCCGCGAAAGTCGAATTTTCACGAAGTAGAGATGCGGAAGTAAATACACCAAATACACCATTACCATTTCCCATTCCCTTAACAACCATTTACTCACCATTATTACTGGTACTCACCATTGAATAGGACACTTAGTGATCCTGATATTTATAAACATAATTATTAACAATAATAATTTTTTGTTATTTATTTGCAAAAATTATTAGTTTGCTGATGATGTATGACATCATCGGGTGGGAAAAACCGTGGTATAGAAACAAACCCGTGAAGTATTTTTTAATTAATATTTTTTGAAAAACCGTGGTATAGGCTATTCGCGAAGTTTGAACCCGCAAAAATCGAGGGAACACTGTATGTCATCATTTTGAAGAAGTTGCAACTAATTAAGAAAGGACATATGAGGAAATCATCGCTCCTGTGTATACTGGTCAAGCTGGGGCAGGCTATCCCAGAGTATTAACTCAGTACAATGAGATATCAAAGATTATTTTATTGGCAGGCATTCCCAATCAATAACTTATGATTATTGAAGTGATTCTTCTGCAGTGTAATCTTTCCCATTGTACAGTACAGGTAAAAAGAGATTGAATTGTCCCAGGCTTTGCCCTTATGCAGTTCTACACATTACTTTTACATGCTGGCTGTCTCAGTGAAAAAACAAAAAAACCCTCTGGAATGTTCTCTCCAATTACCCCTCATTCCAGGTCAAAGCCAATAGGAATACAGAGATGTGGTCACAAGTCATCTGCACCTCTATAACTGTCTGGTTTGGTGCTGCAACTCAACAGGACCGACACAGACTTCAGAGAATAATCAGAACTGCAGAAAAAGCAATTGCTGCCAACCTGCCTTCCATTGAAGACCTGTATATTGCACGAGTCAAAAAGAGGGCGGGGAAAATATTTACTGACCCCTCGCATCCTGGACATAAACTGTTTCAACTCCTACCCTCAAAATGTCGCTACAGAGCACTGCACACCAAGACAACTAGACACAAGAACAGTTTTTCCCCGAATGCCATCACTCTACTAAACAAATAATTCCGTCAACACTGTTAGACTTTTTACTAAATCTGCACTTCTATTTCTACTAGTTTTTCTCATCATTCCTATCATTAGGACTGTATGATTGTAACTTGTTGCTTGTATCCTAAGATTTTTATTAATTGATTGTTTCTTCATTGCTTATTTGACCCCTATGACAATCATTAAGTGTTTTACCACATGCTTCTTGACAAATGTATCTTTTTCTTATGTACGCTGAGAGCATATGCACCAAGACAAATTCCTTGTGTATCCAATCACACTTTGCCAATAATATTCTATTCTATTCTATTCCATTCCATTCCATTCTATTCTAAAACTACATTATCCATTAGTACAACTACATTAGTGCAATCTAATTACAATTTCCCTAATGCAATGTCTTAAAAAACATGTCTTAATACAAGCTAACTATTTCTGTCTGTGGTGACAGCGCACTGTAGAACTTTCAATTGTGGTCCTAGTACATTACACAGCTTTGGATACTACAAATCCTACTAGTGCAGTGCTTCCAAAATAGTGGGGCGGGTCCCCCTAGAGGGGCAAAGAGGGATTCCAAAGGGGGCATGTGACCCCAGGGGACGTGCTTTTTTTTGCCGTAGGGAATAGGGTTTTTTTCCCACCAAAACAATAGCATACAGCACAGAGCGGGAGATATGAAGTGTAGATAACAAACCCTTAAGAAACACCATGGAAAAATAGGGATGAAAAGAAAGGAGGAGAGAGACGGAGATAATCAGACAAATGTAAGTCTCCCAAAAGCTGAGACAAGGAAATATGATGAAGCATATGTAGCACTTGGCTTCACTGTGATTACAATGGGAGACAAGGAAAGGCCGGTATGTTTACTGCATCTAAAAATGTTGGCAGCGGACAGCATGAAGCCAAATAAATTAAATACATTACGCCCCAATCACACTAATAAGCCGCTTGAGTTTTTTCAGCAAAATCATGCCGAGTATTGCAAACAATCGTCCTGGCAGAGAGTTGGGGGGCACAAAATGTTCACTTCTTTCTGGGGGAAGGGGATAACAGAAAATATTGAGAAGCCCTGCCCTAGTGAATGGAATGGCAAAAAGATTATTCGGAAACAACATGCACCACTTATTCTGCTGCATTATCTTCTAATTCCCCATTTGTATTCCTTCTGAAAAGCAGAAGAAAATATAAATTATTTTCAGATAGTTGATGATGATAGACGGATGGATGGATGGGCGGATGTTTGGATGATATATGCTGCAGGTCATATACCAAGTACCCAGTGTAATGAAACCAGGACAATTTATAACGAAGATGTGATCAAAGATCAAGGCAAAGAATTAAAAAAACTACATCAGCTTCCCAGAAGTGAAAATGCACATTGTCCGCAAAAAGTTCATAGCACAAACATAGTTATAAAATAATGTACAAAAAACAATATTGTATTTATTTTACTCATAACTACTTTAATAACTAAACATAATCTTATAAATTATACCTAAGAACATATTTTTTAGCATAAACCAGTGTCACAATATGAAAGGAGTTCTGAATGAGCCCTTTAGCTTGTGAAAATCATTTAATTTTCACTCATCTGTTTTAATAGATGCAAGTTTATCTTCTGACTTGAATGTTTTTATCTGCTTTTTGGGTTTTGTGGTTATACACTGGTAGTTTATTATTCTTTTTTTTTTGGAAATTGTGTATATAGAAAAGTACAGAAAAATAATTATGTATTCATATTAATAATAATGACTGTGCAGCTGAGCATTTTCCAAAAGAATCAGATTTTTTCCCCCTTCGCCCCTAAACACAGAATGACAATGGAGATTCTGCACTATTATTTGTTCTTGGTTTATTCTTTTCCAACTTACCTCAGCAGATATCCATAAATTTCTGACCAAAGCTGATCTTGGAAGCTAAGCAGGAGAAAGCCTGGTTAAGGAATCTCTCTAAGGCAGAGGTCTTCAAACTTGGCAACTTTAAGACTTGCGGACTTCAACTCCCAGAATTCTACAGCCAGCAGCTGGCTGTAGAATTCTGGGAGTTGAAGTCCGCAAGTCTTAAAGTTGCCAAGTTTGAAGACCTCTGCTCTAAGGAATCTCAGGCTTGGCTGGAAGACTGGGAAGGCAAAATAAAGGTGGGATAAAGCCCTAATAATAAATGAATAATACTGTATATCAATAATATTTTATGGAGTGTTACTAGAAAACTTCTAGGATGTATTCATGAAGTCCCTAGTAGTTGCACTTGCTGAAAGAACTGCTTTACGAATTAAACATTCACCTTTTTAATTGTTTTTAAAAACTAACAACCAGTAGCATCAGCCAAAAATCCTTGCGGTAATCAATGCCTAATGGAAAAACTACTGCATGTCGGATAATCCCATAAACTGCTAGTGTGGAAATCTCTAGCGTTCTGATGGTTACAATATAATTCGTCTTGGCGTGCTAGGAACACAAAGGATTAAAAGTTCTTTAATGAATCTCTGGAGTTGCTGACTCAGGCACCAATACTTGGCTGCCAGGGAAACAGCTGGTGTTATACCAAACGTGAAAAATAGATTGTCAGCTTCCAATTAGCATCCGAGAAATAAATCAGAGCCCAAGCCTTCTTCCAATTTCCAATTTATTAACAGAGCCATGTTGCTTATGAACTGTAGCCAACCTGATACTAACTTTTCTACAATTCTCCACTCAGGTTGATGTTCATCCTTCGTCCCACACCCACAAGTTCATCACATTGACCACTCTGGTTCTCTCAATATCCACCGTCCTCCCCTTTACTTCTGGCTGGTGCTAAACAAAGGATGTCCTTGAATCTCTGGAAAGCCCCTAAATAATGAGCCGAGGTGGCGCAGTGGGTAGAATGCGGTACTGCAGGTCACTAAAGCTGAGTGCTAGATCTGCAGGCAAATCTCACCACCGGCTCAAGGTTGACTCAGGCTTCCATCCTTCCAAGGTGGGTAAAATGAGGACCTGGATTGTGAGGGCAATATGCTGGCTCTGTTAAAAAGTGCTATTGCTAACATGTTGTAAGCTGCCCTGAGTCTAAGGAGAAGGGCGGCATTAAAAAAAAATCAAATAAATAAGCATTTGTTGTGGCTAGTATTTTTCCCTCTCATGCAAAAACCCCTCCCCAATATCCACAGCACTATTCTACTTGTGCCAGGCCAAAGTATCTAACTCAAAACAATGGCATCGGTCTGACATAGATATGTTTAAAAGTACCTTCTAACAGCAGATAGCTCAAATATCTGTTCAAATATCTTTAAAAAAAAATGCTTTAAAGGACTGGGTTTATTCTCTGCGATTTCTTTGAGGTGGATTGGTGTATAATTAAATAAATGGAGTATCTGTAAAAGGTTTTGACCATAACAAACTAATTGCTAAAATTGGTCCTGGAGTCAAAACAGTGACATTTTTCTCTCTTTTATAATCACCACCTTTGAAAATAATAAATCAAAGTGGTGGGGAGAAGAAGAGTGGACTGATTATAAATTTTGCAATATATAAAAGGAAGTTAACTTTTTCTGCAAGATAGTCTTCCATGTTTCTGTAAACTATTTTCTATTATTTTCTTTAGCACACAGGTTCACATTTCTGAAGCGGTAAAATAAATTCCAGCTCTATAGAGATTTCTAATTTTAATCCCTTTTTAATCCCAGTTTGTAATGAAGACAGCATAGAGAAATATGACCCCTTCTAAGCAGAACCATCACAGTGTAAAATAAACTGGTCCAGCTCCTTGTGGATTCTACCAATAGCCTCTCTGGCTTCTTGCAGTACATACGGGGCATCATAACATTTCTAATTTCTCTAATGAGGACTTTTACAGAGTGAGCTCAACTAACCGGGATTTCAGAGATCTGCTACCAATAACTATACATCAGGAGTAGATCCTCAGATACTAAATTCACACACTGAGGTTGTGCGATTTGTGATTACTGTACCTGAGCTGCAAAGAGGGAGACCAATTTCTGTTTGCTGATATTTACCAACCTTGATATTTGCAGTCCAGATATGATTGACCTGGGATTTCTAGAAGTAATAGCTATTATTTCTGTGAAGTATTTCTCATAGCTGTATTAACCTGTTTCCACCTTGTGTACTTTCTGGAGAGGAGTCTTGATCTATACTGGCTACAAACCCAGTGACTACTGGTGCTCTTATACAAGTAATAGGAGATCTTCAAAAAGATAATTGGTGGGTTCTTCTGGTGTTACCTACTGGCATGGAAAATAACTACTGATCTCTTACCGTAATGGAGGAAACAGGTTTTGACAGATAACTAGGCCAATGTCTGCTTTAATAGGTATAACCAATCACTCCCTACAGTAGATTAGATGTAGTGATGCTTTCTCTGCAGGAGAGTTCTGTTCAATAAAGCAACATTTGATCAGTAAGTGGGTAAGAATTTCATGGTGAAGAAAAAATTCTTTATCTAAAATGCACCGATCCACAATATGGATCAGTCTGAAAGGCAGTGATACGTCCAGCAATATTTCAGAAGATTGTTTGACACATGCTAAAAATTCAGCCCTTCTCTTGCCAATCCCTCTCCGGACTAGTAATAGAAATGGAGAGGACCTGGCTTCTTATTTGTACCGCATGACTATCATTAAGTGTTGTACCTTATGTTTCTTGATAAATATATCTTGTCTTTTTATGTACACTGAGAGCATATGCACCAAAGACACACACCATGTGTTCTGCCGGGCTCTCTGATAGGAGCCTCCCGAAAATTCAAGGGTACAAATTTCAGACACACACACGTTTGAAAATTCAAAACAATGTTCTTTATCGCAAAATTCAAAATAAACAAAGCACTCTTTTTGTATTGCATAGAGCACTCGTCCCAAAACAGGTTAGTCTGTACAATTTCCCTTAATCAGTCTTTAAGTACTTAGCTAGCAGCTGTGAAGAAACTTCACACCCCTTCTTCTTCCAACAAAGTGAGACACACACACATGTTGCTCTGCTTTGTTTTCAAAGGTGTGAAAAAGCAACAAAGTCCAGAAAAAACAGGATTCCTGATGAACTGCGATCAGATATTCTTCCACAATGGCCAAACCCACATGCTGCTATTTATAGCAGCAGCCCTAATTACTGGAGCCCCACCCAAACACAGGTGGCCTCACTTATCTCCTGTAATATGTTCTTACTTGGTCTCTTCTACGCATAATTCTGTGCTTGCGTGGGCCCAAAACGTCATTATCTGAATCAATGGAAGATAAGGGAGATTGACTGCCTGGGCTGTGTGCCAAGCCCCCCTTTGCTGAGTCACTCCCACCTTCTTCTTCGTCCGAGGAAACTAAACTCTGAACTGATTTTGTCAGCAATAACACAGGCCTGTGACATGTTGAATTTTCCCCTGCATCCACCTCCCCATTCCCTGGGGCAGGAGCTGGGCCAGAGCCAACCAGAAAACCTTGTGTGTCCAATCACACTTGGCCAATAAATAATTCTATTCTATTCTATTCAGATCATACTATTGGATCAAAGCCACTTGCCAAGCTCAGGTTTCACAGCACTGGCAAGGGAAGGGTGGGAGAGGGAAATAAGAGGGGAATTTATTTATTTAACCACAATTCCCAAATTCTGGCTAAAGAGCTACTTCCCTGTTTATGTCTCCTCCTTTTCAGCCCCTTGCCTGTTACCTTAGGTGAAGTATAATAAATGAAAATTGAAGTGTTATCAAGATAGTTTGTAGTCATTATTTCTCGATGGATGCTATTGTGACAGAACCAGCAGCCCTGATAAATTTAGTCTTGGCATTCAGCTACACAAATCATCCATCTTCTCTGAGTCACAAACTGACAACATCTCATGAGATACTGAGTGGTTTTAAGAAATACCTTCCAAGGATAGGACAAAGACCAGAGGATAGAAACTCTACAGAGAAGAAACTACCATATTTTTGGGAGTATAAGATGCACCCTTTTCTCTAAAAGAGGCTGATAGTTTGGCCATGTCTTATACTCTGAGTGTAACTTTGGTGTGTTTTTTTTTTAATTCCCCCTTTGGTTTAGTTCTGCCCCCCCCCCCAGCCCTAACTAGTTGCTAACAACTTTCCCAGCTCTTACCTTGCAGGCTCTTTCATTGTTTCTCTCTGCAAAGAATGTCTTCCAAGCCCTAAGTCTTTGCAGAGCTTTTTTCATTGCTCTAACTTGCTCTGAATAAGTTTCTTTCCAGCCCTACCCAGCTGCTAACAATGTTCCCAGCTCTTACCAGCTTGCAAGCTCTTTCATTGTTTGTTTGTTTATTTATTTATTTATTTATGTATTTATGTATTTATTTGTTTGTTTATTTGTTTATTTATGTATTTATGTATTCATGTGTTTATCTATCTATCTATCTATCTATCTATCTATCTATCTATCTATCTATCTATCTATCTATCTATCTATTTGTATGCTGCCCCTCTCCGTAGACTCGGGGTGGCTAACAACAGTAATAAAAAACAGCATGTAAATCCAATACTAAAACAGCTAAAAAAAACCTTATTGTAAAACCAAACATACATACAAACAAACATGCCATGCATAAATTGTATGATTTGATTGTTATTCTCTACTAAGAATGTTTTCCAAACCCTATCTTTGTAGGTGGTTTTTTTCATTCTCTACTTGCTCCATTGTTTCTTTCCAGCCCTACCCAGCTGCTAAGAATGTTCCCAGCTCTTAACGGTTTGCAAGCTCTTTCATTGTTATTCTCTGCTAAGAATGTTTTCCAAGCCCTACGTCTTTGCAGGTTTATTTTCTCTTGCTCTACTTGGTCTGAATGTTTCTTTCTAGGTGCCAAAGATGTTCCCAGTTCTTACTGGCTTGCAAGCTTTTTCATTGTTACTCTCTCTGAATAAGGTGTTTTTTAAAGTCCTAACCAGGGGATAAATTAATGTGCTGAAGCTGCCAAGACTAAGGATGCTAGCTAGACGAATATCTAGTAAGCAGATTCTTCTCCCTATTTTCCTCCCCAAAACCTAAGGTGCATCTTATACTCCGGTGCGTCTTATACTCTGAAAAATATGCTACTACTGCACATCTATTAGAACAGCGTTTTTCAACCAGTGTGCCGCGGCACACTAGTGTGCCGTGAGACATGGTCAAGTGTGCCGCGAAGCTCAGAGAGAGAAAGAAAGCAAGAGAGAGAGAAAGAAAGAGAAAGCAAGAGAGAGAAAGAGCGAGCGAGAGACAAAGAGAACAAGAGAGAGAGAAAGAGAGAAAGAGAGAGAAAGAAAGCAAGAGAGAGAGAGAAAGAGAGGGAGGGAAGGAGAGAGAGAGAAAGGCATAGAGGGAGGTAGGGAGGGAGAGAAAAAGAGAGCAAAAAAGAGAGGAAGGAAGGAAGGAAGAGAAAGAAAGGGATGGAGAGAGAAAGAAAGAGGAAGGAAGGGAGAGAAAGAGGGAGAGAGAAATAGAGTGAAAGGGAGGAAGAGAGAGAGAATTTTTTTGTCCAAACTTTTTTTAGCCCCCCCCCCCTGCTCAATGTGCCCCAGTGTTTCGTAAATGTAAAAAATGTGCCGCAGCTCAAAAAAGGTTGAAAATTACTGTATTAGAACAATGAAGCAGTGGAATAGCATTGGAGCAGTCTGCCTCCTGTAGTTATGGGTGCCTCATCATTCAAGGTTTTCAGGCAAGATTGGACAGCCATTTGTCTCAGAAAATACAATTTTGCCTCCACCAAGGGTGGATTCCTTAAGAATGGAATGGTACTTGATTTTTCTTGAAAAATCAAGAAGAATCAGAATTTTATGAGGTTTGGCAAAAGGTATATATCTGGTGGGATACAAAGAAACAGAGATAACTTTATTTTTACACTATTTTAAATATATTTGTACCTAGTAGTTATATTGTATTAGACAGTGATTATTAACAATATAAAGATAAACTCCTTCTTTCCTCTTCTACCATTTCTCTTTTTTTCTCTTCATAGTTCATTTCAAGTTATAATTTTAAAATTTCTATATATTTTTAAATGTTTTAGATGTGTTTTTACTTATTATCTTACAATTGATATATCTAAGTATTTTATAAATAATGATAAAGTTAGTTTATTTTTTTTAATTTTTTACTTATTATAAATATAAAGATGACTTCTACTTTGAGAGGAGCGATTGTTGCTCCACTAAATGTTACATGTAATGTATGTTTTGTCTGTCTTTGCAATTTAATTAAAAAAAAATTTTTTTTAAAAAAAGAATGGAATGGTACTTTCATTTTTATGAATTTATGAAAGGTGTTGCATCAAGTAGGACTATCCACCTTTCTGTTCAGTGGGCACATCTGGAATTTTAAAATATGCTCACAAAATGGTTCCCATGGTAACCACAGTCATAAACAAACCACTCATACGGCTGAGAGCAAACAAAGTACTTGGCTGTAATTAACTATCATTTTATTTTGATAGACCATCTCTGAGTGTGTGGGATTCGGAGAGATTGAAAGTACTGGTTATGCTTGAACTGATGCATTGCTCAACCGTATGCTAGATCCCTGTTCATTTTTTAAAAAAATGCAAGGCTCCTTGACAAAAAAAAAAATTAAGGATGGCGAGGAGCTTGACAATTGCAAAGGAACAGATTGATTGGCAGATTGCAACTCCTGGGCACTGCAAGGGAGATGGGAATGAAAATGCTGCAGTCTTCAAATGGAGACTAGCATTATTGATCAGATTTTATGGCTAGCGTTTTATCTGCAAGGCAGCCCAACATTTTCTTAAAAATATGAAGTGCAACATTCCCTCACTCCGCACAAACAATTAGATAGTGGTAGTTGCTTTTAAAAAACATAAATGCAGTCAAATGCTCTTTATTGTTTCTCTGTTCAGTTCTGTTTGATTTTCTATATTATGTATGTCACTTTCTTTCTTTTTGTTTCTTTTTTAATATATATTCAACAAAGACTATTTAAAAAAAAAAATCCCCATAAATGCTCTGCTAGGTTTATTTATTTATTTATTTTTATTTATTTATTTTGTCCAATACACAATGAGGGTTTTAGTGGGTATATATCTATATACACATAGTAAAATACATGATGAGGGTTATAGAGGAGATTCTCATAGTAAAATATATCTAAGAAATAATAGAAAAGAAGATATAGTAATAGAACATATCAATGAAAGAGTAGAAGAAGAGATATAGGAATAGAAGAAAGGTATAGGAGATATAGGAGAGCAATAGGACAGGGGACGGAAGGCACTCTAGTGCACTTGTACTCGCCCCTTACTGACCTCTTAGGAATCTGGATAGATCAACCGTAGATAATCTAAGCAGGTTTGGAGATGACACTATGGAGTCCGGTAATGAGTTCCATGCTTCGACAACTCGGTTACTGAAGTCATATTTTTTACAGTCAAGTTTGGAGCGGTTAATATTAAGTTTAAATCTGTTGTGTGCTCTTGTGTTGTTGTGGTTGAAGCTGAAGTAGTCGCTGACAGGCAGGACGTTGCAGCATATGATCTTGTGGGCAATACTTAGATCTTGTTTAAGGCGCCTTAGTTCTAAACTTTCTAGGCCCAGGATTGAAAGTCTAGTCTCGTAGGGTATTCTATTTCAAGTGGTGGAGTGAAGGGCTCTTCTGGTGAAGTATCTTTGGACATTTTCAAGGGTGTTAATATCTGAGATGCGATATGGGTTCCAAACAGATGAGCTGTATTCGAGGATGGGTCTGGCAAAAGTTTTGTAAGCTCTGGTAAGTAGTGTGAGATTGCCAGAGCAGAAGCTACGTAGGATTAGGTTTACAACTCTTGAAGCCTTCTTGGCTATATTGTTGCAGTGTCATCAAAAGGGGGAAAGGAAGATTAATTTGTTTCTATGATGATTTTAACTGTTCTATTTGTCTCTTTCATTTGATGAAAACAGTCACTGCATGAATTCATCCTTCTTTGCCGATTTACAACTGGTACAATGCATGAAAGAAAAGCCTATGGATGCACGTCCAGCCACATGATGCTGAGCCAAAATTTGTTTTAGACCAGCTTTGTTGATCAAGCCAGAATCTGTCTTGCAAATAACATGCCAATGATTCAGCTAACTCCTGGTTTGCCCCTTTCTCCATTTTCTGCCAAAGCCCATTAAATATTTAGAATGTCCTAGCATCGTGATGGGGAACCTATGGCATGTGTGCTACAGTAGCACATGGAGTCTTCTCTGCAGGCATGCAAGCTGATGACCAGCTCAGCTCTGTTGCGAATGTGCGAGTGCCTCCCGCCAACCAGCTGGTTTTCAGGTCAGACAAGCTCATGCTTTCTCCTCACTTTCTGCGGGCCCGTGCCTTCCCAGATTTCTGGAAATTCCACCCCAGCGTTGTTTGGACATGCAAGGCTTCCCCAACTCCTCCCAGCTCCGTTTGGGGAAAGAGCTTTTTCTTCCCTCCCAGCTCCGTTTGGGGAAAGAGGCTCCCATTGCTTTTAGTGTTTAGCTTATGCGTCAGAGATGTCTTTACGTGGTGGCTCGTTGTTTATGTGTCTCTTTGTCTTTTGGGATTCTTGTTTCATTTTTTTGAGTGAAAATACTGAAAATAATGAGAAGAGCTTTTCTAAACTGTTTAATTTTCACCTTTGTGGCTTGGTGGAAAACCTCTATAGAAACCCCTGGCCCCAAATCCATAGGAATACGCTCAGGACCCTGAGTTAAAACAACTTCAAACCATTATTTGCAGGTAGAGTTCAGTTTTCAAAGAAATTGTGATTAATTTCCCTTGTAAGTTTGTTGCAGTATAGCATAAAATATGTTAGAATAGGATTGTATTATAATTATATATATCTGGACCTCTAGCATAAAAATGCTCTGCTTATTATTATAATCCAGGACAGGAGGGCACTAAACTTGCCTAGTCTGCATTCCTGGTAATTACAACAGGGAAACAAAAGGGCTCAATAAACATCTCACAATAAACAAAGTTTTCACCACTCTGGACAGGACGATATAGGATCAAAGGGGGAGATTTACATTGCCTGAAGCATACACAGGACAAGAGGGTGATTAAGGAAGATTAGTTGAGATAAGGCAGAAGGCTTCAGAGAAATTAGGTGTGAGAAACATCTGCTCTGAGGAAGTGTTTCTAGGAAATTGTTTTTGGATTTCTATGGGAAAAGGAAGAACTCAAAAGATATGTTTGAAGTTATGTTATTGGATGTATCACTTGACATGTATGTGTAATTATCCCCATTTCCTTATGTTCCCAAATAAAAGGAGGTACATGGCTCTATAACTGTGTCACTTCACCCAGAGAGAGAATGTGTCCAAGTTTTCTTTCTAGGATTCGCGTTTGTGAGTGATCCCACACGGCTGGGTTGCACTTAGCCCCTTTTGAGGACATTGTCTTCACTAGGGACTTTGACAGCATCCACATAAGTTTAACTGCAGTTCACTTCACACATTGCACTGACACAAGATTTTTAACAATGTTCCTAAGATAGATTTGCTTGGTTTTCATATAATAATAATTTATGCTTTAGTAAATTTAATGTGTGAATCCAGCCATTGCGACAAAATACATCTAAGTAGAACAAATATTGGCTTATGTAAACCAGGCTTGCAAGTTTCTCTGCTTGTCCAAAACAGTATAATATTTTTGTCTAACATCACTCCACGTTCACATTTTGTACCAAGCATTATTTTAAAAATCATTTGGAGGAAATAATTTTATATTCATTGGTACGTACACATACAAGGCAACCCTGCTGTTTAGAGCATGAAGCAAGCACTTGTCTGAGTGCCTATTGCCACATTATTTCTAATGACTGCCACTAATCAAGGTTCATATCAACACAGTGGGACTCTTGAAAAATATTGGACAGCCTGTTCAGAAGGCACATTTTTATATTATTCCCACTGGGTGAAAGAAAAATAAAGATGAAAGCCTGCACACGGCACAGAGGGTACAGCTGTATACAACAATAGCAGGTCAGTAAATTCCCAGGGATATTTCCTGCATGACCTGTCTCATTCATCCATTATGGACAGTTAGATTGGGGGTTGCTTACTCCTGGAAGAAGGGGCCCCTGGGCAGCGGCATCAGTATACCATTGCTGGGTCCTCAGTAACCTTTTTCATATTTTGCACTGTTACGTAATTGTTACACAACTTTGGAATATCAAGGAAAGATTCTTAGCACATAATTTCAGGAGATTTCTTGTGCTACAGGAGACATTTTCCTCTTTGCCCAACAGTCCAATAAAAGTTTTCACAGCAGTTTGAGATTTAGGTGCATTTGGAATCATCATTATACAGTGGTCCCTCTACCTAAGAACGCCTCTACTTACGAACTTTTCTAGATAAGAACCGTGTGTTCAAGATTTTTCTGCCTCTTCTCAAGAACCATTTTCACCTACAAACCCAACCCTCCAAAAATGTAACTGGAGAGGGCAGGGAGAAGCCTCTGTGGGGCCTCTTTTGGAATCTCCTGGGAGAAAACAGGGCCAAAAAAGGCGGGGAGAAGCCTCTGTGGGGCCTCTCTAGGAATCTCCCTGGAGGAAACAGGGCAGGAAAAGGTGGAGAGATGCCTCTGTGGGGCCTCTCTAGGAATCTCCTGGGAGGAAATAGGGCCTCCACCCTCCTTGTAGTTTCCCCAATCACATGCATTATTTGCTTTTACATTGATTCCTATGGGAAAAACTGCTTCTTCTTACAAACTTTTCTACTTTTTTTACAAGACAAATTCCTTGTGTGTCCAATCGCACTTGGCCAATAAAGAATTCTATTCTGTTAAGAACCTGGTCACAGAATGAATTAAGTTCGTAAGTAGAGGTATCACTCTATGTAATATATCTTACAACAACTTTAGCCATGCTACAGAAGTTATGTTGTCTTAGGAGAGAAAGTGCACATCAGTTTTCTACTAATCTATTAAAGAACCAGTGACTAAGAAATAGTAATAGCACTTAAAAATGATAGGAGGGGTAGATTGCTTTTTAATTTAACATGGAGATGAAAGTCTGTGGGAGTATGTGAGAAGGTTAGTTACAGCATTGGGCACAACACAATCTTCGTGATTTGAAATGTTTCAGATTCATGTTTGTTATCTCTCAGCAAAATGTTTACCATTTTCTCTTCACTTGATTTCAATCTGCCAGTTTTCCAAAATCCCACAGGGGAAGCCTAGCATCAAGTTTGATTAGAATACTAAAGATGGCACATTTCTTCTCTGGGTACATCTGGGAAGAAGTCTTAAAGCAAAGCATATATTCCCTTAAACATTTTACAATAATGAAATACATTCTTCCTTATACAGTGATACCTTGTCTTACAAACTTAATTGGTTCCGGGATGAGGTTCTTAAGGTGAAAAGTTTGTAAGACGAAACAATGTTTCCCATAGGAATCAATGGAAAAGCGATTAATGTGTGCAAGCCCAAAATTCACCCCTTTTGCCAGCCGAAGCGTCCTCGAAACCCCACCTCCAGAACCCTGTGTTTTTGTGATGCTGCGATTTCACTGAGGCTCCCATCGCTGGGAAACCCCACCTCCGGACTTCCATTGCCAGCGAAGCGCCCTTTTTTGTGCTGCTGGGATTCCACTGCAGCATCACAAAAACACAGAAGTCTGGAGGTGTGGTTTCCCATGGAGGGGAGCCTCAGGGGAATCCCAGCAGCGCAAAAAACGGGTGCTTCGCTGGCAACGGAAGTCCGGAGGCGAGGCATTCCAGCGGCGGCGGTGAGTTTGTAAGGTGAAAATAGTTTGTAAGAAGAGGCAAAAAAATCTTAAACCCTGGGTTTGTATCTCGAAAAGTTTGTATGACGAGGCGTTTGTAAGACGAGGTATCACTGTACTTTCTTCTGAGTATAAAATGTTGACATTTGCATTCTGCCAAAGCAACATCTTTTTCAATATGTCCTTTATAAGTACAGAGTCTTGTGGTTATTCACTTTGTTCACAAAATCACTGGAAAACATTTTCAGTTTGAAAACAAAAGTTCACTTATAATCATTTTTTTTAATTTTTATAACATATCTAACGGATACCCTGGAGGTTACTGTCTTTGTATTGCACATTGTCTCATGAACAGGCATAGCTTTGAGTGGTAGGACTTCAAAGCTAAACTTTGATAAAACATGTACTATTAAAGAAAACATTTGAACTGTGCAGCAGAAACAATATAAATCAAAAGGCCCTTAAAATAACTTGAACCTTTTCCTTATAGAATACAAATGGACGTGGATTGATGAAAATCAACATTTTTAGAAAGAAAATAAAGCTCCTTAATTTTATTTTCTTCATCTGTCCTTGTTTATAAAAAGAAGTCATCAAGATAAATATAAAAAGGCTTCATTCAAAGCCCAAAATTTTTGGATCCCCTGTAATGAATAGAATAGAATTCTTTATTGGCCAAGTGAGATTGGACACGCAAGGAATTTTTCTTTGGTGCATCTGCTCTCAGTGTACATGAAAGAAAAGATACACTTGCCAAGAATCATGAGGTCCAACAATGATTGTCATAGGGTACAAATAAGCAAGAAACTTGGTTTCTTTACTACTGATTATGCGCAGAATATCTGTGCATGCCTATGACTTACAAGCCACTCATGCCAGACTGTCATTCCAAATCCCGGTAAGAGAAAGCCGCTCCTTGTGTTTGTTACATACAGAGATACTCCTGCCCTTTCTTTTGTTTTTCCTGTTAGTTTTAAAACAAGAGGCAGAAATCAGAGGAATTCCACTGAAGATTGTAAACTGGGGAAAATATAGGTCTGCCACGGTTTCGTGCAGCTTCGCTTAGGAATCAATGTTTTATTTCTGGGTTTTTTGTACAAATTAGGAAATTGGGTATAATTTCAACCCTTTTCTTTCAAATCTCATTAATCTATCAATTAATAATAATAATAATAATAATAATAATAATAATAATAATAATAATTTATTAGATTTGTATGCTGCCCCTCTCCGAAGACTCCAAAAACAATTAACTTATGATGAGATTCATCCATCATGTTCAAAGAGGACTTTGACATATAACAGGTTGTGGGCTGTCCATGTTGGTAAGACGTATATGGGCAAGAAATGTTCTGCCACATGTTGGGCAAACATATGTGGACACCATTGTCACAGCCTTTGCAGCTCTGGCTTTGTGGAGTGCTTGCTTCTCTTCTGCTGTCATTGTTCTTCTGTCCTCAGATATCTGGCAACCTTGGTGGATTAAATTAAATTATAATTTTTCTTTAGAAATTTTTTCATGATTTCTAGTACTTCCTGGACAGAATATTAAGAATCAAATGGAAAGTGCTCATTTGAGGCAGTGGTAGACAATGGGTTTTCTTTTCTAAGCAAGTTATCAGATGTTGTATGATGGTGATCAGAACAGCCCTGTAATTTATCCATTCAGCACGGAAAGTTTATATTGTACTGTTTGAAGTTCAAACATTCATATTTTATCCCTTCCTTTTTAAAAGATTGTTTTTGTTTGTTGACTGTTTGTCTCCCAAAGCAGGAAGGAAGAAATGATCCTTGCAGTCAATATATTCCAATATTACATGGCAAAGAGGTAATATTATTGAAATTATTTTATCTTTTGTTTTCAGCCTTCAGTCATCACATGTGGGGGTTTTTTTGCTGTTCACTTAAAAGCCTATTTACATACACAGATACAGAAACATACACACACACACACTCATAATCACAGAGTATAAATGTGTATATCCATATCCATATCTACCTTTTTTTGCACTTGAGAAAAGAGGAGGATTAACTGTTTCCTTTTCATGTCACAATCCCCCCAAATAATATTCTTCAAAGTGATGCTTAATCCTGATGCTAGTGCAAGATTTCTATCTATCCTGATAAGGATGATTTTACTCTAAACAATGGCAGATGAGGGAAGAATTAAGCATCTCCACCCCTGTTGCTCATTCCACAGCTTTGAAAGATCATGAAACTGCAAGTGATATTAGATATCCCACCGTGTTTGGATTTAAGAAAACAAAACTGAAAGGATTATCCTTTAGAGCCAGAGTGGCGCAGCAGGTAGAGTGCTGTACTGCAGGCCACTGAAGCTGACTGTAGATCTGTAGGTCAGCGGTTCAAATCTCATCACTGGCTCAAGGTTGACTCAGCCTTCCATCCTTCCGAGGTGGGTAAAATGAGGACCCGGATTGTGGGGGCAATAGGCTGGCTCTGTTAAAAAGTGCTATTGCTAACATGTTGTAAGCCGCCCTGAGTTTAAGGAGAAGGGCGGCATAAAAATCAAATAAATACAATCCACCAAACATGAGTTGTCATGTTGAATTCATCCCTTCCTTCATCATCACATTTGTAAAATAATATATCTAGTTGTAATAGCTTATTGATGTGCATTTCATTATTTCCACCAGGAGCAGCCATATAGTTGTGGGGAGAGACCATTAGAACATAAGAAAATTTTGCTGGATTAAACTGTCTTGATTTTTACAGTAATCAATCAGGTGCCCAGTGGAGTATCACAGCAAAACAATAGCACCCTCCTATTCAGGTTCCCTGGAGCTGCTATTATGTTCATTTTTTGAAAGGGTTTACATTATTTGGCCACTTATTTTACACAATGTAACTCTGGGTGTCTGTAACAATCAAACCAATATAAATACAATAGCAAATAGCACTTAGACTTCTTCATAGTGCTTTGTAGTCCTCTCTAAGCAGTTTATAGAGTCAGCATATTTCCCCCAACAATCTGGGTGCTCATTTTACCAACTTTGGAAGGATGGAAGGCTGAATCAACTTTAAGCTAGTGAGAATTGAACTGCCAAACTGCAATCAGCTGGCAGTCAGCAGTAGTCTACAGTATTGCATTCTAACTACTGTATTAAGGTATTGTGATTTAAGAGCTGACCAGATGTGAATCTGATGCAAATAAGATGATTCAGCATTGGTATTGCCTTGTTAAGATGGAGGTGAAGTCCACAAAGGTTTTTACCTAGAGATATTTATATATACCCTCCCTCCCTCCCTCCCTCCTCTTCCTCCTCCTCTTCTTCTCTCTCTCTCTCTCTCTCTCTGTCTCTCTCTTGTGGTGCATCTCATTGCTCTCCCTGTGCCTGTAGCTGCATGATAAGGTATTTACCGTGTATATGTATGTATATATTCAGTTGTATATAAATTACTGTTAATTATGTAAAGGCTTTGGGTGTTGTGTGCTGTGTTTTGTTCCTGGGTTTATCTCATAATACAAGTTACGCTGCAAAACTCTGACACATGACTAATAAAAGAGGGTCATTCGTGTCAAGTGGACCAGTGTGGTCCCCACCTTACCATCCCAGATTTTGATGAAATTTGGCACATAGTTTCTTTACGATATGAAACTATGCTGTGCAAAATTTTAGTTCAAAAGTCTAAAAAGTGGGAGTTCTAGGAGACCTCAAATAAAGGGTTGCAAAATGCTGAGTCAGCAAAAATGACATTTCGGGCCAAATTCTAGAAGCTGTAAATTTATTTATTTATTTATTGGATTTATATGCCGCCCCTCTCTGAAGACTTGGGGCGGCTAACAGCAATCATAAAACAGTGTACAATAATAATCCAATACTAAAAACGAATTAAAAACCCCTTAATATAAAAAACCAAACATACATACAAACATACCATGCATAAAATTGTAAAGGCCTAGAGGGAAAATGAATCTTAATTCCCCCATGCCTGGTGACAGACGTGGGTTTTAAGTAGCTTACGAAAGGCAAGGAGGGTAGGGGCAATTCTAATCTCTGGGGGGAGTTGGTTCCAGAGGGCCGGGGCCGCCACAGAGAAGGCTCTTCCCCTGGGTCCTGTCAAGCGGCATTGTTTAGTTGACGGGATCCGGAGAAGACCCACTCTGTGGGACCTAACTGGTCGCTGGGATTCATGCCGCAGAAGGCAGTCCCTGAGGTAATCTGGTCTGGTGCCATGAAGGGCTTTATAGGTCATAACCAACACTTTGAATTGTGACTGGAAACTGATCGGCAACCAATGCAGACTGCGGAGTGTTGGTGTGACATGGACATATTTAGGGAAGCCCATGATTGCTCTCGCAGCTGCATTCTGCACGATCTGAAGTTTCTGAACACTTTTCAAAGGTAGCCCCATGTAGAGAGCGTTACAGTAGTCGAGCAGTTTCAGTAGTAAGTTGGAGATATTTGGAGAACCTGCACACCTTGTAAGGCTTTATAAATTGACAAAACCCCATGTACCTAGTCTTCTTACTTTCTACATGGTTCAGGCTCAAACTTTGCCAACCCCCCCCCCTCTGAAAAATGAATTTACAGTAATATTCAGGCTGCTGTAGTTTCAAAACTACTTGGCCTTTCAGGTTGATTTTTGGCAGGTGTACTAAGTACATGGCCGCAATGAGGACTTCCAATTTGCAGCACTTTCCTTCAAGTAGTTGAAAAAATATAAGAATTCAAAGTGGGTACTTAATGGGGTTTTGCCAAATTTTGGCTATCTTTGATGCCCTGTTTGATCCTGTGGGACAGCTTCAATCCTCTTCAATTTGGCACCATTAAAAGAGCAGATTCTCTTCTTTAAGAATATATTGTTTTAATGTTGGAGTCTCTTCAAATAACGATTGAAAAAATGTCCTCAACTGTTTGCGGGCAGCCTGTGGTTTCTGCACTGCACCCTTGATACAAGTGATTCTTTTTTCAATAAGCAGCATTTTTATAAAAATAAAGAACACAAGATGTTATAAGACTGTGTTCAAATATATTAAAAACAGGAATGTTTGTTAGGAAATGGAAGGGTGAGGTTTCATAACATGTTTGAAGAAATTTTCACTAGCTGCTCAGGCTAGTTTGCAACAACCTAAAAAAAAGCCAAATTCTCACAGCGCAAGGCTTGTTTGAATTTTGTGAACAAAAAATAAATAAAATCAAGTTCATTTTTGTTTCCCATAACCTTTTTCGAGATCACATTATTCCTCACTGCAAATCCACATTAGATAAACAAGTACAGATATTCAGCTGTTTGTTTTCTAAATCATTGTAACTCACTTTGGCAACTTTTATGGAACAACTCCAAAAATCTTCCAGCTACCAAGGTTGAGAAACACTGCCTAAATGTTGCACTTGGCCCTTCCCATGTACATCCCTCTCCTGAGATGTTGGAATGTGACTCTGAAATTTCCCAAACATGAAGGCTGCTGTTTATTGGCTGAGAATCTAGGAACTCCAGTTTCAACATACACTCATTCATTCATTCATTCATTCATTTATTTATTGGATTTGTATGCCGCCCCTCTCCGTAGACTCAGGGCAGCTAACAACAGTGGTAAAAACAACATACGACAATCCAATACTAAAACAGCTAAAAACCCTTATTTTAAAACCAATCATACATACAAACATACCATACATAAATTGTAGAAGCCTAGGGGGAAAGAATATCTTAGTTCCCCCATGCCTGATGACAGAGGTGGGTTTTAAGAAGCTTACGAAAGGCAAGAAGGGTGGGGGCTATTCTAATCTCTGGGGGGAGTTGGTTCCAGAGGGCCGGGGCCGCCACAGAGAAGGCTCTTCCCCTGGGTCCCGCCAAATGACATTGTTTAGTTGATGGGACCCGGAGAAGGCCCACTCCCCCCCTTGGCCATGTTGTTTTGGTGTTACATTGATTGTGTGCTTGTTTTTTTAATATTCTGGGGTTGTTTTTTAATGAATTTTTTAGCTTAAAATTGTAATTGGATTGGTGGGTATTGGATTTGCTATTATGTATTGTTTTTACTTTGTTGTGAGCCACCCCGAGTTTGCGAAGAGGGGCGGCATATAAATCCAATAAATCTAATCTAATCTAATCACTCTGTGGGACCTAATTGGTCGCTGGGATTCGTGCGGCACAAGGCGGTCCCGGAGATAACCTGGCCCGGTGCCATGAAGGGCTTTATAGGTCATAACCAACACTTTGAATTGTGACCGGAAACTGATCGACAACCAATGCAGACTGTGGAGTGTTGGTGTGACATGGGCATATTTAGGGAAGCCCATGATTGCTCTCGCAGCTGCATTCTGCACGATCTGAAGTTTCCATGTCCAGATGGCTAGGAAGGGAGGCTGGTGCAGTCTCTTTTCTGTGTTAACTTTCCCTTTAAATAATAACTTGTCAGATACCTATTTGTTATCCCCTCTCAAGTGCTATTAAAGCATGAAAACCATCCATTTGATAAAAAGCCTAAAGTCAACATGCCTGGCCAGAGAATTTTCAGTTGCTAGTCTCTGAAGCTGAGCCAGTTTAGATATGACCTCTTATGATATTCCATGCTGCCGAAAAAAGCTCCCTCTTTCATGGAAAAGTACTGAGCCTGCTCTCTGCTTAACATTAATGCTAAGAAGCTCTGACAACAGTTGGTCAGTGGAAAATTGGAGAAAGCCTCCTGCACGTAGAGCATTAAAAGCATTATTTTTAGATGCCCATTTATTTTCCTTTCCAAATCACCGTGGAAAGAAAACAAAAACACAACCTCGCTGCCCATTTTTATGTGTCGATTGGTAGCTTTTTATCAGCATGCTGGCATTCCAAGCAAGGAAAGAGGGAGAACGAATGTATAAATCTACCTGTGATGTACTAATAGAGTTATGCAGCATTTCAAGAATAATCCATGGAATCTCAGGATGCTGAAAAGGGCCAAGAGGCAGCTAAAGTGCCACTGGAAGAAAATAAAGAATGAATCTGACTGAACACAGGTTAGAGCTACTATTAAGGCCTACCTTGTAGCGGTAAGAATGACGAAATGTCAGTATTTCTTCTCGCTTATTGTATCCATTTTTTTTTCTTGTTGTGAGCTGCTCCGAGTCCTCGGAGAGGGGCGGCATACAAATCTAATTAATAATAACAACAACAATAACAATATTTATTTATTTATTTATTTATTTATTATTTAGATTTGTATGCTGCCCCTCTCCGCAGACAATCCAAAGTGTCGTCTGTTGCGCCTGTTCAAGCTCACCTGGCCCCTCTTCAGGAAGGAGAGCTTCAAGGTCACATGGAGCTTTTTGCTCAACACCCAACAGATAAAATCACTCATTTGCTCTAGCTTGGCCTCCAAATGTGAAGCAAGTCGTTTTATTTATTTATTTATTGATTGGATTTGTATGCCGCCCCTCTCCGCAGACTCATATCTAAAATCCTAATTAAAACTAAGGACAATTCAACAGGATACATACTAGACATTCATACCAATTCAGACACGTGGACAAGCTGGTGGCCCTAAATCCACTACTAGCTGGTGTGTGTGTGTGGGGATAACAGGATAACAGGCTTCAGCTAATAAGATGAAATGGCATTAAAGAACATGTGGCAGTTGTGACTAGGAGAACACCAACTCTGCAACCTGACATATTAACTTAAATTGGCTTTTAAGATGCACAGCTGCCTAATTCCTAACTTTCTTGGATAAGTTACTGTAGAAGTAACACAGGAAATTATAGTGTACACAAAGAGTTCCTAATCTCTCTGTCCATGGACTGGCACCAGCCCCCTCCCCCCCCGGCATGTCAGGATGTGCAAACAAATGAAGCCCCATCCATGGGATGCAGGCAGCACACAAAACCATACACCCTCCAGTCCACAGAAAAACCTCTCTCCATGGAACCAGTCCCTGGTGCCCAAAAAGGTTTGAGGGGCAGTGTCACAAAGTGTACAGATAATATGTACATTTTAAAATGATTTTTAGCTGGCTTTCCTTTGACAAGGGAGCTCCAGGAATAAACATGCAACTACTTGGTGGTTCACAATTAGTCATTTTATTAGAAAAACCAAAACAATAAAGAAAGGCATATAGAATAGACTTCTTTTTTGGCCAAGTGTAATTGGACACACTAGGAATTTGTCTTTAGTGCATAAGCTCCCAGTGTACCTGTTCTGCCGGGCTCTCTGGTAGGAGCCTCCCGAAAATTCAACGGTACAAATTTTAGACACACACACGTTTGACAATTCAAAACAATGTTCTTTATCACAAAATTCAAAATAAACTAAGCACTCTTTTTGTATTGCAAAGAGCACTCGTCCCAAAACAACCGGGTAGTCTGTACAATTTCCCTTAAGCAGTCATTAAGTACTTAGCTAGCAGCTGTGAAGAAACTTCACACCCCTTCTTCTTCCAACGAAGTGAGACACACACACATGTTACTCTGCTTTGGTTTCAAAGGCATGAAAAATCAACAAACAAAGTCCAGAAAACAGCAACACAGGATTCCTGAAGAACTGCGATCAGATACTCTTCCACAACGGCCAAACCCACACGCTGCTATTTATAGCAGCAGCCTTAATTACTGGAGCCCCACCCAAACACAGGTGGCCTCTCTTATCTCCTGTGATATCTCCTTACTTGGTCTCTTCTACGCATAATTCTGCGCTTGCATGCGTCCAAGACGTCTTCATCCGAATCAATGGAAGATAATGGAGATTGACTGCCTGGGCTGAATGCCAAGCCCCCCTCTTCCAAGTCACTCCCACCTTCTTCTTCGTCCGAGGAAACTAAACTCTGAACTAACTCTGTCGGCAATAACACAGGCCTATGACATGTTGAAGTTTCCCTTGCATCCAACTCCACATTCCCTGGAGCAGGAACTGGGCCAGAGCCAACCACAACAGTACCTAAAACTATAAGTGAGAAATCATGATCATAGTCATCATAAAAATACATTCATCATAAATCGTAAGATACAACACTTGGAAATAGTCATAAATAAGCTATCAACATAAACCATACTAGGAAACTAAATAAAACAATATAAATCATGAAGATACAAGGAACAAAATTATAGTCATAAGCAGAAAAGGAGATAGGTAATAGGAAATATGAGAAGAATAATACACCTTACTAAATAGTTTGACTGCTGTGAGAATTAGTTGTTTAGCAGAGTGATTGCATGGGGAGGGTGGGGGAACTTGTCCCTGTGTTTAGTTATTCTGCATTGTTTTGACTTTGAGGGTAGAAATAGAAACATTTTATATCCAGGATGTGCGGGGTTTGTAGATATATTCACAGCCCTTGACTCCTGCATTATACAGGTCCTCAGTGGAAGATAGGTTGGTACCAATGCTTTTTTTCCTGCAGTTCTAATTATCCTATGAAGTCTGTTTCTGTCTTGCTTGGTGGAAGAGCCAAAGCACACAGTTATAGAAGTGATGATTACAGACTCAGTAATTTCTTTATAGAACTCTATCAGCAGCTCTTTGGGCATTCTGAACTTTCTGAGTTGGCGCAGAAAGAACATTGTTTGTTTTGCTTTTTTGATGACTTTTTTGATGTTAGGTGTCTGTTGTGGTTCCGTCTGAGGCCCCTCAGGGAATGGCTGATCTTCTGTCGGTTTCCAGCTCAGAGGGAGAGGCTGAGGAATAGGAGGTGCAGGCAGACGAGGAGGAGGAATCCCAGGCTGAAGAAGAGGGAGGACAGCCAGAGTCCCACCAGAGGGAGCTCTCCCCAGCAAGCAGCCTGGATTCCTTAGAGGAAAATGCACAAGCCATAATTGATCTGCGACAGAGAAGAGCTACTCAGAGAAGGGATCAATTGGCTAAGTATTTTCAGCATTAAAGAGGCAACAGCTGGGTTTGGGTGTGGTGCTCTTTGGAAAGGCTAAAAGGCAGACCCACCCTTCCTGGCTTGTGGAGTTTTATCTTTGAGAGTCTTGGGACCTGGCTGTGAACTTTGGCGTTTTGGAATCCTGGTTTGTGCCTTTGACTATTGAAACCTTGGGTTGGGTATGCCAGCAAGAAGCTTGCTGTATTGTCTGGACATCAGGACTCTGCTGTAACGTATTATAGCCTGTCTGTTGGGAAGAACAGGTTTTCCTCTGTGTTTATTTTTTCCAGCTATAAAATACTTTTGGCTTTTACCAGAGTGTCTGGCTGTTTTTTCCAGTTGGTGTTGAGGTCTGGGGGAACCCAGACAGAACAGGTGTCCATTTTAAGTCTTGAGATATTATAGAACCTAGAAACTTGAAGGTCTCTACTGTTGATACTGTGTTGTCTAGTATTGTAAGAAGAAGTAGGAAACCCAAAAAGGTAGTACTCTAAATTATTTAATTTACTGGTATTGCTAAGAAGGTCCTTATAGAGGTTTTCTGCCCACAAGTACCGAATCTACAAAGCCTGATTATTGTTATTATATTTATACCTTGCATTACCCTTGGGAGCTACGGGTGATGGGGAATCTCACTTTTATAGCACAATAACCACCTTGTGAAGTAGAAAGAAAGTGAGTGAGTGATCCAAGATATTCATGCCGAATGCTAAAGGGCTTATCAGTCCTCCAGTGGCAGATGTGCTCTTCACAAATTGTTTGCTAATTGCAATAAATAATCCATAGTATCTAAGCCTAGAATGGAAAATCTCTGAAATAAGACTGATGTTTTTTTTTCTGATTGTATTCCTCTTTCATTCACTTTATTGAGATAATTGTGAATTCTAGATGGTGACACTAGTATTGAAAAGAATTGGGAACTTTGCCTCCAAGGAACAAATCAGAAAATACAATGTGTTTTATAAACTAGTTACAGATACAGTGTTGCTGGCATGTGTGATTGCTGGATTTGCAGAAAACTTTGTTTAAAAATAATGATAGGAATGCTTTGAATCTGATGAGCTGCAAAAAAATTTACTATCACACTGTGGGCATGGCTTATTGTGTGGGTGTGGCTTGATGGTCATGTGACCGGGTAGGAATGCTAGCCATGTGATCAGGTGGGAGTAGCTTGACAATCATGTGATGGGATGGCTTAAAGGCCATGTGACCAGGTGGAAGTGATTTGCCGATGAAGATAAGTTTTCAAATAGGTGCTTGAACTCTTTTTCAGTTGATTAAAACACATTATTTGAATAGCCACAAAAAGGACAAATGATAGACAGCATGATTTGTTGAGGAGCACAGTCACATTTAAGATTTTGTACTGAGCCCCATAAGGTTCAGTGTGCTAACAGATTAGGCAAATAGCTCAATTTTATTTAATTGCTATAAAGGTTCAGTTCTAGATAATAATTAAAATGATTAAAACATTTATCGATAAAACATACTATTTAATTATTTCCTATTTTAAAAGTAATTAAGGATCATGCTCAGGTACTAGAGAAGGAAGAACAATAAAAATAACTATTAAGTATTCAATAAATAGTGCATAATTTACTACCCCCACTGTGTCCCTCCCCCCTGTGGGGGTAGCAGCCCATCACTGAAGTTAATCATTTTTCCTCTTAACCTGTCATATAGTCCCATCTAACCTCAGCATTCAATGTTGTGGTTAGCTCTGGCTAGCTCCTGCCCCAAGGAATGTGCAGGTGGAGGTGGGGGAAACATCCACATGCCACAGGCCTGTTTTGCTCCCATTAGAATCTGCCGACGAAGTCTCCTCTGACCAAGGAAGTGTGAGTGACAGGGAAGAGGGGAGTTTGGCAGACAGCCCAGGAGGAGATCAATCATCTGTATCATCCCTGGATTCTGAACAAGAATTAATTACACATTCACGCATGCGTAGAGTGATGCATAGGAGACAACAACTGATGGATTATTACAAGAGAAAACGAGGCCACCTGTGGTTGGGTGGGGCTGCTGTAATTAGTGCTATAGATAAAAGTGCAGCCTGATGTTTTAGCCTCATGGCAGTTTATCTGACTCATTGTTTCGTCAAGATCGTGGTTTTTGTGCTGTTCAAGATTGTATGTGTGTACTCTCTGGACTTTAGAATTGGACTCAATTTCTCAGTTATTGGGTGAGCAATTGGACTGCATTTAACCTTGTGTGTACCAGAAAATCCCTTTGACATTTAAAAAGGGAGCTGTTTCTGTTTTTCTGTTTATAAAAACTTTTGGGTTTTCCTTTTATCGTGTGGTGTGTGTCTTCCTGGACTAATTACCCTGTAATACAGGCGGTTGAAACATGCCAGCAGAACATTAAATAGTTGTGGTTTTTTCCCCAGATTAGCAATTCAAAAAGTAACTAAGTGTCAACCTCTGTAAATCAGATAGGAAACAGAATGAATAACTCTACTAATTCTACTAATAATTCAGGGATCTCCAATCCCCAGGCTGCAGCCCAATGATGGGCTACTAAAATTTTTACTATCACACGGTGGGTGTGGCTTATGCATTTTGTTTCAACATCTTTCACTGCAAATTGGGTGCTCTGGGGTGGAGCTCCAAATTTTGCTACCGGAATTGCATTCCTGACCGTTGCCGTAGGAGCCCATCACTGCTGCAGCCCATTCAGAACTGGGATACAGAAGTGGTGAGTGAGTATCCATTTGTGTGAGCATCCATGGACATCCGTGCCTGCCTCTCGTGGAAATAGAATTGTGTACATTCACCTGCCACTGGCCCAAAACTATCCCTTCTCTCTTCCCCAGTCCCCAAAGTCATAAAAGGTGGAGACCATTGGCCTACATCAGCAGAATTTTCTGAATCTAAAGGCACAAACTTTTAGCCACCACATTTAACTGCTTGATCCAGTAGGGTGGGTCTTTCCTTCCTCTGACCATTAAGCCACCACAAGTGCACTAGAGTGCCTTCTGTCCCCTGTCCTGTTGCTCTCCTATATCTCCTATATCTTTTCTTCTATTCCTATATCTCTTCTTCTATTCTTTCATTGATATGTTCTATTACTATATCTTCTTTTCTATTCTTTCATAGATATATTTTACTATGAGTATCACCTCTATAACCTTCATCATGTATTTTACTATGTGTATATAGATATATACCCACTAAAACCCTCATTGTTTATTGGACAAAATAAATAAATAAATAAATAAATAAAATAAATAAATGTCTGATAGTTTCTTAAGCAACATGTCTTCTGCTTTTTCCCTAAGGTGATTCATACATTCATTACACTAACACACTGTATAGCTGTTGCTATATTGTTATTCAAGCTTATGCCACATTATGAATGCAGCTTCTGTGTGGTATGAAATTAAACATCTTTTTTTTAAAAAAAAAATAGCCATGGCTTTACAACAAAGTTGGAAAAGGCTATAAACACAGTGCCTTTCATTGCAAAAACTTCACAAGAAAACCCAAAGGCTAATTCAAAGGAAATCAAGCTACGTGCAATTAAAGGAAATATTTCTTAGAAGAAACTGTATGATATTTCACCAAGGAACTATTGTTATGGTTGTGGAAGGGAGCATGATTCCTAAATCAGATGATCTGCAATTTGTGCATGCTATAAGCGAATTACTATGATCTAGATAAACAGCTACTATGTGTTGCTATCATATCAGCGTACGTGTCTACAATATCAATTCCTTATAAGTTTAATGTGAAACATTTTGTTACCATTTTGGAAAAATAAATCTAAAATGATAAAGCTATGTTTCAGATTTTGATGGGAATATGAACCATATGATAATTCTATGTGCGTCAATGTAGGACTACTCACATGATGGCCTATAATCATATAACATTTGGAGATGAATCATTCACACAAATAACCTAGGAATTAAATCTCAGCTGCCATTCCCTTCCCCACCCCTAAAACTATGATATTTGATTGGGACTTTCAACTCAATCATGTATATCTTAATCAAGAACACCTCCAAAAATGGAATATTTGCTCTAAGACTCCTTAACTAAGTGTGCCATATAAACATTACAGAAAAAAATCCATTCTGTTATTAAGGTCACAATTGCTCTGGCAAGGATTGAGCCACCACTTAAAAAGTTTAAAGAAAACTCACCTTTCTTTAGAAAAAAAGTCTGTAGCATTTACAGATACAAATGAAGAGGAGGTCAATTAGATGGGGGCAGACCACTGTGAAATTATGTGTTCTAATCTAGCTAGTTTAAATGTCTATTAAATAGTTTTTTCCCTCTGACGGTGGAGTTCTTTTCAAAACCTTATCCATAATTGGTTTCATCCTAAATAGCAAACAACGTACCAGGTTTTGCTGGGCCAGAGGTTAACTATGAAACAACTATGCTTTCCATGGAAACCACATTACATGAAAATAGCATCTAAATGATTTTTCTCCAAAATAATACTTGTATTGAAACCTGGAACTAATTTCCTGTGAAAATTCAGTGGTATGGGTTGTCACCAAAATCTATCATATTCTATTTATTACATTTTAATGATTTTAACAAACTGTTATGTATGTAACCAGTGATGGGCTCCTATGGGAACGGTCAGGAACACAGTTCTGGTAGCAAAATTTGGAGCTCCATCCCAGTGCACCCAATTTGCACTGAAAGATGTTGAAATAAAATGCATAAGTCATGCCCACAGTGTGGTAATAAAACTTTTGGTAGCCCATCACTGTATGTAACTATGCTGCCTAAATTTGCATGCCATTCGCTGATTGGATAAACTGCGAGCGGCCATTTTGAATGCCTGTCAGAACTTGCCACCTCCAAGGCAAGCTCTTAAAAGCAGCTTGCTTGGAGATGGCTGGCATTCTGTATTCACTCCAGTTTAGCTACAATAAAGCATTAACTAGCTACAGCGACTCTTATTTCTTTTGTTATGGTGATCTAACACTGGCGATGAAGGAAGTAAGGAACAAAGACACCTCCTAGCACCAGTAGCCATTTTAGAACTGACCGTTGGCTGCCTTCAGGCCGGCGGCATGTGTGGTGGCGCCGGGAGCACCACAGGACACCGGGGATCGCGGCGGCGGTGGCTAAAGGGAGTGGGGGGGAGCAGGCACACAGGAATGACGTGTCCCCCGCTCCCGTGGCTCCAGCATGCCCCGAATTGGTCGTGGGGCATGACGAGTTTCCGGGAGGCGGGTGAGCGGCTTCCCCCATATAAAAGGGGCGGAGCACCGCTCACCTCCCCCTTTTGCTCAGCAGGAGGCTTCACCCATAGTTGCTTAGAAATTGTCGATTGGCTTTTCCACCCTCTTTCGTTTTACCTCTTCAGCTCCTGTTTGATTATAATAAATGTGAACCATTTTATAACCCATTTTCTGTGTCTGTGTGCTTACTCCGTGTCCACTGCAACAGAATCCAGAAGGAAAAGAACTGCACAGCCAAACAATAACAATGGCTTCGCAGACATCTCCAGTTCCAGCACTCTACGATCCAAAGAGGGAATCATGCAAGATCTACATGTCCAGATTCCGAATGTTCCTGGAAGTGATCAATTTCCATGAAATACTGGACAACAGGAAGAGAGCTCTCTTCACCCCAGCTTAGTTACAATAAAGTATTAACTAGCTACAGTGACTCCGATTTCTTTTGTTATGCTGATCAAAGAAAAACATTACATTTTATGAAGTTCAATACATTTTATATATGTAGTGTAAGTGAAATTTCTATTCCATTTGATATAAAATTGCATATATAGAAAGTTTATCTTTCAAGCATTTTCAAAGGCTCCGTACAATTCTGGAAGTCCACAAGTCTTAAAGTTGCCAAGTTTGAAGACCTCTGATTTAATGTTTGCTGTCCTTGATTCTGAACCATCAAACAACACCAAAAGTAGTAGCTACTGATTGTTCTGTCTGGGTTCCCCCAGACCTCAACACCAACTGGAAAAACAGCCAGACACGCTGGTAAAAGCAAAAGTACTTTATAGCTTGAAAAATAAACACAGAGAAAAACCTGTTCTTCCCAACAGGCAGGCTAGGAGACTTTACAGCAGAGTCCTGATGGCCAGACAATACAGCAAACTTCTTGCTGGCACACCCACCACTGTAGAGCATAAGACCCCCACCTTTCCCCCCCAAGGTTTCAGTATTCAAAGTCACAAACCAGAATTCCAAGACGCCAAAGATCACAGCCAGGTCCCAGGACTCCCAATGATAATACTCCACAAGCCAGGAAGGGTGGGTCTGCCTTTTAGCCTTTCCAGAGAGCACCACACCCAAACCCAGCTGTTGCCTCTTTAGTGCTGAAAGTACCTAGCCAATTGGTCCCTTCTTTGTGTTGCTCTTCTCTGTCGCAGATCGATTATTGCTTGTGCATTTTCCTCTAAGGAATCCAGGCTGCTTGCTGGGGAGAGCTCCCTCTCGGGGGACTCTGGCTGTTCCCCCTCTTCCTCAGCCTGGGATTCCTCCTCCTCGTCTGCCTGCACCTCCTGTTCCTCATCCTCCCCCTCTGAGCAGGAAACCGACAGAAGATCAGCCGTTCCCTGAGGGACCTCGGACGGAATCACAACACTGATAGGCTGTTCCACTATGAGTCTGTCCAGTTTTTAAAACCAGCAAAATTGGCTGCGATTTGCACACCTGCTACTGATGAATTCTACAGCTTAACTATGTAGAAAGCAATTTCCTCCTGGCTACCCTTAATCTGTTTTTTCATTTCAGTGATGACCTTGAGCTCTAACACTGTGTGTGAGAGAAGATTTCTCTGTCTCCATGTTATCTATATCTAGTATGATTTCATATACCTCTATCATGTTACACTCCCTTATTCCAAACTAAAGTGTTGCAGTTATTTTAATCTTTAACTCTGTGGAACTGTTTTAGCCCTGTAATCATTTCGATTGTCTTCTTGTCATTTTTTCTAGTAACATAATGTCCTTTACAATTAGAACTGTACAATACAAAATAGATTATATGTGGTCTAACAATGGATGCATACAATGAAATTATTATATCAATCGTTCTAATTTCAGTTCACTTCATGAAGCTGAGGAAATTTCTTTACTTTTATAAGTTTAAACCCCTTTGTTGTTAAGTTATGCTTTCAGAAAGTATGTTGTTTGCAACACAAGATGAATGCATAGTATTCAATGTCAGTGAAAATATTGTAACCGTAAATTGTCTCAAAAATGATTCTATAAATATAACTGACCACAGTGAGAAGAATTTCCTGAAAATTATTTGATGCTGAGCAGCTCTGTTCAAGTCACCAAGAGGCTGTCGGCATATTAGAAACCATCTGTCAAAATCCTTTTATGAATTAATGAGGATAAATGTGCCGGTTGGAAAAATATAATGTAAATTAGGACAGTATTTGCATTAAGTGGGCATTAGGACAGCATGAATAGGTGGATAATGAAATTTTAAAATGTTGCTTTCTCTCTATGTTTTTAGAACATTCAAGATAATTAACACTTATCTTTATTTACATGGAAATGTAATCCCATTTTAAAAATGTACTTAGGGAAGGTGAATGTTTTCTGGCCTCCACTGAGGCCAGTAAGGGGCGTATATAAGTGCACTGATGTGCCTATCGTCCCCTGACCAATTGTCTTTCCTTATCTCATATATCATATATATTCTCTCCTTATCTATCTATCTATCTATCTATCTATCTATCTATCTATCTATCTATCTATCTATCTATCTATCTATCTATCTATCTATCTATCTATCTATCTATCTATCTATCTTATCTATCTATCTATCTATCTATCTATCTATCTATCTATCTATCTATCTATCTATCTATCTATCTATCTATCTATCTATAATATATATTCTCTCCTTATCTCTTATATCATATATATTCTCTCCCTCCCATCTACAGTGGTCCCTCGACTTGCGCGTTCTCGATTAGCGCGAAACGCTGCAACGCGGTTTTTCAAAAAATATTATTTAAAAAAATAAAATATTAAAAAATAATTTTTTTTTAATTCTGTTCCCTGAATGGAGACCGCCGGCCGCTCAATCGGGCCGGCAGGGAACAGAATGGAGCCTTCCGCGGCGGGGCTGGTAAGGGGGGGAGCCGAGGGGGGAGCCGAGCCCAGCCCCGTGGCATTCGCTTTCCTCCCGCCGGCAGCCGACTGATCGTGGGCTCCTTCGCAACCTCGGAGAGCTTCCTGGTTTTCGTGAGCTTTCATGCCCAGGAAGCTCTCCGAGGTTGCGAAGGAGCCCAGGATCACTCGGCTGCGGGTGGCAGGAAAGCGAATGTCACGGGGCTGGGCTCGGCTCCCCCAGCCCCGCCGCGGAAGGCTCCATTCTGTTCCCTGCCGGCCCGATTGAGCGGCCGGCGGTCTCCATTCAGGGAACAGAATGGAGCCTTCCGCGGCGGGGCTGGGGGAGCCGAGCCCAGCCCCGTGACATTCGCTTTCCTGCCACCCGCAGCCGAGTGATCCTGGGCTCCTTCGCAACCTCGGAGAGCTTCCTGGGCATGAAAGCTCACGAAAACCAGGAAGCTCTCTGAGGTTGCGAAGGAGCCCACGATCACTCGGCTGCGGGTGGCAGGAAAGCGAATGTCACGGGGCTGGGCTCGGCTCCCCCAGCCCCGCCGCGGAACGCTCCATTCTGTTCCCTGAATGGAGACCGCCGGCCGCTCAATCGGGCCGGCAGGGAACAGAATGGAGCCTTCCGCGGCGGGGCTGGGGGAGCCGAGCCCAGCCCCGTGACATTCGCTTTCCTGCCACCCGCTCCTTCGCAACCTCAGAGAGCTTCCTGGTTTTCGTGAGCTTTCATGCCCAGGAAGCTCTCCGAGGTTGCGAAGGTTACATCTTCCGCTGCCAGCCAGGCCATGCTGGCGGCAGCGGAACAATCGCTGGCTGTCAACTTTTCTTTTTAAAACTGGGCAGGAGCTGACTTGCCTCCCCAGTGCTAAAAAGAAAAGTTGACAGCCAGCGCTGCGAAACCGCCGAAACCGGAAGGGGCGAGGTGGGGGAGAACGGGAGGCTCAGCATTCCGTCTGCCGCAGCGCTGGCTGTCAACTTTTCTTTTAAAAACTGGGCAGGAGCTGACTTGCCTCCCCAGTGCTAAAAAGAAAAGTTGACAGCCAGCGCTGCGACTGACGGAATGCTGAGCCTCCCGTTCTCCCCCACCTCGCCCCTTCCGGTTTCGGCGTTCGGCAACGGAGTCCGGCGCTGGGGCCATGCGGGGCCGCTCATCCAGGGGGGCGTGGACTGGCAAGCGGCAAGCGGCAAGTGATCTGGCGGGAAGACCAAGGGAAGGTTCCTTCAGCCGCCCAACACCTGATCCGCTCCGCAGCGCGGCAGCAGCGAGGAGCCAAAGATGGGGTTTCCCCTTTGCCTTTACCCCATCTTCGGCTCCTCGCTGCTTCCGCGCTGCGGAGCAGATCAGCTGTTGGGCGGCTGAAGGAATCTTCCCTTGGTCTTCCCCGCCGCCCACACGCAAACTCCACCATCTGCGCATGTGCGGCCATGAAAAAAATGGCGCACATGCGCAGATGGTGGTTTTACTTCCGCATCCAGTATAACGCGGAAATCGGTTAGCGCGGGAGGTCTTGGAACGTAACCCCCGCGCTAACCGAGAGATCACTGTACTTCTCTTCTTTTTACTTTCTATCATTATATATATATTACTTAATGTCTATTCTCTTCCATATGTATTGTATATTGGACAAAGAATAAATAAATAAAAATAAATAAAAATAAATAAATGATATCATTGCTTATTGGTGTTCTTTCTAGCCAGGTCACCAATCCAAATTATCACACACACTCCAAGGATAATATATATAGAGTATATTGCTTACAAAATGTTCAGGTAAAATAATGGTTAATACTTTTAACTCTAAATTAGTCCATTCTGGCAGTGCTCTCATCTTAATGTCTCTGAGATAAGACAGGTCTGGGCCGGAAGCCAAAAACTCATTCGGATTTTCCTTTGAAGTGATTCTATCAATCAACTGGACTTACATTTTCACAAAAGCTCGTCAGACAATGCAAATTTCAGGGGTTAAAGTGATGTGAAAGCAGGAATGCTCTTTTAACTTCAGCTCACTCACAGCCATGATTTTAGGAACGTTGTTTGTCCTGCTCACTGCTCATGAGGCTGTCAATTATATAGGGACAAGACATGACCAAGTGTTCCCTGGAGCTACTAACGCCAAGACCCTTTTTTTCTCCAATACTCTTGACTGGACCTCGTTCTTCTCACCCTTACATCTAACAGGGATTCCTCTTTCTCTAATTCCCCCACATCCTCTGACTCACTCAATGCCATAACTGGGGGGGTGCTACAGTCTCTTGTTGGTCCTCAGTGTCTAACTCCTCCTCACTCACATTCTCAGACTCAGGTGCCAAGAACACTGGCCTAGGATACCAATATGCATCCATCTCCTAGTCCTTGAAATCCAAGACCAGCTGAGCCACACATGGACTGGTCACAACAGTTGGCAGAAATTGAATACATACAGACACTGAGATGTCATTTCCATATACCTGTTTTTTCCCCTTTTTCTTTTTTATTTACTCATTTTACCGTATTTTTCGCTCTATAAGACGCACCTGCTGATAAGACGCACCTAGTTTTTAGAGGAGGAAAATAGAAAAAAAATATTTTGAGCCAAAAAGTAGGCTAAAATATTTATTACAATAACACTGCCCTAGGGGAATTGGGAAAATATACAAACAAGCCCCCCTCTCTCTTTCTTTCTTTCTTTCTCTCTCTCCCTGTTTCTCTCTACCTTTCTTTCTCTTTCTCTCTCTCCCTTTCTCTGTCCCTCTCTTTCTTTCTCTCTGTCCCTCTCTTTCTTTCTCTCTGTCCCTCTTTCTTTCTCTCTGTCCCTCTCTTTCTTTCTCTCTGTCCCTCTCTTTTTTTCTCTCTGTCCCTCTCTTTCTTTCTCTCTGTCCCTCTTTCTTTCTCTCTGTCCCTCTCTTTCTTTCTCTCTGTCCCTCTCTTTCTTTCTCTCTGTCCCTTTCTTTCTCTGTCCCTCATTCTTTCTCTCTGTCCCTCTTTTTCTTTCTCTCTGTCCCTCTCTTTCTTTCTCTCTGTCCCTCTTTCTTTCTCTCTCTTATCTCTCCTTCTCTCACTCACTCTCTTTGTATCTCTCTCTTTCTCTCTCTCCTTCTCTATCTCTCCCTCTTTCTCTCTCCCCCTTTCTATCTCTCCTCTCCCTTTCTCTGACCCTCTCTTTCTTTCTCTCTGTTCTTCTCTTTCTTTCTCTCTGTCCCTCTTTCTTTCTCTCTGTCCCTCTCTTTCTTTCTCTCTGTCCCTCTCTTTCTTTCTCTCTGTCCCTCTTTCTTTCTCTCTGTCCCTCTCTTTCTTTCTCTCTGTCCCTCTCTTTCTTTCTCTCTGTCCCTCTCTTTCTTTCTCTCTGTCCCTCTCTTTCTTTCTCTCTGTCCCTCTTTCTTTCTCTCTGTCCCTCTCTTTCTTTCTCTCTGTCCCTCTCTTTCTTTCTCTCTGTCCCTCTCTTTCTTTCTCTCTGTCCCTCTTTCTTTCTCTCTCTTATCTCTCCTTCTCTCACTCACTCTCTTTGTATCTCTCTCTTTCTCTCTCTCCTTCTCTATCTCTCCCTCTTTCTCTCCCCCCCTTTCTATCTCTCCTCTTCCTTTCTCTCTCTTTCTTTCTCCCTTATTTTTTCTGTTTTTCTGCTGTGGGCGGTTTAGGGCCCCTCAAACCCCGACGACCTCGCCCCGGATCCTGGCCAGGACAGGGCAGCTTCCTCTGACAGGCGCCGCGCGGGGCCGAGGGGGCTCAGCAGGAGGCGCAGCGGCGGGCGGAGAGAGGGAAGGGGGGACAGCGGCATCCCTCCTGGCCTTGGCGGGCCGCCCGACCCTCCCCACCTCCTGCAAATGCGGCGGGCGGCGGGGGGAGAGCGAAGAGCCGGCTCCGGCGGGCGCGGGGCTTGGCTGGCTGGCTGGCGGGGAGAGCGCCGCTGGTGGTGCGAAGGGAGACCTTCCTCCGGGAGGGAGGGGGCCAGGCAGCAGCTAGCCAGCCGAGTTCGCAGCCAAACTTTGCACAGGTGGCGGCCGGCTGCGAGCGACTGGCTGGGTTTTGGGTCTTCGAGACCTCCCCGCCTCCTGAAGCGATTCCCGTAGCCTTCCCAAAGGCTCGGAACCGCCAACGCTCCTCCGGTGCCACTCCGCCTCCTAAACCTGCGGGGTGGAGGCGTCCCCCGGCCCAGCACTTCCGGAGGCCGAAAGGCGCGGCTCTCTTTGGGGTTGGGAAGAGGAGAGGCGGCGGTCTCCAGATGAGTATATCGCCCCCCCCCCCCGCTCTGCTCCAGCGCCTCCCCCCCCTCCCTGCCTGCATCTTCGCTCCATAAGATGTGGCTGATTTTTCATCGTAATTTGGGAGGAAAAAAACTGCGTCTTTTGGAGCGAAAAATACGGTATTTTATTTATTTATTTAAAACATATATAATGTAATCCCTCTCCTAATTTGGCTGTCTTGATGGAGTACATTAATAAGAATTCAAAACAGAAACAGAATGATATAAACTCAATGGGACAGGACAGTGCGGACAGGAGGGAGGAACTGTATGATTGGATTTTGAGTTTGTAAAATGGGAAACAAAAGGATGAGCCTGTTGTGTTGCAAGAATGAATGTTTGCTATGTCCAGCATTGACTGCATGATGATTCCGTATTGAATCTTATTAACAGTTTTGTTTATTTTCCTATTTCTGAGAGATAGGGCATGCCTTATGAGAGTGTTTTTATTTCCTAGACAAACTTTTCCAAACCAAGGAAAACAATGTCGTTTGGCGGGACCCAGGAGAAGAGCCTTCTCTGTGGTGGCCCCGATCCTCTGGAACCAGCTCCCCCCGGAGATTAGAACTGTCCCCACCCTCCTTGCCTTTCGTAAAGTTCTTAAGACCCATCTCTGCCATCAGGCATGGGGGAACTGAGACATCTCCCCCGGGCCTATACAGTTTATACGTGGTATGTTTGTGTGTATGTTTGTTTTTAATAATGGGTTTTTTAGTGTTTTTTAAGTTATTAGATTTGTTCTTACATTGTCTTTGTTATTGTTGTGAGCCGCCCCAAGTCTACGGAGAGGGGTGGCATACAAATCTAATAAATAATAATAATAATAATAATAATAATAATAATAATAATAATAATAACAACATGAGAAGATAAAACTGTGGTCCTCTAGTGACAAGGCTGAAGAAAGTAAATGTGATTCAGAATAACAGAGTTGGAAGAGAACTTGGAGATGTTCTAATCCAACATTCTTCTCAGACTGGAACCCCTTTACCTGTAATGGTGAACCTATGGCATGTGTGCCACTGGTGACATATGGAGCCATCTCTGCGGGGACATGTTTGGGTCTCTCCTATCACATCACATCAAAAACACACTTAGGATTAGGTACCCACAAATTCAAACATTAAAATGGACATCAGCGATGGATTCATAGTGCATTGGTACACTTAGGAGGGTCTGGACTTTTCTAGTCCATCTTATCTATGTTTCCTGGTAAAATATATGGGAAAATTCTATTGGCGGGCAAACCCACTTAGGGTTAGGCTTAGGTGCCCATGAATTCAGAAAGTAAAATGGACATTACCAATGGCTTTGTAGTGCATCAGTAAGCTTAGTAGGGTGCAGACATTTCCTGGAAAAATACATAGAAAATTCCATTGTGGTGCAAACTTGCAACCTCTCTGTCTATTTTGGTAAGTTATATAAGACAGTTTAGTGTAGAATTTAAAGCAATAGGCTAGAATGCCATAGATTCCAAGTTCAAGTCCCACCTTAACCATGAATGCCTGTTAGGTGAATTTGAGCCAATTATTGTCTCTCAACTCATATCACAGAATTGTTGTTGGAAATATAGAAGAAGGAAGGTGTGTTGAATATGTTGGGTTGTTTGTAAAAACAATAAAGGTGGGATGGAAATAAATAAAAGAAAATAAATTCAGATGCACTTCCACCAATTTTATCAATGGGATCTGGGTCTGCCTCTTTTAAAATTTATTTATTTATTTATTTATTTATTATTTGGATTTGTATGCCGCCCCTCTCCGAAGACTCGGGGCAGCTCACAACAAGTGAAAAAAACAATCCAATACATAATCCAATTAATTAAAATATTAAACCCCTATACTAACATACACACACACAAGCATACCATGTATAAATTCAGCAGGCCCAGGGGGAGATGTTTAGTTTCCCCATGCCTGATGGCAAAGGTGGGTTTTGAGAAGTTTACGGAAGGCAGGAAGAGTAGGGGCAACTCTGATCTCCGGGGGGAGTTGGTTCCAGAGAGCCGGTGCCGCCACAGAGAAGGCTCTCCCCCTGGGGCCCGCCAACCGACATTGTTTAGTTGACGGGACCCGGAGAAGGCCCACTCTGTGGGACCTAATCGGTCACTGGGATTCGTGCGGCAGAAGGCGGTCTCGGAGATATTCTGGTCCGATGCCATGAAGGGCTTTAAAGGTCATAACCAACACTTAAAATCTTAGTTGGTAGCCAAAATAATGGGGGACAATGATTCTTTAGATAACCAGGACCTCTATCATGATAGGTTTTATCGGTCACAACTAGAACCTTGCATTGCATCCAGAAACTTACTGACAAGCAGGGCAGTTTGCATAGCAGACATGTTACACGAGCATCCAATGTGTGCCCTTAGCTACAGAATATTCTGAATTAGCTGCAGTTGCTGAGCGACTTCCAAGGGCAGATGGTTTTTAAGTCAAGGCATGAACATGACCAGACCCAATTTTATAAGGGTTGTTTTTTTAATGGTTTTTAAGCAAATACAGCAGTTGTTATGTCGATATGTCACTATTCAATTCAATTCAATTTATTAGATTTGTATGCCGCCCCTTTCCGAAGACTCGGGGCGGCTCACAACAGAATAAAAACAGTATAACAATGGAACAAATCTAATAATAAAATATATGAAAACCTCAGCAATTAAAAACCATACAGCACATACACATCAAACAATAAGCCTGGGGGAGATGTCTTAGTTCTCCCATGCCTGGCAAAATAGGTGGGTCTTAAGTAACTTGCGAAAGACAAGGAGGGTGGGGGCCCTTCTAATCTCCGGGGTAAGTTGATTCCAGAGGGCTGGGGCCGCCACAGAGAAGGCTCTTCCCCTGGGGCCCGCCAAACGACATTGTTTGATCGACGGGACCCGGAGAAGGCCAACTCTGTGGGACCTTATCGGCCGCTGGGATTTGTGTGGTAGAAGGCAGTTCCGGAGGATGCTTTGTAGCTGGAAACCAGCTACAAAGGGTGGAAAACCTTTTTAGGACTGTAAGTAGCTTTTGAGGGATCTGTGGTAACTTTGAATGGTCACTAAGTCCCAGTTGTTAAACAGTAGCAGAGAAATCTGGGCAAATCCATTCTCAAAATAAAGCTATCAAACTATTTCCTGAGCAAGAGCTGTAAATCCAGGAGGATCCTCTAAGCTGTGGAAAGCAAAGCTGTCATGTTGCTGTCATGTTGCTCTGAATGCCTCCTCTACCCTATCTAGCAATGCTGTGAATTGCTTTGACACTTTGGTATCATGAATGGTTTCCACCATGGTACAAAGGGATATTGTGATGAATAAAGGCCTTACAAACACCTAGTGAATCAAACTGCTTCTCCTCGAAACCAGAGGTACAATTATCATGTTTCCCCAAAAATAAGACCCTGTCTTATATTTTTCTGAACCCTTATTGCCATGCACTCAAAAGCTCAACTGGGCTTATTATCAGGGGATGTCTTATTTTTGGGGAAACAAGGTAACAGTTGACTCGGGCAACATGGAATGCTTTTAGACATATGACTACAAGCACCGTTCCCTGTAGGCTGCGTGCCCGCGCGCCCCAAAATACCCCCCCGTGCGCCCTTTTCCATGGGCGCGCAGTCCCCATCCCCCTGCCAGCCCATGTTGCCTCTGGCCACCTCGGCCTTTCGTCACTGCCCCCCGCCCGATCCGCCCCCTCTGCTCCTCCGCCGGGCGCCAGGGATGCATGGCTGCTTCCTCTTCGCTGCAGAGCTGCGCGGAGGCGAAGACACGGCACATGGCCACGCTCCGCCTCCCGGTAGCCTGGCTGACTTTTGGAGCCATTTTGTTTTCATGGTGCAAAGCCACATAGTCCCGGACTCCGAAATCGCTCTCTTCTCCGGTCAGCAAAGCCATCTGCCCAGGAAAGCGCCACACGTTGAAAAAGCGCGATGCTTTCCTGGGCAGCCGGCTTGCTGGCCAGAGAAGCGAGCGATCTGGGATTCGGGACTGTGTGGCTTTGCACCATGAAGACAAACGGCTCCGGAGCAGGTAAAAGTCGGCCGGGCGGAGGCGGCGTGTGGCTACTTCCTCTTCGCTGCAGAGCCGCGCGGAGGTGAAGACACGGCGCCCGGCCACGCTCCGCCTCCCGGGTATCCTGGCCGACTTTTGGAGCCGTTTTGTTTTCGGCCGGGCGGAGGCAGCGCGTGGAGGCGAAGACACGGTGCCCGGCCACGCTCCACCTCCCGGTAGCCCAGCTGAAAACAAAATGGCTCCAAACGTCGGCCGGGATACCGGGAGGTGGAGCATGGCCCGGCGCCGTGTCTTTGCCTCCACATGCCGCCTCCACCCGGCCGAAAACAAAACGGCTCCAAAAGTCGGCCGGGATACCGGGAGCGTGGCCGGGCGCCGGGGATGCCTGAGAGAGCGAGGGGGTGCATGGCTGCTTCCTCTTCGCTGCAGAGCCGCCGGGCGGAGGTGAAGACAACGGCATCCTCCACTGTCTCTCCGGCTCTCTCTCTCTCTCTTTTTCTCTCTGTTGCTGGCGTGGTGAACGAGAGAGAAAGAGAGAGAGAGAAAAAGGAGGGGAGAGAGAATGAGAGAGAAAGAAAGCAAGAGAGAAAGAGAGGGAAAGAAAGCAAGAGAGAGAGAAAGAGAGGGGGGAAGGAGGGAGAGGGAAACACATAGAGGGAGGGAAGGAGGGAGAGAGAAAGCAAAAAAGAGAGGAAGGAAGGAAGAGAGAAAGGAAGAGGGATGGAGAGAGAGAGGGAAAGAAAGATGAAGGGAGAGAGAAAGGGGGAGGGAGAGATAGAAAGGAGGGAGAGGGGGTAGTTAGATAGGGAGAGGGAAAAGGAAGGGCTTGGAGAAAGGCAGGGGGTGAGAAAGATAGAAAGGAAAGAGGGAGGGAGAGATAGAAAGGAAAGAGGGAGGGAGAGATAGAAAGGAAAGAGGGAGGGAGGAAAGAGGAAGGAAGACATAGAAAGGATAGAATTATGGATGCAAGAACTTACTCATGTGTGATAGCGCACGCCCACACTTTATTTATTTATTTATTTATTTATTTATTTATTTATTTATTTATTTATTTATACTTATGTGCCGCCCAGTGGCAAAGGGACTGCCGCTCAGACACTATACTTTTCCGCTCACCCCGAAAAAAAATTAGAGGGAACACTGACTGCAAGTAACATTTACCAGAAACACTGTGCCTTCTTAATTTTTTAAAACAAAAATAGAAAATATGGAGAATGCCAAATGAAAATTGTGTTTAAAATACCATGAATAATGAAGGGGGAAAGAATGTTTTTGGAAGCCAATTTTCTTGGGTACTTTTTACAGATGAGTGAAGTTTCCACACACTTCCATCCCCCATGAACCATCTGAAGCTGATTTTCAAGTATCTTAAGTTCTGCCAGTTTCAGAACATTGAGTAACAGGCAGGGTACACTATGCACCAATGACTTTGCCCTCCGGATAACCAATAGAATTTTAAAAAATGAAGTTTGAACAATGTGTCTTGTTTTGAGTTGCTGCAACTCAATAAGAAAAAGGGTTGGGAAGCAACCTTAGAAAAACTGACCATTCAGAAGCACCTGGGTGGAAATCTAAAACTCTCCCTCTGCTCCAGTTCCAAATAAACTTCCTCATTTTTATTCCAGTTCTACTACAACTGACCCTCTGATGGATTAGCTCTTTCAACTAATAGTAACTAGAAGCAAGGATAGATTGTTCTGCTTTTGAATAAGAGCAGAGGAGAAGAGCAACATGGGATGCTGAAGGTGACCTCAGAAAGGTGAGAGAATCTCCATGTAACGGTTTGCACATTGGTGTCCCTTGCTGCATAGTCAGTGATGGGCTCAGATGGGTATGATCAGGTATGCAGAACCAGTAGAAAAAATTGAAAATTCCCCCCCCCCCTTCTGGGCTCTGAGTATGTTTTTTCTATCGCAATAAATGAGGTTGAATGTGTATAATTTTAGAAGAGCTGTGTGTGCATATATGTGTGTACATACACATACAGTTTATAAAGTAGATAATGTATATTTTTTTGTGATGTGTTTGGGCCTGGGCCAGCCGTTGCTCCCACAGATGGGAGAGATGCGGCACAAAGTGAGTGCGAAAGCCTGGCTGACAGCCAGGAAGACGTGGCAGCCAGCCAGGAGGATGAGGCCACTGGTTCACAGAACTCAGCAGACATCCCAGGGGATTTGGCATGCAGTCCCTCAGACAGTCTTTCGTCCTTGAATTCCTCTGCAGATCAATTCATAGACATGCGTAGCCAAAGAGCTATGCAAAGGAGGGATCAATTGAAGGATTATTACAGGTCATCAGAGTAGCACCTGGGTTGGGTGTGGTTCCCTTAATGAGTTCTAAAGGTATAAAAGGGGACAGAGGCACAAGGCAAACTGTGGCTGTTTATCTGTGTTATTTTGTGGTTCCTGCTCTGAAATTTCTGTTCTGTGCCTTTGGATTTCAACTCAGTTTTTTCAGGCACGTGGGAGGTGAAACCTCTGGGACTTGCTGTTTGCTCCAAAGATTCAAAGGACTCCTGAAACGTCTCTGCTCAATGCAGGTTGTCTTTGTTTGCTTTTTCCTGTGTTTTGTATGCGGCTGAAGTAAGCCTTGCACTATCATTGTTTCCTGACACTAAGGACTGTTTTGAGTAACCCTTTTTTGTTTGTTTAATACAAGTTTGCTGATTAGAAGAGCACGTGTGTGTTTGAATTCTTTTCCTTGGACTGTTACGCATTGCCTGAGCCCAGTCAGGCAGAACATTGTGTGCCTGGGTATAATATGTATGTACATATATGGCATATATACATAGAATTAAATAATATATTTTGGATGTTGAGTGATAATGAATAGATAGGGAAATTGTATCTCTTGGAGGCGAGGAGAGGCCAGGCACCCTAACTCAAAATCCTTGACATGATTGATGTCAAGTTGGCCATCTTTAAGCCAGTCACATGACCTTAAAGCCATCCCCCAGTCACATGATCATCAAGCTACTCCCACCCAATCACATGGCTGGCAAGTCACACCACAAAATAAGCCACACCCACAGTGTGGTAGCAAATTTTTTTTGCAGCCCTTCACTGTGCATAGGGCCCGGGTTGTGGGGGCAATATGCTGGCTCTGTTAAAAAGTGCTCTTGCTAACATGTTATAAGCCGCCCTGAATCTAAAGAGAAGGGTGGCATAAAAATCGAATAAATAAATAAATATGATCCCAGACTTTCTGGTACCAGACTTTCTGGTCTCCTCCTTGGTCTTAATGCAGCTGTTAAATGGAAAAGGCTCAGAAAAATTCATAGAAGTGGATTTCTGTAGGAGAAAAACACAACCCAAACACATCTCATGTAAATAAATAGTTTGATTAGCTTTTTCAATCTAAAGGTATCTCCTTTGAACAGCACACATTTAGTAGTGAATTTAAAATAACAGCATCAGCAGGCTGACAAATGTGCTATAATAATATACCTATAAATTAGGAATAGGATATTCAGAGGAAAATGAGAATGTGATTAAGGAATTTGTATGATTATGTGTTAAAACTGTTATGTGTCAAGCATATCCATCATATTGACAAGATATGGAATGACTATAAAATGAATCTTAACATTTGTTACTTAAATGATCTTTGCAGTAGATTTCTTCAAATACCACAAAAAGACTGACAACAATCAATAACTATCATTTAACAAATAAATAACGAATAAATTAATATTTTATAAAACATATTTTATCTTTCTATTTTAAACCATTTGCCATTTTCCCTTTTAAAAAGCAACACATGACAATAATTAATCAAAATGTATTCAGAGTCACATGAATTTCATGTGTTTAAAACAATTGTTAGAACACTTTGAAATATCCGCATTAATAAAGGCCAAAGGGCATCAGGCAGTCTTATGTTATGAAACTTTCTGTAATTTTTAGCAACTAATGTAAATTCTATTGTCAACAAAGAGAGAAAGAAAGAACAAATAGAAGCACATTTATTGGTATAATTTGAAAGCAACATAATTTAGTTCAGTATGGAGTACTGTATTTACTATATTTTCTAACCGTAACATTGTTAAGAAATTGGAACATTTAATATTGTTTGAATAATAGAAGAAGTATTGCACACTATTATTTAGCAATATTGGACTACATTTAAGGTATGTTTGATTGAACATTTGCACACATAGTAATTTACTTTGAATGTAATTTAGAACTTGTAGGAAGAGTGAAATATTTGTGTTGTTTCTCTGTTCAACTTATATTTCTGTTATTTTGAAAACTTGTGTTTGTCGGAAAGAGTACAAGGTAGCTGACATTTATGTTAATTTATTATGTGACCTTTGGAATAATGAACTTGAATACCTTATATCAGTGATGGTGAACCTATGGCATGGGTGGCACATGTGACAAGGCGAGCCATATCTACTGGCTCAGCTCCAACGTGCATGTGTGTGCTGACCATCTGATTTTTGGCTCCTAGAGAGCGTTTGGGGGGATGGCGGAGGGTGTTTGTACCCTCCCCCGGCTCCAAGGAAGCCTTTAGAGCCTGGGGAAGGTAAAACACAAGCCTAGTGGGCCCTCGAGAAGTTGGGAAACAGGCCGTTTCTGGCCTCCAGAGGGCCTCCGGGGAGGCAGGGAAGCTGTTTTTGCCCTCCCCAGGCATTGAATTATGGGTGTGGGCACTTGTGCATGCACAATATCACACCCACACGCTCCTTTGGCACCCGAGGGAAAAAAGGTTCGCCATCACTGCCTTATATTTTTAACACAACAGCAGGTATCTTTAAAAATGAGCTGTTTTATCATAAAACTAAATCAGTGTCATAGAAACTCCTTTGCATTCATCCAACAGTTAAGGAATATTTAATCATGGCTGGTTATGATCCCCCCCTGCTTTCTGTTGTAGATAGAAATGGATATAATTTTATATAGGGCTATCAATTCAAGGCTGCCAAAATTCAGATACCCACTGAATGATGGCCATGAGATTTGCTGACCTCTAGTGATTATCTGGATTTTGACAGCCTGAATCTAGCAGCCTTCCATTGACATAGTGGCTGACTCTGTCCTGCTATTATTTATTTATTTATTTGATTTTTATGCCGCCCTTGTCCTTAGACTCATGGCGGCTTACAACATGTTAGCAATAGCACTTTTTAACAGAGCTAGGCTATTGCCCCCACAATCCGGTATAATTACATTGTAGTATAAAATATATCTACAATAATTAAAGTTTTTAAATATGTGCATGGTCTTCCAATCTAGCACTTTGGATTAATGTTTATGGTCCTATAACCAGGGTAGATTGGGCTACCTGGTTCTACTCCTAACATAAGCAGAGAAGGCAATTGAATGACTTTGGGTCAGGCTGTCTCTCTTAGCTTAGGAAGACAATAATGGCAAACACCACTTCCAAAAATATTACCAAATACCCCTGCCAGGGTTTGTGCATATAGTCACTAGGAGTCAAGACTGACTTAAGACTACATATAGGCAGCATCCCTTTCAACTCTTCCAAGCATTTTTCATTATTTTGAATCAGAAAACATACAAAAGGGATCAAGCTTTAAGATAATTCAATCATTAAAATGACATTCAGATAATTTTATTTGTTTGTTTGTTTTGTCAAGTACGTATTGGTGGTATACAAAGATATAATAATATTTATATACATGATACTAGTAAGAGATAAACATTAGGACAGGGGACGGAAGGCACTCTGGTGCACTTATGCATGCCCCTCGCTGACCTCTTAGGAACAACAGTGGATAATCTAAGGGTAAAGTTTTGGGGGTTAGGTAATGATACTACAGTGTTTGGTAGTGAGTTCCATGCATCAACTACTCGGCTACTGAAGTCATATTTGCTGCAGTCGCATTTGGAGCCGTTTACTTTAAGTTTGTATCTGTAGTGGTTGAAGCTGAAGTAGTCGTTGAGAGGAAGATGATTTTATGGATTATGCTTAGGTCGTGTTTAAGACAACATAGTTCTAAGCTTTCTAAACCTAGGATTGTCAGTCTGGTAGCATAGGGTATAAAGTATAAATAAATAAAGTAAACCATGATAACTTTCACACACAATTTTTATTTGTGATTTATTTATTTATTATTTATTTATTTATTATTTAGATTTGTATGCCGCCCCTCTCCGCAGACTCAGGGCGGCATACAAATTCCTTCAGCCCCAATCATTTTGTGTTACTGCCATACTTATGCGGTCTGTGGATCCTTTGGTTATAAAGCTGTCTCTTGTCCATTTTGACATATGGGATTAATTACTGCAAAGTTCTAAGGCTTGAAATGTAATAAAGAGAATTATTAATATATGACATAAGAGAAATCTAACCTTCAATGGTAGATAATTAGCATGTTTCCCTGTTGACATTTAAATGCTTTCCCCTTTTCTTCTTTTTCCTGGCAAGAATAAAGCTTTAAAATGTATTCAGAGTAATTTAACTGAATTGGCTACCCTAGAATTAGGAACTATTTAATGTGTATTGTATATATGGCATATGGAGAGAAGGATGGAGTTTAAACTGTGCAGTCACAACTGCCTTATTGAATTTTTTAAAACCTGGATGCCCCTGGTATGGCTCCTCTTATGACTAAAGTAACTATCAGATTCTGAAATCATTGATAATTATGCTTTGTTCATTTATAGTAATTATGAAGGAGAAATCAAAGTAGCCAAATGTTCTAAAAAAGAAAAAACACTTTTATTGGATATTGGGTACATGTTCTTACTATTCTTACTATTGCTACCACTGCTCTGTTTCTTTTCCATAAAGGCAGTTGGAATGAAAAGAACAGTATGGGAATTTGAAGAAAGACTGCTATGGGAGGGAGGATCCTCACTAGAAATGGGAAATTGGTTGACCTCAATCATCTTTTGGAGAATTTCTTTCTCAAACACACACAGATTTTTTTTAACAATGCAGAATTAAAATTTGTAATGCTGTACAAATTCTGTCTAGATTTGCCCTGGCAAATCTGGACAGCATACTAAAAAGCAGGGACATCACTCTGTCAACAAAAGTAGATAATTACTAAGGAAATGGCAGTATTAGTTAAAAGTAATGTGATGGGAGAATTTAGAGAAATAAAACAAGCAGTGATAGAAAGCGCTCAGGCGGTAATACTCTTGGGTTGGAAGGATGCGACAAAATGGACAATGCAAAATTGGTGCCGGTACATGGTGGACCACATTCAATTTGAGATTATGGATAAAAGGATGAATTTGGTTAATGAAACTGACTTGCGACAACTGATGTGACGATGGGACAAGGTAAGACGATATATGGCGAGTAGAATCCGAGACCAAGCTACAAGAAACAAATTGGAATCACTCTATAATATGTAAATAGATACTTTGTTCTTGGGTTAAAATGGTTTATACAAGAAACACCCCCGATTTGTGTTCTGTTGAGCTCTCTGGTAGAACCCTCCCAAAAAATGCACAAATACAATTTCACACACACACACACACACGTTTGAAAATTCAAAACGATGTTCTTTACATCGAAAATGCAAATAAACAGAGCACTCTTTTTGTATAGCAAAGAGCACTTGTCTCCAAACAAATTGGTAATTTGTACAAGTCCCTTATCAGTTCTGTGATACTTAGCTTGCAGCTGTGAGGCAATTCACAGTCCTTCTTTCACAAAGTGAAACACACTTTGCTCTGGGTTAGTTTCAAGGTGGGGGAAAAGCAGCACACAAAGATCAAAGTCAGCAAAGCAGTCATGAAACACAACGATCAGATAATCTTCCACAATGGCCAAACCCACAGGCTGCTATTTATAGCAGCCTCACTAATTACCACAGCCCCACCCAACCACAGGTGGCCTCATTTTCTTTGATAATAATCTCTCAGTTGTTGTTGCCTATGCATCGCTCTCCGCATGCATGGCTGTATCATTAACTCTTGTTCTGAATCCAAGGAGGAGCTAGATAATTGATCTCCTTCTGAGCTCTCCTCCTCCCTGTCACTCATATCTTCTTGGTCAGAGGAGCCTTCATCAGCAGATTCCACCGGGGGTGGGGGCAAAACAGGCCTGCAGCATGTGGATGTCTCCCCCACATCCACAGTCCTTGGGGCAGGAGCAGGGCCAGAGCTAACCACAACAATTTGGTGGTGGGGTGTGAATGTTTGTCTGGTGGTGGGCACAATACACAGAACAATCAATAAAATATTAAAACAAAAAAAGTACATATAGCCAAAGGTATGAATGTCAGCCTCCACACTGCCTGCCTGCTTTGGCTGCCATAGAAATGGGGTGGGGGGAGGATTAGGTATTTTGAGGGAGAGGAGCTGTGCTGGAGATGCCTCTGCATATGTCTGATTGGGAATTTAGGGAGGAACGTTCTCCTTGTGTACTGCAGGCTGCATGGACATGTTTACAGCCTGTTCAAGGTCAAAGGCTTTAACTGACCAGATGTGGAGGCTCCACTTGGACATGTGCCCATGTGACATTTCGGAGTGTCAGAATTGGATGATTTGCTCGGGGGGGGGGCTATGTTGGGTGGGATTTGGGGTTATTTCGGTATGCAATTTACGTGTCTTTTGCCTCAGATCTTGCTTTCATCTTGTCTCTGTCAGTTCTTGTCTAGCAAAAGTAATTTTTTATGTCATCATGGACTTGGAGTCTTTCTTTCCTGGACTTTGAACAGAAGCATACCTGACAATCAGCAAGGTCTGAGGCAAACGATTTTCCCATTTGAAATGTGTTCTGTCAGGCTCTCTGGTAGACTCCTCCCAAAAATTCACAGGTACAAATTTCAGACACACACACGTTTGAAAATTCAAAACAATGTTCTTTATAATGAAAATTCACTTAAACCAAGCCCTCTTTTGGTATAGCAAAGAGCACTCGTCTCCAAACAAACTGGTAATTTGTACAAGTCCCTTATCAGTTCTGTGATACTTAGCTTGCAGCTGTGAGGCAATTCACAGTCCTTCTTCTTTCACAAAGTGAAACACACTTTGCTCTGGTTTAGTTTCAAAGCGGGGAAAATCAGCACACAAAAGATCAAAGTCAGTAAAGCAGTCACGAAACACAACGATCAGATAATCCTCCACAATGGCCAAACCCACAGGCTGCTATTTATAGTAGCCTCACTAATTACCACAGCCCCACCCAACCACAGGTGGCCTCATTTTCTTTGATAATAATCTCTCAGTTGTTGTTGCCTATGCATCGCTCTCCGCATGCGTGGCTGTATCATTAACTCTTGTTCTGAATCCAAGGAGGAGCTAGATAATTGATCTCCTTCTGAGCTGTCTGCCCCACTTTCCTCCTCCCTGTCACTCATGTCTTCTTGGTCAGAGGAGCCTTCATCAGCAGATTCACCAGGGGCAAAACAGGCCTGCAGCATGTGGCTGTCTCCCCCACATCCACAGGCCTTGGGGCAGGAGCTGGGCCAGAGCTAACCACAACAGAAATGTATGGCTGTGAAAGTTGGATCATACAGAAGGCTGAGCGTTGAACAATTGTGGCCTTTGAACTACTATATGGTGCTGGAGAAGATTCCTGCCAGTCCCTTGGACTGCAAGGTGACCAAACTGGTCAGTCCTAGAGGAGATCAAACCTGACTGCTCTTTAGGTCCTGAAGATGAAACTCAAATACTCTGGCCATCTAATGAGAAGGAAGAACTCACTGAAGAAGAGCCTAATTCTGGGAAAGATTTAGGGACAACAAAGAAGGGGATGACAGAGAACGAGGTGGCTGGATGGAGTCATTGAAGTAATCAGCGTGAGCTTAAATGGATTCCAGGGGATGGTAGAGGGCAGGACGGCCTGGAGGAACATTGCCCATGGAGTTGCGATGGGTTGAACATGACTTTTCAACTAACAACTATAACACATTCACTCATATACACAATGCATCAAATCTTCTATTAATAATAAGACAATGAATCTGGATCTTTGATATCTCAGAGCAAAAAAAATTATTGTATATTTTTAAAGTGACTAAATTGTTAGAGGGTAGTTGCTCATTCCAGTTTAACAAATAATTCCCCCACCACTGTCAAACTATTCACTAAGGCTTCATTACTATTACTATTAATCTTCTCATTATTCCTATCATCCATCTCTTCCCACTTATGACTGTATGACTGTAACTTGTTGCTTGTATCCTTATGATTTACTGTATATTAATATTGATTGTTTCCTGATTAAGTGTTGTACCTCATGATTCTTGACAAATGTATCTTTTCTTTTATGTTCACTGAGAGCATATGCACAAAAGACAATTTCCTTGTGGGTCCAATCGCATTTGGCCAAGAAAGAATTCTATTCTATTCTATTCTATTCTATTCTGTTCTGTTCTATTCTATTCTATTCTATTCTATTCTATTCTAAAACTTAACATGCAATTATTATAAGGATTCTTGCTTATTAGCTACCATAATAAAAGGCGACAATTGGAACTGTTGCAGACTAGTCTTAATTTTAGAAGAACAAGGCCAACTCAACACCCATTCTCAATCTCATGAACTGTTACGTTTTATGAATGTCACAGAAACAAAGAGATATTATTACAATGCTTATATCCAACAGTTCCCTGAGTAACCTTACAGATATTTTGTAAATAGCCATTATTACCAAGGAACTGTGCATTCAATGTTTCATTTTGATGTAACTTCTACGTTTACTTTTGCTCACATCTATCTGGAACGGTACTGTATTTTTTTCCTCCAAGATAAAACTATCTCGATCTGTGGAAGCAGACTGTTTTTCACAAACACATTGCACCATAATATCTTTCTTACCTGGAGGCATCACTTGACCTATTGTTTTTATTTCATGGTAGAAAGATAAGTGTCAATATTCTGAGAGATCAAATGAAATAAAGCTCCATCATGTCATAGGAAGGACTGGTTCATATTTCATATGTTAAAGCAAATTGAATTAGGTCTTTTGTTTCAAATAATTCCTTCTCCTTTTGCTTATAAGATATTAAGCAGCTGGACTTGTCAAGCAAAATGAAATTAAGTGCAGCAAAAAATATCAAGGGTTGCAGATGGGATTTTTTTTGGCAAGTAGTTTCTATTAGAGCTTCATAAAGAACAGTCATAATCTTTATTAGCACTACAGACATGTATTGCCATTATTATCTATTTTTCTACTTATTTTTTTCGTCATGGGCTACTTAAGAAAACAAAGAACCAAAACATCCCAGAATTAAACAGTTTTTATATGGGATTTGCCAAAGTATTTTGCTTAATGTACATTATCTAATATTAATTAAAAGTCTTTATACATTCTCTTTTCTCAGCTTTTTAATATTTAGTTTAAATTTAAATTTTAGTTGTATGCCAGCAGGGGTAGATTCTAGTTAATTCCTTTCCAGTTCGCATTGTGATGGAAGTACACATTTTGCATGTTCCTCCCAGAAATTACCCTCTGCGCATGCACAGAAGCCCTTGCACATGCGCAGAGGAACATTAATTATTTAAAAATATTAAGAATTAAAATGAATGTTATACTTTCTGTCTCTAGAGTTTGTACGTGTTGGGCGCTATCATGATATTTAATCATGATGTAGGTGGTATTGAGGCCAGTTGCCTTGAAAATAAAATAAGTTAGACCATCAGTAGTCAATTTGAAAGTCTACCCTAATCATGAGGTTATATAACACAACAAAAATGCATAATTCAATAGCTTAAATATCAGGTAATTTGATGTTATAATAACTCAAAAGCTTATTTCCTTGCTTCAAATATTTATTTAGCCTGACATTTTAAATATAGCTTTTGTGGCTGTTGTACATTTTCTTTCTTTTTAAAAGCACAGGATATGAACAAACTGAAAAAAACATATTGTTCTGTCTTCTCTTTGTAATAATTTTTCTGTAGATTTGTGAGCCATTTTTTAAAACAAAACAGGCTGAGACCTTTTCAAACAACTAATGCTAATACTTAAACTCAGCTTGCTTGCTTCTGCACTTTTAAAACTCTCATACTACAATTCTACAACTACTCAAATGAGTCATAAATGAAAATTAAACATACCGGTAACTGTTTTTCATCTAGTTCAGAGTCACGTCTGTAGCCTTTTAAAAACAGTAGTTAAAGGAAACTTGAAAATAATGAAGAGATTCAAGGTCTTCCTCTTATCCAATGTTTTGGTCATTGGTAAAGATGAACTGCCTGAATTCTCTCGAATTAAGAACACAAGAAATAGGAACACTATTCATATCATGTCACTTGAGTTGGAAATCTCTATCCAGCCCAATGTTGGATGATGCATGGGCTGTCTTTATGTTGCAATATGCAATATATATTTATATTTATATGTAATATCACTACTACAGCACTTGCAATATATTCTTTCAAGTGCCATTAAAAATAGGCATTATCTATGGGAATTTTCTTTTTGGGGCAAGAATAGGCCCCATTCTCATGACCTTCCAAAAGGCCTTTAAGATTTGAATGCTGCATACAGTATGCCACAGAAGTGAGTACACCCCCTCACATTTTGTAAATATTTAAGTATATCTTTTCATGTGACAACACTGAAGATATGACACTTGGCTACGATGTAAAGTAAAAAATATACAGTTATATTAAGACCTACAAAGTGGCGCTCAAGGCAGCAAGATGCGCGTACCATGCCGCCTTGATTGCATCAGCGGAATCCTGCCCGGCCGCTGTTTAGGGTGACCCGCTCCCCTCTAAATCAGGGGGCAGTTGGGGAGCCCTTGCAGGGCAGTACTGAGGACTTTAACTCATTTTTTGCTGATAAAGTCGCTCAGATCCGGGCGGATCTAGACTCCAATTGTATAACAGTATCGGCTGACAACGAGTCAGTCGAGGGGACTGGGGCTAAACGTCTTTGTCCATCCATCTGGGAGGAGTTTGACTTGGTGACACCTGATGAAGTGGACAAGGCCATTGGAGCTGTGAGTTCCGCCACCTGTTTACTGGATCCGTGTCCTTCTTGGTTGGTTTCGGCCAGCTGAGAGGTGACATGGAGCTGGGTCCAGGAGATTGTCAATGCCTCCTTGGGGAGGGGGTCCTTTCCGGCTCCTTATAAGGAGGCACTTATGCGCCCCCTCCTCAAGAAGCCTTTCCTGGACCCAGCCGTGCTTAATAACTACTGTCCAGTCTCCAACCTTTCCTTTATGAGGAAGGTTGTTGAGGAGGTGGTGGCATTACAACTACAGTGGTCCTTGGAAGAAGCCGATTATCTAGGCCCTCAGCAGTCTGGTTTCAGGCCCAGCTACAGCACGGAAACTGCTTTGGTCGTGTTGATAGATGATTTCTGGCAGGCCCAGGACAGGGGCTTGTCCTCTTGTGCTTCTTGACCTCTCAGCGGCTTTCGATACCATCGACCATGGTATCCTTCTGTGCCAGCTGGAGAGGTTGGGAGTGGGAGGCACTGTTCTTCAGTGGTTCTCCTTCTACCTCTGCGGTCGGTCGCAGTCGGTGTTAGTGGGGGGTCAGAGGTTGTCCTCTAGGTTTCTCCCTTTTGGGGTGCCTCAGGGGTCGGTCCTCTCCCCCCTGCTATTTAATATCTACATGAAACCGCTGGGTGAGATCATCCAAGGGCATGGGGTGAGATATAATCAATATGCCGATGATACCCAGTTATACATCTCCACCCCATGTCCAGTCAACGAAGCAGTGGAAGAGATGTGCCGGTGCCTGGAGGCTGTTGGGGTCTGGATGGATCACCTATTTTAATAACAAGATATGTGGTTGGGGTGGGGGATGGAATAGTAAAATTAGAAGCTCATTCACACTCTGGTTGACCTCATCCTACTAAACTGAGAAACAGAAGGGAGCCAAGTACAACTACTTGGGTAGCAATTTGCCTCTTGTGGTTTTTTTGGCTGAGAACCTGATTAGTTGCCAGTAAAAGCTAGATTAGGTTGTGGATTTATCTCTGCATTCAGCTACAGTGGTACCTCTACTTAAGAACTTAATTCGTTCCGTGACCAAGTTCTTAAGTTGAAAAGATTGTAAGTAGAAGCAATTTTTCCCATAGGAATCAATGTAAAAGCAAATAATGCGTGCAAATCTATTAGGAAAGAAATAAAAGCTCAGAATTTGGGTGGGAGGAGGAGGAAGAAGAGAAAGAAGGCAGTTGCTGCTGAAGGAAGAAGGTGAGGTGAGGGGAATCAAAAATATCCAAAACTTTAAGGCTTAAAAAAAAGGACTCTGAGGTGGCGAGGAGGAGCACGCGCCTCCCATACACCTGGCACGAGGCTGAGTCCCATACACTGCGCCAGAGAGAGAAACCCAGGCGGGCAAGAGGGAGGAACCTCCCGCTTCTTTGATCGAAAGGCAGCTGCTGCTGCTGCTACCTGCTTCCTCTTCCTTCCCATGCTGAAGAGCTCCCCTCTTCTCTTGCTCACTCACTTTGTAGCTGCCACCTTTCCTTCACTATGGTGACTCCTCGGTTTGGCTGAAGCTGAGTTGATTTGGCTAGGGCGAAGCACCCACTTTTGCCTTTCCATGTCCAGATGCTCTAGGAGGCAACCTCACGCCAGGTGTGTGGGAGGCAGCGCAAGGGAGTCACCACAGCGAAGTGGTTTATTCCCTCTCAAGCGCCCAGAGAAGGGAAAACGCTCCATTTGCTCTGGGCTGCCAAAGCCTCCTTAAGCGCCACTGAAAGGCTCCTCTGGCAGCCCTGAAAAGCCCAAGATGGCCAGGATTAAAGGGGGAATGGCAGGAAACTGGCCAGGCTTTCGTGTTGATCTCAAATTTCCTGGGAAATTTTTCTGGGCTTGGGTTCTTAAGTAGAAAATGGTTCTTAAGTAGAAGCAAAAAAATCTTGAACACCCGGTTCTTATCTAGAAAAGTTCTTAAGTAGAGGCGTTCTTAAGTAGAGGTACCACTGTATAACGAAAATTCTCACGTGAAGACAAACTTAGAGAGCAGAAGCACTTAAAATATTTGACTTTTGCTCCTTCCTTTCAAAATTAGGCAAACTCTTGGCCACTTTCAGAATACTCTGTGTACTAAAGGCTTTATTTTTTGGAAAGAGACAAAAACCAAAGCAGAGGTTAGGCGTAAAGTGGTTCCTCAATCAATCAGCTACCAGATCTGGACTAAACCACCATGTGCCTACTAGATGAAGCAAAAATTTAGTATTTTTGACAACTATTTACTGCCAGCTAGTTCTTGACCAGATTTTTGCAGTAGAGATCTGGCAGCTCCAAGCATAACAAAATTTTCCCTTCTATATTTCCTATCATCGCTACCATTTTTCATCTTGCGGAGTTGTTAGTTTCAGAGACAGTTAAAGCTAGTTTTTGAGTAACAAAACACCTAGTTTATTATGATATCAAGCTCTGGGAAGTGCCAAAATGTTTTTCACAATCAATGTGACATAGAGCATAAACATGTCTGATATATACCACTGCTGAGTGAGGTCAGATATTCCCAAGAATGTCATTGGTTTCCAAATGAGATTGAAAGCTTTATTATATGGGGAGCTGTAGTAGACTACATGAGCTAAAGCAAGACAGACATTCCCTGTAACATACTGCATCTGATATCAGGATAATATCTGCCACCAAACTGGCAGGAATAGCCAACTCTATGGAAGATAGGCTCAAGATACAGAAGGATCTTATCTCAGGGACTGCCTTCTGCTGCACGAATCCCAGCAACCAGTTAGGTCCCGCAGAGTGGGCCTTCTCCAGGTCCCGTCAACTAAACAATGTCGTTTGGCGGGGCCCAGGGGAAGAGCCTTCTCTGTGGTGGCCCTGGCCCTCTGGAACCAACTCCCCCTGGAGATTAGAATTGCCCCCACCCTCCTGGCCTTTCGTAAGCTCCTTAAAACCCACCTCTGCCTTCAGGTATGGGGGAATTGAGATACTCTTTCCCCCTAGGCCTTTACAATTTATGCATGGTATGTTTGTTTGTAGGTATGATTGGTTTTAAAATAAGGGTTTTTTAGTTGTTTTAGTATTGGATTTACATGCTGTTTTTTATTATTGTTGTCAGCCGTCCCGAGTCTACGGAGAGGGGCGGCATACAAATCCAACAAACAAACAAACAAACAAACAAACAAATAAATAAATAAATCTTGACAGACTTGAGCATTGTGCGCTAATAACAAAATTAAATTAAATGTTGAAAAAAGGAAGTAAAATTTAGGCAACAAAAACAATAAGAAAACTAACTCTTTAATTCCTTCTCTCCCCTCCCTAAAATGACAATTGATTTCTATCTCATACATCTCAGCCAGATTATTAGAATGAAAAAAAGATTATTTAAACTCCTCTTTACAACGTAGAAATCAGTAGAAGTCTTTGTAGTCAGCCCCTTATCCTATAAATCTCAGTAGAGACATCCAACATGAGAGTGAAAGGAACAACAACAACCTAACTCCTGAACTTACATGCTTCTGGGGGAGAGACACACCTTAAACTGCCTAAGAGTGTAAGATATTTTAGTGTATAATTAAGCAGCATGCGATGTTGCCAACTAGCTAAACATTCAAAAAGCTCATACTATTGACCTACGAAAGCAAAAGTCTTACTTATCTTGGCTTGCCTTGAACTTACGTACTTCTTGGGTGTCTTTGAGAGTAAAGCAGTAGCTAGGCATGCAATGTTGCCAACTAGCTAAAAATTCAAAACTCAATAGCAAAATCTTACTTATCTTGGCTTGGCTTGCCTTGCCTTGCCTTGAGCTTACTTCCTTGGGTGTCCTTGAGATATCTCAGGGGTTTGCTCTGCCTCCATATGCAACAGGGAGAAGCAACTTAGAACTAAGGAGAACATTGCCCACAGTTAGAACAATTGATCAGTGGAACGGCTTGCCTCCAGAAGTTGTGAATGCTCCAACACTGGAAGTTTTTAAGAAGTTGTTGGGCAACCATCTGTCTGAAGTAGTGTAGGGTCTCCTGCCCAAGCAGGAGGTTGGACTAGAAGACCTCCAAGGTCCCTTCCAACTCTGTTGTTGTTGTTGTTATTATTACTATTACTACTACTACTATTATTATTATTATTATTATTATTATTATTATCTCAAGCACACTCACAGTTGACCTATTTTCATCAATCCACTAAAGGGTTAATTTCATAACCAAGTCCTTTGCAAGTGACATTTTATCTGAAGTTAATTAACAAAAATGCCCCTGCTTGGTTTGCAAGCTGTTTACCCTGCCAAAGGCTTAGCTTTCCAAACCATTTTATTATGGAATTTCTAGAGCTAACCTCTTCCCACAGCTATGTTAGTCCAGGCAAGTATGTAAAACTAAAAACAGGAATTTGTTCTTTTCAAACTCTTGCAGCAAGGTTTTGCTCTTTGGGAAACATCACATATGATCCAGAGGTGGGTTCTTGCAAGTTTGGACCGGTTCTATAGAACCGGTAGTAAAAATAGGGACTGTTCCTCTGAACTGGCAGTACAGGCAGTCTAGCCACACCCCCGAACTGGTTCCTTGAACTGGCAAATACCATCTCTGGCTGGCTCCAGAGTGGGGTGGGAATGGGGATTTTGTAGTATTTTTCCCCTGCCACCTCCACCAAGCCACACCCACAGAACCAAAAATGGATTTCACCACTGGCCCAATAGATGCACTCACAAGCCTCTATGTCATTTTATGCGCACTTAGATAATTCCTTTATTTTTAACAGATACACAAACTTTTGTTTATTGCATACAGGTAACCCTCAGCTTACCCATCATTTAGTGACGAGTTACAACGGCACTGAGAAAAATGATTTACAGTAATCCCTTGCTATTTCACAGTTCATCTTTCACGAATTCGCTGCTATCCCCAGAGCATGTTGAACACAAAACCTCAGAATTCCAAGATCCATCTACTCATTCGGCCATTTTGTCAGAAACATTGCTTCTGTCGCTGAAGTTTCGGGAAACCCCATAAGCCTCCTTTCCTTGCAGTCAGTCAGCCTCCATTTTATTTCCAGCGCCTTTCTCCCAGTTTTGATCTTTTTTTCTTCCTACAATTCTTACAGAGCCAGGGGAGGTCACCCTAAATGCTGACTTTTGCTAGAAGAAGCGATTTGGTTCTGAAAATGGTGTTCGTTTAAGCTTCGTGTACATATTTTCTGCCTTTCTATTTGAATCTTTGTACAGAGACTGAAAAATAATTATGGATGTAATTAAAACTTTGCTAAAACAACAGAGCGGGTGACAGCCTACGAGTTTTGCGAAGTAATATACCTCAACATTTAAGAAGTAGACTATCCCTAAACATGGAGGTTCAAGCAGGCCTTGTGTAATAAATTACTAGAAGTTGTTCAAATTATCTGCTCTTTTATGCATTCTGCCTCCTCCCCACCCTTTCTTTTAGAACCGCATTGTGTAAGTGAAAGACAGTGTTCAAACACTTATAATTAAGAAAAAGAAATTGAATATTTTTTGACTTGGGACTTATTTTACCAACCGCTAACTGACAAAAAAACATCTCTCTGAAATAGTGTTCCTGCCTAAATAGGGGGTTGAACTAGAAGACCTTCAAGGTCCTTTCCAACTCTGTTGTTATTATTATTGTAAACATTTTGAATATTACTTCCTAAAATGATTTGTATCCACATAACACTGTTCAACTGAAGTTGGAATTTTAAAATAGTATTATGCAAAAAAACCCCACCCAACCCTAAAATCTTGCTGCTCAAATAAACCCAAATACTACATATTAGAAAAGCCAAGATTTCATTGGATTATAAATGAAAATTTTAAACTCTTGACAGTATTTTTTTAAAGAGCAGGCCTGAATTTAAAATCCCAATATTGATAATCCTTTTTTTTTTTTTAAAAAGGGCTTCTGTTCTCTTCCCATTTTTAACTAAACATATTTGCCAGAAATTGAGAGCAATTATACCAAAAACATTTCCTTGAAAATGGCTACTGAGGTTCCCTTGTGAAAACTCTCCCACTGAATGAATTAAAAAAAAAATTAAGACTTGCAAAACAGACTTCTAACACAACTGGAAACTAAAAGGCTATGAAAACCTATTTGTAATAGATTGTAAATGTTCCAAGCTTGTAGGATATTTTATTTCATTAGCTGTTCTTGTCCTTTTTCCCCATGCTACAATTTCTATTTGGTGCATTCCAACCTAGACGAGATTTGAAAAAATTGCGCTTGCAGGAAAGGAGGCATTGCAAATTCTAATAGGGACTAAACTGTTGTGGGAGTTGCATGCAAAACAACAGCAAAGCAAAGATAGTCCATTTTTATTGTAGAGATTATCTGGAAAATTGCTCCAATTATCTGCTGCAGTTTGCAAAGGATTCAGCTCTGTAAAAGTCTATTCCCCGTTGTGTTCCTAACTTTGAAGGAGTAAATCCACAAATTTCTCTGTTCCTAACAAACAGACAACAAGTTGTCAAAATAGAGAGCGCCATATCTCATCCTGTTCTAGTTAAGAGCGGACTAACCCCAGGGCATCATACTTGGACCAACACTCTTCATACTCTATATAAATGACCTTTGCAATCACATTACAAGCAACTACGTTCTCTTCACCGACAATGTAAAACTTTTCAACACCACCGATAACACAGTTACTCTCCAAAAAGACCTTGCCTTTGTGTCTGAATGGTCAAACATCTGGCAACTCCAAATCTCAACCAAAAAATGCTGTGTCCTACACATTGGCAAAAAGAATCAGAACACCAAATACAAGCTGAATAAACAAGACCTTGCAGACGACCCTCACTCTGTCAAAGACCTTGGAATGCTCATATCAAATGACCTAAGAGGCAAAGTCCACTGCAACAACATCACCAAAAAGCTTCAAGTGTTGTTAACCTAATCCTACGTAGCTTCTGCTCCGGTAATCTCACACTACTAACCAGAGCATACAAAGCTTTCACCAGACCAGTCCTTGAATACAGCTTTAGTAATTAGCTCCCTCCAGAGATTCGTACTGCCCCCACCCTCCTCGCCTTCTGCAAGAGCCTTAAGACCCATTTATGATGCCAGGCATGGGGCAACTAGTATATGCCCTCCCCTTCCTGACCATTAAATGTTATGTGTGGATATGATTGAGTATATTGGCTGTGTTTTAAGTTAATGGGATTTTAGCTTATAGTTTTTAATTATTAGATTTGTACATGTATTGTTTTTGCATTGTATGTTGTGAGCCGGCCCGGGTCCCCGGAGAGGGGCGGCATACAAGCTTAATCAATAACAATAACAATAACAATAACAATAACAATAACAATAACAATAACAAACAATAACAAACAATAACAAACAACAACAACAACAACAACAACAACAACAGCAAACAAGTAGTTGATGTATGGCACTCACTACCAGACTCTGTAGTATCCTCACCTAACCCCCAAAACTTTACCCTTAGACCAGTGTTTTTCAACCAGTGTGCCGCGGCACACTAGTGTGCCGTGAGACATGGTCAGGTGTGCCGTGAAGCTCAGAGAGAAAGAAAACAAGAGAGAAAGAAAGAGAGAGAGAGAAAGCAAGAGAGAGAAAAAGAAAACGAGAGAGAGAAAGAAAAAGAGAAAGAAAGCAAGAGAGAGAGAAAGCAAGAGAGAAAGAGAAGAAGAGAGGGAGAAAGCAAGGGAGAGAGAAAGAGAAAGAGAGGGAGGGAAGGTGGAAGAGAGAAAGATATAGAGGGAGGGAGGGAGAAAGAGCAAAAAAGAGGAAAGAAGGGATAAAGAAAGGAATGGAGAGAGAGAGAAAAGAAGAAAGGAGAGAAAGAAGGAGGGAGAGAGAAATAGAGTAAAAGGGAGAAAAAAAATTTGTCCAAACTTTTTTTAGTTCCCCTCCCCTCCACTCAATGTGCCCCAGGGATCTGTAAATGTAAAAAATGTGCCATGGCTCAAAAAAGGTTGAAAATCACTGCCTTAGACGATCCACTGTTGACCTCTCCCAATTCCTAAGAGGTCAGTAAGGGGCATGCATAAGTGCCCCAGAGTGCCTTCCATCCCCCGTCTTAATGTTTCTCTTTTACTAGTATCTTGTATATAAATATTATATCTCTGTTTACCACCAAAACGAGCTTGACAAAACAAACAAATAAATAAAATGAATAAATAAATCCAGGTTTTAGCATAAAATCTTATCTGGCCTGCTGCTCTACATTTTAATTTATTCAATTCATGTGCATGCTCTGTCTGATGGATCATAATATAATAAAAATAATAAAAATGTAGCAATTCCAAGCAAAACATGTGGAATAAGGGTATGTGGATTACGATATCTCATGAGTAGTTGGAGGAGCAATAGGTCAGTTAAGGACAGATATGCTTCCTCCTGTATCTATTCATACCTCGGGTTTAAATCCCCACATTTGGACTTCCACCAGGGGTTGGGGGAGCAATAGCTCCTTGCCCTGGCGTCTTCACTTTTCTTCTGCTCAAATGGCTACAGTCACTGGGCATTCTCTCTTCTAATGTCCTTCCTTTCTGCATATAGCACATGGTTCCCAAGCAGTAGTGGGCTGCTGCATGGATGGTCCGTTACACCAGTGTTTCCCAACCTTGGCAACTTGAAGGTATTTGGACTTCAACTCCCAGAATTCCCCAGCCAGCGAATGCACGACTGCTGCTCCTCCTCAGCAGCCACAACAGAGAAAAAGGGAACGGCTGTCCAAGTGCCCCCTTGGTTTTTCTTCCCTGGTCACATCTCATGCAAGTCGGTGGCAACTTTTTGCGGTGTTGTAAAAATAGCGGTGGGCTTCCCAGTTGCAGCTGGACTCCCATGTTCCACCAGCCTCATCCAGCATAGCCAGGGTGGCGCAGCAGGTAGAGTGCAGTACTGCAGGCCACTGAAGCTGACTGTAGATCTGTAGGTCAGCGGTTCATATATCGTCACCGGCTCAAGGTTGACTCAGCCTTCCATCCTTCCCAGGTAGGTAAAATGAGGACCCGGATTGTGAGGGCAATATGCTGGCTCTGTTAAAAAGTGCTCTTGCTAACATGTTGTAAGCCACCCTGAGTCTAAGGAGAAGGGCGGCATAAAAATTGAATGAATGAATGAATGAATGAATGAATGAATGAATCAATGAATGAATCAATGAATGAATCAATGAATGACCGACCGACTGAATGACTGAATGACTGAATGACTGAATGACTGAATGACTGAATGACTGAATGACTGAATGACTGAATGAATAAATGAATAAATGAATAAATGAATAAATGAATAAATGAATAAATGAATAAATGAATGAATGAATGAATGAATAAATAAATAAATAAATAAATAGCACAGCCAGAAAAAGGCTGATGGGAGCTGTAGTCCATGAGTATCTGACAAAACATAAATCCTTCCTTCTAGAAAATAAAAGTTCGGTGGGAGAATAAAGGCATTTCTTCCCCTCTCTTCTAACCTGTGACTCATCATCTTAGCTAAATTAGGTAAAACCCATGGGTGGGGGGATGCAGGTACTTTAAAAACCTTCCATTTCTCACGAACTCGTGGAAGCAGCCTGTCCGCCAATAGTGAAGGGAAGAGAAGGTGCTGGGCTCGGGAATGAGGAATGGAAGAAGCCCTGCCCATCTGCTGGGGAAGAGGGCGAGGTGGGAAGGCCCCATACCATGGGCTCTTTCTCCAGCCTGCACTCGCTCCGCTGGGTGCTGAGCCTGGATGGCCTGGACCGGGAGGGGAGCTACCAGCCACGCCCTGCATCAACCGCGGGGGCTTGGACAGAATGCTCCCTTTCCGGCATGGGGCATGGAGAGCAAGTCATGTCTTCCCTAGCAGACAATATCGATACTGTATAGAGAAAATTTGTACAAGATGTTCTACCGGTGGCATTATGCCCCAGCAAGATTAACTAAAATATGCAATAATTTGAAAAAAGAATGTTGGAAATGCAAAACAACACATGGCACTTATTACCACATGTGGCAGATGTGCCTGTAAACAAAAAAAATTTGGGCTATGATTAAAAATTGGTTAAAAAATGATTACATTTTGACTTTTATGTTTTATTTTTCAAAAAATTCAATTAAAAAAAAAGAAAACACAACATAGCAGCCAGTAAAAAACCAAACAAACCTGCAACTAACTGTTTTTCTGTAAGAAAGGGAATGAAAATAACTAGCCTGTTTCTCAGTTGGGCAGGGGGATTTGGGGGTCAGCACACACATTTATTCTCAAGTCTTGGAACTGATGCAACATATGTAAACAATAGTAATAGTGGTAGACAGCCCACCACTACCACATACATCAACTTGTCTTCCTGAATAATAGAATAGCAAAGTTGGAAGGGACCCTGGAGGTCTTCTAGTCCAGTCCCCTACCCAATGTCTTTGCACCTGCACTTAATTGAAGGGATGGGTCATTTTACCTCTGAGACCGCCTTCTGCTGCACGAATCCCAGCAGCCGATTAGGTCCCACAGAATCTCTGCAGGTATGGATGTACAGTGGAACCCCGACATAAGAGCTGCTCTACTTAAGAGCAACTCGAGATAAGAGCTGGGAGGGGAGAGATATTTTTGTTCTACTTACAAGCCCAAATTCGAGATACAAGCGCCAAGGAGCTATCTCCTGAAGCCAAACGCTAACTTCCGCGTTCGGCTTCAGGAGACAGCTGCAAAGCGGCGCGCGTGTTTTAAAAGGTTGCAGCCGGCCTGGGGGGCTCGGGGGGGGGGTGCTTGCAGCTTTCTTTCTTGCTCTTTTTCTTTCTCTCTTTTACCTTCCCTTCCTCTATTTCTTCTTTTCTTTCTCCTTCCCACCTTCTTCCCTCCCTCCCTCCTTTCACTCATTCCTCTCTTACTCTCCCCTTTCATAAGTTTCCTTGCTTCCTTCCTCTGTTCCTGTCCCTTCCCCCTTTCTTTCTTTCTTTCTTTCTTTCTTTCTTTCTTTCTTTCTTTCTTTCTTTCTTTCTTGCTCTTTTTCTTTCTCTCTTTTACCTTCCCTTCCTCTATTTCTTCTTTTCTTTCTCCTTCCCACCTTCTTCCCTCCCTCCCTCCCTTCACTCATTCCTCTCTTACTCTCCCCTTTCATAAGTTTCCTTGCTTCCTTCCTCTGTTCCTGTCCCTTCCCTCTTTCCTTCCTTCCCACCCTCCGTCCATTCATTCACCCATTCCTCTCTTGATCGCTTAAAGCCGGTCCCTGGTGCAAAAAGGGTTGGGGACCTCTGTCCTACAGGATTGGGTGGCAGAGAAGTTGAACATATGTAAATTTAAAAGTTTAAGAAAGTTTACAAGTTAAGTGAAAGAAACTTCATTATTCATTTATATGTACATGTACATTTCTTCATTAAAATCATGTCTTTCTGCATAATTTAGACTAACTTTGTGAGTTTTTTGAGGGCTGGAACCAATTAAAATTATTTACATTAATTCCTATGGGGAAAAGTCGTTCGAGATAAGAGCTGCTCGACTTAAGAGCCCAGGTCCGGAACGAATTAAACTCGTATCTCGAGGTACCACTGTACTTTCTAGAATAACAGCAGTCTCCGTGGGGGTATATGGAGGTTCTAGAGTACCAGTGGTCTCATAGAGAGTATATGGTGGCTCCAGAGAGGCAGGGGACTCCAGAGGGATGTATGGAGGCTCTAGAGATCTGGTAGTCTCGTGCAGTGTATATGGTGGTTCTAGAGAGGAAGTAGTTTCCATAGGGGGAATGTACGGGGATTCTAGAGATTTTGTAGTCTCTTGTATAGTATATGGTGGCTCTAGAGAGACGGTGGTTTCAGGAAGAAGATAGGGAGGTTCTAAGCGGACCATTAGCTGTGGTGGCACGTAGGGTGGCAGTAGATGAGCAGGGGTCTCCATAGGGATGTATTCAGGCTCCAGAATGACTGTTGCTTCTGTAGGAACGTATTGGGGGGACAAAATAATCATCTTTGGAAAGTAATATTCTGGTCTATCCCGTGATTTTGGTCTCCAGGGAAATGACTTGCCAACTGCATCAAATGGAGGTCCCCTGGGAGTGAAAGGGGGCAGTTGAGGCAACAGAGTTGCTTCATCTGGGACATATGGAGCTTCTAGATTTATGGGAGCTGTTTCCTGATGGATGTATTGTGGTTCCATGATAATTGTTTCCTTAGTGGGATGGGCGACTGATGCTCCATTGAGGTCTCCATTGTTTGGTAGGTGTTTCTCTTTTAGTGTGCTTTCTGCTCCCACCATCGCTGTAGAGATCCACTCCACAAACTGCTGAACGGAGGTATAAATGATTGGGTGCTTTGTCTTGGCACAGTCTGTCTCAAAGTTGGAGAGTCCAACCATGTAATAGGGTGACTTGGCCGATGTCTTGCATGTCAATAGTCCCCCAAAGTTTCCCTGTAAAAAGAAAAGAAAAAGAAATAAGATCCAGCAATCCAGCTTCACGGCCACAAAGCATAGAGTAATCTTTGAAATGGAGCATAGGTGGAAATAAGATGTCACACATTTCAATGACTGGAGATACAAAGAGATACCGTATTTTAACAGGCTGCCATCTGGCTGTGATACACATTCTGACCTAGCTTTGTTGTGCTGAATGTCTGGGAGAATTCTAAGCCCAGATTTTGCAGCCTGATCAGGTGTGTAGAACAGGGGCTGGAGAGAGACCGTGTGCAACTGAAATTGGATCTAACTACCGGTAGTCCTACTATAGAATTTGTTGTTCTTGCTGTTGGTTGTAAAGTTGGGTCAGACCCATCGTGACCCCATGTTGTTCTGTCGGGCTCTCTGGTAGACTCCTCCCAAAAATTCACAGGTACAAATTTTAGACACACACACGTTTGAAAATTCAAAATAATGTTCTTTATAATGAAAATTCACTTAAACCAAGCCCTCTTTTGGTATAGCAAAGAGCACTCGTCTCCAAACAAACTGGTAATTTGTACAAGTCCCTTATCAGTTCTGTGATACTTAGCTTGCAGCTGTGAGGCAATTCACAGTCCTTCTTCTTTCACAAAGTGAAACACACTTTGCCCTGGTTTAGTTTCAAAGCGGGGGAAAATCAGCACACAAAAGGTCAAAGTCAGTAAAGCAGTCACAAAACACAACGATCAGATAATCCTCCACAATGGCCACAACCACAGGTGGCCTCATTTTCTTTGATAATAATCTCTCAGTTGTTGTTGCCTATGCATCGCTCTCTGCATGCGTGGCTGTATCATTAACTCTTGCTCTGAATCCAAGGAGGAGCTAGATAATTGATCTCCTTCTGAGCTGTTTGCCCCACTCTCCTCCTCTCTGTCACTCATGTCTTCTTGGTCAGAGGAGCCTTCATCAGCAGATTCCACTGGGGGCAAAACAGGCCTGCAGCATGTGGATGTCTCCCCCACATCCACAGTCCTTGGGGCAGGAGCTGGACCAGAGCTAACCACAACACATGGATAACATTCTTCCAGGCCTTCCTGTCCTCTACCATCATCCAGAGTCCATTTAAGCTCATGCTGACTGCTTCCGTGACTCCATCCAGCAACCTCGTTCTCTGTTGTCCCATTCTTCTTTAGCCCTCAATTGTTCCCAGCATTAGGATCTTCTCCAGTGAGTCCTTCCTTCTCATTTGGTGGTCAAAGTATTTGAGTTTCATTTGCAGGATCTGGACTTCTAAAGAGCAGTCAGGGTTTATCTCCTCTACGACTGACCAGTTAGATCGCCTTGCAGTCCAAGGGACTCACAGGAGTCTTCTCCAGCACCATACCTCAAAGGCAGTGAAGGGCTACCAAAAGTTTTACTACCACACTGTGGGTGTGGTTAATTTTGTGGGTGTGGCTTGCTGGCCATGTGACCAGGTAGGAGTGGCTTGCTGGCCAAGTGACCAGGTGGGAGTAGCTTGACGATCATGTGACTCCATCTATCCACCTCATCCCCTGTCGTCCCCTTCTTCTTTTGCCCTCAATTGTTCCCAACTTTGGGCTCTTCTCCAGTGAGTCCTTTCTTCTCATTTGGTGGCCAAATATTTGAGTTTCATCTTCAGGATCTGGACTTCTAAAAAGCATTCATGGTTGATCTCCTGGATGGCTGACTGGTTGGATCGCCTTGTAGTCCAAGGGAATCATAGGAGTCTTCTCCAGCATCACAGTTCAAAGGCCTCAATTCTTTGGTGCTCAGCTTTTCTTATGGTCCAACTCAGGGGTGGGTTCCAACCAGTGATGGGTTCCTACGGGTACAGTCAAGTACACAGAACTGGTAGAAAAAATTTTGATCGTTTTTTCTTTTTTTCCTTTCTGGGCCTCTGGGTATGTTTTTCCTATAGCAGTAAATGGGGTTGAAAGTGTATAATTTTAGAAGACCTGTGCGTTCGTGTGTAAGTTTTTATAGCAGATAATGTCTATTTTTGTGGGCCTGTGTGTAATATGTATGTATACTTTTGGCATATGGTACATAGAATTCAATAGTATATTTTGGATGTTCAGTAATAGTAAATAGATAGGGAAATTTTATCTCTTTGAGGCAAGGAGAGGCCAGGCACCCTAACCCTAAACCAAACCCTTGACATGACCCACGTCAAGGTTTGGCTTAGGGTTATTTTAAAATTTTAGACCAAAATTTTAGGTCTAAAATTTTGCACACCTCAGTTTTATGTCATAAGGAATATATGTGCAAAGTTGTCGAGTGGGGAAGATTCTGAAAATTGGTCCACTTGACAAAAAATGACCCCTCCTCTATGAAATATTTGTGTTGTCTCTTAAGGGTTTGTTATCTGCACTTCATATCCCCTACTCTGTGCTATTGTTCGGTGCAAAGCCTTCCTATTCCCTGTGCCAAAAAAAGCACATCCTCCCCCTGGGGGGGCACACCACTATTTGAGAAACACTGCATAATGTAACCTTACAATAAAGTAGGATTGGCTCATCTGGTCTGGTTACCTAGCTGGTATGCCTTGCAAGATTGGTGCAAACTGAGCCAGTGACAACAACTTGTGCGATTCTTGCTGTGGCTGGGCACAATCTCGAACTCTTTACCTGGCAAGAGTCACTGTTCCTGTCCTCCAAATGTGCACAGAGCGTGTGGGGATTCATCCCTCCATTGTACCATTTGCTGCTGTTGCATGTTGTGGTCTCGAGAATATTCACCTTGGCTTCATACACGACAGCGGACATACCTGTGGTCAAAGTACGGAATTCAGTTGGATGACCGCCTTTGCTTTTTGCTCCTTCCTTAACAAACACTCACCCAATATCTCATTTCCCAAATCACAATCTGTAGCCTGCTTGACACAACTCTCACTAAAAGAGAAAGAGAGAATCCTAGTATTACTCGTGAATTAGTCCTTACTAAGCTACACATCTGGAATTGATGACTTCTGGAATGAAAGGGTTTTACATCCTTGTCTTACTCAGAAAGCAACATTACTCAGGCTCAACATGTGGCTGATCATGGAAGGTGCCTTCGGCATTGTTCTGTTGGGCTCTCTGGTAGAATCCTCCCGAAAATTCAAAGGTACAAAGTTCAGACACACACATGTTTGAAAATTCAAAACAATGCTCTTTATAACGGAAATTCAAATAAACTAAGCACTCTTTTTGTATAGCAAAGAGCACTCCTCTCCAAACAACCTGGTAATTTGTACAAGTCCCTTATCAGTTCTTAGATACTTAGCTTGCAACTGTGAGGCAATTCACAATCCTTCTTCTTCCACAAAGTGAAACACACTTTGTTCTGCTTCAGTTTCAAAGTGGGGGAAAATCAGCACACAAAGGTCGAAGTCAGCAAGACAGGCACAAAAACACAACGATCAGATAATCCTCCACAATGGCCAAACCCACACGCTGCTATTTTATAGCAGCCTCACTATTTATTTATTTATTTATTTATTTTATTTATTAGTTGGACTTGTATGCCGCCCCTCTCCGAAGACTCGGGGCGGCTCACAACAAGTAAAACAGTCACAACAATGCAATTAATTAAAATATTTAACGATTTAAGAAAAACCCCATGTAATAGCAAACACACTCACAAGCATACCATGTATAAATTAACGTGCCCAGGGGAGATGTTTAGTTTCCCCATGCCTGACGGCAAAGGTGGGTCTTAAGGAGTTTTCGGAAGGCAGGAAGAGTAGGGGCAGTTCTAATCTCCAGGGGGAGTTGGTTCCAGAGAGCCGGTGCCACCACAGAGAAGGCTCTTCCCCTGGGACCCGCCAACCGGCATTGTTTAGTTGACGGGACCCGGAGAAGGCCCACTCTGTGGGACCTAATCGGTCGCTGGGATTCGTGCGGCAGAAGGCGGTCTCGGAGATATTCTGGTCCGATGCCATGAAGGGCTTTAAAGGTCATAACCAACACTTTGAATTGTGACCGGAAATTGATTGGCAGCCAATGCAGACTGCGGAGTGATGGTGAGACATGGGCATACCTAGGTAAGCCCATGACTGCTCTCGCAGCTGCATTCTGCACGATCTGAAGTTTCCGAACACTTTTCAAAGGTAGCCCCATGTAGAGAGCATTACAGTAGTCGAACCTCGAGGTGATGAGGGCATGAGTGACTGTGAGCAATGAGTCCCGGTCCAGATAGGGCCGCAACTGGTGCACCAGGCGAACCTGGGCAAACGCCCCCCTCGCCACAGCTGAGAGATGGTTTTCTAATGTAAGCTGTGGGTCGAGGAGGATGCCCAAGTTGCGGACCCTCTCTGAGGGGGGCAATAATTCCCCCCCCAGGGTGATGGACGGACAGATGGGATTGTCCTTGGGAGGCAGAACCCACAGCCACTCCGTCTTATCCGGGTTGAGTTTGAGTCTGTTGACACCCATCCAGGCCCCAACAGCCTCCAGGCACCGGCACATCACTTCCACCGCTTCGTTGACTGGGCATTGGGTGGAGATGTAAAGCTGGGTATCATCGGCATATTGATGATACCTCACCCCATGTCCTTGGATGATCTCACCCAGCGGTTTCATGTAGATGTTAAATAGCAAGGGGGAGAGGACCGACCCCTGAGGCACCCCACAAGGGAGAGACCTCGGAGCCGACCTCTGACCCCCCACTAACACCGACTGCGACCGGTCAGAGAGGTAGGAGGAGAACCACTGGAGGACAGTGCCTCCAACTCCCAACCCCTCCAACCAGTGCAGAAGGATACCATGGTCGATGGTATCGAAAGCCGCTGAGAGATCGAGGAGCACCAGGACAGAGGATAAACCCCTGTCCCGGGCCTGCCAGAGGTCATCCATCAACACGACCAAAGTGGTTTCCGTGCTGTAACCGGGCCTGAAACCTGACTGTCGGGGACCTAGATAATCGGCTTCTTCCAAGGACCGCTGGAGCTGGAGTGCCACCACCTTCTCGACAACCTTCCCCATAAAGGGAAGGTTGGAGACTGGACGATAGTTATTAAGTACGGGTGGGTCCAGGGAGGGCTTCTTGAGGAGGGGGCGCACGAGCGCTTCTTTATAGAGTGTTGGAAAGACTCCCCTCCCCAAGGAAGCGTTGGTAATCTCCTGGGCCCAGCTCCGTGTCACCTCCCTGCTGGCCGAGACCAACCAGGAGGGACACGGATCCAGTAAACAGGTGGCAGAACTCACAGCTCCGATGGCCTTGTCCACTTCATCAGGTGTCACCAGATCAAACTCTTCCCAGACAGGTGGACAAGTACGTACCCCAGTCACCTCGACTGACTCGTTGTCAGTCGACTCTGTTTTACAATTGGAGTCGAGGTCGGCCCGGATCTGAGCGACTTTATCAGCGAAAAATGTGTTAAACTCCTCGGCACTACTCTGCAAGGGCTCCCCAACTCCCCCCTGATTAAGAAGGGAGCGGGTCACCCTAAACAGAGCAGCCGGGCGGGATTCCGCTGATGCAATCAAGTACGCGCATCTTGCCGCCTTGAGCGCCACTTTGTAAGTCTTAATAAAAGCTCTTACAAGTGTTTGATCAGATTCGGACCTACTCTTCCTCCATCGCTTCTCTAGACGTCTCTTTTGGCGTTTCAACTCCCGGAGCTCCTCGTTGAACCATGGGGCTCTACGGGGTTTAGCGCCGCGGAGAGGTCGCAAAGGCGCAATCCGGTCAAGAGCCCCTGCCGCAGCCCTGTTCCAGGCCTCAGCAAGGGACTCCGCCGAACTGTGGACGAGTGTCTCTGGAATAACCCCAAGCGCCGTCTGAAAGCCCTCAGGTCCATCAGGCGTCTGGGGCGGAATATCTTCATTGGTTCCGCCTCCCTGCGGGGAAGGATTGGAGCCAGGAAGTCAAGCCGTAGCAGAAAATGGTCTGACCATGACAAAGGCAACGCTTCTAAGCCCCTTAGTCTCGGACCATTGCTCAATTGCTCGGAAAGGAATACCATGTCAGGTGCGTGCCCTCCCTCGTGAGTCGGACCCTGTACTACTTGAGTCAGGTCCATGGCTGTCATGGTGGCCATGAACTCCTGTGCCAGCCCAGAGGTTTCGCCGAGTGACGGCAGGTTGAAGTCCCCCACGACAATGAGTCCGGGGAACTCCACCGCCAACCCAGCTACCTCCTCGAGTAGCACAGGCAGGGCTTTTGACACGCAGCTGGGAGGCAGGTATGTGAGAAATAAGCCCACCTGAACCCCTAAGTCCAACTTCAGCAAGAGAGACTCGCAACCTGCAATTTCCGGAGCAATGAGTCTACGCAGGCAAAGGCTCTCCCTAGCTATAATAGCCACTCCTCCCCCCCTTCCCACCCAACCACAGGTGGCCTCATTTTCTTTGATAATAATCTCTCAGTTGTTGCTTCCTATGCATCATTCTACGCATGCGTGGATGTGTCATTAATTCTTGTTCAGAATCCAGAGATGATACAGATGATTGATCTCCTCCTGGACTGTCTGCCAAACTCTCCTCCTCCCTGTCACTCAGGCCTCCTTGGTCAGAAGAGACTTTGTCGGCAGATTCCACTGGGAGCAAAACAGGCCTGCAGCATGTGGATCTCTCCCCCACATCCACCTGCACATTCCTTGGGGCAGGAGCTGGGCCAAAGCTAACCACAACAGGCATGGTGGAAAAAACTGGCTCCTTCAGACTTGAACACAACTGGCCATTGTGCCCTGTGTTTTCCACTCATCAAATGGGCCAGAGAATTTGTTCTGCAACCCAAGGGAAAGGGATGCACCAGCTCAAAGTAACAACAAGCATTGCACTCATCTTCTCTACCAGCATCTAAGTGCTCCCACCTTCATAAATGGGGAAACATGGCCGGTTGTCCCGATCCTGAGATGGACAATATTTTAAAGGTGTGTTCCTGTCACGGTTGGATGAAGATGAGGAAAAGCCTATTGGATCAATAACCTCTAAGGAAGAATCAGGAAAAAAATCCCATACTGAGTAACATTCCTGTCTCTAAGTCAGTGCTTCTCAATTATTTTCTGTTATCCCCCCCTAAGATGTAAACATTTCATGCCCCCCTCCCAACTCTCTGCTGGGATGATTGTTTGCAATATTCAGCACATTTTTGCTGATTGGGGTGTAATGTGTTTAAGTGATGCCTTAATATATTTGGTTTTGTGCTCTTGGCTACCAACATTTTTAGACACAGTCAACAGTCTTTCCTCATCTCCCACTGTAGTCACAGTGAAGGCAAGAGTTACATACGCTTCATCATATTTCCTCGTCTTAGCTTTCGGGAGACTTACGCTTGTCTCATTATCTCTGTCTCTCTCCTCCTTTCTTTTCCTCCCTGTTAAATATTTTTCCATGGTGTCTCTTAAGGGTTTGTGATAAGCACTTCCTATCTCTTGCTCTTTGCTCTGTGCTATTGTTCAGTGCAAACCCCCCCTGGCAAAAAAAGGCACGTTCCCCGTGGTCACGTGCCCCCTCCCCCTGGTATTGCTCTGCACCTCCCCAGGGGGTCTGCCCCACTATTTGAGAAGTACTGCTCTAAGTGAACTTGGGGAATCTATACAATAGAAGACCCATGTAGGACCCAACACTTGTTCGTGCCATCCTCTGCTCTGATTCCCTTACCCTTAGAGCTCCAGCTGCTGATGTAACAGCTGGAGAAGGCTTCAGAGTCCACGGAAATTGGTGGCAAACAAACGGGCTGCACGTAGTCATCCAACTTCACAGGACTGTTGAGGTCAATTAGCGCAATGTCGTTGATCATTGTGAATGGATTGTAATCTTGGTGGAAGATGATTCGTTTTATTGACCGTAACTGCACAGTGTCCGGCAATCTGGAAAGGTCTGTGACACCCAACACAACATTCCAGGATTTCAAGGAACTGCAAAGAGGAAGGAAGGAAGGAAGGAAGGAAAAGAAAAGAAAGAAAGAAAGATAGAAAGAAAGAAAGATAAAAAGAAAGAAAATCAGATGTGCAGCACTCTAAGAAATCTTTCAAACCCAGCTATATCCCCAGATTTCTGAAAATATGGGATCATATGCCCCTCCTCAAATACATAGAATTCAGCCACAATAGGCAACATCTAAGCTCCCTGGCGCAACATGGCCTCCATATTGTTGTATTTATAACTATTGTTCACTGCTCTGAGTCTGTTTCGGAATGAGCAGCATATAAAATCAATCAATCAATCAACTGAAAGAATTTGAAAATCTGAGAATGGCTTGCCTGCAGAATTTGTTGGTGCTCTATTATTGGAAGTACTCAAGAAAGATTGGAAAACCACTTGGCAAAATAGTATAGGGCAGGGATAGCGAACCTATGGCGTGGTTGCCACAGGTGGCACGTGGGGTTAAATCTGCTGGCACACGAGCTGTTGCCCTAGCTCAGCTCAGTGTGTGCTGGCCAGCTGATTTTTCTGGGAGCACTTTTTTGGCTTCTCAAGAGCCTCCAGGGGGATGGGAGAGGGTGTTTTTACTCTCCGCTGGCTCCAAGGAAGCCTTTGCAGCCTGGGGAGGGAGAAACATGAGCCTGCTGGGCCCACCATCAGTTGGGAAACAGGCCATTTCCGGCCTCCAGAGGGCCTCCAGGGGGCGGAGATAGCTGTTTTCGCTTGCCCCAGGCATTGAATTATGAGTGTGGGCCCTCATGCATGTATGATAGCGTGCACACACACTCTTTCCGCACTTGAGGAAAAAAAGGTTCTCCATCACTGGTATAGGGTCTCTTACCAGAGAAGGGGATTGGACTAAAAGCCCTTCAAAGTCCCTTCCAACTCTTTGATTCTATTTCCATTTCTTCCAAATTCTGAAGTCCATCCATCGCATTGACAGTGGAAGAGGGATATGCTTATTGTTTTTAGCACCATGTTTGTTTATTTATTTATTCATTCATTCATTCATTCATTCATTCAATTTTTATGCCACCCTTCTCCTTAGACTCAGGGCGGCTTACAACATGTTAGCAATAGCACTTTTTAACAGAGCCAGCATATGTTAGTTAGGGGGCTGGGACAAAATGAATGGAATAATTTATTTCAGGGTGATGATCCTCTATTGTCTCCAGGATTTGGGGAAGAAGTTTAGTTTTCTTTTTTAAAAGATTATTTAAGAATGCCCTTCAATAAAGCATATGAATATGGAAATAGAACCTTTGATTAATGGTTTTAATCTCAGATGGGGATACCTGGTAATGGGCTCCTGCCCCCACGAAGCGGGGGGATGGGACAGTGGGGGGAGTAAGTTTATGCACTATTTATTGAATGCTTAATAGTTTTTTTATTGTCCTTCCTTCTTTAGTACCTTAGTATGATCCTTAATTACTTTTAAAATAGAAAATAATTAAATAATATGTTTTTACCCATAAATGCCTTAATCATTTTCATCATTATCTAGAACTGAACTATTAATAGCAATTCAAGAAAATGAGCTACTTGCCTAATCTGTTATCATACTGAACCTTGTGGGGTTCAGTACAAATCCTTAAAATGTGACGGTGCTCCTCAACAAATAATTGTATTGTATTTTGTATTGTATTTATTAGATTTGTATGCCGCCCCTCTCCGAAGACTCGGGGCGGCTAACAACAATATAAAAAGACAATGTAAACAAATCTAATATTAAAACAATCTAAAAACCCCCAATTTAAAGAACCACTCATACATACAAGCATACCGTGTATAAATTCTATAAGCCTAGGGGGAAGGGAAATTTCAATTCCACCATGCCTGACGACAGAGGTGGGTTTTAAGGAGCTTGCGAAAGGCAAGGAGGGTGGGGGCAACTCTGATATCTGGGGGGAGCTGGTTCCAGAGGGCCGGGGCTACCACAGAGAAGGCTCTTCCCCTGGGACCTGCCAAACGACATTGCTTAGTCGACGGGACCCGGAGAAGGCCAACTCTGTGGGACCTAACCAGTCGCTGGGATTCGTGCGGCAGAAGGCGGTCCCGGAGATATTCTGGTCCGATGCCATGAAGGGCTTTGAATTGTGACCGGAAATTGATCAGCAACCAATGCAGACTGCCGAGTGTTGGTGTAACATGGGCATACCCTGGGAAGCCCATGATTGTTCTCGTAGCTGCATTCTGCATGATCTGAAGTTTCCGAACCCTTGTCAAAGGTAGCCCCATGTAGAGAGCATTACAGTAGTCGAACCTCTGTCTATCATTTGACCTTTTTGTGGCTATTCAAATAATGTAACTTAATCAACTGAAAAAGAGTCCAAGCACCTATTTGAAAACTTATCTTGGCCGGTAAGCCACTCCCACCCAGTCACATAACATTTAAGCCACCCCCTGGTCATATGACTGTCAAGCCACTCCCACCTGATCACATGGATGGCAAGCCACACCCACAAAATAAAAATTTTGGCAGCCCATCACTGGGGATACTTTTCAGAAGTTGTAGCCAGACTGGGAACTGAAAGAACATTGTGGAAGGAAATAGTGGCCAACAATTTCTTGGGAACAATGTCAAGAAAATAACACAATGTGTCCAGAATGTCAATGGAAGCCTATCTTGGCTTACAAGTGACTTCAAAGAATCAATATTATTTTGTTTCACTGGATTATTCTAGATCAGTGTTTCTTAGCCTAACTTTAAGATCTTTGCACTGGGGAATTCTTGGAGTTGAAGTCAAGACATCTTTAAGTTGTTGAAGTTGAGATACGCTGTTGATAATTGTGTATAATGTATTATGTAAATAATCTGCTGTTTATCACTCTAGACCAGAGGTCTTCAAACTTGGCAACTTTGGCATTGGACCAGAATACCTTTGGGACCACCTTCTGCCGCACGAATACCAGCGACTGATTAGGTCCCACAGAGTTGGCCTTCTCTGGGTCCCGTCGACAAAACAATGCCGTCTGGCAGGACCCAGGGGAAGAGTCTTCTATGTGATGGCCCCGACCCTCTGGAATCAACTCCCCCCGGAGATCAGGACTCTTTGCCTTTCACAAACTCCTAAAAACCCACCTCTGCCACCAGGCATGGGGAAATTGATTCCCCCTGGCTGTTTCATTTTATGTATGGTTTGTTTAGAGTGTATGACTGTTTTTATATTAAGGGTTTTAACTGTTTTTTTAATCATTGGATTTGTACTGTGCTTTGCTGTTGTGAGCCGCTCTGAGTTTTTGGAGAGGGGCGGCATACAAATCGAATTAATAATAATAATAATAATAACAATAACAACAACAACAACAACAACTTTAAGACTTGTGGACTTCAGCTCTCCAACTGGCTGGATAATTTTGGGAGTTGAAGTCCACAAGTCTTAAAGTTGCCAAGTTTGAAGGCACTAGATTCTGGAAATTGGGTGGGCAATATACAAATAAAATAAATGAAAGCAACACAACTACTCAGCAAGTAGATGCTGGTTTCTTTCTTACTCTCTCTTTGCCCTGAAGCAATGTGCTGCTGTGAGGATCCAACTAACATCAATTATGGCTCCATCACAGGCAAGCCTTGGTCCTCTGGGAGTGTAGATCTGGATGCTGATGAGCCATGGCCAGTTCCCAGGTAAAGCATGATTACCCTCCATCACCTGCTTCTGGTCTCTGGGTTTGGGCTCCAAGACCTGAATACCACAGACTGAGGAGGAGAAGAAAACACAGAAAGGTCAAAAGGAGGTCAAGAAAAGCAAAGAGCCCTGCTTGATTGTGGTCAGGCTGAAACTGGCAGAAATGGCATTTCCAGATGATGTCACAACCTCTAAGCAAAACAACGGTGGGGGTGATTTAAATAGGACATAAAAATAGGACATCTCCACCCACCCCTTGCCCATCATTAATAACCAGAAGAACATCCCGTTCTATCTGTATCCTTCTCATTCAAATTCCTCTTCTCCTATTTCTAAAGCAATATAAATATAAAATTGAACTCACATATGATCAATTTGAACATCCCATAACTAAATATTATAACAATAACAACAACAGCGTTGGAAGGGACCTTGGAGATCTTCTAGTCCAACCCCTTGTTTAGGCAGGAAACCCTACACTACTTCAGACAGATGGTTATCCAACATCTGCTTAAAAATTCCAAAGTTGGGGCATTCACAACTTCTGGAGACAAGCTGTTCCAATGATTAACTGTTCTGACTGTCAGGAAATTTCTCCTTAGTTCTAGGTTGCTTCTCTCCTTGTTTAGTTTCCACCCATTGCTTCTTGTTCTACCCTCAGGTGCTTTGGAGAATAGGTTGACTCCTTCTTCTTTGTGGCAACCCCAGAGATACTGGAAGACTGCTATCATGTCTTCCCTGGTCCTTCTTTTCATTAAACTAGACATGCCCAGTTCCTGCAACCATTCTTCATATGTTTTAACTTCCAGTCCCCTAATCCTCTTTGTTGCTCTTCTCTGCACTTTTTCTAGAGTCTCAATATCCTTTTGCATTGTGGTGACCAAAACTGAATGCAGTATTCCAAGTGTGGCCTTGCCAGGTGTATTAACACTTTACGGGATCTTGATTCTATCCCTCGGTTAATGCAGCCTAGAATTTGTGTTGGCTTTTTTGACAGCTGCTGCACATGGCTGACTCATATTTAAATGGTTGCCCAAGACTCCAAGATCACTAGGACTCCAAGGTATAGCCACTAAACTTTCTATTTAAACCTTGCCATTCCTTTTCTTCAAATCCCGAATATTTAATCTACATTATAAGTTTGATGCAAATCAATACTTGGTCAGAGGGATTGTAAATAGACACCATAGTTCCCTCTAAGCTGAGCAGTGAGCAATCGCTCACTTAAAAATCATCATCAACTCAGAGTTTTCCAAACCTGCCCAGAAGCCGAGAGGGAAAGAGTGAGAGGGAAGGAGAGAGAGAGGAAGAGAGGAAGAGAGAGAAACAGATAGAAAAAAGAAAGGAAGGAAAAGAGAAAGAAAAAGAATGGGAGTAAGGAAGAGAGAAAGAAAATCAAAATCTAGTTTGAAACTAGCTCAACTATTTAAGTGGCATTTTGATATTGATAGAGTTGCCCTATTATGAGCTCATTGTTATAGACACACAGTACAGTATTTTATTTTGAAATTCTCTGAGGCAAAACAGGGTGGGTTTTTTGTTTGTTTATTTATTTATTTATTTGTTTGTTTGTTTATTTATTTATCTATCTATCTATCTATCTATCTATCTATCTATCTATCTATCTATCTATCTATCTATTTATTTATTTATTATTTCTGTGCCGCCCAGTTCCGAAGGGACTGCCACTCAGACACTATTCTTTTCCGCCCACCCCCCAAAGAAATTAGAGGGAACACTGATAGACACACAACTGCTTTTAACAACTTCACCTTCTTCTGATGTCTGCAGTACTATTCACAATCAGTCACAGCTAGCAAGACTAGACTGAACATAAATATTCATTTTTAAAGTCACTGATGGACTACTAACCTTGCTACCTTGATAGTTGTCGCCACACCATACTAAGGGATTCTAATTTGGGGATTTGCAACTGATTAAGTCATAGAATCATCCTAGAATCTTACACAGATTCATAGACTAAAAGATTCATAGAATCATGGAATCTTATGGACTCAAAGGTTCCTAGGTCTCTATGACAGACCCTCAAGTTCTGGAAGATGTTATCATGTCACCCCTAAACCTTATCCTGGTTAAGCTGAACCTATCTAGTTTCCTTAGCTGTTCATCATATGGTTTAGCCTCCTCTATAGCCCTTATAATCTTTGTTGGTCTTTTGGGCACTCTTTTTAGGCTCTCAGCATCTTTTTTTGTATGAGTCCAGAACTGGAAACATACTAATCCAACTATTGCCTCACCAGTGCAATATAAAACAGCTAGTCCAGGGAAAGATCAAACAGAACAACTTGATGAAGTCAGACAAAAAAAAATCTCATTCTTACAATAACAAGCTGACTTAATTTTACAGGGTGACCAGCAAACCTGGAAAACAGGGAAATCAGGGAATTATCAGGGAAATCGGCGGTTCAGGAAATATCAGGGAATTATCAGAGAATTTGTGAAAAAAACCTGGAATAAATCAGAGGGGGAAAATAAACTGTATTAAAATGTTTACAAGTCAGGAAAAAATCATGTTTTAAAAAAACATATTGCGTTGCCTGGCAGAGTTTTGCCTCCCAAGGACAATCCCATCTGTCCGTCCATTACCCTGGGGGGGGGGAATTATTGACCCCCTCAGAGAGGGTCCGCAACTTGGGTGTCCTCCTCGATCCACAGCTCACATTAGAAAACCATCTCTCAGCTGTGGCGAGGGGGGTGTTTGCCCAGGTTCGCCTGGTGCACCAGTTGCGGCCCTATGTGGACCGGGACTCATTGCTCACAGTCACTCATGCCCTCATCACCTCGAGGTTCGACTACTGTAATGCTCTCTACATGGGGCTACCTTTGAAAAGTGTTCGTAAACTTCAGATCGTGCAGAACGCAGCTGCGAGAGCAGTCATGGGCTTACCTAGGTATGCCCATGTTTCACCATCACTCCGCAGTCTGCATTGGCTGCCGATCAATTTCCGGTCACAATTCAAAGTGTTGGTTATGACCTTTAAAGCCCTTCATGACATCGGACCAGAATATCTCCGAGACCGCCTCCTGCCGCACGAATCCCAGCGACCGATTAGGTCCCACAGAGTGGGCCTTCTCCGGGTCCCGTCAACTAAACAATGTCGGTTGGCGGGCCCCAGGGGAAGAGCCTTCTCTGTGGCGGCACCGGCTCTCTGGAACCAACTCCCCCCGGAGATTAGAACTGCCCCTACTCTTCCTGCCTTCCGTAAACTCCTCAGGGCCCACCTTTGCCGTCAGGCATGGGGGAATTGAAACATCTCCCCCTGGGCATGTTTAATTTATACATGGTATGCTTATGTGTGTGTCTGTTAGTTAGTATATGGGGTTTTTTAAAGCTTTAAATATTTTAACTGATTGGATTATTTATGATTTGTACTACTTGCTGTGAGCCGCCCCGAGTCTTCGGAGAGGGGCGGCATACAAATCCAAATAATAAATAAATAAATAAATAAATAAATAAATAAATAAATAAATAAATAATAAAGAGTCAAGCAAAAATGAGCATAACTGTGGCAGCAACTTGCTCCCTCAGCTCCCAATATTTCTCCACGGCTTAGCCGTTTGTTATGACATCATCTACCACTGCGCCTTACCTAGATCACACGTTACAGGGAAATGTCAGGGAAATATCAGGGAATTTCAAAATGCTTTGTCTCTGTATACCGCGTTCTATTATGTAATTGCATTCTAAATATCATAACCACAAATCATAAGTATATTTTTCTGTTTTATGTGAAACAGGGACTAGAAGACCTCCAAGGTCTCTTCCAGCTCTGTTCTATTCTAAAAACTCTATAAGGGCTTTCTAATCAGCCATAAGTGTAGATATTGCCTTTTTTTCTAATCAAAGAAGTTAATTTAGCCATCTCTGCAAATTCCATCGTCTTCCTCAGCCATTCCTCCTTTGTGGGTAATTGTCAAGTATATTATAAATTCCCTGATAGATTCCAGTGCTCCTTGACAAGCTCAACCAAGCTGTCTTTTATCTGGACCCTTAATCCAGCCTCGCCAGAAAGGATGACCTGCTGTTTTTGTGGGCTTATTCCTAGATAAGCTCTAAAGTTCACAATTTTAGGGCAAGTGCTGTCAATGTACAACAGGGTGCTGTCACAATTCAACCCGTCAGTAAAAAAGAAATTTCAACTGGGCAAAAAATGTTGGTCATAATATAACCCTGGCGGACTGAGAGCAAATTTGGAAAAGAAATATAAAATTAACTAAGTCAACAGCTTATAAAGAAAATCAGTATAAAATGTTTTATCGGTGGCATCTAGTCCCGAATAGATTGGCTAAAATATATCCAAATTGCATGTAAAAATGTAATGTAATGTAAAAAAGAGCAGGGCACATTTTTTCATGCATGGTGGACGTGTCCCGAAACAAGGAAATATTGGAGAAATCTTCGTAGTTGGCTACAGGAAATAACAGGAACCAATATCGAACTCACCCTGGAGCTATTTTCCCCTAGGAATTATAAGGAAAACTTACCCAAAAAGTATAAAATATCTGTTGTTACATATTGTGATGGCGACAAGAATTATGTATGCACAAAAATGGAATGATCCCAGAATACCAGAAAGCAGAGAAATAATCAAGAAAGTATATGACTGTGCAGAAATGGTTCGGCTAACCATGGTATTAAATGATAAAAAAGATTCAGACTATTATGATATCTGGACACTGTGGTACAAATGAATAAGAAAAAGGAAAACTAATCCACAATGAAGCTGTGTATGATGTAAGAACATGTATACAGATATATAATTATATAGTATACGGATAAGAATTAAAAGTTGGGTGCTAACTTACATGAAAAATATTTGCATTTGTATTTGTGTCAATGTCTGTTTATATGTTGTGTTTGTGCTTTCTTTTCTTTTTTTAAAGTAATTTTCATTAATTTGTTTTAAAAAGCATAATCAAGAAAATATATACATTGACATATTTGCAATATTTGCAATACACAAAAAAGAAAATAGAAAAACATACATACACTTCTAAACAAACAAAAAACACCCGGACAATTACAAAATTACAAATAACATAAAAATATCATCAATTTCCTCTTGAGAGTAGGAGAGTTACAGTCTTGTTGCATATCAAATTATTTTCTGGTGAATAGAAGTCATTGGCATTCACTTTTGTTCTTTTTGGTTATCAATGTCTTCTCTATTATTATTATTATTTTTAAACCACCTTCCGTACCCTTTTTTATTAATTAATTTAGTTACATAAAGATTTGTTTTCACAAAATATCATTGTAATTGCATCATATTTCATCTTTCTGTCAATAAATACATATCTTAAAGCATCGTTATTATCGTAATTCAATTTGAACTTCTATTTCTCCTCTTAAACCAATCATAAAATATGTTCCATGTTTTATATTAATCGGAGTCTTCTTCGTTTTTTAATTTTAATGTTAAGGTATCTAGTTCTGCATAGTCAAGAATTTTCTTTAGTATTAATGAGTCTTCCGGAGGGTTAGGTTTTTACAGCATTGGGCTATTGCCATTCTAATTGCAGTCAGTATGTGTATCAGCAGATAATATTTATTTTTTCTAATCTTTGTGATTTCTTAAATGTATAAAATTCAATAAAAATTTCTTTAAAAAACAAGAAATCACAACAAGTTCTTTGGCAAGACCAGACCATCTCCAGATACAGAGACGTGATTGTGAGAAACCCTTATGGCGAGCCCTGGTGGTAGAAGTCATGGAGAAGTCCCACATACAACCCTTCCCAGGCTTTCCCCTTACGTGTTTTCATGTTGCATGTCCCCAACAATGACAGGAAGATGACAACTGCTCGGATTAGCCAGCCCAAGCGGGGCCTCGATCCTGCACTGGTGTCCATGGCACCTGTCTTCTGTTGTTCAGACCAAGGAGGCAACCTCAGTAAGTTCTTCTGCATTGTTAGCAGACAAAGTCTGAGTTCCACCATTGGGCTGGAGTGGAATGAACAAGTCATTCCATGGTTAATGGTCCAGGAAGGGTTGGCGTTCCATCCCTATGCTTATCATACTGATGCTTCTTTAACATTTGAAAACTCTAGAGTCTGTCTTGATGTAACCATTGTTTAAGTTTAAGTTTAATCAGATTTGTATGCCGCCCCTCTCCGCAGACTCGGGACGGCTCACAGCAATAACAATACAATGTAAAACAAATCTAATATTTAAGTTAATTTAAAAACACCACAAATTAAAACCAATCATACATACTAGCGTACCATGCATAAATTTTATAAGCCTAGGGGGAGGGAACATGTCAATTCCCCCATGCCTGACGACAGAAGCTCTGCCATACACATTGGTAAAAAAAATCAGAATACAGTGATACTTTGTCTTAATTGGTTCCGGGATGAGGTTCGTAAGGTGAAAGGTTCGTAAGATGAAACAATGTTTCCCATAGGAATCAATGGAAAAGCAAATAATGTGTGCAAGCCCAAAACTCACCCCTTTTGCCTTATGCCACTGGGAATCCCCGCCTCCGGGTTTATGTTGCCAGACAAAGCGCCTGTTCTTGTGCTGCTAGGATTCCCTTGAGGCTCCCCTTCCTGTGAAAACCCACCTCTGGACTTCCGTGTTTTTGCGATGCTGCAATTTCCCTGAGGCTCTGCTCACTGGGAAACCCCACCTCCGGACTTCCGTTACCAGCGAAGCACCCGTTTTTGTGCTGCTGGGATTCCCCTAAGGCTCTCCTCACTGGGAAATCCCACCTCCAGACTTCCATGTTTTTGTGATGCTGCGATTTCCCTGAGGCTTCCTTCACTGGGATTCAAAGCAGCGCCGGCAAAAATGAAGGGATTCCCAGAGAGGGGAGCCTCAGCAAAATCGCAAGGCAATGCAGTTTCCTAGATACTTATTGGGTGTTCAAGATTTGTTTGCCTCTTCTCATAAACCATTTTCCTCTTACAAACCATTACAGGTGACCCATGAGCAAGTTGAACAAAGATTTGCATGTCAAAAACTGGGCATCGTCCCCCATGGAATGCACCTGGGCTCTTACAGGATAGCAGGTCTGACTGCTGCTACTTGCTCGCACTGCTTGCCTTGCTTCTCTCGTGGCGGCTGCTGCTCCTGCTGCAAGCAGTGGCCAAAACAAGCGCTTTTGAGTTTGCAGGCTCTGATGCTCGCAAGGGAATTGGAGCCAGGTTTTCTTTTCTTTTGCTCTGCTTTCCTTTCTCTCTCTCCCCCCCCCCCCCCCGGCCTCCTCTATGAAGTAGGGTGGCGGAACCGCAGTTTGGCTGTGGCTGCCATATCATGTTAGGATAGGATTTAATATCTGGACTTCTAACATAACTATCTTATACACTTTTATTCCATTAGCCAGGAACAGGACTGCACGTAGGTCACAAAGTGAGTCTGCATTTCTGGTGAACTCTGCTTGAGGAAGTGACTGGTCATAAAGCGGTTCATGGCAGCCCCCCCTCGAATAACAAGAATGTGCCAGCAGGATGAGAACTGTGTGATAAAAGGGTGCATGTTTACATTTCCTGGGGCACACTGGATGAAATCAGCAATAAAAGACCTTGCTTTGTGGTAAACAAGAGATAACCATATTCACAACAAAGGTCCCAGGAAATTGGCCATAAGAGACATTTGTTCAGTAGAAGCTAGTTACGTGCCATATGTAGATAGGAAGGACTCGGAAGTTGTGTCATATCTCAGAGTCATGTTATTGGATGTTTGTATACCACTTGACATATACGTATAACCTTACCCAGTTTGCATATTCCCCCCAATAAAAGGAAGTGCTCGGCCCAAAACTGTGTCATTTCACCCGGAGAGAAATGTGTCCAAGTTTTCTTTCTAGGATTCGAATTCGTGAGTGACCCCACGCATCTGGGTTGCCCTAAGTCCCTCTGAAGACCCTGTTCCCCACAGGGACTTTGCGGCATCCGCAGGATCCCCCACCCATTGTTTCTGCTACTGTCACAAATGCGTTGCCTTGTGAACACACAGGGGGAGCACAAACCATGGTAATTTGCTGGTGGCTTGCTTAGTCTCGCTTTGAAAAGTGTGTGTGTGTGGGGGGGGTTAAGCTGGGTGTGTGTGAATCTGCCATGTAGTAATGCCCTAGGAGAATGACAGAGAGCCCTAATCCTACCAGGAACAAAAGGCAGAGCCTCTAACTCCAGGGAGACTCCATTCAGGAAAAGGACAGTGCACTGAGGGGGAAACGCGCCGCCTGCGCCATGAGGATTCGTCTAGTTAGCTAGGCTGGAGCACACTAACTCTAAGTAGGGAAGAAACCAAGTCACTTCCACTCTCCAGTGCTGCCAAAGGCGTTAAGAGGTTTTTCCCCCCCCTTGGATTTTGAAATACAGTATTGACCGGCTCATGTAGTCTACGCCCAATGGATAATAAAACTTAATAGATAATAAAACTTCAATTCCATAATATGGAAAGACCCAAAGAGAGAACATTCTTGTTTCATTTCAAAAACTTCATGGACAGAATGTTTTGTGCTGATGCTGTTTTACAGCAGTTTTGCAGCATTACGATTCAGAATTTGAGCTGCTTACAAGCAATGCCTAGCTACTGCTTTACTCTCAAAGACACCCAAGAAGTAAGCTCAAGGCAAGCCAAGATAAGTAAGACTTTTGCTTTCGTAGTGCAACAGTATGAGCTTTCTGAATGTTTAGCTAGTTGGCAACATCGCATGCTGCTTAATTATACACTAAAATATCTTACACTCTAAGGCAGTTTAAGGTGTTGTTTTTCCCCAGAAGCATATGAGTTCAGGAGTTAGGTGGTTGTTGTTCCTTTCACTCTCACGTTTGATGTTTCTACTGAGATTTATAGGTTAAGGGGCTTATTCCAAAGACTTCTACTGATTTCGACATTGTAAAGAGGAGTTTAAAGAATCTCTTTTTCATTCTAATAATCTGGCTGAGATGTATGAGATACAAATCAATTGTCATTTGAGGGAAGGGAGAGAAGGAATTAAAGAGTTAGTTTTCTTATTTCCTTATTCATTCACAAAGATGTGGAGATCTTCCTTAGTCCTGCTAGTTGTGATTACTTAATTGGAGTTGGTATAAATAAGACTAAACGTTTTAGGCTTTATCTGTGCAAACATGCTCAGCTGTCTACGACTGATCTCCAGCAAGCTGTAATTGCCACTTTGAGCTCCTAGGTCAGTGATTGCAAACCTATGGCATGGGTGCCACTGGTGGCACGCAGATCCATATCTGCTGGCATGTGAGTCATTGCCCTAGCTCAGCTCCAGCACACATGTGCGTAGCAACCAGATGATTTTTGGCTTGCACAGAGGTTTGTGAGGGCATTTTCGTCTTCCAGAGGGCTTCTTGGGGGGATGGGGGAGGGCGTTTTTGTCCTCCTCAGGCTTCAGGGAAACCAATGGAACCTGGGAAGGGTGAAAAACAGGCCTACCAAGCCCCCTAAAAGTTGGGGAAAGGGCTGTTTCTGGCCTCCAGAGGGCCTCTGGAGGGAGGCAGGGGAGGCAATTTTCGCCCTCCCCAGGCATTGAATTATGGGTGTGGGCACTCGCACCGGCGTGATAGTGTGTGTGCACGCACTTTTAGCACCTGAGGAAAAAAAGGTTCGCCATCACTGTTCTAGGTGAAAGTCAGCATATAAAATAACTGAATATGTGGATTAATAAAATTTCCTTTAGTGAGATGCCTGCCTATATAAATGTGATTAATAAATAAATAATAAAATATAGTTGATAAACTGATCAATAATCACAGTTGCTTGGAACTTGATAGCAACTATAAATTACATTAATTAGAAGTTATAATAATATACTATGAATAAAATTTAGGAATAGCCAAATACAAATTTTAAATATTAAAAATCTAGACCAGTGATGGTGAACCTTTGGCATGGGTACCACAGGAGCCATATCTGCTGGCACGCAAACTGTTATGCTAACTCAGCTCCAATGTACATGTGTGTGCCAGCCAACTAATTTATGGCTCACACAGAGGCTCTGGGAGGGCGTTTGTGGCTTCCAGTGAGCCTCTGAGGGATGAGGGAGGGCATTTTTATCCTCCCCGAGCTCCAGGGAAGCCTTTGGAGCCTGGGAAGGCAAAACACAAGCCTACTGGGTCCACCAGAATTTGGGAAACAGGCCGTTTCTGGCCTCCAGAGGGCTTCCAGGGGGTGGGGGAAGCTGTTTTTGCCCTCCCCAGGCATTGAAATAAGGGTGTGGGCACTCACGCATGCACGATAGCTCAGGTGCACACTATTTCGGCACCCGAGGAAATAAAGGTTCGCCATCACTGATCTAGACTGATTCTCATTGTGATTTTTCTTAGCATAACCATCTAAAAATTGATGCAGTACATTTCCCCCCTAATATATGTGCCTATTTGTGTATATTTGTTTTAATATATATAATGGTGCCTCTACTTAAGAACACCTCTACTTTTCTCGATAAGAAATTGTTTTTGCCTCTTCTTAAGAACCCAAGCCTGGAAAACTTTCCCAGGAAATTTGAGAGCGGCACGAAGGCCCAGCAAGTTTCCTGCCATTCCCCCTTTAATCTCAACGATCTTGGGCTTTTCTGGGCTGCCAGAGGATCCTTTCGGTGGTGCTTAAGGAGGCGTTGGCAGTCCAGAACAAACAAAGCATTTTCCTTTCTCTGGGTGCTTGGAGGGGGAATAAACTTCTGCCAGCTCCCAGAGAAAAGAAAGGCTCCCTTCGCTCTGGGCAGCGACTGTCTTCCTCCTCTTCTTCCTCCTCCTCCCACCCAAATTCCGAACTTTTATTTCTTTCCTAATGGGTTTGCACACATTATTTGCTTTTACATTGATTCCTATGAGAAAAATTACTTCTACTTAGAAACTTTTCCACTTAAGAACCAGGTCACGGAACAAATTAAGTTCTTAAGTAGAGGTACCACCGCACATGTTTTTGTCTATTCAGTTTTTATAAAGTATATTCACTGGAGTATTGCATTTCAATTTCAGAAAAGTTCAAAAACAGAAGGAGACCTGTTCCAATAAGTTTTATTAATTTTAAAAAAATGCAAGTTGGATGATCCATATTAAATTATGAACCACACAAATTTCTGCCTCATCTCTAGTCCTTGATTAGGGAAATAATTTCAATGGAATGTTCAACAATACACTATAGCACTCTGAGGACACACTGTGGTCATTTTGGAAGTGATAATTACCATTTTTTCACAATCTTCACAAATTATGCTTACCTGTAAAGAAATAAATTTGGACAAACAGATTTGTCAAAAGAAATAAGGAGCCGGTAAATATGAAGAAACTGTTTCAGAAGGCTGGCTGTATTTTGTATCATATATTTCTGTTCAAGTAGAATACTCAGGTTGGATTAACCCCAGCTGCTAAAGAGCAGTGCTTTTCTTTTTGGTAATTGAGATAGGGACCAAAACTCTGGCCTCACGGAAGACTCTCAAACACGTGTTTATACAGGTAGTCCTCAATTTACAACAGTTCATTTAGTGACAATTCAAAGTTACAACAGCACTATAAAAATGTGACTTACGGCCATTTTTCCACAGTTATGATCTTTGTAGCAACCCTATATCTTGTGATCAAAGTTCAGATGCTTGGCAAACTGGTTCATAATTGTTCTGCCTGACTGGCTCAGGCAATGCGTAACAGTACAAGGAAAAGAAATCAAACACACACGTGCTCTGCTAATCAACAAACTTGTATTAAATAAACAAAAAAGGGTTACTCAAAACAGTTCGTAGTGTGCAAAAACAATGCAAGGCTTACTTCAGCCGCATACAAAAACTCAGGAAAAAACAAACAAAGACAACCTGGAATGAGCAAAGACGTTTCATGAGTCCTTTTGAATCTTTGGAGCAAACAGCAAGTCCCACAGTTTTCACCTCCCACTTGTCTGAAAAAGCTGGGTTGAAAACTCCAACGGCACGGACAGAAACTTCAGAGCAGGAACCACAAAATAACACAGATAAACAGCCACAGTTTGCCTTGGCCTTTGTTCCCTTTTATCCCTTTAGCCCTCATTAAGGAAACCATACCCAGCCCTCAGTATAAGAACCACACCCAGCCCAGGTGCTACTATGATGACTTGTAATACTCCTTAAAGCGATCCCTTCTTTGCATAGCTCTTCGGCTACGCAGATCAATATATTGATCTGCAGAAGAACCCAGGGACGAAAGACTGTCTGAGGGACTGCAGGCCAAATCCCCTGGGCTGTCTGCTGAATCCTGCGTCCCAGTGGCCTCGTCCTCCTGGCTGTCTGCCACGTCTTCCTGGCTGTCTGCCACATCTTCCTGGCTGTCAGCCAGGCTTTCGCATTCACTTTGTGCTGCGTCTCTCCCATCTGTGGGAGCAACGGCTGGCCCAGGCCCAAACACAACAATAATTATGACTGTTGCTGTGTCTCAAGACCATGTGATCACATTTTGTGACCTTCTGACACAAGCAAAGTCAGTGAGAAAGCCAGGTTCAATTAACAACCATATCACTAACTTACCGGTCACAATGCTTCACTTAACAACTGTGACAAGAAAGGTTGTACATTGGGGCAAAACTCACTTAACAAATGTCTCAATTCACAACATAAAGTGTGGTTGTAAGTGGAGGAGTACCTGTACATATGGGCAACCTATCAGGGGAGGAAATGCAAAAATAGACCAATGTGCTAGAAACTAAGCATAAGAAATACCAAGGATTTAGCTTCTTTGCAAACTCTCTGCAGTGCCTTTATCTAAACAGAGATGGGGATGTTCAGAGCTATGGGAGGTTTTTGGTGGAAAAGGCAAGACAGCTTGAATATGCTAAAGTCCAGCACTACTATTTCACATTTCTCCAAGCTCAGCCATTAGTATAGGAATTTTTCTCTGGAGTTTTCTAGTTTATAGTGCAAAAGTAATATATTTATTTTAAAATTTATAACTTCTTGAACCGCCTTTGTTGTATACTGTATATTCATATTCTAGGACAGTGATGGCAAACCTATGCCACGGGTGCCACAGGTGGCACACAGAGCCATATCTGCTGGCATGTGAGCTGTTGCCTTAGCTCGGCTCCAATGTGCACGTGTGTGCTGGCCAGCTGATTTTTGACTCACACAGAGGCTCTGGAAGGGCATTCTTGGCTCCCAGAGAGCTTCTAGAGCAGTGGTTCTCAACCTTTCTAATGCCGCAACCTCTTAATACAGTTCCTCATGTTGTGATGACCCCCAGCCATAAGTATAGCGCCAATTCTCCCAACAGAGCTTTAAGCTGATTGGCAGGAAGGTCAGAGGGACACCCCCATTGTAAACACTTGATTGGTCAGATTGAAAAAATATGCTCCAAGCAGTGAAGGGCTACCAAAATTTTTATAACCACACTGTGGGCTTGACTTATGCATTTTCTTTCAACATCTTTCAGTGCAAATTGGGTGCTCTGTGGTGGAGCTCCTTTTTTTTTACCCCACTGCGTTCCGCCACCCCCACCCCCCGGTCCAGGCAGTAGCCAACCCCTGGTCCCAAGGCACCAGAATAGAAGCATTAGTTCCTAATACCATGGGGAATTTTTCTTTTCCCATGGTCTTAGGCGACCCCTGTGAAACGATCATTCGACCCCCAAAGGGGTCCCAATCCCCAGGTTGAAAACCACTGTTCTAGAGAGATGGGGGAGGACATTTTTACCCTCCCTCGGCTCCAGGAAGCCTTTGGAGCCTGAGGAGGGTGAAACACGAGCCTACTGGGCCCATCAGAAGCTGGAAAACAGGTGATTTACAGCCTCCAGGGGTCTTCGCGGGGAGGGGAGCTGTTTTCGCCGTCCCCAGGCATTGAATTATGGGTGGGGGCACTCACACATGAACAATATTTATTTATTTATTTATTTATTTATTTATTTATTTATTTATTTATTTGTCCAATACACAAGTACATAGGAAGAAAATAGACATCTGATAATATAAAAAGGGTGAAAGTGGGCTTAGAGGAGAGGAAATATGACAGGAAGAGAATATATAAGATAGGTGAAAGAAAGGAAAGACAATTGGACAGGGGACGAAAGGCACACCACTGCACTTATGTACGCCCCTTACTGGCCTCTTAGGAATCTGGAGAGGTCAATCGTGGAGAGTCTGAGGGAGAAGTGTTGGGGGTTAGGGGTTGACACAATTGAGTCCGGTAATGAGTTCCATGCTTTGATAACTCTATTGTTGAAATCATATTTTTTACAGTCAAGTTTGGAGCGGTTCGTATTGAGTTTGAATTTGTTGCGTGCTCTTGTGTTGTTGCGGTTGAAGCTGAAGTAGTCATTGACTGGTAGGACATTGCAGCATATGATCTTGTGGGCAATACTCAAATCATGTTTTAGATTCCGTAGTTCTAGGCTTTCTAGGCCTAGGATTGTAAGTCTATTTTCGTAGGATATTCTGTTTCGAGTGGAGGAGTGAAGGGCTCTTCTGGTGAAATATCTTTGGACATTTTTAAGGGTGTTGGTGTCTGAGATGTGGTATGGGTTCCAGACTGATGAGCAGTAGTCTAAGATGGGTCTGGCAAAAGTTTTGTAGGCTCTTGTGAGTAGAGTGAGATTGCCTGAGCAGAAGCTGCGTAGGATCAGGTTAACAACTCTAGAGGCTTTTTTGGCGATATTGTTGCAGTGGGCTCCTACGAGTGGTGGAATAGGTCTGGAGTCATTGAGTTTGTTGTTGACAAAGTTATAGAAAGCACGGTTAGACTTGATGCGAAGGAGGCTTTCCTCTTGTTTGCTGTGGTGGTTGAGGCATTCTGCTCTTATTCTTTGGCATATGCTTTTGTAGCGGACTTTAAAGTGTGTTACTGGGCTTTTTTTGCATGCCTATGCTCTTTCGGCACCAGAGGGAAAAAAAGGTTCGCCACCTCTTTTCTAAGAAATAAGTATGATTCTCCACATTGTCTTGACTCTGATTTTTAGTCTATTCCCCGTGACTCCTTTGTTTTACATGTCAAAGGTTACAGGTTGGGTTTCTGCCATATGTAGGCAAGCCAGCTCCAGGCACAAGGGAGCGACTGGCAGACTGCTGCTAAGCCTTCTTCTCTCCCTCAAGGCATCTCCCACTGTGCAGGGCCAAATTTCCTCACTGCTTTCACCTGACATCAATTAAAATTATTTGTTCTTCAGACTATGATGTTGGCAGGGCCAGCAGGCTAGCTGCCCTTACATTAACCTTGGGTGCATTCTGTTTTTCAAAAAAGTTATCAAAGTAATTTTATAACAAGAACAGTTTTGACAGAGGTTTCCTCTTAATACATATCGAGCAGGGGTGGATTCTAACTTACATTACTGTTGGTTCCGTTCCTCTCATGCCACGTGGGTAGGTCATGTGCGCGCACGCAGAGTGCCAAAAAATAAAATAAAAATAAATAAAAAGCCAAAAACAAGATAGCAATGCATGTGCAGTGCCGGAAACTCAGGTACTGAGCATGCTCAGAAGAAAATAAATACATTTAAAAATTTCCCTTTAAAAAAAAAAAATTAAAGATGGCGATGCCCACCGACTGGCACCAACAGAACCAGTTCCATGATGTCATCGTGATATCACCAGTGGGTTGCTATAGGTTCAGGCGAACCGGTTTGAACCGGGCCTATCTGGACTGGGAGTCACTGCTCACAGTCACTCATGCCCTCATCACCTCGAGGTTCGACTACTGTAACGCTCTCTACATGGAGCTACCTTTGAAAAGTGTTCGGAAACTTCAGATCGTGCAGAATGCAGCTGCGAGAGCAACCATAGGCTTCCCTAGGTATGCCCATGTTACATCAACACTCTGCAGTCTGCACTGATTGCCGATCAGTTTCCGGTCACAATTCAAAGTGTTGGTGATGACCTATAAAGCCCTTCATGGCATCAGACCAGAATATCTCCGGGACCGCCTTCTGCCGCACGAATCTCAGCGACCAGTTAGGTCCCACAGAGTTGGCCTTCTCTGGTTCCTGTCGACTAAACAATGTCGTCTGGCGGGACCCAGGGAAAGAGCCTTCTCTGGGGCAGCCCCGAGCCTCTGGAACCAGCTCTACCCAGAGATTAGGATTGCCCCCACCCTCCTTGCCTTTCGCAAACTTCTTAAAACTCACCTCTGCCGCTAGGCATGGGGGAACTGAGACATCTCCCCCTGGCCTATATAATTTATGAATGGTATGTTTGTGTGTGTGTCTTGTTTTTTTAAAATAAGGGGTTTTTAGAGACTTTTTAATATTAGATTTGCGATACATTGTTTTTTGTTATTGTTGTGAGCTGCCCTGACTCTGCGGAGAGGGGCGGCATACAAATCTAATAATAAAATAAAATAAAATAAAATAAAATAAAATAAAATAAAATAAAATAAAATAGAATAGAATAGAATAGAATAGAATAGAATAGAATAGAATAGAATAGAATAGAATAGAATAGAATAGAATAGAATAGAATAAAAAAAATAAAAAAATAAAATAAAATAAAATAAAATAAAAATAAAATAAAATAAAATAAAATAAAATAAAATAAAATAAAATAAAATAAAATAAAATAAAATAAATAAATAAATAAATAAATAAATAAATAAATAAATAAAATAAAATAAAATAAAATAAAATAATAAAATAAAATAAAATAAAATATAAAATAAAATAAATAATAAAAATAAAATAAAATAAAATAAATCAATCTCTGATATTAAGAATCAATATGTTCTATTAACTCTTAATATCTTGAGCTGAAACTGCTTGTCTTCCCTTTGCACAGTGTCTAATAAACAACTAAATTGCCACCATAACCATTTTGAGTTTAAAAGTATCTAGTATGGAAAGGATTTTAAAAATTCCTAATCACGGCTTCATGAACTGTTCCTCCCACCACCGCTCATTTTCTCCTTTCCTTCCCATCCTTTAGCTACTTTACAGCATTTTGCATTTTGTATATTTATATTTTTGTAGTATTTTATTTACACAATTTCATTTTTAAATATTATAAGCTGCCCAGAGTGAATACCCATATGTGGTAAACTAAGTGGCCAATAAATTTAGTAGAAAATAAAAAAATTAATACATGATTGTATGTATGTTGTGACATATTACTTGCATTTGTATGAAATGTACAGATACTTTAACCAAGTTTTTGCAACTTATCTGGAATAATAACGGTTATTATTCTATGAAACTGGGTATAAGCCTTCTGTAGTGAACTTCAGGGCAGTTTATGATCCAGTATTATAAACAGATCTAGCTGTGAAAATGCTACTATGGAGGGACAATGAATGGTCAGACGTAATTACGATTGAACCATTTTAGGATTTATTGGTAGAAAATACACACACACACACAGTATATTCCTATTGTCACAAAAATGCATAGCTACTTTAATCTGCACTACAATATTCTGCAACAACATTCTTGCTTCTGACATGCCATCTAGACCATTGTAAACAGCCTTCTCTGTGGCGGCCCTGACCCTCTGGAACCAACTCCCCCCGGAGATTAGAACTGCCCCTACTCTCCTTACCTTTCGTAAGCTCCTTAAGACCCACCTTTATCGTCAGGCATGGGGGAACTGAGACATCTCCCCCGGGCATATACAATTTATGAATGGTATGTCTGTATGTATGTTTGCTTAGAAAATGGGTTTTTTAAAATATTTTTAAACTGTAATTTTGATTTGTTGTAAATTGTTTCACTTTGTTGTGAGCCGCCCCGAGTCTGCGGAGAGGGGCGGCATACAAATCTAAATAATAAATAATAAATAAATAATAAATAAATGTTGGCAGAAACAATGATAGTGGAGAAAACTGGGGAGGGGCAGTGTGACAACCATCATGTGTTGCTTTACTTTCTCTTGCTGCCACCACAGAAATCTGGTAGCTTCCCCATTTTCTGGCGACCTCTTGAGCTTGCTTCTATTCTCCCTGCTAAGACTTTATTTATTTTATTTATTTATTGTTAGAGTTGAAAGGGACCATGCAGGTCATCAAGTCCAACCTCCTGCCTGAGCAGGAATCCTAAAGCACCCCAGCCAAGTGGCAGTCCAATCTCCTCTTGAAAGTGTCCACAGTTGGAGAATTCACAACCTCTGCAGGCAGGTTGTTCCAATGGTTGATCGCTCTGACCGTCAGGAAGTTCTTCCTTACTTCTAGGTTGAATCTTTCCTTGGTCAGCTTCCAGCCGTTGTTCCTTGTTCGACCCTCTGGTGCTCTGGAGAATAGAATGGCTCCCTCCTCTCTGTGGCAACCCCTCACATACCTGTATACAGCTATCATGTCCCCTCTGGCCCTCCTTTTCTCAAGGCTATCCATGCCCAGTTCCCGCAGTCTCTCTTCGTAAGTCTTGATTTCAAGTCCCCTAATCATTTTGGTTGCTCTTTTCTGTACCTTCTCCAGAGTTTCCATGTCTCTTTTGAAGTGTGGTGACCAGAACTGGATGCAGTACTCCAGATGTGGTCTGACCAGGGCGTAGTAGAGTGGTATTAATACTTCCCTGGTCTTGGAGTGTATCCCTCTGTTGATGTAGCTTAGGATGGTGTTGGCTTTTTTGGCCGCTGCTGCACATTGCTGGCTCATGTTTAGTTGATTATCCACCAAGACTCCAAGATCTCTTTCGCAGTTACTGCTGCTAAGTGGGGTTTCTCCCAGGCTGTATGTGTGTCTAGGTTTTTTTTTACTAAGGTGAAGGACTTTGCTCTTGTCGACGTTGAACATCATGTTGTTAGTGTGGGCCCATAGTGTTAATCTGTCAAGATCTTTCTGTATTTTGAGCCTGTCCTCTAGGGTGTTGGCTACCCCTGCCAGCTTGGTGTCGTCTGAGAATTTGATTAGTTCCCCTTCTACTCCCACGTCCAGGTCATTAATGAAAATATTGAAGAGTACAGGGCCCAGGACGGAACCCTGTGGTATCCCACTGCCTACCTTCTTCCATGTGGATTTGGAACCGTTGAGGACAACTCGTTGTGTATGGTTGGACAGCCAACTGTTTATCCATCTGCATGTGTTGTAACCTACCCCATTTTTTTCTAATTTGTGGATTAGGAGATTGTGGTCAACTTTATCAAAAGCTTTGCTGAAGTCCAAGTATATGAGGTCTACTGCGTTGTGTTGATCCACTGATTTGGTTATGGTGTTGAAAAATGATATGAGGTTGGTAAAGTCAAGACTTGTCAAGGTAAAGTCAAGGATAAGGACATGCCAAGCCAAGGTTATAGAGAATTGCAAGAACTATAACAGGAACAGGCTCTCATATCTTAAAAGTGTTGACGCAGTTCATTCTACCGAGCTTGACGCCAATTATTATTCCTGATAACACTGGCCCCTTCCCTGGTTAAGTCCTCCAAATGTTTGGATTACATCATCCCAAACTATTCCTATCATTGTGTATATTGGCTAGAGAAAAAGGGAGATGTAATCAGGGGAAGGCTGTATCGCACAATTATTAAAGGCTGTTTCCATGGTCTTTAGTAAGTAAATTCCATCTCTTTATGTTTGCGTGTAACATCATAATGTATGTATGGAAAAATGAAGTTATGACAACATAATGCCCACTGTGATGTTTCAAAAAAAGCTACATTCAGAGTATTTATTTGTATTTGTATTTGTATTTATTAGATTTGTATGCCACCCCTCTCCGAAGACTCGGGGCGGCTAACAACAATATAAAAAGACAATGTAAACAAATCTAATATTAAAACAATCTAAAAAACCTCAATTTAAAGAACCACTCATACATACAAGCATACCATGTATAAATTCTATAAGCCTAGGGGGAAGGGAAATTTCAATTCCCCTATGCCTGACGACAGAGGTGGGTTTTAAGGAGCTTGCGAAAGGCAAGGAGGGTGGGGGCAACTCTGATATCTGGGGGGAGCTGTTTCCAGAGGGCCGGGGCTGCCACAGAGAAGGCTCTTCTCCTGGGTCCCTCCAAACGACATTGCTTAGTCGACGGGACCCGGAGAAGGCCAACTCTGTGGGACCTAACCGGTCGCTGGGATTCGTGCAGCAGAAGGCGGTCCCGGAGATATTCTGGTCCAATGCCATGAAGGGCTTTATAGGTCATAACCAACACTTTGAATTGTGACCGGAAATTGATCGGCAACCAATGCAGACTGCGGAGTGTTGGTGTAACATGGGCATACTTTGGGAAGCCCATGATTGCTCTCGCAGCTGCCTTCTGCACGATCTGAAGTTTCCGAACACTTTTCAAAGGTAGCCCCATGTAGAGAGCATTACAGTAGTCGAACCTCGAGGTGATGAGGGCCGTGTAAGACACACCCAAATTTTCAGCCTCTTTTAGGGAGGAAAAAGGTGCATTTTATACTCAAAAAATACAGTAATTAAATTGTGCCTGATATCTAGTGAAAATAGTGGCTCCTAAGTGAGAGTGACCTAGAGCCATGATGGCAAGCCTATGGCACACATTCCAGAGGTGGCACACAGAGCCTTCTCTGCTGGCACATGTGCCACGCCCCTGGTCAGATCTCCATGGTGGTTTTTTCGTGAGTTTCTGTTTCCCTGCAAATGATGAAACAGAAGCTCATGAAAAAGATCTTACCTCTTGCCATGCTGCCAGTGTTGGGATGCTCCACCTCCCACCGGCTTGCTGGTCTTTGGGTCTCATGTGTTTTTGGGTCTTTGTTGCACATGTGTACATGTCAGCACATGCGGATGTGCATGTCTGTGCATGCACACATTTGTGCATGTAAACACATTATCATGTTGGTGCACGTGTACATGTCAGCACATGTACATACATGTTAGCAAACTTTTGAGTGCACAAACACATCTTTCAGTTTGAGCATAGTTTGAGCATTTGGTGTCTAAAAGCTTCACCATCACTGACCGAGAGTGAGAATATGCAAAATACTGCCGCCAAGCTTTGACTTTATCTAAACATGTGTTACTGAAATCAACAGGATGGCTGTAGTTTATTTTACAAAGTTATTATAATATTGTTGCACCTTTTAATGTAACAATTATGGACAGCTGTGTTGTGTCCAGAGGACAGTTGATAAATGTAGCTCGCCCTTTATCCTTGGGCAGGAAAATACAGAGCCTGGATTGGCTGGCTCAGCCTGGCAGCAGCAGATATAAATAGCTACTAGGCGCGGCCATCTTGTTGTTGTTGTTGTTGTTCTAATTAGTTCATTGAAGTTGCTGTTACTGTTTCCAATAAAGCCTGTTAACAATTGCCAGGCCACTGTCTTTCCTGGGGCAGGTTTAATAAGCTTCATTTTATTGTTCTTTTTCCCCCTACTTGCAAATCTCTTCTGATTTTAAATTTTTTTGCAAGAAGAAGCTAGAAAATTTGCACGACTCTTTTTATAAAAATGAGTAACACTCCCTTGCTTCATTCAATTAAACAAAATGAAGGTATCCTCCCAATCTTGATTATCTGGATATGGTTTCTAGTATTTAAAAAGCCAAGGTCAACCTCATATCTGCAAAAGCTGATGTTATATCTTTAACTTTCAGTTCACAAGATATGTAATAAAATGGGGTAAAACTCAATTAACAAATGTCCCACTTGACCACAGAATTAATAATAATAATAATAATAATAATAATAATAATAATAATAATAATAATAAGCAAACCATACATAAATCATAATAGCTAAGGAGAATATCAACTTCCCCAAGCCTGGCAACATAGGTGGTTTTTTAGGAGCTTGCGAAAGGCAAGGAGGGTGGGGGCAGTTCTAATCTCCCAGGGGAGTTGATTCCAGAGGGCTGGGGCCACCACAGAGAAGGCTCTTCCCCTTGGTCCCACCAGATGGCATTGCTTAGTCGACGGGACATAACCGATCGCTGGGATTTGTGTGGCAGAAGACAGTCCCAATGGTATTCTGGTCCGATGCCATGAATGTTGGGCTCAATTGCGGTTATAAGTTGAGTTCTACCTCCATCCTTTCTTTAGTCAGCTAGAACTGAGCTAAATTCACCAGATCATTATGGAGTATAGAAAGATCTCCATCCAAACCCTTTAAACCTTTTACTAAGACTATGCAATCAACCTTCTCTACAGGCAGTCCTTGATTTACAACCACAATTGAGTCCAATATTTCTGTTACTAAGAAACATTTGTCAAGTGAGTTTTGTCCCATTTTATGACTTCCCTGTGACAGATCTTACCTGAATCATTGCAGTTGTTATGATAGTAACACAGTAAATCTGGTTCGCTCATTGGTACTTTGCTTGTCAGGTCGCAAAAGTTGACCACACAATGTCAAAATATTGTAATTGTCATAAATATAAGTCAGTTGCCAAGCATCTGAATTTTGAGCATATGACCATGAGGATGCTGCAATGGTCCTGAGTATGAAAATTAGTCATAACTTTTTGTTCTGCCTGACTGGGCTCAGGCGATTAGTAACAGTCCAAGGAAAAGAAATCAAACACACACGTGCTGTTCTAATCAGCAAACTTGTATTAAACAAACAAAAAAGGGTTAACCAAAACAATGATAGTGCAAGGCATAATTCAGCCAAATACAAAACACAGGAAAAAGCAAACAAAGACAACCTGCATGGAGCAGAAATGTTTCAGGAGTCCTTTGAATCTTAGAGCAAATAGCAAGTCCCAGAGGTTTCACCTCCCACGTGCCTGAAAAGGCTGGATTGAAATCCAAAGGCACGGAACAGAAACTTCAGAGCAGGAACCACCAAGTAACACAGACAAACAGCCACAGTTTGCCTTGTGCCTCTGTTCCCTTTTATACCTTTATCCCTCATTAAGGGAACCACACCCAGCCCTCAGTATAAGAACCACACCCAGCCCAGGTGCTACTCTGATCACTGATAATAGTCCTTTAATTGAGCCCTCCTTTGCATAGCTCTTCGTCTATGCATGTCTATGAATTGGTCTGCAGAGGAATCCAAGGAAGATAAACTGTCTGAGTGACTGCATGCTAAATCCCCTGGGCTGTCTGCTGGGTCCTGCGTGCTGTCTGCCAACTCCTCTGAACCAGTGGCCTCATCCTCATGACTGTCTGCCATGTCTTCCTGGCTGTCAGCCGGGCTTTCGCACTCACTTTGTGCCGCATCTCTCCCATCTGTGGGAGCAACCGCTGGCCCAAGCCCAAACACAACACTTTTCCCATGCCATTGTAAGTTCTAATGGTCACTAAATGTACTGTTGCATCCACTTACTTTTATGAGAGGTCCAAAGATTGCATGCCTCCACTGTAATTTTCTTGCAGAGAAAATGTATTAAAACAGAAAAGCAAAATGCCTTTGAATGGAGTACCCTTGACAAACCCCATTTTGTTTTCCCCACTATATTGAGTAAAGCCCACTTGAAAAAGTAAGAAGTAAATCAGTACCAGGAAATTTGCAATCACAGAACTGTCCCAACAGATCTAAAGTTTTGTAGCTGCTTGAAACAAATTAGAATTTGATGAGCATGTCCTATCCAGAAATTTTTATGTTCTTAAAAGCATGTAACCTATTCAGTAACTTTACTGGATGAAGTAATGGGAGTTCACATATTTGTCTAAATAAATTGGGTTGCAGAAATAGAGCTTTAGATAGTTTAGTGTAAAAAAATACTTCTTTTAAAGAAAAAGATTATTAATGTGACCACCCTTCTGTTTTATTTTTAAAGTTACTCCCTTCCCACTGAAAGTTACAATTTCAATTATAAACCATGCTATTATGACTTCAATAGAGATATTGTGTAATACAAAACCACTGAATGTAAAATATGACTTTAACTTTAAATTTTTATATTCCAATAATTTACAGACCCAGAAGAATTTTATGTAGCTTGCCAAGCATCAAGGTTACTTGTTGACTAAGCCAATATTTAACTTCCCAGTGAGATTAAATGTACCAATACATCTACTTTAGAGACAGATTACAATGAAACAATTATTCATAGAACAAGATGGATTCTTCTGGTTGATGGTTTCCCTGTTCTCCTCAAGAATATCACAACAGTTTTAATATAGCACATGCTCTTTGCTACTGATATCTTTGTATGCAGAAATCCAGAAGAGGTAAGTCTTTGATAACAGTAACTATTTTTCCTTAAATAATTTGTTAACTTTGATTTGAAATTAAGCAAGAAAACTCATATACTGAGCCAGGATAGAGAAAAAAAAATGAGCAAAGTTTTGAGAGATGAAACCAGAATATTTGAAATGCTTAAGCATAAAATGTAATGAGTTAGATTCTAATTCCTAATTCCTTAAGACAATGTCATTCATATATTTCCACTGAAAATTTATGATCTTCAGCTCCACTGATTTCCATTTGAATGAGACTACAAGTTACTTTATAACCCAATATATGAAATGTGTTACTGGCATTCATCTATTTAAAAGCAGACACATAATAAGGTCCAACAACTGAAATATAAATGGCAAAGTGAAATGAAGATTGAGGAAGGGAACAAGATATTCAGTAAGAGCCTTTAAGGCTTTTAAATTACAATTAGATTAGAAAACATTTTCAAAGGCAAACTGCAGGACATACAAACATCAGTAGATTTCTCTTTGCTTTGTAATTGGGCAGATAGAAAAACTCATCTTTGCCAAGGATTAAGTGACAGTCTATGACACGTACAAAATTGCCAGCAGAATATGCCATATACTATATAGAGAACCAGAGTGAATTATTTTATTATACTTTCTGTAAGAGTCATTTTACTTTCCATTCTCAGAGAATGGTTTTGCATACATCTGGCTGGTAGAAAAACTAGTTACACTGTTTTCAAAAGGTACAAATGGGTAAAGCAAGGATCCTTCATTACATTTACATTATAGCTGGTACAGACAAGGTCCTATCAAGTATTTCAGTGATCAGAAAATCTCTTAATGTGCTCATTAATTAATTAATTTAGTTAGTTTGTCAGGTTAATGAGATAACAGGTATAAGTATAAACATGAATATGAATACAGTGAATACAGGATATAAATCAATAGGGATAGTAGGACAGGGACCGTAGGCACACTGGTGTGCTTATGCACGTCCCTTAAATAGTGTGTACTTTAAGAATATACTTTATTTAATGAATATGACAAAATCAGGTAACCTTATCAGCTATTATAAAGCATGATTAAGGCTATGAAAGATTGTTTTTAAGAAAAGTTTGAAGTTATTTGTCTCCTTAAATGGAAAATTTATGTTTTTGTGATTCAAAGCATGGACACAAATTTTCAATAAGCATGGACACATGTGTTTTATGGACAAATGCCATATATTCCTCTCTAAATATGATTATGAATTCTTATGAATTCTACCATGCATAGATCACTGGCACACATTTTTGTTTTTCAGGTTAGTTAACTGAAATATGGCTGCTTTGCAAAACTTCACCAATTCTCTGGAAAAGACTTTCAAGAAGATTTTCATCGACTATATGAACAATTGGCGTAATAATACCGCAATGGAACAAAATGCTTTGAAAGAACGAGTTGACTCTGAAAATTTAGATTATGTAATTTTGTATCTTATGGTAATGATTGGCATCTTCTCTTTTATTATTGTGGCAATTTTAGTAAGCACAGTGAAATCAAAGAGACAAGAGCATTCCAATGACCCTTATCATCAGTACATTGTGGATGATTGGAGTGAAAAGCTAAAACATCAGATTCTTTTCCAAGATGATCTTAAATCCATTGTCCATGAAAATTGTGGAGCAAAGGGCAAAAGTAGTTCATAATTAAGTATTGGAGAACTGGGATCCCTAATTCAGTGGTCTTATTATCAGTATGCTAGAGCTTGGATTCTATACATAATTATAGGATATCAGATTAAGTTAAATATTAAGATTTAATATCTACAAGCAGATCAGTAACCAACTATGCACATACTGGAATCAAAACAAAGCTTTTTAGACATTTTCAACAAGTGGGTTAAATCAGAGAAGCTAGTTTACCTTCTGAAATTCCAGGCACCTTTTAAAGAATTTTTACAAGATTGAGTGATTAAATGAAGATCCTTCAAGGAAATTATAATAAATTATAAAAATACATTGACTGCTTCGTAGAAGAAAATGGGTGATTCTATTCAGACACCATGGAAATCTTTTTTAGAAGGATTTTTAATCTTCACCACCACTATTTTACTTATGTGTGTGTACTTCAACTACCCTGCAATGGAAGAAGCCAGAAGACCAAAATTCTGTTATGTCCAACTCTGTGTTGCTTCATGAAGCTGTAACTCGACCCTTCTTGCTCAGTAAAATCTTGGAATCTGCCACTCAGAAAGAGAGAAAAACAATTATCTTTGGGTCTGCAGACTAAAAAGTTGGCATTTTGAGAGCTCCCATTCTTGCCTGAGCTCCTGACAGCTGAGCAATTTAAAAGCTTACCAATGTGAGTAGAAAAATAGGTATCACTTCAGTGCTAACAACATTCCATGCACCTGGGCTTATAGTCCTGCTGGTCACATCACTATGGAAGTGTATTTGGAGAATGTTGACTCCCTTGGGTAGGATTTAAAGATGGGCAACACCCCTTAGAATCAGAATCAGCTGGACAGGGGAAACCTTTACCTTTACTTTACTGATTTTATGAAATGGATATCAGCTTCTTCTTCTGTGAATTAGATGAAAAACAACAGGAAGACGAATCAATAGGATTCCATCCTTGACAAAGGAATTTATTAATAGAATAACTGAAAGTTTTGTTTTATGTAATCTAAATTACAGTTCTTTTATGACTGTATGACTTTTATGACATTCGGTCCATTTAGAATCCATTAACACTGTGAGTTGTAGTTGTTATATGATTCTTATTTGATACTTTAAATGTATAAAGGTTATTACTATATGCAGTAGAGCTTTTTCTTTAGAAGCTTATCTTTAAGTAGTCTTCGTGGTGATTAATTGAACTTTGCTTAATAAATAAAATTTCTTAATGTAAAGAAAGAAAAAAGGAAGCTATTTGAATTCTTCTAGCGTGTGGCAGACAATGTATTATACTGGAGTTCTGGAAACATCTTTAGAATGTAAGGGCTGAACAAACTTTTTTTTGGAAATGCTAATGTTCTGAATCTCACTCCAGTACCTGAATTTAAATGTATATTCAGCCTGTAAATTAATCACCTTTTACCAAACATCAGAAGACAATCAGGAACCTGATTATGGGGAACCAAAACCTTGTAAAGTCTCTACACAATTGGAAAATTGCTAGTATTTAGGATACAAGGATGTAACATCATGCTCTAAGACAGGGGTCTCTTGGCAACTTTAAGCCTGGTGGACTTCAACCACTAGAGTTGGTAGTTGAAGTCTGCCAGGCTTAAAATTGCCAAGATTGGAGACCCCTGCTCTAAGAAGCAACATATTTGACCAATATGAACAATGGAAATGCTTATCACTACCAGGGCTTTTCTGTGCTCCTTCCACTTTTTAATAAAGATAAATTAATGCAAAATGCAATTATTTTTAGAGAATTGAAGATTTTTAGCATTTTTCATTAAAAAAAACCAATTTAATTGTTTTTTTTGACAAGATAAAAATTAAAAATATTAGAAAATAAACAAGTGACATAAAGTATAGAGAATAAGTTTTATAAAAGTTTCAGGATGTAAAAATGATCATAAAACAGTTTATGACTTAATGCAAATGTCACAAAACATTTCCTGTACTGATGTTTGTGCTAAAAGGTACAACATGTTCCATTTTCAAGGCAGATACTTCTCTGATTGTATCCCATTTTTTCCACTGAAGGCAGCTTATTAGAAGTTCTTTCTCTGCTGAAGGCACTAAGGAATCTACCGGTAGTAAGGAAATATCTCTGAAATGATGTCCCAAGGAGTCATGGACTGTCTAGTTGTAGTTAAATCCCTCTGCAGTAAAATCCTCTCATCACCTCATATTTTGCCATGTTCCTGTTCCAACAATTCTCAGTAAGATAACCATTTTACTTACTGGTTTTTTCCCCCTGTAAAATGCTTCACATGCTGAGACTCATAAAGGCATTTTAGGCACAATTTGGATTTAGATGTCACATATGGCACATATGATATAATGATTCTTAAAATCTACTTTTACCTTAACTTTATTGTACCATAAAAAACTTGGTACAGTGTTTTTACTACCTAAGATTATGACATCTAATTTTAAAATTCCCTTATTTTTCAGCAAAATAATTATTTCAAATAAATAATGAGTATCTGTGTATAGATTCAACCCAGTAGCCTTAGAGAATACCATTGCCATACCATTGTATGGCAATACCATGGGGCTACCTTTGAAAAGTGTTCGGAAACTTCAGATCGTGCAAAATGCAGCTGCGAGAGCAGTCATGGGCTTACCTAGGTATGCCCATGTTTCTCCATCACTCCGCAGTCTGCATTGGCTGCCGATCAGTTTCCGGTCACAATTCAAAGTGTTGGTTATGACCTTTAAAGCCCTTCATGGCACTGGACCAGAATATCTCCGAGACCGCCTCCTGCCGCACGAATCCCAGCGACCAATTAGGTCCCACAGAGTGGGCCTTCTCCGGGTCCCGTCAACTAAGCAATGTCGGTTGGCGGGCCCCAGGGGAAGAGCCTTCTCTGTGGCGGCACCGGCCCTCTGGAACCAACTCCCCCCGGAGATTAGAACTGCCCCTACTCTTCCTGCCTTCGGTAAACTTCTTAAAACCCACCTTTGCCGTCAGGCATGGGGGAATTGAAACATCTCCCCCTGGGCACGTTTAATTTATATATGGTATGCTTGTGTGTGTGTCTGTTAGTATATGGGTTTTTTTTTAAATCTTTAAAATTTTAAATTGTTTGATTACTTATGATTTGTTTCTACATGTTGTGAGCCGCCCCGAGTCTTCGGAGAGGGGCGGCATACAAATCCAAGTAATAAATAAATAAATAAATAAATAAATTGTTAGGTGTTAGCATGTTTGTGAGCATGTTCAACTTAACAGGAAGTCATTGAGAAAAGAAAGATAGGCAATGAAATGTCTTTGAATAAGTCATGCCAAATACTAAAAACTTTGTTGCTGAAATAAATCATTTGGCAAATCATGAATCAATAGAAGAGTTTCATACTTCCCTGTTTCATAATTTAGCAGTCCAGCCTGAAAAAACAAGCTTTTGAAGAAAACCCAATCACTTATGTTTGCTAAAAACCTGACTACAAATTAAAGGAAATTTCAGATTAAAGAACCTGATCCTGTTTGGTTGAGGATTTGATTAGATAGGTAAATTTGTCTCATCAAATTGTCAGCTCTACAGCATTTTCTAACATTTTTCTGTAACTCAAGGTATCTGCTTCTATCAAGTAACCCAAAACAAATTTATCAGTGAAAAGCAGGATAAAAAGAAACAAAGCAATTATTATTATTATTATTATTATTATTATTATTATTATTTATTGGATTTGTATGCCACCCCTCTCCGCAGACTTGGGGTGGTTAACAACAATAATAAAAACAACATGTAACAATCCAATTAATAAAACAACTAAAAACCCTTATTATAAAAACCAAACATTACACACACACAAACCTACCATACATAACTTGTAATGGCCTAGGGGAAATAATATTTTAACTCCCCCATGCCTGGTGACAAAGGTGGGTCTTAAGTAATTTGCGAAAGACAAGGAGGGTGGGGGCTGTTCTAATCTCTGGGGGTAGTTGATTCAGAGGGCTGGGGCCGCCACAGAGAAGGGTCTTCCCCTGGGGCCCACCAAATGACATTGTTTGGTTGACGGGACCCAGAGAAGGCCAACTCTGTGGGACCTTATTGGCCGCTGGGATTCGTGCGGTAGGAGGCGGTTCCAGATGCATTCTGGCCCAATGCCATGTAGGGCTTTAAAGGTCATTACCAACACTTTGAATTGTGACTGGAAACCGATCGGCAGCCGGTGCAGGCCACGGAGTGTTGCAGAAACGTGGGCGAATCTAGGAAGCCCCACGATGGCTCTCGCAGCCGCATTCTGCATGATCTGAAGTTTCCGAACACTTTTCAAAGGTAGCCCCATGTAGAGAGTGTTGCAGTAATCGAACCTCGAGGTGATGAGTGCATGAGTGACTGTGAACAATGACTCCCTGTCCAAATAGGGCCGCAACTGGTGCACCATTTGTCCAGTTTCTTATTGTAAACTTTAGACCAAAATATTCAAAGTGCTCTTTCATTATCAGCTTCCTTTAAGGAATTAGCAAAGGTTAATATTGCTTTTGTTTTGCTATTTAATCAAAACAGTATTGCATTTAAATCTTTTGTAAACTGTCTGAGAGGATAGTGTGAAAAACAAGCTCAGGACAGTTCTCTGTCATTCCTCCCGCATGACCCATCTTTGAAAGTAAACCACCTATTGTAGAAACCATTTGATATTAGGCTGGCTAAACCGATATGCTTTGTTCACTTTAGTACAGGGCTGACAAACTCAGGTGATCACAGCAGTATGTGATGTATTGTAACTCCCCCCTCCCTTTTGCTAAACTGGGTGTGACGCATCCATGCCTGCTTTAGTGACTGTGTTAACCAGTTTTAAACATGGCTTGTTTAACAACTCAAAATTGATCTGTTTGTGCTGAACCATAATGGAGTTCACATATCACACCCAGCAGGACATTATAGTCAAAGCAGAAAGGCAAAAATGAGCATTTGTGAGCTTGTAGATTTTCACTGTTTTACTGTAACTCCTATTCACATGGGAAGGTGCACTAAACATCCAAATTAATTTGAATTTGGAAAAAAAAAACAAGCATGTCTAGTTAAAAGAAGGAACAGGGGTGACATAATAACAGTGTTCCAATATTTGAGGGGCCGTCACGGAGGGGAGAGGGACAACCTATTTTCCAAAGCACCCAAAGGAACAATGGGTGGAAACTGAACAAGGAGAGATTCAATCAAGAAATAAGGAAGAAGTGTTCTGACATGAGAAGAATCAATCAGTGGAACAACTTGTCTTCAGACATTGTGGGAGCTTCATCACTGGAGGCTTTCAAGAAGAGACTGGGCAGCCACTTTTCAGAAATGGTACTATAGAATAGAATAGAATAGAATAGAATGGAATTCTTTATTGGCCAAGTGTGATTGGACACAAAAGAAATTTATATTTGGTGCACATGCTCTCAGTGTACATAAAAGAAAAAGTTACATTTGTCAAGAATCATGAGGTATAACATTTAAAAATTGTCATGGGGTCAAATAAGCAATGAGGAAACAATCAATATTAATAAAAAATCTTAAGGATACAAGCAACAAGTTACAGTGGGAGGAAATGGGTGATAGGAATGATGAGAAAAAAAACTAGTAAGTAGTTTGAGTAAGTAGTAAGTAAAATGAGACCCCGGATTGTGGGGGCAATATGCTGGCTCTGTTAAAAAGTGTTATTGCTAATATGTTGTAAGCCACCCTGAGTCAAATCAAATCAATCAAATAATCAAATAAATAAATAAATAAATAAATAAATAAATAATTAATAGCGGAGACTTAATGAATAGTTTGAAAGAGTTGAGGGAATTATTCGTTTATCAGAGGGATGGCGTTTGGGGGGAAAAACTTATTGTGTGTAGTTGTAGAGTGTAGGAGTTGAAGGAGTTTAAATCCAAATATTTTCACAGCCCTTTTTTAAAAAAAGAGTCTCCTGCTTTAGCATGATAACCTACAAGGTTTCCTTCCAGTTCTTATTTTGATTGTTATTCTATTTAGAAGAGAGAACGTGCTTCTGCCTTCAATCCTAGTAATAGTAAAAGAGGAAGCCCCCCCCCCCCCTTAACAGGATACTGAAATCTCAACTTCCTTCGCAGGACAAGTACTGAAAGGGTTAACATCTACGGGTTTTTTTCTTTGCTGACGTATTGGATTCCGTGGCAGCAAGGGTTCTTGGGAGTCGTAGGCTCTTGTAGTTTCCTGTGTTTAATGGCTCCTCACTATTAAGGTACTGTATCTTTCTCATAACAAATTACACGGCGTCGTAGGCTTATTTACCACAAACTCTAATTTAAACAGAAAGCATAGCATGAAAAGTGACGGTGCTGTCGACTTTATGTTTCATAGTTTAATCTTTACATTGCATTAGGAGCAATGATTTGTACATTCTTTGGTCTGCAATTCAGAATCTCCTAGCAGCAAATCTGCATTTGGAGTTAATTTTGTTGGACACCAAGGCACATAGTTTAGCATCTCAGCGTACGTGGAATTCAGTTCCACAATTCAGACTAGGCAGACATAAGGGAAGTTATAGTTGCTTCCTCCTTGCATAGGTTTAGCCGTTTTCCAAATCATCGTTGTAGATAGCGGAGTATGTTGCAAGCCAGGCCAGGCCATGTAGCTTTCTCCGGAAATAAATAGCGCTTATCTCATGTAAGAGTGCTAGTGGTTCAGTTTTTGGAGGAGTAGAGGAATCAAATAAAATAGACTTCTGAATACAAACAATTGTACTGAAAGTGCCCAGCTCTATATATTTATTCTATGGAATTGTTTACGAAATAAAAGTCAATTTTACCACGGAACTTTGCATTTTGTGTTACCAATTAAAATATTTACATCCTCGCAGTCTAAATTTGCAGTTCTGTGCCTAGTAACAAATGAGTCAATCACATTGAGGTTTATTTTAGTGTGAGAGCACGCTATATCTAAGTTGAAAGTCAGAACCATAAAGCAGTTTCCCAACGTTGGCAACTTGAAGATATTTGGACTTCAACTCCCAGAATTCCCCAGCCAGCGAATTCTGGGAGTTGAAGTCCAGATATCTTCAAGTTGCCAAGTTTGGGAAACACTGCTCTAAGGTGTTTTGTTATTCCCCTCTTTTTTGTGTAATCTGAAACTTTTATATTTTCTAACCATCTGAGCCTCATTGAAATACTGTAGGTTGAACAATACAGGACTCAAAAAAGGAGCTTTCAATATGCTCCTTGATGTTTCCATACAGTTTGACCTGGAGTATACTAATTAGGTACAATTGTTCCATCAGCTCTTATTTCACATAACAGTAATATAATCCAGTCCACATTGTGCCTTTTTTTCCCTATTAGAATGTCATGAGAAATTTACTATCCTGTTGTCTTATATTTCAGGCTCCAGTGATGGGCTAATTTTGATCAAAGTCTTCACTTTTTGGAAAGTTTTAACATTTGATTATGTATCTTATCCATAGTATATAACACAGAGCTGAACAATATTTTGAATGTAGGCTGCATTCAGTCATGCCGTAGTCATTCGCTGATGGACTCAAAAGAAAAACTAAATTTAATTTTATTTAATTAAAACTAAATTAATATGCACATATATTTTCCAATATATTTCAGTACTTCTTTTCTCCCAACCTGAAGCCTTTTCGTTTCGTTTTATAAGTCTCTGCTGAAAGCCTTAAGTAGATTTTTAAAGACATAGTAACTGCAGCTGTGATGCCAGAAAGCATATATGGATGCTTTAATAGCTTTTATATCTATATACTATGAAACACCTTTTGAAAATCAAATGTGAAACATTGTATAGCTTTAGTTTATAGATAAATATCAATTATTTATAATGCTATTATTTTATCCAGGTTGTTATATTAACCAGACTTTATGGATTAATTTGAATGGCCTTGACCCTATTAGTTTTTCATAAGAACTTGGAAACCTAGTTGTTACTTCCCCCTTGTGGCTTTGAGCCAGAACACTGGTTGAACTCATTCTGAAATAATATTATATAATACAGTATAATATTTGCACTGGAATATGTTGTGTCTTGCCTATATTGTAGTTTTATGTGTAGTTGCTATCGGTTTCTTTGTTTTTTTTCTATTTTTAGTTATATGTAAGTTTCTCAGAGTCTTATTTGTGAAATGAGCAGAAATATAAATCTTCCAAATAAATAAACAATATAAACTGGCATAGCATTAAGTCTTGTTATTTTATTAGGAGAAACATTGCCGCTGTAGGAAAACAAACTGTGATCATATATCAATCCATTAACTGATCTTTGAGGGGAAAGATAAATATGGAACTTCATATATCTATATGATTATAAGGGCCTCAAGAACATAATTTTGAAAAGTCTTTATGAATTATCACTAAAGAACATTTTAAAAAATAAATGGCTTTCCATGCAGGGTTTTGGCAGAGACATAAAGATGAAAACAGAACTGGGAGAAAGTCCTGGAACTTGACAGAAAGGTCAATAGAAATAAATATAAATATTTTTGGAATAAACTTGCAGTGAAATATGTAACATGTAACATTAATATGTTTAGAATTAAGTTTCCCTTGAAATCCTTAATTTATTTCGAATATAAATGGGTTTATAAATTTGTTTTCAGAAGAGACTTTGATTCAAAACAGAATTTTCTGTATAAAGCAGGATAAATAAATCAAGATTGTTTAAAAGAGTACAGTACTGAGCAATGTAGAAAGAATATGTTTGTTTGCTGCTGTCATATCCATTTCAGAATTTTTGCTCTAGAATGAAAAAAATCAGATTCCAGGAAAGAGTCGAAATGGTTTTTTGGTTTCAGAAAATGGGCAGGGGAATATGGAATCTAGAATATAAACAGGATAATTTTTTCTCAAATTTAATAGTAAAAATGTTGTCATTAGTGCTCAGTTTTCATTGCTGTTTTCCTTTATTGAATATTTTATTCTACATTATTAACACAAAAGATTTCTCAATTCAATTTTATATTGGGAGAGCCAATCAAATTAAACTTAACTATTCCTACTTGATTTCTATTGGCTAAGAATTGGGTGGGTAAGTTGAAGCCCAGTTGTTGAGTTTCAAGCAGTTTGTAGGCAGCTTGGCAAGTAATATACCAAATTTGGAGGATTTTGAATAGATTATCCTTTGGCCAAGTTAGTGGTTGTAACTTAGGTGCAGCTCCTTAAATTTTTGCAAATGCCTTTTGGTCAGTAGAATCTGCTGGTTTAATTCATCTAAAGTCAGATAGATATATAAGCAATAAATTGGGATTCTGTATGATTTTAACATGCATCTAGACACTGTGGTGGTCCAGAGAAGATTGGGGTTGCTGGTATCAGAATGACACAAGCAGTTTTGGACAGTCATAAATTCAATTCAATTCAATTTATTAGATTTGTATGCCGCCCCTCTCCAAAGACTCGGGGTGGCTCACAACAATAATAAAAACAATATAACAGTAAACAAATCTAATATTAAAAGAAAAGATATATAAAACCCCAACAATTAAAACCATACAGCACATACATACCAAACATAAAATATAAAAGCCTGGGAGAAGTGTCTCAGTTCCTCCATGCCTGGCGACATAGGTGGGTCTTGAATAATTTGCAAAAGACAAGGAGGGTGGGGGCTGTTCTAATCTCCGGGGGGAGTTGATTCCAGAGGGCCCGGACCGCCACAGAGAAGGCTCTTCCCCTGGGGCCCACCAAACGACATTGTTTAGTCGACGGGACCCGGAGAAGGCCAACTCTGTGGGACCTTATCGGTCGCTGGGATTCATGCGGTAGCAGGCAGTTCCGGAGGTACTCTGGTCCATTGCTATGTAGGGCTTTAAAGGTCATAACCAACACTTTGAGTTGTGACCGGAAACTGATCGGCAGCCAGTGCAGGCCACAGAGTGTTGTAGAAACGTGGGCGAATCTAGGAAGTCCCACAATGGCTCTCGCTGCTGCATTCTGCACGATCTGAAGTTTCCGAACACTTTTCAGAGGTAGCCCCATGTAGAGAGCGTTGCAGTAATCGAACCTCGAGGTGATGAGGGCATGAGCACCCGTGAGCAATGACTCCTTGTCCAAATAGGGCCGCAACTGGTGCACCAGGCGAACCTGGGCAAACGCGCTCCTCGCCACAGCCGAAAGATGATGTTCCAATGTCAGCTGTGGATTGAGGAAGACGCCCAAGTTGCGAACCCTCTCTGAGGGGGTCAATAAAGCAAGCACTATCCCATTTCATCATTTTGATGACGGCAGGAAGCTTCTATTGGTGCCCATGCCTATAGAGGGCTGAGTTTCAATATTTTGCCAAAGGAGAAATCTTTAATGGAAGATACATAAGGTCTTAGCAAGTTAAAACTGTCTCCAAACTTGTTTGGAATTTGTTCAAGTCTATAACTTATTCCAATAAAATATAGTAGCCCTTCTTTTAGACAGCTTATGTCTGCTTTATTTGACGTTGTATTCAATCACAACATTGTTTAAAAATCCATTCACTCACTTAGCATTAAAATTGAAGGTCACTGCCAGTACTGCAAATACAAGGTGTAAGAAGCATTATTGGAATCTTTATAGAGCAGAGGTCCCCAAACTTTTTACATAGGGGGCCAGTTCATTGTCCCTCGAACTGTTGGAGGGCCGGACTATTAAAAAAAACTATGAACAAATCCCTATGCACACTGCACATACCTTATTTTAAAGTAAAAAACAAAATGGGAACATACTATTTAGAGGGGGGGAAGAAATCTGAAATTCATATATGTTTATGTTTTGTTTTTAATTTTCTTTTGTTAACATCTGATTGGCTATACAAGGTTTTCTTGGTTTATAGAAAAATGTAATAAAGAAAGAAGGAAGCACTTTGGCATAATGATTAATAAGTTAGAAATATAATTGGTGGTGTACTTTTTGAAGGAACATTAGGGAGAGAATTTAATTAAAATAAAGGTATGTATCTGTGCTCCTGTCACTCACCCATGGGCCGTAGTTTGGGGACCGCTGTTATAGAGACTCCAGGTAGTAGAAACTGAGCAGAAGTTAGTTGTGATTCCCTACTCTAAAAACAAGTTAGCTGTAATCAATATCCTACAGTAGGGTTTTCAGTAGGGTTTATATGCATTTAGCATTAAATGAATTGGAGCCCACAGCTGTGCAGTTACCACTTGACCAGTATTTTTTAACTAATAGATTAATTGTTGCCATTGAGGCTTTCTTTTTTGTTGTTCTTTTCCCCCTCTCTTAATAGCTGCTGAATAGCCATTTGCCGATGGATATGATCCCTGTCACCAACCAAGTCAAGTCTTGGCTGTTTATACTGCAACTGGTCAATGATCTTGTCCCTCCGTGGAACCACATTTCCCTTTCTTAAATGCTTTGTATTTGAGGAGAAGTGTGTTTGTTGGGAATTCTTACTTATGGGAACATCCTCTCCTGCCCCTGAAATGAGATCAACTCCAACCTTTTGAAGTTTAAGTTTAAGTTTAATCAGATTTGTATGCCGCCCCTCTCCGCAGACTCGGGGCGGCTCACAGCAATAACAATACAATGTAAAACAAATCTAATATTTAAGTTAATTTAAAAAACACCACATATTAAAACCAATCATACATACTAACGTACCATGCATAAATTTTATAAGCTAGGGGAAGGGAACATGTCAATTCCCCCATGCCTGACGACAGAGGTGGGTTTTAAGGAGCTTACGAAAGGCTAGGAGGGCGGGGGCAACTCTGATATCTGGGGGGAGTTGGTTCCAATGGGTCGGGGCCACCACAGAGAAGGTGGCCCCTCTTCCCCTGGGTCCTGCCAAACGACATTGTTTAGTTGACGGGACCCGGAGAAGGCCAACTCTGTGGGACCTAACTGGTCGCTGGGATTCGTGCGGCAGAAGGCGGTCCTGGAGATATTCTGGTCCAGTGCCATGAAGGGCTTTATAGGTCATAACCAACACTTTGAATTGTGACCGGAAACTGACCGGCAACCAATGCAGACTGCGGAGTGTTGGTGTGACATGGGCATATTTGGGAAAGCCCATGATTGCTCTCGTAGCTGCATTCTGCATAAGCAGAAACTCCATAAGCCCTCAAGACCTGGTTATCTTATCAGACGTGGGACTCCCAGGGTACCAGAGACTTGCTTTGAGGGCTCTATTGTTGAGGGGGGCATTCTTCTCCTCCCTTCACTTGATTTGTATCTTTTTGGCTTTTATGTTTTTATTAATATAGTTTTTACATCTTTATCTGTTATTTTTATATTTGCTGTTTTATTTAATTGTTATGCACTACCTAGAGTGTTATTGAGAGGATGGCTGACAATATGAATTTAATAAATAACTAAATATTAAGCCCATGTCACTAATATTGACATCTTGTTGATGCATATCTGTTGAGACCAATCAATGAGCTATTTTGGGCAGATGATTTTGTCCTTCCCAATTTTCCATTTATCTGTGATTCAAATGGGTTCTTTGAATACACCACTTCTCTTTCTTCCCCAGGTGGCTCCTCATAAAAAAGCATTGCATTCTTACATATTTTCCCTGCATTCCTGTAACGTCCTAAACTGAAGATTACAGTGATACAGAATCAAGATGGTGAATTGGAAGGTGAGATAATTTTTAATTTGTAGGTACAGTGGTACCTCATCTTATGAATGCCTCTTCTAACGAACTTTTCGAGATACGAACCCGGTGTTTAAGATTTTTTTGCCTCTTCTTCCGAACTATTTTCACCTTACGAACCCAAGCCGCTGCTGCTGGGATGAAGGGGTTTCTTTCCCCCCCCTTTTTTGAAGAAAGAAAAGGGAGGGGCGGCTTGGAGGGGGAAAGAGTTTGCATTTAAAAAAGTAGGAGAACAGTGTGCTTGCACAGGCACTGAAAGGGTGTCTTTTGAAGAAAGAAAAGGGAGGGGCGCCCCCCCTGACTTCCTTCCTTCCCACTCACCCTTTAGCCTAGCCTTGCTTCTTCCAGCCGCCCCCTTTAGCTGCTCCTCCCTGCCCTCTGTTCGCCTCCCTTCTAAAGTTTGGGATTTTCCTGAAGGATTTGCACGCATTATTTGCTTTTACATTGATTCCTATGGGAAACATTGTTTCGTCTTACGAACTTTTCACCTTACGAACCTCCTCCTGGAACCAATTAAGTTCGTATCATGAGGTACCACTGTATCTTAAATTTTGGTTTCCTGATTTCTTAGTCACGGAGTCTGGAAGAAACAATCCTGTCTATTTTCTATACATCAAAAGTATTGTGAATCTGGCAGCAGAGTCGGACAGCGAGGAGGCTGGGGAGGAACATGGGCCAGACCTGGAGTCTGGAGAAGGTTCAGTGCCAAGAGGCAGGGATCAAGCCCAGGCCATCTGGGAGGTCTGTCCCAACTCCAGAGCCTCCAGAGACTGACATGAGTGAAGCAGAGGAACAGGGGGTGCCTGTTCTCAATGCACACATGCACAGAGCTGCTAGAAGGCAACAACGGTTACAGAAGAGGAGGATTACTCGGGAGTAAGGCTTGGAGATAATTGGCCCCTCCCATAGGCTATATAAGTGGAGCCCACTGAAGTGCTTGTTGCAGGAAGCAACTTTGTTCAACTTATGTTATTTCATTGCAGACTCCGTGTTTCTGTTTGGCCTTGCCAAATTTCTTGCTAATTGGTCTTTGGCAGCTTGTCAAGAAAGACAAAGGTGCATATGCTTATCTGCCTTTCCCCAAAAGACTGTTGTTGGACTTGTTGTCATGTTTGGGACTTATAACGGTTGGGAATGATAATAATTCACAGCCGTTAAATCAAATAAGCTTTTTGGATGCTATTTGTGCTATATTATTTGATCAGGAAGCCTAGGTCAGAACAGATACCTATTCTGAGAGAGTACAATATTCTAGACAACTACAATCTGTACTGAATGATTTGTGTTTTTATACAAAGGTTATAGCAGGTTCTTCCTATGGCCTCTTTATCTTGTTTCTTGACTGGCTTTGCAAGAACGTATCTCAATCAATGACAGCACACTTCAGGCATGCGTGCTCTTGTGCTTTATCCGTGTGGTTAGCTTAAACTGGTTTTGTATGGAACAGATTCTGTTTCGTGATTCAGATTAACTTTCACACTTTTTAAAATTGTAGCCTTTTGAATAAAAAACTACAAAATCATTCTGTTCTTCTTTAATAGATGATGTAAAAGCCAGCAAAACCTTTATTGGGGACTCCCTATGGTTAGCTTTTTAGTGAACCTATTTGGAATGTTAAAAGAATGTTGTCCATACCAACACAAATTTATTTGTTTGTTTGTTTGTTTGTTTATTGGATTTGTATGCCGCCCCTCTCTGGAGACTCGGGGCGGCTAACAACAGTAATAAAACAATGTACAATAATAATCCAATAAATAGTAAAAATGATTAAAAAACCCGTTAATATAAAAAAACCAAACATACATACAGACATACCACACATGAAATTGTAAAGGCCCAGGGGGAAAGAGCATCTCAATTCCCCCATGCCTGGCAGCAGAGGTGGGTTTTAAGGAGCTTACGAAAGGCAAGCAAAGGAATTTTTAGAGAATTAATTATAAAGCGCCTGTACAGTATTTTAACTGAGATCATCCTCATAAGGCATTGTAATTTGTGATGAAAATTGTAACTATGAAAGCTGTTCTTGCAAGTAATTTGAGTTTGATAAATTCAAACGTTCATTTTCTAGCTAATCTGTTTACATTATTACATTAAAATAACACAGTGATTACTGTATTTTTTGTTTTGTTTTGTTTTAGGTGCTGGAAAATTTTCCCCTACTAATGTACATTTTAGCTGCTAAAACATTAATTCTTTGCTTAGCATTTGCTGGGGTTAAAGTATATCAAAGGAAAAGACTTGAAGCAAAGGCGAAAAGGGAACAAGTAGAAGAACAGAAAAGAGAAATGGAGAAAAAAGAAAACTGAAGATCTAAAGGTATATTTTCACTGGAATCAATGGTGTTTTTATAAGAGAATGCTCCATCCATTGAAATAATGCATGAAGGGAATTGTTAAGTGACACGACCCATTCTATTTTCAGGTTGGTCAGCAAACCTCCTCCTCCTCTTCCTCCCCCCTAACCCTCCCTATCTTGCATGTAGGTTTTCTACATTTATGCATATAAACAATTCTTTTGCAAGCTCTCTTGATTTGTTCCAAGACTGAAGGGACTTTAATTTGTCATCTGAACAGTGTAGAGCTCCTAAATACATTATGGGGCTCAAAGCATACAATCTAGTAAAAATGCAACTAGAAATGGGTTGGCGTTTACAATGTGTTGCGAGTTGGAACAGGCTGTTGTGGCATGCACAGTAAACTATAATTAAACAATCAGTGGTTCGTTGTTGAATTCAGCCTTTCATTCAGGATGTGGGAGTGTTGTCGTAATTCACATGCCTCTGAATAATTTCATGCTTGGTGAGTTTACTACAACTCTTTGGAACTCCAGTTTAGATTTTATATGTCCGGTAGGTATTTGAAAATGTCAGCTCTCGTAGTAGAAGGAGCTCTTTCAAATTCCTATTCTCCCAGCCCTTTAAATATGATCATCACCCATAAATAATATGTTCTGTGAGATAACTTCTTCTTTTCTGGTGCAGAAATACATTGGTATGGGAATATTAATAATAATAAATAATAATAATAATAATAATAATTTATTGGATTTGTATGCCGCCCCTCTCCGTAGACTCGGGGTGGCTAACAACAATGATAAAAACAGCATGTGACAATCCAATAATAAAACAGCTAAAAACCCTTATTTATAAAAACCAAACATACACGCAAACATACCATGCATAGCTTGTAATGGCCTAGGAATATCTCAACTCCCCCATGCCTGGCGGCATAAATGAGTCTTGAGTAGTTTACGAAAGACAGGGAGGGTGGGGGCAATTCTAATCTCCGGGGGGAGTTGGTTCCAGAGGGCTGGGGCCGCCACAGAGACGGCTCTTCCCCTGGGGCCCGCCAAACGACATTGTTTAGTCGACGGGACCCAGTGAAGGCCAACTCTGGGACCTTATCGGTCGCTGGGATTCGTGCGGTAGCAGGCAGTTCCGGAGGTAATCTGGTCCAATGCCATGTAGGGCTTTAAAAGTCATGACCAACACTTTGAATTGTGACTGGAAACTGATTGGCAGCCAATGGAAGCCACGGAGTGTTGAAGAAACATGGGCGAATCTTGGAAGCCCCACGATGGCTCTCATGGCTGCGTTCTGCACGATCTGAAGTTTCCGAACATTTTTCAAAGGTAGCCCCATGTAGAGAGCATTGCAGTAATCGAACCTCGAGGTGATGAGGGCATGAGTGACTGTGAGCAGTGACTTCCTGTCCAAATAGGGCCGCAACTGGTGCACCAGGCGAACCTGGGCAAACGCCCTCCTCGCCACAGCCGAAAGATGATGTTCCAATGTCAGCTGTGGATCGAGGAGGACGCCCAAGTTGCGAACCCTCTCTGAGGGGGTCAACATTTCCCCCCCCCCAGGGTAATGGATGGACAGATAGAATTGTCCTTGGGAGGCAAGACCCACAGCCACTGTGTCTTGTCTGGGTTGAGTTTGAGTTTGTTGACACCCATCCAGGCCCCAACAGCCTCCAGGCACCGGCATATCTCTTCCACTGCTTCGCTGACTGGACATGGGGTGGAGATGTATAGCTGGGTATCATCTGCGTATTGATGATACCTCACCCCATGCCCTTGGATGATCTCACCCAGCGGTTTCATGTAGATATTAAATAGCGGGGGGGGGGGAGGACTGACCCCTGAGGCACCCCACAAGGGAGAGACCTAGAGGTCGACCTCTGACCCCCCCACTAACACCGACTGCGACCGACCGGAGAGGTAGGAGGAGAACCACTGAAGAACAGTGCCTCCCACTCCCAACCCCTCCAGCCAGTGCAGAAGGATACCATGGTCGATTAATATGAGAAAAAGACCCTGTCAGTTATCTTTCCATTGCTATCTTCCATTCTCCGACTTTGCCTGATTAAAGACAAAACTCTTTCCAAGAAAGACAACAACAACAGCAACCACATTCCTCATTCTTCAGGTCATGATCTTCCAGTCTTCCTGTTCAATTGCAGTAGAAGGCTTATGCCTTCTGGAGGTTCACTATGGGAAAAATGTCAAGTAAAATATTTAACTTAGTACATTAAACATGTTGGAACCGGAGCAGCAGAAGAATATATTTGAGTTAGACACATCCTGACCCAGGAATTTTATTTGAATAAGCTGCACTGCTTGTTTTACTGGGCCTCTTTGGGGCAGTCTTGTACTGAAGGCTGAAATAGTTCCAACTCTTTTTTATTTGCAATTTCAGGACATTCTAAGGAACTGGAAATAATTGCTTTTATTATGTGTGGAATATTTGTCCTGTATCCACATGCACTTAATATGTGCGCGCGCACACACACCCTCAGCTTATAAGAACAGAACAACTTTGTCCAACCGTTTGCCAAATATGTGCAAAATGTAATTAACATGCAAAAATGTGATGACTAACAAATTCATGCAAAATGTGACTAACACAATGTTTGGAAACTGGGAACCTTAATTTATGAACTGAGAGCTTAGTAAGGCTTCTTTTATTATTGTGCTTTTGATTGGCATATTTTATTATTTGATACATGATAATTGCTGCATGCAGAAAAGTGAGTTTCAAAAGTGAGTTTCAAAGCATGAAATAATTTTCGTTTTCTGGGAAAACAATAAAATTATTAAATGTTATATGGTGCTCTGAACCTGAAATGGCATGTGTATTCGTAAACTGGCTGGAATGCGGCCACCTTTTAGTACTTTTCAACAAGTCAAATGATTACGTTTCTGAAACTATTTTATTTTAAATATTTTTAAATAATATTGTGCAAAATCATTGCATCCCAAAATCTGAAGCAACAATAAGAAACAAATCTTAAAACCCAATATAAAGTACATTTTGTAAATTGAATTTAAGAAAAATATTTGAATAAAAGTTGAATAGTAGCAGGCAGGATTTTGTGTCATCTTCTGAGAGAAGGGAGAATGGGAGCTAATTGAAACTCTTGGACAGCAGATTGCATATCATGGGAACCATTGAGGGTAAGACTATACTTTACATCAGAGGTCTTCAAACTTGGCAGCTTTAAGACTTGTGGACTTCAACTCCCAGCATAGCTGGCTGGAGAATTCTGGGAGTTGAAGTCCACAAGTCTTAAAGTTGCCAAGTTTGAAGACCTGTGCTTTACATATTAGATTAGAATGGCATCTGAAGTAGGACCTTATAAAATAAGACTTTAATCTAGGGCTGAGTATTTGCTACTTTCCTCTTTACTTCCTTGGGCCATGGTGGTGCGGTGGTTAGAATGCAGTACTGCAGGCTGCTTCTGCTCTCTGCCGGTTGCCAGAAATTTGGCAGTTCCAATCTCATCAGCTCAACGTTGACTCAGCCTTCCACCCTTCTGAGTTGGAAAAATGAGGACCCAGATTGTTGGGGGCAATATGCTAATTCTGTAAACCTCTCAGAGAGAGCTATATAAGTCTAAGTAATATTGCTGTTGCTTCCTCGTGAGACTTATCTTAATTTTGATTTTAATTTTGATATCCCTCTATCAACAGTCAGTTCAGACTTTTTGATAAAAATACAGTGATACCTTGTCTTACGAATTTCCTTGGTTCCAGGATTATGTTCGTAAGGTGAAAATGTTTCCCATAGGAATCAATGGAAAAGTGATTAATGTGTGCAAGCCCAAAATTCATCCCTTTTGCCAGCTGAAGTGCCCATTTTTGGGCTGCTGGGATTTCCCTGAGGTTCCCCTCCATGGGAAACCCCACCTCCGGACTTCTGGGTTTTTACGATGCTTCAGGGGAATCCCAGCAGGGGAATCCCAGCATCGCGAAAACGGGCGCTTTGCTGGCAACGGAAGTCCGGAGGTGGGCATCCCAGTGGTGGCGGCGGGTTCATAAGGTGAAAATAGTTTGGAAGAAGAGGCAAAAAAATCTTAAACCCCGGGTTCGTATCTCGAAAAGTTTGTATGACGAGGGGTTCGTAAGACGAGGTATCACTGTAGTGTGTTTCTTGATTTTATTTTCTAACAAGAAAGGAAGGAAAGAAAAAGGAAGAACCTCCACCAAAAGGAGAATGGATTGTGCAATGCATATTCCATCCATTTTAACCTACCAGGTAGAGTAACAGTGCCCTTCGGCTTACATTGTAAAACTTTGGCACTGTCTTCTGCAAACAAAATAAAGATCTCAAGCTGGGTAAAAAGTAGGCTGGGAGGAAGTAGCAAGAAAATTTATTCATCTTCTAAATCCGGCCACAAAGGATATGTATGCTTTTATTAACGGGTTTTATATTATCTTTTAAACTGTCTTTTTTAGATGTTGATTTTTGCTGTAAGCCGCCCAGTGTCCCTTGGGAGTTGGGCGGCATATTAATTAATTAATTATTTAATCAATCAAACAAACAAACAAACAAACAAACTCAAATCCCCATCTTCCTTCCCAATCCTAAATTTTTGTGTGCAGAAAATAGGATAGGCTGAGATTTGAGCTATGAAGTTGCAGCCAAGCAGTTAGCTGGACCTTAGGTACAGTAGCATTAGGAGTTCTAATATACGAGATTGCAGCATCACTTAGGAGCCCAGCACGTCAAAGCAAAACTTTTGAACTCGCATGTTGCTTTTTGCATGAGGAAAACGGAGAGTTACTAGCTGCTGCAAATAGAACCATTCTATTTTGTATGCAGATATTCAGACATGGGGAAGCTGACTTGGATGCCTTTCTGGGAAGCATTGAAGATTTCACTGAAATGGAGAACTATGCTGGAGAAATGAATTCCCTAAGATCAAGATTCATTTGAACAAAATATATTTGAATGTTGTTGTTGTTTTGTTACAGGTAGTAGCAGGATATTGTCAGTTAATTTATTCAGTAAATCTTCTTTTGTAAAACTCACACGTTATCATTTGGAATCCTTCATGTTGTGTTCCATTTATTCAAGTACCTTCCAGTTAGATAGAGCAGTGTTTCCCAACCTTGGCAACTTGAAGATATCTGGACTTCAACTCCCAGAAGTCCCCAGCCAGCATTCGCTGGCTGGGGAATTCTGGGAGTTGAAGTCCAAATATCTTCAAGTTGCCAAGGTTGGGAAACACTGAGATAGAGAATTGATTTTTCCCCATGCAAGAGAAAAACTACTGTATTTTTTGGAATATAAGATGTACAGTACTCCCTCACCTATCGCTGGTGTTACGTTCCAGACCTGGCCGCGATAGGTGAAATCCGCGATGGGGAATTTATTGACTGATAGTACTTATTTAAGTATTTATATTGTAATTGTTTGGTAAGTTTTCATTGTTTTAAGTGTTTATAAACCCTTCCCACACAGTATTTATTTTAGATACAGTATTTAAATACAGTATTTACAATTTTAGATATATTTTTTTTTAAACCTGCCGATTGAGTTCGGCGGGCTGTTTAAATCTGCCGATCGGCTTCCTCAGAAACCCGCGATGAAGTGAAGCCGCAGTAGGTGAAGCGCGGTATAGCGAGGGACTACTGTATAACCTTTTTACTCCCAAAAAGAGGGTCAAAAACTGGGTGAGTCTTATACTCGGAATGTAGCTCTACCCACCTGCCAGCCCCCACTGCTCTGAGGTTTTAGCCTCCACACATTGTGTTTTGGAACAGTTCCAGGCGGCAGGGATCATCACTTCCACTCGCGGCCAGCGGAAAGTGGGGGCTTGGTTGGAAAAGTGGGCCCTGTGCAGGAGATGTAAGGCAAGATGACTCATCACTTGGCCTGGGGAGGAAAGCATTTTCATGAGGCAGTGCCGCGATCTCCTCCCCAATTCCAAAAACGGAGCATGAGGAGACCAAAAAAGAGCATTGTTTTTCTGGTTGGCACTGCGGCCCAAAAACACTTTTCCTCCTTGATTCTAAAAATGGGGCGTCCAACCAGAGCTGGCCACCACCCGTAATGCGATGCTTTTTTTTTTTTTGGTCTTCTCACGCTCCTCATTGCCCCAAATGCTCTTTTTTGGTCTCATCACACTCTGTTTTTGGAATCGGGGAGAGGATAATGACATTTCCACCTGAAAACACTTTTCTCCCTGATTCCAAATACAGGGCGTCCAACTTTGTGAAAATAGAAGTTGCAGAGCATGGGTTTGTGGTTCACACTGAATCACTGCAAGGGGGTAGAATAGGAAGGTGTTCTGTTGGGCTCTCTGGTAGAATCCTCCCAAAAATTCACAGGTTCAAATTTCAGACACACACACGTTTGAAAATTCAAAACAATGTTCTTTATAATGAAAATTCACTTAAACTAAGCCCTCTTTTGGTATAGCAAAGAGCACTCATCTCCAAACAAACTGGTAATTTATACAAGTCCCTTATCAGTCCTGTGATACTTAGCTTGCAGCTGTGAGGCAATTCAAAGTCCTCCTTCTTTCACAAAGTGAAACACACTTTGCCCTGGTTTAGCTTCAAAGCGGGGGAAAATCAGCACACAAAAAGTCAAAGTCAGTAAAGCAGTCATGAAACACAACGATCACATAATCCTCCACAATGGCCAAACCACTGCTATTTATAGCAGCCTCACTAATTACCACAGCCTCACCCAACCACAGGTGGCCTCATTTTCTTTGATAATAATCTCTCAGTTGTTGTTGCTATGCATCGCTCTCCGCATGCGTGGCTATATCATTAACTCTTGTTCCGAATCCAAGGAGGAGCTAGATAATTGATCTCCTTCTGAGCTGTCTGCCACACTCTCCTCCTCCCTGTCACTCATGTCTTCTTGGTCAGAGGAGCCTTCATCAGCAGATTCCACCGGGGGGCAAAACAGGCCTGCAGCATGTGGATGTCTCCCCCACATCCACAGTCCTTGGGGCAGGAGCTGGGCCAGAGCTAACCACAACAGGAAGGTGGCAGAAGGTGCTTTTGCCCACCTTGCCTTTATGTGGTGTGCAAACTGGGGGAGGGGGGCTCCTCTTAGCAGATTCACTGGCACCAGATTTAAATCGAGCGAATAGCACTGGTACAATAGCTTTTTTTTGGCAATGCTGGCCTCTTTAAAAGCTATGCAGGAATCTCAAAACCCCAGACCGTCAGTTGTCACTTCATCTCGCCATGCCAGGGGAAAAGGGGGGAGAGGAGAGCTTTATCTGTTTAATTTATGCCATATGGACTGTGAGGGCTTTTCATTAATCTATTGGAAAAGGAGTGGCCCAGACATTTTATAGGCAAACAGGCTGCAATCAAGTGTTATGGAAGAACTCCCTTTCAGAGAAATATTTATCTTCATCAATATGCTTGCAGTCTCGCATGGCAGAACATTCTATTGAATATGATAAGGCTTGTTTCTCACTAAATAATTAGTAAATATTACAGCCTTGTGCTGCAGCCTTACTGAGCTTGTGTTGAATTTTCTGGAACTTGGAATTAGACATGAATACAGAACTTTAAAATCCTTGGGAATATGGGCTCTAAATTGGCTTTATTAATTTATTTCATTCTTTTTGTTAGTTTTTACTGTTTTTAATATGGTTTTATATTCTGTAAGCCTCCTTGAGTTGCAGTGAGTGAATTGGTGGCAATATGAATTCAATTACCTTATTTTCCAGTGTATAAGACGCACCTAGATTTTAGAGGAGGAAAACAAGGAAAAAAGCATTCTGAACCAAATGGTGTAATATTATATTGTTTAATAAAATACCAGTGTAGCAGAATACTTTTTACAACTATGTATACCTTTTAAAACCATGTACACTTTTTACAAACTTCAAACTTGACAGAGAGAGAAGGGGACGGGCAAATAACCAGCTTCTCTAGAGCAGTGATTTTCAACCTGTTTTGAGCCGCGGCACATTTGTTACATTTACAAAATCCTGGGGCACACCACCAACCAAAATGACACAAAAAGACAGTACATATTATACATAGTATACCCCCTTCTCTCTCTCTCTCTCTGTGTGTGTGTGTATATACACACTCTTGAACCATTTCCAAAAACAGGTGAGGGCTGGCGTTTTTGTTGCTCTCTTATTCTTTCCAAAAACAGGTGAGGACTGGGGATTTTTCCTCTTTTATTCTTTGGGTGCTTTTTATCACATGCTTTAAATCAAGAGTCAATTCTCTCTCTCTTTTGTTTCTCTCTCTTTCCTTTCATTCTCTGCCTCAATCATTTTCTCATTTCTCTTCCCCTCTTTTTTCTCTCATTTCTCTCTCTCCCTTCCTCTCCTTCTCTCTCTCTTTCTTGCTTTCTTTCTCTCACTCACTCTCTTTCTCTCTTGCTTGCTTTCTCACTCTCTCTTGCTTGCTTTCTCGCTCTTTCTCTCTTGCTTTATTTCTCTCTTGCTTTTTTTCTCTTTCTCTCTCTCTTGCTTTCTTTCTTTCTCTCTCTCTTTCTTTCTCTTTCTCTCTCTCTTTCTCTCTCCCCTCTCGCGGCACACCTGACCATGTGCTGCGGCACACTAGTGTGCCGCGGCACACTGGTTGAAAAACACTGCTCTAGAGAAAGAAATGTGTATCTCCCATCAATTGCAGTGTAATTCTGTCTTTCTGTCTTTCTTTCTTTCTTTCTTTACATTGCAATTGATGGGAGATACACATTTCTTTCTCTAGAGAAGCTTGTTATTCACCCACTGCCTTCTCTCTCTCTCTCTCTCTCTCTCATTAACAATGAATGAGCTTGCAAGTGGTAAGAGCTGGGAACATCATTAGCACCTGGTTAGGGCTAGAAAGAAACATACTCAGAGTAATGAAACAAACCCTGCAAAGACGTAGGGCTTGGAAAACATTCTTCACAGAGAGAAACAATGAAAGAGGCTGCAAGGTAAGTGCTGGGAAGATCGTTAGCAGCTAGTTAGGTCTGGGGGGAAAAGCTACATTCAATGTGTAACACACATCCTAATTATCAGCCTATATGGGAGAGGAAAAAGGTGCGTCTAATACACCGAAAAATACTGTAATTTAATTAATACATCATTTAAAAAGTGTATGATTGTTTGCAATTATAAACACTTGTAATAATTGCAAATAAAATTTAAATTACCTAATTCATCTCCCATTTTCTAATAACCAAGAGATATGGGTCTCTTATTAATGCAAGGCAAGATGTATTGCTTTAACAAAATATTTAAAAACTTCCTCCTTTGTCCCTTTTATACCAGTGAAATAATGACCATACTGTTACTGTATAAGGCTCATTAGGTTCAGTTTTAATCTTCATGTTTAAACTAAGAAGCCATTTAAATCTAATGTGATGTTTTGATTTGTTCTTATAGCCTGATTAGTTATAAAAGTACTTTAATTTTGCACAGAGTGCAAGTCAGCAAGTAGAATTTATACGAATGAAAATGGGAATATTGGTTTTATAATTCTACTGTTTCTAGACAAGGCACGTCAATTGGGATGCAAGCTTTAGTATTGAGAGTCCGATGAGAACGTTACTTTGGCTCTTTTTAAAATCTCCATTTGTGTTCGACATGGCTTTTAAAAGATTCTGTTTCTTTTTTTGTAGCTGGGAGGCATATTCTTCCACTTGCTGCTGAGAAAACTGATCTTTGCTATTCAATTTATTTTGTTTTAATTAACAAGTTGGAAAAGCAGTCCATGGGCCAGCTTCCAGATATTGCTGAAAGCAACTCTCATCAGCCATCCTAGCCAAGGCTTTTGAGAAACAGAATTGGACAACATTAGGAGGAATCCATGTTGCCAATTTGAATTAAGAATGAGAGGCACTGCTTGCACTAGAACACAAAGGCCTCTGGCACATTAACATCATGTACTGCCATCCTGTGGAAATGGGATGATTTGCTGTGGCAAAGGATGAAAGTCACCCTAAATAGGAAAAATGTCATAGGCTAACAATAGAGTACTGTATATGTTTGGAAATGACTACAGTGTTCCCTTGATTTTCGCGGGGGATGCGTTCCAAGACCGCCCGCGAAAGTCGAATTTCCGCGAAGTAGAGATGTGGAAGTAAATACACCATTTTTGGCTATGGACAGTATCACAAGCCATCCCTTAAGACTTTAAACCCCTAAATTACCATTTCCCATTCCCTTAACAACCATTTACTCACCATTATTACTGGTACTCACCATTGAATAAAACACTTAGTGATCCTGATATTTATAAACATAATTATTTATTAACAATAATATTTTTTTTTGTTATTTATTTGCAAAAAATATTAGCTTGGCAATGACGTATGATGTCATCAGGCGGGAAAAAACGTTGTATAGGAAAAACCCCGCGAAGTATTTTTTAATTAATATTTTTTGAAAAACTGTGGTATAGGCTATTCACGAAGTTCGAACCCGCGAAAATCGAGGGAACACTGTATTACTAAATTCAAAAGGTATTTTTATTGTTGCTGGTGAAGCAGAAATGTCAAGAACCTCTTGTACCCTCTCCATCTAAAGATGGATTTGAAGGATACCAGTATCACTGTTTTTAAAAAATCTTTGGATAAACATATACAGTGTTCCCTCGATTTTCGCGGGTTCAAACTTCGAGAAAAGTCTATACCATGGTTTTTCAAAAATATTAATTAAAATATACTTCATGGGGTTTTTCCCTATACCATGGTTTTTCCCGCCCGATGATGTCATATGTCATTGCCAAACTTTTGTTTGCCTTTAATAAATTTTTTTTTTAATAAACTTTAATAAATAAACAGGGTGAGTAATAATCTAAATGGTAGCTAAGGGAATGGGAAATTGCAATTTAGGGGTTTAAAGTGCTAAGGGAAGGCTTGTGATACTGTTCATAGCCAAAAATCAAAAACGAGGGAACACTGTATATAATAAAACACCCCGGAGTCTTTGAAGAATATTGTTCCCAATTAACCATTCATCCAGCTAAACTAGCAGCTTCTCCCAATGTGTCAATTGCTAGAAGAGATAACAGTCTCCAGGTGATACTAGCAAACTAATATAAGCATAACTCTAAGGGGAGAAAGGGTACATGGAAAGTGTAAAATGAGAAGAAAAAAAAGAACCAAGAAGGAAATGAAGGTGATCAATAGAGCACAAATAACTCAAGAGAGAACATTTTCCTTGGACAATGTATCTCATAGATTTACTTTTTGCCTTTATTTTTTAAAACCATGGAACTATGCCGTGGATGTGGCCAGTCTTCTGCTAAATGTATCCTATTTGGAAGTTGAGTCTCTTCCACAGTATTCATATTTATTTCATGTTTTGAGGGGTATAGCCACAAGACATCTTTGGAAGCTATTTTGAATATATGGATTGCTAGAGTATAATTGGCTGGATATTACTTGATCATCACAATAGTGGATTCAAATTTAAGCACAAAAGTACTCTTATTTATTTAGCATTGGTTGGACTCTTCCATTCATTTTTATTCTTCTGGCTAGTACTACCAAAAATAAAATGTAATCATTTTAGGAATCTGAAACATGAAATCTATAAATCTCTTGGCCACCTCAAAAAGCATTGGTGTTTTGGTGGTAATTGGATGAAATTTGACCAGGGCCAGGAATTTTGATTCGTAACTAGATTTAGGGAGTGAAAAAGTTTTCGGAAAAGTGTATTTGTAAAAAATAAAGTTTTAACCATACCCCACCCACCTATTTATTGGGATGATCATCACTGTCTCTTGATTAACTTAACTACTTCTTTGCTATTCATGAAAATGTGAAAAAATTCTAGAAGAGAAGGAAATATCTCTATTGGAACTCATCTATTATTTTGCTCTTAAAATTTGTCCTAACACAGTTATGAGAATCAGTGTAATCTAATATGGATTACATCTTTGTTTTTCTTATCTGTTAATAATTTAAGTTTTAGTTTCTTATATTCATTTATTTTAAATAATTTAATTTATTTAAGTTATTTAACTTAATGTAATTTAATTTAACAAAACCTAATTTCTTAATTCTTAATTCTCAAAAGTATTTACATATTTACGAATCGCTGTTTGTCCACATCATGACAAAATTAATCTACTTAATTGGCACGTGAATCTAATACTATAGCATTAAAAGTCACTTTAACACTATTATTTTTATTATCACCATTGACCTAGAATAGTGAAAATGCACATTTGGTATATGAATTATCTTCAACCAAAGATTACTTGACAAATGGCTGGAAGCTGTCAGGAAAACTTATCCAAATAGTAATTTTCCCATCTCCGCACTTTGTTAATGGCCAGTTTCCACTTGATTGGGCTTGTTTTCTCTATTCCTTTCCCAATCAAGTCACTGAAGAGGATGCACTGGTATGAATAGGTCCTTTCCACGGATGTCAGAGAAAAGTCTTTTCTGTTATTGATGATAAACCATTTCAAAGATGACCAGACTGCATCCATAGGATGCAGGTAGTTATAATCAAAAGGTACTGAAAGAAGTTCATGACCTGTAGCCCTGGCAATTTCAGGGCAGTGCTTGATGTTCAACAAGTAGGGATGAGAAATGGCCTGAGAATTGATTGTGTCCACCTTCTGGTTAGACGCTTCAGCCTTCACCCTTAAGTGTTTTTTCTCTTTGACCACAATGGCACACTTCCCATAAGTAATAGACAGAAAGTCACAGAATTCCTGAAACATGTCGTCCTGCTGCGCTAAGGGTAAGTCATCTCTTAGATATACTCTGTATCTCCAGGGTACCCATCCTTGGCTGTTGCCAGCATGTACAATTGTCCACACAGGCCACTTGAGATTATCTTCATAAGGAAACTTGTCTCCTGTTATGAGACTTTCAGAAATATCGGTTTCACCTAAAAATATAGTCTTGTAGTCATTAAGGTGCAGAGTTCTTAAATTTTTCAAATATTGCAGACATATTTTTCTTGATGTAGCGTCGTGGGAACTCCGGTGAATAATATGTTTTAATAGCGGGTTTACAACGCGATGCATCGTGGACTCTCTGGCAAAATTGAACTGCACAGAAAATTCTAATGATGCCCAGGGATATTGATGATCTCATAATGGATTTCACTGCCTGTATTATTTAGTAATATAGAAACAAAAGCTAAAGGTGTCAGGAAGGACATCTAGCTGGTAAATGCTCAGCTCCAATCAGTCGTCCCGACTCTACCCTGAATAAAGGATTATAATTTAACTGATCATGTACTGTTTTATAGAAGTCTTCTGCACATTTTTACACAATGGCAATATACACCTTTCAATATCTGCGGGCTGTGCTGCACACATGAAAGAAATATACAAAAACATGGAACTACTGTTCAAACGCAACTGGAATATCTATGGAGGTTTATGCTCTTACTTATGCAAAGTACTGTCCTTGCATAGATGAATGGGACAAATATTCAAGAGAGTTGCATTATATTAAAAAGAAATAGCCACCCCAAAAGAACTTGGTTCTGGTACAGAAAAACGTGGCATTTGATGATGTGACAAATATATTTTTGCTTCTGTTTTACATAAATCTTGGATTGATGAAAAATAAAAGTTTTTGGTATTTGAGACAAATGTTTTCAAGAATAATTGATGTCAAGATTAAGGAGGGCATTTTTGTTGGTCGACAGATCAGAAGTAGTACCTCATCAAAGATGAACAATTTGAAGATCTGTTAGTGGGGCCAGAGAGAATTGCATTCGCAAATGTTGTTGAGAATTTTCTTGGTAACTAACAGAGCATCAAGCTACATTCACTCGGTTGTCAAACAAGACCATTTAGTGCAACATGGTACTGAAGATTCATTTTCTGCATTCACACTTGGATTTTTTTCTAGGGGTTATCAGTGACAACCATGGTGGAAGGTTTCATCAGGACAGTGCCACAAAAGAAAAATGATATACAGCAAGATGCATCGGAGACAACAGAAATGAAATTCAGAAGCAAAACACTTTTAGCTCCCTTGAACTCATGCACCATGTCAAAAACTGATTAAATATATTATAGTAATTCAAAGTTAATTTCATATTTTTCAAGATTCCTGTGTGATAAGTCATTCTGAAATTATATTTACGTTATGGGTCTATCATCACCAAATTAAGAAAACCAAACTTGAAAAAAATGTTGTCCAATGTAATGGGATAAATGAAGGGCATCTGAAAAAAAGTACATTGGAGCAAATAGCATGACCTATCCTCACAGGACGCCAAAATTTTATATTCCTAAACCATTACCTCTGGATTGGTATGCAAAGGATAGGATAGCAATGAGGCAGAATCTTAACATTTTCTAATAAGAATAGAAGTAACAGTTGGCAAGAAAGGAATGGGTCAATGGTGCAACATCTGCAAACATTCAGGTTTGCCTGAAGGTCAGCTGTTACTAAGCAACACTTTTTCTATTGTCTAGTTTTCCTTTGGGGATGTGTATGTGTGGTCTTAAATTCAGAATAATTTTTCCAGCTGGTTTTTTTTAATTAACTGCATGACTACTTGGTACATCTTAATTTCTTATAAAAGTATCTTAAAATCAGGTCCCACAGAGTTGGCCTTCTCCGGGTCCCGTCGACTAAACAATGCCGTTTGGCAGGACCCAGGGGAAGAGCCTTCTCTGTGGCGGTCCCGGCCCTCTGGAATCAACTCCCCCCGGAGATTCGAATTGCCCCTACCTTTCTCCACTGCATCTGGAAGGAGAGTCCAGTATGGGTAATTCTCCAATCCTATTGGTAGAGGCTGAGTTTAAATTAACATGTTAATTAGGCACCGCCCCTTGCCTGCCCCCAAGGGCTCAGTTTTAAAAACTCAGTCCTTGAAGAGAGACTCACAAGTAGCGTAGTAAAATATCTTAGTAAAATAAATATTATTGTAATTGACTGTTTTTCTCATGTCTTTTCTTGTTTTTCAGATGCTGTTGCATCAAGGACGGGGTCTCTGCCCTCCGCGGGCACCACCTCCATCAATTTCCCCATGAAACCTCTTCCCTCAGAGGGTACAGTTTTGCCAAGGGAAGCCAGCAATGGGTCACTGGCCTCAGTGGCCAAACCCGGCTGCAGCCGAAGGTGGGGGGGTCCACCACCCCCACTAGGAGGCTAAGGAGAAGACATCCGGAAAGATTCAGGGAGTGCGCTGCTTCCTTCTTCCAATCCGGCCAGTGGGCGAGTGACCCGACTGATTAGACAGATTGTCGGGCACGAAGAGGCCTTCCGCAAGATGTTGAAGACCTATCTATGTTGCCAGGCATGGGGGGAATAATTATCTCTTCCTCCCACCACCATATTTTTTCCTGACTGTAATATATGAGAATGGTGTGATTGTGCAGTAATGATTGCTTTTAATATCTATGGGTTTTAAATCTCGTTTTTTAACTCTATTGCATTTGTATTCTATGTATTGTGTTGTTGTTGTGAGCCGCCCCGAGTCTTCGGAGAGGGGCAGCATACAAATCTAATAAATCTTAATCTTAAAAGTGAACATCAAAGAAAAAAGATATTTCCAAGATAGAAGAGTGATCAATAGGCTACATTTGCGAAGTACAAAAGCAGCCAGGATATTAACTCTGGTGGAAAATTCAGAAGTTCAGAACCCAACACCTAGGAGAAGGAACCATGTACCTGCCCCCAAGCATCATTTTCACTCCAGGCTTTGATTTTCTTTACCTTTTTAACTAGGTTTTAAGTATGTTTTAATCCCATTTTAATTTCTATTGCTTTAGTCTTTGACCAACCAGCTTTCAGCTGCATAGTTTATGGGTGTTTTTAGTTTGTATTTTACTGAACTGAATATGCTTTTGTTTTTACTTGTGTTGAAACCATCCAGAGAACTTGGCAATAGGGTTTAAAGAATGTAGTAAATAAAATGACCGATAAATATTGAGGGTAACATCAGATTTCAGCTGACTTTAATTTTACTTCTGGAGAAGAATGCTTGAAAGGATTGTCTTCCTACCTGGCAGATATCGGTAGTCCTTGTCTGACAACAGTTTGTTTAGTGACCTTTGGAAGTTACAACAGCACTGAAAAAAGTGATGTATGACTATTTTTCATACTTATGACCATTGTAGCATCCCCGTGGTCATGTGCTTTACATTGATGGTTGACAACTGAGAGACATTTATGACAGTCCCCTTTTGCGACCTGATAAGCAAAGTCAGTGGGGAAGCCATTTAACAACTGTGTTATTAATTTAACAACGCTGTAATTCACTTTAATACATGTGGCAAGAAAGATCGTATAACGGGCGTACCTTGAGAACTATCTGTATGTTGTACTACAAGTCCCATTATCCTCAGCATGTTGAAAGAAAGCTGATCTACATTATGAGAAAAACGATGCCTAATTATAATCCTTTCTTTTCCAAGTAGTGTCCCTTCCTCCTACTTTATGATGTATATATAAGCTGTCACTCAAATGAAATAGTGTGTTACAAGATTTGTGGGGGTACGGTAAAGAATAATAAACTTCTCAATCCACCCTTGTTTTGACAATGTCGGGTATACTAAGCCAGTGTTTCCCAACCTTTTTTGAGCCGCGGCACATTATTCATATTTTCAAAATCCCGGGGAACACTGAAAGGGGGGGGGCAGGGGGGAGGGCTAAAGAAAAGTTTGGACAAAAAAACCCTCTCTCTTCCTCCCTTTCGCTCTATTTCTCCCTCTTTCTCTTTTCCTTCCTTCCCTTCTTTCTCTCTCTCCATCCCTCTTTCTTTCTTTCTTTCTCTCTTTTTTGCTCTCTTTCTCTCTCCCTCCTTCCCTTCCTCTATGTCTTTCTCTCTCCTTTGCTCTCTCTCTCTCTCTCTCTCTGTCTCTCGCTATCTCTTTCTTGCTTTTCTCTCTCTCTTGCTCTCTCTCTCTCTTTCACTGTCTTGCTATATGTCTCTTTCTTTCTCTTTGCCTCTCTTGCTATCTCTCTTTCTTTCTCTCTTTCTCTCTGTCTCTCTTGCTATGTCTCTCTTTCTTTCTCTTTCTCTCTCTCTCTGTGCCTCTTGCTAAGTCTCTCTTTTTCTCTTGCTATGTCTCTCTTTCTTTTTCTCTCTCTCTGCCTCTCTTGCTATGTCTCTCTTTCTCTGCCTCTCTTTCTTGCTCTGTCTCTCTCTGCCTCTCTTGCTATGTCTCTCTTTCTCTCTCTCTCTTTCTCTGCCTCTCTTTCTTGCTGTCTCTTTCTCTGCCTCTCTTGCTATGTCTCTCTTTCTCTCTCTCTCTTTCTCTGCCTCTCTTTCTTGCTCTGTCTCTCTCTCTCTGCCTCTCTTGCTATGTCTCTCTTTCTCTCTCTCTCTTTCTCTGCCTCTCTTTCTTGCTGTCTCTTTCTCTGCCTCTCTTGCTATGTCTCTCTTTCTCTCTCTCTCTGCCTCTCTTATATGTCTCTCTTTCTTTCTCTCTCTCTCTCTCTCTCAGCTGACTGCAAGCGGGAGCCCTGACGGCGGCAGCTGGACGTGCTGCTGGACACCGTATATGCCAGGCCCACAGCGCCAGCATGTACGACGTCTAGCAGCACGTCCAACCGCCACCGTCAGGGCTCCCGCTTGCAGTCAGCTGAGAGAGCGCTCCCTCTCGCCGCCGCCATCTCCCCACGACTGCCTGCGGCCACTGCGGCCGCCCCCGCCCCCCGCTCCCATCGCCAGTGCCCTCCCGCCGGGCCACAAAGGAAACTTGCCGTCGACGCAGGAGAAGCTCCAGCTGGGCGGGGCGCTGCCGGTACTTCCGTCTTGGGGCTCCCGCTCGTAGCTGTCAACCGGCTCCTGCTCGATGCCGCGGTTTTCGGCGCTCTCCTGCTGGGTCCCAAAGAAGGAAGGCGGGGAAAAGGCGCGAAGAATAAAGCTCTCCTTCTTCCTGCCTTCCTTCTTTGGCGCCCAGCAGGAGAGCGCCGAAAACTGCGGCATCGAGCAGGAGGCGGGGGACAGCTGCGAGCGGGAGCCCCAGGACGGAAGTACCGGCAGCGCCCCGCCCAGCTGGAGCTTAGCGGCACACCTGGCCATGTCTCGCGGCACACCGGTGTGCCGCGGCACACCGGTTGGGAAACGCTGTACTAAGCACATGTCCTGGATTCCTTATATAATGCCAGGAATGCATAACTTTTATTTGACAAGGGTCACACTTAGCTTTTGAATGGTGAGTTAGAATCTAAACTTGACTTCAGTTTGCTTCCATTTAAACTTAATTAAACTTTAGTATAATTATGGTAACCTGCCTAGTCTCGAGTTATGGATTTTATTATTTGTTTATTTATTGATTGTGCTTTTATGCCACCCTATTCCCGGAGGACTCTGGGCGGCTACCAATAAATAAGAACAGTTCATAAAAACAGCATAAAAAAACATTAATAAAAAGCCTCACCCAAACATACATATTCTCGCTCTCATTCCTAGCAGGATCTAGGTTTCATTCACTCAACGAATGAAATAATGAAAGGAATGAACTTTAATAGTCAATGAAGCAGTGGAAGTGATGTGCCGGTGCCTGGAGGCTGTTGGGGCCTGGATGGGTATCAACAAACTCAACCTCAACCCAGACAAGATGGAGTGGCTGTGGGTCTTGCCTCCCAAGGACAATTCCATCTGTCCGTCCATTACTCTGGGGGGGGGAGAACTACTGACCCCCTCAGAGAGGGTTTGCAACTTGGGCGTCCTCCTCGATCCATAGCTGACATTGGAACATCATCTTTCGGCTGTGGCGAGGAGGGCGTTTGCCCAGGTTCACCTGGTGCACCAGTTGCGGCCCTATTTGGACAGGGAGTCATTGCTCACAGTCACTCATGCCCTCATCACCTCGAGGTTCGATTACTGCAATGCTCTCTACATAGGGCTACCTCTGAAAAGTGTTCGGAAACTTCAGATTGTGCAGAACGCAGCCGCGAGAGCCATTGTGGGGCTTCCAAGATTCGCCCACGTTTCTTCAACACTCCGTGGCTTGCATTGGCTGCCGATCAGTTTCCCGTCACAATTCAAAGTGTTGGTCATGACCTTTAAAGCCCTACATGGCATTGGACCAGATTACCTCTGGAACTGCCTTCTACCGCATGAATCCCAACGACCGATAAGGTCCCACAGAGTTGGCCTTCTCCGGGTCCCGTCGACTAAACAATGTTGTTTGGCGGGCCCCAGGGGAAGAGCCTTCTCTGTGGCGGCCCTGGCCCTCTGGAACCAACTCCCCCCGGAGATTAGAACTGCCCCCACCCTCCCTGTCTTTCGTAAACTACTCAAGACTCATTTATACTGCCAGGCATGGGGGAGTTGAGATAGCTCTTCCCCCTAGGCCATTACAAGTCATGCATGGTATGTTTGTGTGTATGTTTGGTTTTATAATAGGGGTTTTTAGTTGTTTTTTATTATTGGATTGTACATGTTGTGTTTATTATTGTTGTTAGCCGCCCCGAGTCTGCGGAGAGGGGCAGCATACAAATCCATTAAATTATTATTATTATTATTAATAAAGTTCCTTGTTTTGTCACATTAAACATGACAATTTGGCAATTTTCAGATTCTGCTGATTTTTAGGGGATACTTGCAGCCCTGAGTTCCAGGTATATCCCTTGGTTTTGAATTTTCTATTTATGGATAATGGGCCAATAATGAATTAGGGCAGGAGAGTTAGATTTCTGGCCAATATGAACATTTGCTTGATTTGACTCTTTTCATCCTTTTATGTATTTATTTTAGATTTTGAGGAGGTCTCCACAACCTTCACAACATAACACAGTTACAAGAACAAAGGTCTTCACAAAACACACAAGAAAAAGAAAGAAGATGACTTAGTCCGTGTGGGCATGAACATAAAGAAATTGTACACGTTTGAACTTGATTACCAAACTATTAGTGGAAACTTAATGGAGCTTAGGATAGGAAAACAATAATGCAGTTTAGAAATAAACAAGTTTTTTCTTGCACTGTAGATAGGAAGGTTGCTCCAAATGAGGCTTGCCAAGAATGGCCCAAGTTAGTTCAATCAGGTCTAATACTTTCAACAGCAACAAAACCATCCAGAGTTGAAAATAGGTCATGATACTGCACCTTCATACATTTTTCTGCACTGATTCCATGCTTGGAATTTCTGCCATTGGGCAATTGTCAGTCTTTTGGCATTGGCAATCTGTCTTAGCTTCTGTTGCAATACCCTTTCCAACATTAACCATTGTACTGTTGCAGGAAGTTATCCTCCTCTTTCCTGGAAATTTATTTTGAAAGAGATAGTCCATGTAATTTTCCCGCTGCCTGAGAACAATATTGCTGAGCATCATAGAGAAAAGGAGAAAGCCAAAGAAACCAATAATAATCAGGATATATAGCGAAGCCGAGATTTCTTCCTGCTGTACAAGAGATGGATTTGTATAATTCAATTTCCTCTCCCTGTCTTGCATATAAATAGATAGCAAACTCTGGAGAACAGATTTGACTTCCGTGGGGTTGACATTCATTTTATAACATCATCTGAGCTGCAAAGAAAGTTAAAAAAAGTAAAAAAATAATATTCAGGCACTTTATTTATTTATTTATTAATTTTTTATTTATTTATTTTATATATATATATATATATATATATATGTTAAAATGTTTTCAGCTGGAATTTTAAAATTAAGGGAGACTAGGATGGTCCCATTTCGGCCTTATTAGGCCTCATCAGCTAGCCACACCCCTTTCTTTTACTGGGATTCGATCTGGTGAACTCTGCATTATATATATATATGCCACCCCTCTCTGAAGACTCGGGGCGGCTAACAGCAATCATAAAACAGAGTACAATAATAATCCAATACTAAAAACGATTAAAAACCCATTAATATTAAAAACCAAACATACATATAGACATACCATGCATAAAATTGTAAAGGCCTAGGGGGAAAGAGTATCTCAATTCCCCCATGCCTGGCGGCAGAAGTGGGTTTTAAGTAGCTTACGAAAGGCAAGGAGGGTGGGGGCAATTCTAATCTCTGGGGGGAGTTGGTTCCAGAGGGCCAGGGCCGCCACAGAGAAGGCTCTTCCCCTGGGTCCCGCCAAGCGGCATTGTTTAGTTGACGGGACCCGGAGAAGACCCACTCTGTGGGACCTAACTGGTTGCTGGGATTCGTGCACTTGTTTGACTACTTCCCATTAGTTTAAGAGAAACACACCAAATATCTACAAACCATTTTTTTTTCAAGGAGCTGCCTGTGAAATACAAGTATTGCCATAGTAGCAATTATAATGGCAGGCATGTGCCAGTTGATGTGAGAATTCAGGATCTAGGCATGAATCATGTTGAAGCCTTAGTTGGACTATTGAGCAACTGGGTGACTGGACAAACAATACAAAGAGTCTGATAAGCAGATTGACAAAAGTACTATTCCCTTAGCCCAATTTATTTCACACAGTTGTGGAGCAAAAATTAATGAGAAGCCTAACCTATACTGTCTTGAATCCATAAAGGGAAAAAAATGCAAATGTAATAAATAAAGAGGACTTCACTTATCAAATTTGTGCTGCCAATTGGAAGCCATTACATTATTTCAAAGTGCTCCTTGCATCTAGAAACATTATGGTAATGATTTGCCTTTCTGTGTTCTGTAACATCAGAAGCTAGATTTATAAGCAAAAATGTTTATTTCTAGAATACCAATAGTGTCAAGCCAAGCCCAAGAATGACGTAGAACCATCCAGCCCAGAATCTACTTACACAACATAGATAGAATCTTACCAAATTAAAGCTATACTATTCTGACTCTAACAAATATAAACGGGGGAGGTTCTAGGGAATAATTACACTCAACATCTTCATCTTTCTTTGATTAAACTCAACATCTTCATCTTTCTTTGATTAAGCTCTGGGCTGTGCTCTTTCTGTTCTCCCCTTCCCCAATGTGCTGTCTTTCTGGGAAACTTCTACTTCATTGTAGTTCATCACATAATCTTCCTCCTCTGTAGGTCCCCTCTGTTAAATCACTCAACATTGCAAACTCATGGAAAGAGTTACTTTGTTCATTGTGCTTAGTACCTACAAGTCCTCCCCGTCTTCTTTTTTAAACACAGAGAATCCATTTCCTCATAATCATTTAAGACATGTTCATTTCTCATATCCCTACTGTTCAAATACATTGTCTAATCCTAACCATAATAATATGCTTCTCATCCAACATCACTAAAATTGATAAGCCAAATATCATTTATGCCACAAGTAGATCCAGAGATCTGTGCATTGTGATAACTCAAAACTGATATAATGTTATGTTTAGAAATACTAAAAAAAACCCCAATGGTTATCTCTATTAAGAAATCTATAAGAAATAAGCCAAGAAATAAGTAAAAATATTAGACTTACATATACAGGCCATAGATGCTTTGAGAAAAAATCATAGTGAAGCAGCATGTTCAATATACACTGCAGCTCCAGTTGGAATCTTTCTAATGAAACATCTCACCTGCTTTCTTCCTGTCTGGGCTCCACACTTGTTTTCTATCATTTATTCTTCTGACTCTGTGTCAAATGTTACTTTTGAATGTGGACAGCAAGGTACTTCCTTCCATAAGCTATTTTGGATCCCTTTTGTGAGGTCCAAATAGGAGGTATCATTGGCCACGAGGAATTGTGGGAACATCCTGGATGATTCAGTTCTGCTATTGCTAGCAACTCATCTTCCTCCTTTGGTATTATTGCATTTTAATGGCAGTGTTTACTCTGCCTGAGGCTTGTGATTGAGCCACCTGGAATCTAGCACCCATTAATACTAAACAGACCCTGGGTTCCTTGAGTTGAAGGAGTGAACTTTCCACTTCATACAGGAGGGTTGCTTAATAGTAAAGCTCACAGTATTACAACAGCAGAAACACACATTTGATCTTTGCTTTGTACCTATAGTAAGTTGTCAGAGAAACAGATCCTCTGTAGAGTTTACAACCAGAAGAATCTTCAGTTGAGAACACAACTTGTTTCGTTTCCCCCCCCCAATGGACCTATGAGCAGTAATACCAATGGTGTGTGTGAAGATGAAAAGGAGAAGTGGATGGAATGAGATAGAAACAGGATGGTAGACAAAGATGAGGAACAAGATTCTCGTGGAAATTGATTGTAAAAGTGTTAATATAATTTGGGAGGAAGAAGAGAGTGGTGTTGGCGATAAGACCAAATTAAAACAGGATCCTTGATTTAAAGGGTGAAAGGATGGAACACGGACAGGATTTTGAATGCATATGAGAACATAAGAGTTTTGATGGATCAGCTCAGATACCCATTTAGGTTAGCGTTCAACCTTTAATGGCGCAGCACCTTCCTGCATTTAAAAAGCGGACAAGTAGACTTTGAGGATAATATTCTACTTCCATTGTCAACAACAGGAGATTGCTGGGATTTGGGAAACATTATGGATCCGTAGATCTAGTAGCTGTTGTAGCCACAAGTTTCAGAAATTGATCTAGTCACCTTTAAAAGCTTCCTAAATTGATATGGATCAAATTAAATGGCAACACATGGGGCTACCTTTGAAAAGTGTTCGGAAACTTCAGATCATGCAGAATGCAGCTGCGAGAGCAACCATGGGCTTCCCTAAATATGCCCATGTCACACCAACACTCCGCAGTCTGCATTGGTTGCCGATCAGTTTCCGGTCACAATTCAAAGTGTTGGTTATGACCTATAAAGCCCTTCATGGCACCGGGCCAGGCTATCTCTGGGACCGCCTTCTGCCGCACGAATCCCAGCGACCAATTAGGTCCCACAAAGTTGGCCTTCTCCGGGTCCCGTCAACTAAACAATGTCATTTGGTGGGACCCAGGGGAATAGCCTTCTTTGTGGCGGCCCCGGCCCTCTGGAACCAACTCCCCCCCCAGAGATTAGAATAGCCCCCACCTTCTTGCCTTTCGCAAGCTTCTTAAAACCCACCTCTGTCGTCAGGCATGGGGGAATTAAGATATTCTTTCCCCCTAGGCTTCCACAATTTATGTATGGTACGTTTGTATGTATGATTGGTTTTAAAATAAGAGTTTTTAGCTTCTTTGGTATTGGATTATCGCATGTTGTTTTTACCACTGTTGTTAGCCGCCCCGAGTCTACGGAGAGGGGCGGCATACAAATCCAATAAAATGAAATGAAAATGAAATAGTTTACTTGTGCTGTGTAAGTAGGTTCTGTTTTCAGTCCTGCATGATCCTCATTTAACTTTTTTTCCCTATCAATCATTTCTACTCCTACATTATACTTTTTATCATGCCCCTCTGCTGCATTTCTAAGCTACAAAATCCAAATGTTGCCATCCCTCCCTTATAAGATGAATCCATCTGATTTCCCTTTTGGGTACTTCCTCTGTGTATATGTATGTGTGAGACAGTATTGTGTCTGTCAGGAGAAAGACAATCAACAAAATCAGCACAGCCCACTGTTTTACATACTATAGAATCCATAGATATTTGTCAGCCAAAGTAATAGCTGCAAGAAAATAAATTTAAAATGTGTGGACCTCTATGGGGTCTCTCTGCTTCCAGGAAGATAATATTGTAGTGACCTTAGCTAAATGGTTGTGAAAGTCCAGATCAACTTCCTAGTTCTTATAATGAAGCATACTTTTAATAGACCTATTTATTTATTTTCATGAACCAGGAAAGGTTTTTCAGATGTAAAAAACAAAGTGACACGGGTTTAAGTCATCAGCAAATGAACATCACTATGCCTAGAATCATAGAAATCCAGGAGCCAGACAACCTTTACAAAATTGTCTGACACATGGTAACCAAACGTTTAAAAAATTATATCATCTTCAAATCCCTTGTTTGTTCCACTATTTCCTTGACCAGATAAGATCAGTGACAAGGCTTTGCTGGCTTTGTGTCCAGTGAAGCATCTATTATTAGTAACTCAGTGCTTCGCTTTGCCATTTTCCCTGCCATCACAAAAAATAAACTGAATTACTACTGTTCCTAAAATTTCTGTGTTAACCACTATGACAAACTAACATTGCTTTCCAAATGACTAATGATGGTCTCAAGATAGAGAATGTAAAAAAAAAAGTCAAGATGAAAAAAGTGACAATGTAATCAAAGCTCCATGTCTTGTAAGATGCAGATGCCTGTAACTAGTGTAGCAGTAATATTGGATTTGGTTTCTTAATCTAATCATGCTATTAGCAAGGTCCTAGAACAATGATGGCACGCGGAGCGATATCTGCTGGCACGGGAACTGTTGTCCTAGCTCAACTGCAACATGCATGTGTGTGCCAGCCAGCTGATTTTTGGCTCACACAGAGGCTCTGGGAGGACATTTTTAGCTTCCAGAAAGCCTCCGGGGGGGATAGGGGAGGGCGTTTTTCCCTCCCACAGCTCCAGGGAAGCCTGGGGAGCCTGGGGAGGCTGAAACACAATCCTACTGGTCCCACCAGAAGTTGGGAAACAGGACATTTCTGACCTCCGGGGGGCTGGGGGAGCTGTTTTTGTCCTCCCAAGGCATTGACTTATGGGTGTGGGCACTCACGCAAGTACGATAGTGCGCACTCACACTCTTTTGGCACCCAAGGGAAAAAAGGTTCGTCATCACTGTCCTAGAAGGTGGGAAACCAAGAATCTCTTCCAGTGAAATGCCATCCACTGATTAGATATGGCATATTCCTGCTCATAGATACCACGCCATTGGAACAGCACATATCAAATTGATCACTGTTGCAACCCACTGGTGATAATATGTATTTGGATGGGTGGGGAGGTCATCATATTCTATTACAAGAACAAGAAATTTAATGCTAAATTTACTTTATAAATACTTTATCTGTTATATAAACTTTAGGATCTCACTCCAACCTTGGGATGAAGTGTCATTCTGAGCTCTCTAGTACAAAGAATAATAGAAGAAAAGTGTTATTACCAGCTCTTGGGATTTGAAATATTTTCTATGTGGTGAATATTTATCCAGATGTGTTCCCTTCAAAACTGCAGAAGTTCACTCCAGTTTTACAATCCACAGATGTGGTAGATTGGGGTGTGGGACACTGCAGCTCTACAATTCATTCCTGATGATATATTAATTTAAACATAATGTTGTAATGGGTAATTATGGTCAGATAAAATCAGAAGATTTATCCCATCAGAGGTACAAGAAGATTTTTTTCAGGATGTAAAGGGGTGGCAAAGACAAAGGTTAGAGCAGAAAGGTTTTGTCCTAAGCATTACTTTCAACTTTTCTGAAATTGAAAGATGGAAAAGGAAAAGAATATCTCAAAATTCTGCCCCTCTCAGTGACTGCTAATCATCCTTTGATCGGAGAAGTCAATACATTTTATCTTTGTACTTTAAAATATAGTTTTGTGCCCATTTACCTTCAAGACTTTTTGTCCAAAAAGTGCCACCAATGGTAGTTTGCATATATTTGGAAAATAACTCAACTCACTATCCGTAGCTTTCAATACTCCCTAGAAAATTAGAGGGAAAAAAGGTTATTCTATTGATAGAGAGTGTGAAGATGCTCTATAACTGTCTGGTTTGGTGCTGCAACCCAACAGGACCGACACAGATTTCAGAGGATAATCAGAACTGCAAAAAAAACAATTGCTGCCAACCTGCCTTCCATTGAGGACCTGTATACTGCACGAGTCAAAAAGAGGGCGGGGAAAATATTTACTGACCCCTCGCATCCTGGACACAAACTGTTTCAACTCCTACCCTCAAAACGTCGCTACAGAGCACTGCACACCAAGATAACTAGACACAGGAACAGTTTTTTTCCGAACGCTATCACTCTACTAAGCAAATAATTCCCTCAACACTGTCAGACTTTCTACTAAATCTGCACTTCTATTCTACTAGTTTTTCTCATCATTCCTTTCACCCATTTCCTCCCATGTTGACTGTATGACTGTAACTTGTTGCTTATATCCTAACATTTTTATTAATATTGCTTCTTCATTGCTTATTTGACCCCTATGACAATCATTAAGTGTTGTACCACATGACTCTTGACAAATGTATATTTTATTTTATGTACGCTGAGAGCATATGCACCAAGACAAATTCCTTGTGTGTCCAATCACACTTGGCCAATAACAATTCTATTCTATTCTATTCTATTCTATGTTAGGTCTCAGCCAGTGGTTTATTATGTAAAATGTTTAACATTGTAAGCCAGGAAGGAAGAATTGATTTATGTGATTTTTGTAGAAAAGGCTTGTTTCTGTTCAATCCACTTTGGGTGGACTATGGGAATTTAGGCGGTTAGACTTGGCGATGCGTTATATTTCATTTCATCCAGTATGTTGTTCCTAGTTCATGTTTTTTATCTGGGATCTGTTTGTTTATATTTTTAGGAATGTTGAGTTCCCAGAGCCTATGATGTAAGAGGCGTCTAAAGTCTGATAAACAAGCCAACAAATAAATGCTATAAGAAAAGTGAGAATGGAGAGAACATTTACATAGGCATTTAGGAAGAGCACAAAAAGCAAGCTGGTAAGTCACAGGAATATATCATGACATATCCATGTATTTTTTTGTCATTTGTCCCTTCCCCCACCTGTCACTTCCACAAACACTTACAATCATGGAAATAAAAGTTGCATGTATTCCTTTCTGTATGTGTGGGATCATAAACTGCCCCGTGAGAAGGATCCTATTATGTTGTATCCTATTATTATGTATTTGTAATGGCTTATATTGTATCGGGAAGAATATTGCTTTGATAAGCAGGGTACAAATACAGTGTTCCCTCGATTTTCTCGGGTTCGAACTTCGCGGAAAGTCTATACCACGTTTTTTAAAAAATATTAATTAAAAAATACTTTGCGAGTTTTTTCCCTATACCACGGTTTTTCCCACCCGATGACGTCATATGTCATCACCAAACTTTCGTCTGCCTTTAATAAATATTTTTTTAAATAAACTTTAATAAATAAACATGGTGAGTAATAATCTGAATGGTTGCTAAGGGAATGGAAAATTGCAATTTAGGGGTTTAAAATGTTAAGGGAAGGCTTGTGATACTGTTCATAGCCAAAAATAGTATCTCTACTTCGCGGAAATTCGACTTTCGCGGGCGGTCTTAGAACGCATCCCCTGCGAAAAGCGAGGGAACATTGTAGTTGTAACAAATAAAATCAATACAGTAGGACATCAGGGCCTCCTAATAGCATCTTAGCCCCAGTATCACCAATATTTTTATATCATTTCAAATAAGGATAAGCACATTTGCATACCTGCTAACTGTGGATGGGGCAGCCTTTGTTTTGGAGGAGTCTTCATGTTTAAAAACTCACCCCAGGAGAAGTCCTGTTTGTTTTGTTTTTGTTTTATTTACAGCAAGTGATAGCTGGGGAAAAGTGCTGATGTTCCAACTGCAGGGAGACTTGACCTGAGCTGCTGAGCTTCTTGGAGCACTGTTCTGGCACCAGATTTGATAGGAGGTCTCTTGTCTCAATAAACTGGCTTATTCAAAGCAGAGCATGTTATTTTTAAAAAAAAGCATTTCAGTGCTCCAATCAAGGATCTTTATTTTCAAGATTTTTTTTCCAAATATTATTTGAATATTATTTCAAATTTTAACAGTACTTTGTTAGGAAATGAAATAGACATGCAAAGCCAGTCTGATAAAGTAGTACCTCTAGATACGAGCTGCTCTACATGCGAGTATTTCAAGATACGAGCCACGAGGGGAGAGACATTTCTGTTCTAGTTCCGAGCTGAAATTCGGGATACGAGCCGAGCGTCCACTAGGTGGCGCAAGAATCCTTGCTTTTGGTTATCTCGGAGGGGAAAAACAACATGTTCCAGATACGAGTTGCCTCGAGATACAAGCTCCCTTATGGAACGAATTATGCTCGTATCTAGGGGTACTATGTACTAGGAAATTAGCCACCCTCCGGTGTTGGAAGATATTGAACAGTCAACCAGGGAAAAGTAGTGGGCAAGTAGCACTGATAATTTTACAATTACATCATTAAAGCCGAGTGGACATCTAGATGTGATGCGTGCAGAGGACAGTTTGATGTTTCAAAAGCAAATATATCATTGGAAGTAGAATGCCAGAACTGTGAGCCAAGCAAGACTTGATGTAGCTCAGGCAGAAATGCCAAGACTGCATATCAACATTCTAGGAATTAAGGAACTGAAATATATTGAAATTCCCGTCAAAAGAACCCTCTGTAGACCCCATCAGGTTCTCTACTGCAGACTTCAAAATCATTTTAAGAAATCCAGCGGTAATAGCTTTAAGTTGGAAGGATGCAACAAAATGGACACTACAAAACTGGTATCGGTACATGGTGGAACACATTCAATTCGAAATTATGGAAATTAAAATGAATACGATTGATGAAAATAAAGTGGAAAAACTGATGGGAAGATGGGACAGGGTCAGAGGTTTTATGGCTAGTAAAATTCGAGACCGAGCCATAAAGAACAAATTGGAATCACTCTACACTTTGCAAATACGTTGATGTTCCTGGTTGTAAAAAATTATAAATTAGTACACCCTCATTTGGTGGAGGGACTGAATGTATGTTGTTGGGTGGCGGGAGCACAATTCACTGTGCACTATTTTGTGTTGTGTATATTTTTATATTAGAAAAAATCAATTTAAAATTACAGTGATACCTTGTCTTACAAACTTAATTGGTTCCGGGACGAGGTTCTTAAGGTGAAAAGTTTGTAAGACGAAACAGTGTTTCCCATAGGAATCAATGGAAAAGCGATTAATGCGTGCAACCCAAAATTCACCCCTTTGCCAGCCGAAGCACCCGTTTTTGCGCTGCTGGGATTCCCCTGAGGCTCCCTTCCATGGGAAACCCCACCTCCAGACTTCTGTGTTTTTGCGATGCTGCAGGGGAATCCGGGCAGGGGAATCCCGGCATCACAAAAATGAGCGCTTCGCTGGCAATGGAAGTCTGGAGGTGGGGTTTCCCAGCAAAGGGAGCATCAATGAAATTGCAGCATCGCAAAAACACCGAAGTCCTCAAAACCCCACCTCCGGACCTCTGTGTTTTTGCGATGCTAGATTTCATGAGGCTCCCAGCAGCACAAAAACGGGTGCTTCGCTGGCAAAGGAAGACCGGAGGAGGGGCATCCCAGCGCCGGCGATGGGTTTGTAAGGTGAAAATAGTTTGTAAGAAGAGGCAAAAAAATCTTAAACCCCGGGTTTGTATCTCGAAAAGTTTGTATGACGAGGCGTTTGTAAGACAAGGTATCACTGTATTTTTAAAAAATCATTTTAAAAACCCCAACTAGTTCTTATTACTAAAAAAAGTATGCAATTTTTAAAAAAATATATAAAATTTGAATGCTTTTTAAAAAATGTGTGATTGCCATCTAGAGTTTCCTGGGTAGATGTTTGGGTATATAAATGTATAAATAGGTAAATAAATATATACAAATGTTTGGATACAGTCCCAAAAAGATAGATGATCTCAATGCATGTTGAAGGCTGGCTAATCACTGTTACGGTGATCTATGTATATGCTCTACCCACAGATACGAAAGAAGTGGAAGCTGAACAATTCCATTATAACTTGTCACATCTTATTGACACAACTCCAGAAAAGATGCCTTTCATATAGATAAATATAGGACACCGGAATGCTAAAATTGGAAGTAAAATAGCTTCTGGAGTAATGGGGATATTTGGCCTTGGTATATGAAAGGATCCTCAGCTCTTCATCAACAGTCACAGAAATGTCTGAAAAATATGGCTTGAAACTAGATCATGGTCATCAGCAAATAACTCATTAATTTACCCACAATAAAATTTGGAAGGAATTCCACTGGAAGGACCACATACTTCAGTTTGGGACATGACCACTGAAGTAAAGACAAGGTTAGAGAAAGATCGAACAGCATTCTTCAGAATGAAAATGGTCTTCTGCAGTCATGACATAAGCCTGAAAATGAGGCTTGTCGGATGTTACATCTTTTCTATCCTGCCCTACGGAGCAGAGAGTTGGTCTGTGATAGAAAGCCACTTGAAGATACTAGAAGAATTTGAAATGTGAATTTACAGATGGCTGTTACGTATAAGCTGGGTTGACAAAATCAAGAAATGAGGAGATGTTAAGCTGCCTGGGAAAGCCAAGGCAGATAATTTGTATGCCGCCCCGAGTCTTCGGAGAGGGGCGGCATACAAATCCAAATAATAAATAAATAAATAAATAAATAAATAATCAAAACCATTAAAAAGTTAAATTTAGAATATTTTGGACATGAAAATTAGAATATTTTCTGGGTGATGCGACGCGTGGAAAAATATGCCAAACTTCACTTAATCCTTCAAGAAAAGATTGAAGGCAAACAAGGTTCAGGCAGAAGAAGAACATCATGGATTCAAAATCTAATGGACTGTTTGGGACAAAACTCAGCAGCACTTTTTTGTGTGGTGCTTGATAAAAATTGTCAACGTGATCGCTGACATCCAATAAATGGATATGGCACAAAAAGAAGAAGAATATGAATGGAAACAGGAGACAAATACAGTTCTGACAAAAAAAGATGCAATGTTTTTAGCAAATACAGTGATACCTTGTCTTACAAACTTAATTGGTTCCAGGACGAGGTTCTTAAGGTGAAAAGTTTGTAAGATGAAACAATGTTTCCCATAGGAATCAATGGAAAAGCGATTTATGCATGCAAGCCCAAAATTCACCCCTTTTTCCAGCCGAAGCGCCCGTTTTTGCGCTGCTGAGATTCCCCTGAGGCTCCCCTCCATGGGAAACCCCACCTCCGGACTTCTGTGTTTTTGCAATGCTGCAGGGGAATCCCAGCAGGGGAATCCCAGCATCGCAAAAACAAGTGCTTTGCTGGCAACGGAAGTCCAGAGGTGGGGTTTCCCAGCAAAGAGAGCATCAGTGAAATCGCAGCATTGCAAAAACACCGAAGTCCTCGAAACCACACCTCCGGATTTCCAGAGGTGGGATTTCCCATGGAGAGGAGCCTCGGGGGAATCCGAGCAGCGCAAAAATGGGTGCTTTGCTGGCAACGGAAGTCCGGATGTGGGGCATCCCAGCGGCGGCGGGGGGTTTGTAAGGTGAAAATAGTTTGTAAGAAGAGGCAAAAAAATCTTAAACCCCGGTTTTGTATCTTGAAAAGTTTGTATGACGAGGCGTTTGTAAGACGAGGTATCACTGTACTTTCCTCTATCAACTTAAAAAATTACATAAGATCTCCACTAGGCAGACAAACCCAAAATCAAATTGTCTACATATGTTAGAAGAAAAAATGGAAGCTTTAGTCTAGTCAGCCAGCAAACGAAGAACACAATATAGGTTATAAACACCTAAAATAACAACAGAATAGAAAAAACAAAATAGTCAGATATGATGAAAGCAATATTCAATATGCTTATATGACGAAGAAATTAAGTGAATTAGAGTGATAAACGTGTCTAGAGAAACTGGAAATAAAGTTTGTTGCAGCATTAAAAATGATACAAAGATATCCTGAAATGTAAAATAATTAAATGGTTACCCTATTTATTGATATGAAATAAAATAAAACCAGAATCTATATCTTGCTTAATTTTTTATAAGAATTGTATTACTCCCCAATTAATAATGTATAGAATGAACTGGCAACCTCAATTTAAACTATACAGTAGTCCCTCACCTATCGCTGGTGTTACGTTCCAGACCTGGCCGCGATAGGTGAAATCCGCAATGGGGAATTTATCGACTGATAGTACTTATTTAAGTATTTATATTGTAATTGTTTGGTAAGTTTTCATTGTTTTAAGTGTTTATAAACCCTTCCCACACAGTATTTATTTTAGATACAGTATTTAAATACAGTATTTACAATTTTAGCTATTTTTTTTTAAAAAAAACCTGCCGATTGATTTTGGCGGGCTGTTTAAATCTGCCGATCGACTTCCTCAGAAACCCACAATGAAGTGAAGCCGCAGTAGGTGAAGCGCGGTATAGCGAGGGACTACTGTACAGAATTATTAATATCACTGAGTTTCCACAATGGGCAAATATCATTATTCTCTCTGAAAAATTAGGTCCACTTTGATTATATCAGTGAACTATTCACACAGTTATATTCTGTTCTATTTATTTATTATTTATTATTTTGATTTCTAGGCTGCCTTTCTCCAGAGACTCAGGGCGGCTACCTGCTGTTGGTAGTTATTGTATATTGTGGTCAGCGACCAGAATAAAAAATATCTGTGTGTATATATATGTATTTGCTAAACAAAATGTGAGTTCTAGAGAACACGAAGTGGCGGGGATTTATATTTAAGTAAGTGATGCAAAGAAATTGAGTATAAGGATTCAATGGAAAAGAGAAGAGACTTATTTAAGTGCAAAGAAAAGGACCGTTGAACTTACCTGAACGGTCTTCTCGCTGCACTGTGAGGAGAGTCCAATGTGGGTTGTTCTTCAGCCTCATTGGCAGGGACTGAGTTAAAAATTAACATAATTATCATGTCCCGCCCACCTCTACCTCCCTAGGTTCAGTCAAGAAAAAAACGAAGGAATAGTGTAAACCAACCAACTTTATTAACGAAGAAGTTAAACTGTCAACGAACTGAACCCCTGGGCCAATAAGCCGGGAGGGTTTGGACTCTCCTCACAGTGCAGCGAGAAGACCGTTCAGGTAAGTTCAACGGTCCTTCTCCCCTGCACTGCTCGGAGAGTCCAATGTGGGATATACCCAAGCAACAAACTAGGGCGGGATAGGCTGGACCAGGGGTATCTGGACACAAACCCGTTGCAGCACTCTGCGACCGAATGCCGCTTCCAATGAAGCGAACGTGTCTATACGGTAATGCCTGATGAAAGTCGTGGGGGCCGCCCAGGTTGCGGCCCGACAGATGTCGTCGATGGACGCCTGTGTGTTCCAGGCGGCTGTGGCGGCTGCACTTCTGGTGGAGTGAGCCGTGATTGTTCTTGGTAAAGGAGTACCTCGTGTCCTGTATGCTTCCATGATGCAGGACCGGATCCATCGGCTAATAGTTTTAGAAGACACCTTGCTGCCCATGGATCCTGGGAGGAAGGAAACGAATAATGCTTCTGATTTCCTGAAAGAGCTGGTCCGTCGAATGTAAATTTTTAGCGCTCTACGGACGTCCACTTTGTGCCAGCGTAAAATTGACGGGTGTGAGCCATGGGTACAAAAGTCCGGCAATATTATGTCCTGGGACCTATGAAATCTTGTGTTGACCTTCGGCAGAAAACTGGGATCCAACCGAAGAGTAACCCGATCTGGGTGGAACACGCAAAGGTCCGGCCGGACTGACAATGCTGCAAGCTCAGACACCCTACGAGCAGATGTGATGGCGATTAAGAACGCCACTTTGATTGATAGAAGTCGAAGCGTGATTTCTCTCAGTGGTTCAAAAGGCGGCCCCGTAAGGGCCTGTAAGACCAAAGTCAAGTCCCAGGATGGGAAATGTTGGATGACCGGAGGAGAGAGGTTCGAGGCCCCCCGGAGAAAGTCTTTAACCCATGGATGATGGGAGATTGGGCGAAGGGGGTCTGGTCTTAAGACCGTGGCGATAGCTGCCACTTGCCTGCGAAGGGTGTTTGGGGTCAGCCCTTCGTCTAGCCCCTTCTGTAGGAAGTCCAATAGATGTAAGACGGAGGACGAGCGAGGGGGGATCTCTTGAGCTCTGCAGAATCTACAAAACGCTGCCCATGTCGCTTGATAAATGCGAGTTGTTGATGGGCGTCGAGCCGATTGGATGGTATGAATGACCTTTTCCGACAGAGATTCCGCCCTCAAGCGTTCCCCCTCAATTTCCACACGGCAAGCCTCCACCACTGAGGGTCTGGGTGCACTAACGACCCCTGGGTGAGGGAGAGTCTGTGGTATGGGATCCTCCATGGCGGGGAGGTTGAGAGGTCCATCAAGTCCGCGAACCATGGTCGCCTGGGCCAAAATGGAGCGACCAGGATTACCTCCGCCCGTTCGGAGAGTATCTTGGAGACTACTCTGGGTAGAAGGCAAGTCGGAGGGAAGGCGTAGAGTAGACCCCTTGGCCATGGGGAAAGGAGCGCATTGATTCGGTCGGCTCCCGGGCATGGGAACCGGGAATAGAATCGGGCCACTTGGTTGTTGAGGTGGGTAGTGAACAAGTCCGCTACCGGTTCCCCGTAACGGTGTATAATGTCCTGAAAAACCTCCGGGTTCAATGACCATTCCCCCGGGTCGATTGTTGTGCGGCTCAACCAATCCGCCTGGGTGTTGTCTGATCCTGAGATGTGTTCCGCTTGGATCGAGACTAGGTGTGTTTCCGCCCAAGACATCAGGGAATGAGCTTCCTCCATCAACCGGCCCAACCTCGTACCTCCCTGATGATTTATATGGGCCCTTGTTGCTACATTGTCTGTCATAACGAGGACGTGCTGTCCCTCTATCCAGTCTGCAAAGGAGTGGAATGCCTTGAAGACTGCTCTCAGTTCCAGCAGGTTGATATTGGGGTCCCTCAGGTCGTCTGCTGTCCAGAGACCCTGGGCCTCTCTGGAACCGCAATGTGCTCCCCAGCCGGAGAGACTCACATCTGTAGTAATCGTCACCTCCCGATGGTGTAGGAAGGGAGAGCCTCTGGTCAGCGCTGGAGATGTCCACCAGGGCAGAGAGTGACGGACTGGTAACGTGAGCCGTACCAGGTGCTTGGAGTTGCTCATGCGTGCTCTTTGGAAGGGGAGGAGGAGCCATTGAAGTGGGCGTGCGTGCAGCCGCGCCCTTGGAACGATGCTGATGCAGGAAATGAAAATTCCCAGCAGCTGGGATAGGAGGGCCAAGGGGACCCTGGTACGGTGCTGAATGGAAGCTATCAGTGTCCTCACCCTCTGCTGCCTCTCTGATGACAGGTAAACGATTCCGGCTGCAGAGTCTATCAGGGTTCCCAGATGTAAAAGCTGTCTGGTTGGATCCAGGTGGCTTTTCACATAGTTGATCGTGAAGCCACAGGTCTCTAGAGATTGTATTGTCCGTTGTAGATCTAGCCTGGCCTGTTGAGGACTGCTGGACAAGATGATTACGTCGTCCAGGTAGGCCATGAGACGAATGGACTTGGTTCGCAGGTTGGCTGTCAACACATCCAGGAGCTTGGTGAAAGCTCTGGGGGCCGACGAAAGTCCAAAGGGCATTGCCCTGTACTGGAAATGCTGGTCCTGTATACAAAAGCGGAGAAAACGTCGATGATGCGGATGGACTGGTACGTGCAGGTACGCCTCCTTGAGGTCGATGGAAGTCATCCAGTCGTGGCGCCGGATGGATGCCAGGATTGACTGCAAGGAGTGCATCTTGAAACGTTGGTAGCGAACGTAGATGTTCAGCTGCTTGAGATTTAGAATCAAGCGGCAGCCGCCGGACGCCTTGGGGACCACGAACACGATAGAATAGAACCCGTGACCCCTTTGATGTACTGGCACCGGTTCTATCGCCCCAATGTCCAACAGGTGCTGTACCTCCCTGGCAATCAGGGAACGTCTTTTTGGTTGGGATAGCGTTGGGCATTGCAGAAATCTGTCTGGAGGGGTCTGTAGGAAATTAATGCGCAGGCCGTTTGTCACGGTATCGAGTGCCCAAGTGTTGGTGGAAATAGCCGTCCAGGAGCCCGAGAACGACTGCAGACGTCCACCTATGGGTACCTCGACAGGTGAGTCATTTCTGCTTTCGGTACCCTCCTCTGTTCCCGCCCCGAAAGGGTCTGCGGGACTGCGTGAACTGACGGTTTCTGTCTCCGTAACCTGTTCTGTCTGACCTGAAGGATGGCTGCATGTAGGAGCTCTGTCCATAGGTCCTGGTGTTTGAGGCCGCGGGCGCGGCTATGTCCGACCGAAAGGGCTGCCTTCGGTAATATGGGGCCGCCCGCCTGTCTTGCCTCCTTGCTGACCTTGGTAGTACCTTTTTCTTATCCTTGTCCTCTACTAGGACTGGGTCCAATGAGTCTCCAAAGAGCTTGGACCCTTGGTAGGGGGCGGTGGCTAGGCGCCATTTCGATTTGGCGTCCGCTTGCCAGGAGCGGAGCCATATTAGGCGTCGCGTGGACAGGTTGGTAGCCATCGCTCGGGATGAAAACCTTGAAGCAGCCAAGGTGGCGTCGGCAGAGAACTCTGTGGAGGCGATCAACTTATTAATGTCTTGACGAAGGCGAGCGTCCTGTGGGCCAAGCCTGGGGAGGATGTCCCGAAGCCAAAGGATTGAGGCCCAGTTGAAGAAGGATGCTGCCATCGCTGCTCTCAAGGACCAGGCGCAGAGCTGGTGCATTTTCCGTATCAGGTTTTCGGCCTTCCTATCGTCGGGCCGCAAGCCATCCGCCATTTCCGATGGAACCAGGGCATTGGAAATGAGTGAGGTAACTGGGGTATCCACCGCCGGATATTGGAGAAGGTCCTCTATCTCTGGATCGAAGGAATAAAACTTCTTATCCAAGGCAGATGGACCCAGAGCTGCTGCTGGTTGCTGCCAGGGCCTCTTTATGTTTTCTGCAAATATGGGCACTGCAGGGATATTTTCTGAGTCCCTTTGAGGCTCATTAATGAGTCTAGCAGCAGGTAACATCCCCACATCCTGGCCCGCTGTCTTTTGAGCACTGGTCAAAGTCAGTGTGGTCCTGGCCTTGTTCAGGAGAATCCTGTAAAGGGATGCCTTGAATAAGCCTGTTAGTACGGGCTGTTCTGGTAATGTGGCTTCATCCTCTGACAGCTCATTCTCTGGATCTGAAAAGGCCTCTCTGAACTCCTGCTCATCCTGAAGGGAGTCATGCAAGGAGGGGGCCGGTGCCGGGGCTGACCAAATGTCCTGCCTGCTGGGGCGAGGCGGTAGTGGGGATTGGTGTTGCTGGGCACCAATTGCTATGCCCTGTGCATAAGCTGAAGCTATCATGTCTTGTACTGAGGGAGACATGGCTTTCCAGTTATCTGTGGGCCCCCGAAGTCCTGCTGCTGTGGGCGTGAAGGTAGCTGCAGCTACTGGAGGCTGTGAAGCAGGCCTGCCCCAGTCTGGTCTCTGGAAACCCTCGGATGGAGGGGGGGGCACTTAATGGGCGATCTGGTGATAGACCCCCAACTCCCTGGAAGGTAGGCCCCTCAAAGGTGGCTGTTGTCAAGGGAGGAGGACCCAGTGGGCTTTGATGAATGGGTGGCATAACCATGGCTGAGGGGCTAGGCCCCTGTCTTGGCTTAGTGCTTTCCAGCTGGGCCTCGAGGGCCTTTATTTTCTTCTCAGCCTCCTTTAGGGCATTGGAGGACTGAGAACTCTTCCCCTTAGATTTTGTGCTGGGCCCCTTGTCCTTACTTTTATTTTTTGAAGAAACCGCAGGGGTGCTGGGGCTGATCTGAGGTGGTTGAGACATAATTGCAGATCACACTCACAGTATAAACGCAGGAGAAAAAGGTTGTTGCTCAATGCAATGCAAAATGGAGGAATGGGGATCTCAGGTCCCCATAATATGACGTCCTCAACCTCCTGGTCTGTGAATGGCCGGGTGTTAGGCAGAGAGCCAATCAGGCCTTGGTTGCCATGGTGACGCCCCCTTTCAAAATGGCGGCCGTGGGGAGAGGTGAGTTTTAGCTTACTCACTCTGCCCCCCTATCCCCCAACATGGCGGCCGTGACGTCAGGCGGGAAATTTTCCCCCATTTGCAAACGGCCCGGAGAAGCCTGGAGGCCATGGCCCTGGCCCCCAAAATGGCGGGCGCAACATCGGGCGGGCGGCGATCTCCCTTTTTTGACACCCCCCCCTTAGGGTGCTGTTCCTCTCCTTTTCGGTCTCCCCAGCAAGTTGCTGGCCGCTTTTGACGAGGCCGCCGAACAGCTGATGCCCTCGGCATGGAACTGCCGATCCGAGCGGCCGCTTCCTCCGCCGAGGCAACAAGACCGCCAAACAGATGATTTCCCTCCGTTTGGGAAAAATGCCTGCAGCTGTCATCCCCTCTGGTCGGTAAGTGCCGATACTGGGGGGGTATCGTTGCGCTGGATAATGCTTTGAGAGCGGCGGGGGGGGTCTGATCGCGGACATCAGGGACCCCAATCCAGCGATCCCTGTCCTCAAGGCAATGCTCCGGAGAGCAGTGGCCTCTCAGGGATTGAAGAGTTGGAGAGCCATACCCCGGAGGGCAGTGGGTCTCTTGTGAAGTGTCCCCCCTATAGAGAAAGGGGGAAAAAGGCATTAGTAAACAATAAAGAAAAAATCCCCTCTTACGAGAGGAGAAGAAACTCATAGTCCCTACACTATGACTGAGTTTTTTAGACTGAACCTAGGGAGGTAGAGGTGGGCGGGACATGATAATTATGTTAATTTTTAACTCAGTCCCTGCCAATGAGGCTGAAGAACAACCCACATTGGACTCTCCGAGCAGTGCAGGGGAGAACAGCCTGTTACTCTCTCTCTCTCTCTCTCCCCCCCCCCCGTGTGTGTGTGTGTGTGTGTGTGTGTGTAGGTAGGCGATGCCAACTCCATACAAAGAATCAGAGAAGGAGTTGAAATAACAGATTTATCTTCTTGGACTCAAACTTTTACAGGGATGGTGACTATATCCATGGAATAAATAGATGTCTGTTTCTTTGCTGAAGGCATAGACAAAAATGGATTGATTGGTTGTAGGGATATCATTTTGATTACAAAACTACATATTGTTATGATTGTTTTTTCCCAATTGTAACCTATCACTGTGAAAGCTGAATGATGGGAAAGGCAGAATGAAGGGAAAAAATGATGCTTTGGAATTGTAAAACTGGAGACAATTTTAAGAATACAGTACCTTGAGCTATAAAAACAAATTATTTAAGAAAAAGATAGAGTGAAGCTAAAATCTACCATGGAAACATTAATAAAGAAGCAAAAGTCTTTGGGAGACATGAAATAAAGACACAACAGCCATTGGAAAATATGCTAATGATAGTAAAGCTGAAGGCAATTGAAAAGGAGATCTCGGAAGACAAAGTGGTTCAACATTAAAAGACTATCCTGCTGAAATGTACCCTTTTGTCATTAAAAAAATAGACATGATTGAATGACTAAACAACAACTGTCTTTAAAAAGGTCGCTGAAAATTCAATTCTATGTTTGCAAAAATAAAGAATATTTGATTGTTTTCCATATAAATACAACATTTGGACATCTTCATTTATTATCAGTGAAAAGTAATTTTAAGATCTCTCACAAAAGAAAAGAAAGAAAAAGTTACTATATTTCTTTGGTGTGTGCTTTTGCTTTCTGAGCTTGAAAGAAATCCAAATTAAGTATAAATCTAGTATAGTAGCATGTGAAAAAAAAAGCACAGTAATATACTTACATTTCATGCTAGTCTGACAAGTGTGAAGAACTGCCCTTTCAGAGATACTTAGGACAAGTCTTGAATTGGCTGTGGCAAGAGCATAAGAAAGGGGGAGTGTCTTCTTTCATTCTAAGAAATATTCAAGGAAGTCATGTGACAGAAGTTACAATCCCAAGCATGCTTACTCATAAATGAGTCCTACTGGCATCCATGTGGTGAATTCAATTATGAATTGCTTGAGCACGTTTTACAGTTCACTGGTGGATCTTAGGATACCACAAGTTAGTTTTGGCTTTATCTTCTAGAAATGGCGGTACATCATGATTCTTGCCTATTGGAAATGTTCAAGCACAGCGATGAATTGAATTTGGAGCACCATTACAGAAAAAATAGTGCTTGAAAGAATGTTTTTTTCCTCAGCCTCTGATGTTCATGTTTGTTTATTGATACCTCAGGCAAAAATATTGACAGAAAAGAAAGAAAGGAGTGTTGCTGCAAGAGACAGAGATGAAGTAATGATGTTATGCACCTTCCTGTTACTCGTTTTTCCTGCTGTGCATCTGGCTAGGTGTTTGCACATCCCTCAAGTATCTGTGTATATTGCACCACTTTGTTTATACACCCATTTCATGTACAGATTATAGTATTTGCTAATACAAGCCCTGATATTTTCCATGAGAGTTCCAACAGCCTAAACTATTTCTTTTTCCTGAATGATAATAACTTTCCATCTTTCCTGAGAGCCAACATTATTCTGTACTTCGTTTTAAAAATTCAGATTGTGTAAATAAAAATCTGGATTGTGTAATCTCACAAATGGGGGAATCCACCATTTTTTGGGGGTGGTGGTGGTAGGTAGATACCTTATGCAGAGCTGAGCTATGGATTATTTACCTATAATCTGGTGATTAAATGGCATAGTTTCTGACAGGAAATTACAGTAACCATAAACAAATCAATCATGTTTTAGTTATAGTAGTCCTAACTGAAATTTTAATAGATCCTTATTTGACCATTCAGATTTTTAAATTTTAAGATACCTTCAGCTTATAATCATATCATGTTGATGATGGTTATATTGATTCAGGATAGATTAGAGTTCAGCACATTATTGTGAATTTTGTATTTGCATAATAAAGACCTTGAACATTATGAAACAGCAGATTAACATTATTATTAATGACTTGTGGGTGGAAAGCAGCTTTTCCCATGCTTCAATTAAATCAGTCTCATTTTTACAAACAATTAAAAAAATGTATTTCGCCAGAACTTTTTGACAATTCTGGATTTATTTATATATGGCTCCTACTTATCACCTTCTTACTAGAAGATCATATGAACTTAACATCGGTGCTCCATCAGTGTTTTGCCCTGACATACACACACACACACACACACACACACACACACTATTTATGATTTTTTAGCAGGAATCATAAAGCAACCAGAATGTAAGTGATAGTTTGGTGTTTTACCTTGCCATCTGTTCTGTCGGGCTCTCTGGTAGAATCCTCCCAAAAATTCACAGGTACAAATTTCAGACACACACACACGTTTGAAAATTCAAAACAATGTTCTTTATAATGAAAATTCACTTAAACTAAGCCCTCTTTTGCTATAGCAAAGAGCACTGGTCTCCAAACAAACTGGTAATTTATACAAGTCCCTTATCAGTCCTGTGATACTTAGCTTGAAGCTGTGAGGCAATTCAAAGTCCTTCTTTCACAAAGTGAAACACACTTTGCTCTGGTTTAGTTTCAAAGCAGGGAAAAATCAGCACAAAAAAAGTCAAAGTCAGTAAAGCAGTCATGAAACACAAGGATCAGCTAATCCTCCACAATGGCCAAACCCACAGGCTGCTCTTTATAGCAGCCTCACTAATTACCACAGCCCCACCCAACCACAGGTGGCCTCATTTTCTTTGATAATAATCTCTCAGTTGCTGCCGCCTATGCATTGCTCTCCGCATGCGTGGCTGTATCATTAACTCTTGTTCTGAATCCAAGGAGGAGCTAGATAATTGATCTCCTTCTGAGCTCTTCTGCCACACTCTCCTCCTCTCTGTCACTCATGTCTTCTTGGTCAGAGGAGCTTTCATCATCAGATTCCACCGGGGGCAAAACAGGCCTGCAGCATGTGGATGTCTCCCCCACATTCACAGTCCTTGGGGCAGGAGCTGGGCCAGAGCTAACCACAACAGTAATGAACTAGTTGATTTTTTAACTATTATTGTGTACCCAATCAACTATCCATCCAATCATTCGCAATACAGATTTATATTAAACAACTGTTTTGAATTTAGAAACAGGAAGAAGGAAACGATTTCCAGTGGAGACATGGAAAACTAAACAGGTCTCCATGGAGAGGGGAAATAATAACTATGGGAAACACTGAAGAACCAGTGGGACCTCTCTGGACAAGGAGAGGATGAGAGATCACCCAGGACAGGTGCTCTTCACAAGGACACTACAAGGCAGTGATCCCCCACAGATCTGAGTGCTGGGAGGCATAGGGATCAATAATTAAGCTCACAATCATAGCAGAATCTTTTAAAGGACAGTTCATTTGCTAATCTTGCTTCTAAGTACTTTTAGAAATTGCCTGTTTATCTATCTTGAGGCTATTAAAGATCTTTGGAATGTCATTTGAAAAAAACATCTGGTGAGTCTATATTTCTGAACAAAACGTATAACAGAGAATAGAGACAGTATGATTTAAAAGGGGCTAAGGATTCCAGGCCAAAAGCCAAAAACCCTTGCCTGTGGTTTTGTCTTAGATTGGAATTTACAAAATGATGTGAAACACTACAACATTTAAAATATTGGAGGAGCTCTCTGAAGAATGGAGCTAGAAATTATTAACTACAATTATCACAAGTAATGATGTCTGTTTCTATGTTTAAAGGATGTTAATGAAAGCGTGACAGATATGAAATAGTGGAATCAGAAATATTGGATTAAAAAACCTGGATTTCAAAATACAGAAGGTATGTAAAGTAGAAATAGAAGTGGCAGGCCAAGAGAATGATCCAGATATACAAAGAAAGTTGCCTGACATTTTAAAAATTAAAGGGAAATGCAAATGATAAACCATGGGAATGACTTGGACAGTGACTTTATTATTGGATTTATAAAGAGACTTGAAGAACCATATGCAGTGGGACAAAGAAAAAATGAAGAGATCAAATCATACAACGATATTTGAATAAATAATAATAATAATAATAATAATAATAATAATAATAATAATTTATTAAACTTGTATGCTGCCCTTCTCCAAAGACTCGGAGGAAATAAAAGAAAGAAATGTAAAATTGGTTTATTTGATCAAGGTTAAAAAGTAAGCCATATTTTTACGATATTTTGCCAACACTTTACAGACTTTTTGCTGACCAAGATTGAAAACCTGATAATGTTTTATGACTTTGGCATTGAATTACAGTATATCCAGGAACATAAGGTTTGTGAATCACTTGAACTGGAAAAAGAACAATTAATTCTGCTATCTTTTCTCTTTTGTTAAGAAAAAACAAACCTTGGGTTAAAAGAATGTTAACTAAGAAGTAACAAAAGCTACTTCACTTGTCTTAGGTTTGGAGAGTGAGAAACCTATACTCTTCATTACTTACTTAATTGAAGGAAACAATTCTTTGCCAACTCTGCTCTGAGTAGTAGTTCCCAGAAGCAGATGTGATGCTTATCTACTTATATAGTCAAAATTAAGGATATACAATTGGCTATGGAAATTGGAAAGATAATTTACGCTCTGCACAATAACTTTAATCAGCCCCAGATTCTAACTTATAGTAGTTGTGTTAAGTTTTAAGAAATTAAGAAACCACATAAAACCAAAATAAAATAAAAGTGAAGAACTTTATCTGTGTGAAGAGAAAGGTTTCTTTCAGTTGCCCAATAAGATATAACTTTAATAAACCAGTTCCATCTTATCTTTTGATATTGGAAAAAATTGACAGAAGGAAAAATTGTCAAAGATAATTTTAATGTTTGGAGGGAGTATTAGAAAAAACTGATGATAGAAGATAATAAAATATTTTAAAATACAGACATCAAAATTGTTATTGGTTGTGTACAGCAGCATTTTCCAACCGGTGTGCCGCAGCACACTAGTGTGCCGCGAGACACAGCCAGGTGTGCCGCGGAGCTCCTAGGGAAGCTCCAGCTGGGCGGGGCGCTGCCGGTGCCGGGGCAGGCTTTCCCGAAATGGACGGAGAATGCCCTCTCTCGCAGCCCCCTGGCTGGGAGCGCTTTCGCTGCGAGAGAGAGCTTTCTCCATCCGTTTCAGGAATGCCCGCCCCCCCCCTCTCGCGCGCGCCGCTCCCCTTTTCTCTCAGCCCTCCCTGGCTTCGCTTCTCAATCCCTCCCTCCTTCCGTCTTTCCTTCCCCTCAGCCGTTCTGTCTGGGGGTCTCCCGCTCTTCCCTTTCCCACCTCCCAGGCTTTGCCTTCACCACCCCCACCCCCTTTTTGGTTGGCAAGGAGTCCTTTGCCGCATTCTGCAGTTCGCACTCGGCTCGAGGCTGCTTTCCCTGGCTGCGCTCTTTCTCTCTCTCTCTCTCTCCCGTGAGCCGGGGAAAGGAAAAAACAAACAAACAAAAACTTCTTGCAACGGGCCTGCGCGCGCGCTCGTGCCCGCGTTCGTCCGTTCAGCAGTGAGGGAGGGAAGTCAGAGGGCGAGGGAGCGAGCGAGGGCTCTTGTCCTCGGTGCCCTCTGCAGCCTGCCTTCCTTATTCTTTGCCGCCGCTGAGGGAGGGAGAGAAGGATAGAAAGGAAAGAGGGAGGGAGAGATAGAAAGGAAAGAGGGAGGGAGGAAAGAGGGAGGGAGAGATGGAAAGAAAATAGATAGAAAGGAAAGAGGGAGGGAGAGATAGAAAGGAAAGAGGGAGGGAGAGATAGAAAGAAAAGAGATAGAAAGGAAAGAGGGAGGGAGAGATAGAAAGAAAAGAGATAGAAAGGAAAGAGGGAGGGAGGGAGGAAAGAGGGAGGGAGAGATAGAAAGGAAAGAGGGAGGGAGGGAGAGATACAATGGAAAGAGGGAGGAAAGAGGGAGGGAGAAATAGAGTGAAATGGAGGAAGAGATATTTTTTTTGTCCAAACTTTTCTTTAGCCCCCACCCCCCGCCCGAGAGAGAGAGAAAGAGAGACATAGCAAGAGAGAGAGAGAGAAAGAAAGAGATAGCAAGAGAGAGAGAGAAAGAGAGAGAGAGAGAAAGAGATAGCAAGAGAGACAGAGAGAGAGACAGAGAAAGAGAGAAAGATAGCGAGAAAGAAAGAGAGATAGCAAGAAACACAGAAAGAGAGAGAAAGAGACAGAGAGAGAGAGAGAGAAAGAGATAGCAAGAGAGACAGAGAGAGAGAGAAAGAGAGAGAGAAAGAGAGAGAAAGAAAGAAAGACATAGCAAGAGAGACAGAGAAAGAGAGAGAAATAGAGAGAATGAAAGAGAGATAGCAAGAGAGGCAGAGAGAGAGCAAGGGAGAGAGAAAGACATAGAGGGAGGGAAGGAGGGAAAGAGAGCAAAAAAGAGGAAGAAAGAAAGAGGGATGGAGAGAGAAAGAAGGGAAGGAAGGAAGAGGGAGGGAGAAATAGAGTGAAATGGAGGGAGTGAAATAGAGTGAAGAGGGAGGGAGAAATAGAGTGAAATGGAGGAAGAGATATTTTTTTTGTCCAAACTTTTCTTTAGCCCCCCCGTACCCCCCCCCGCACCCCCATTCAGTGTTCCCCAGGATTTTGAAAATATGAATAATGTGCCGCGGCTCAAAAAAGGTTGGGAAACACTGGTGTACAGCAGTGGGCTACGAGCCAGAACACTAAAATGCGCTCGCTGTGGCGGCTCATAAGTTCTTGCGGGACCAGCACGATTTTGCTGCTGCACCTGTGGAGCAAAATCATGCACGGATCAGCAAGTAAACCTCGCCGAAACACGGGCGCAATTTTGCTACCTCCACAGGTGCAGCAACAAAATCACGCTGGTCCTGCAATAACTTATGAGCTGCGGTGGCGAGTGCAGTTTAGCGTTCCAGCTCGTAGCCCATCTCTGGTTGTGTATGATATAAATATTCTTGCTTTGGTTTATTTAATATCTTGTATTGCTTTAATCCAATATAATGTTAAAATTCCCAATACATAGCACTTTTTTAAAAGAACAACTTAAGAAGAGATTAAATTGATTTAAATATTTTCCCATTTTTATCATTTCTTTAAAAGGAAAAACAAATGTATCTTCCCAGATTTAAAAATTATATATACATAAATGTGATAATGAGCATCTAAAGGGAGACATTGAATGAAACAGAACATTTGTTAGCCCCAAAGTGTTAGGATGGAGCCATGAATGTTCAAAGAAAAGAGATTAGCTTCTTTGTTTACTTGCTAGAAAAGAAAGGACTTGATAAGGAATGAGAATATTTTTTTGTGCGGAGTAATAAGAATTCCTCTCTTGCTGTTGCTGCTACTGCTGCTGCTGCTGATGAGGATGAGGAGGAGGATGAAGATGATGAGGATGGCATCCATTCAGTTGAATCTGACTCTTAGCTATTTTGTGGATTAGGTCTCTATACATCTTCCAATCTTGCATTGTTTCTTTGAGTTTTTATGTGCTTTGGCTGGTATCAGTTTTGTATTGGTATTTGTATTTGTATTTATTAGATTTGTATGCCGCCCCTCTCCAAAGACTCGGGGCGGCTAACAACAATAAAAAAGACAATGTGAACAAATCTAATATTAAAAATAATCTAAAAAACCCCAATTTAAAGAACCAATCATACATACAAGCATACCATGTATAAATTCTATAAGCCTAGGGGGAAGGGAAAATTTCAATTCCCCCATGCCTGATGACAGAGGTGGGTTTTAAGGAGCTTGCGAAAGGCAAGGAGGGTGGGGGCAACTCTGATATCAGGGGGGAGCTGGTTCCAGAGCGTTGGGGCCGCCACAGAGAAGGCTCTTCTCCTGGGTCCCGCCAAACGACATTGTTTAGTCGACGGGACCCAGAGAAGGCCAACTCTGTGGGACCTAACCGGTCGCTGGGATTCGTGCGACAGAAGGCGGTCCCGGAGATATTTTGATGGTGTCCATGTTCTTTGATGGCCTGATTTTCTTTAATGGCCAACTCTTCCAACATAATTGCTTTCTCCAGCAAATTCCCCATATGTCATGGCCAAAGAATGTGAGACTCCTTTCTATCACTGGTCAAAACTTACAACTGGAATTACATTAAATGAAGGTATAAGGAAAAAACTACCATAATCTTTGAACCAGAAGTAAACCATTATATAGTGAAGAAAGGCACGAATGGCTATTTTTATGCAATAGTGCTAAGGAATATCATGGAAAAATTAATAATGTTCTTTTTAACATTTGGAATTCAGAACAGACTATTTTGTCTACAAACAATTGTTACGTGTTACTCAAATTATTCAAAAATATCCAGTACACAAATGTTGGAGTAGTAAAGAAAAACTACAAAAATTTCTAAATTAGAATTGCTGACTATAATTTGTAATTGAATACCACGTGCAAATAGTTATTTTAACTGAAGAATATTCAAATACTGAAATGATGGCATTTATATTTGCATCCATATGGAATAACCTTTTTAAACATAATCTTACTATTTTTAAAGTAAAATGATACAAAAAACTAAGAGAAATTAATAATTAAGATAAGGAAAAAGGGAAAGAAAAAACAAAGCCAAGACAGCACGGAAGAGAGAAACTACAAAAAATAATAATAATAATGACTTCTAATTTTGTTTTTATAATGGAGTAACTTTTGAGAAAATCTAGAAACAGTACATAAAGAAAATAAAGTATTGCACAATGTTGCAATGAGAAGCTGGGTGTAGAAAAAAAATACAAACATTAAGAAACAAAAGAATAATATTTGTTTTAAATATTAAAACACCAGATGAAAATTCCAAACAAGGAAATAAGTGATTATAGAAGAATTCTTGATTGATCCTACTTGTTGCAAAATCTGGATTTATTAGCATAAATATTCTGGTCTTCCCACAACACAAACCTTAACTGCGTTCAGTTCTGGAGACCTCACCTACAAAAAGATATTGACAAAATTGAACGGGTGCAAAGACGGGCTACAAGAATGGTGGAAGGTCTTAAGCATAAAACGTACCAGGAAAGACTTAATGAACTCAATCTGTATAGTCTGGAGGACAGAAGGAAAAGGGGGGACATGATCGAAACATTTAAATATGTCAAAGGGTTAAATAAGGTTCAGTTGGGAAGTGTTTTTAATAGGAAAGTGAACACAAGAACAAGGGGACACAATCTGAAGTTAGTTGGGAGAAAGATCAAAAGCAACATGGGAAAATATTTTACTGTAGTAGATCCTTGGAACAAAATTTAATTTCTCTTAGTTTTTTGTATCATTTTACTTTAAAAATAGTAAGATTATGTTTAAAAAGTAGTAGATCCTTGGAACAAACTTCCAACAGACGTGGTTGATAAATCCACAGTAACTGAATTTAAACATGCCTGGGATAAACATATATCTATCCTAAGATAAAATACAAAAAATAGTATAAGGGCAGACTAGATGGATAATGAGGTCTTTTTCTGCCGTCAGTCTTCTATGTTTCTAAGTTTCATTTTTCAATTATTGACTTGAATTCTTATCTGAAATTAGATCATAACTGCAAATGCAAATAAAAGAAATTGTTGACTTGTTGAGTTAACCGGCCTGCGTATTTATATGTTATATTATCTGAAATTATGATAACCTGATTAGGGAGAATGGAATTTCAATTGTAATGCTCTGCATTGGTGATCCCCCCCCCCCAGAAGGCTCTGTTGAATTTCTCAGAAATTCCAGATTAGCTTGCTCCGTTCTTGAGATATCAGCTTTCCTCCAGAAGTTAGAAGAAATATTTTCAAGAATGTTTTTAAAATCTACCCTAGATTCCGAAAATCCCAACACTATTTTTTCATGAGGCCCACTGTTTCCCTTCTCAGTGATAGCATCTGTTTTAATAGAACTTAAAAATACTTCAGCAGATCCCAGACAAGTCATTCTTAAGGATGGCAATTATTCTTGCTCTTAAGACTAATTATTTTAAATCAATTTTTTTAAAAGGATGGAAAGTTGTCCTAAATTTATTCTCCTCTATGAACTTAAAAGTAATTCTATGATGTAGTCATAGTCTTTCTGTTTCATATTAGAGGAAAGCAAAATTATTTTCTCTTATCAGAAACTGATAAATCTTGACTGCAGAGAGAGGGGCTAAGAATCAGCAGGTAGCCTAATTGTTCACTGAAAGTAAGCAGAATAATATCCTTCTCTAGAAGCACATAATTTTTTTCAGATTATTGGATTAGTTTAGAATAATAGCGTGGTGATGATTAACCGGGCATGCTGGCCGTGTCTTTTGGCAGGCAAATTGCATTTCAGTAATTCAGAATAATTATTAAATGCTTCCTCAATGTGAGCAGATTGTTAGGAAATGGCTGGGGAGTGTTTTCAATAGGAGAGGCCATAATAACTTCAATGATAACACCCTTTCCACCAAAGTAAAGAGAAGGAATTGATTTAAACAAGATTGTACATGTGTGTGCTCAGTTGCATCCTGTTTACTAGGGTAAGGAGGAGGCAGAGAGCCTGGAAGATCAATGAAATTAGGGGAGGAAGATCAGGGACCGATGGCATCCTACAGGATGGTGCAGTAGCATGGGTGGCATTATAATACATTTATGCAACAGGAAGAAATGCTGTCTCCATTCAGCCATGATACCAGGGAAAGTCCCATCTAGTTGTAGATGTATACTCCCAATAGAGCTAGATCTAAATGGCTGCTTGAAACTACTGTACAGTGGTACCTCTATTTAAGAACTTAATTCGTTCTGTGACCTGGTTCTTAAGTAGAAACGTTCTTAAGTAGAAGCATTTTTCCCCCATAGGAATCAATGTAAAAGCAAATAATGCATGCAAACCCATTAGGAAAGAAAGAAAAGCTTGGAATTTGGGTGGGAGGAGGAGGAGGAAGAAGAAGAGGAGAAGGACAGTCAGTGGGGAAGGAAGAAGGTAGAGTGAGGGGAATCGAAAAAATCCAAAACTTTAAGGTTTTTTAAAAAAAGAGGGACTCTGAGGCAGCGAGGAGGAGCACGCGCCTCCAATACACCTGGCACGAGGCTGCCTCCCATACATTGGCTGCTGCTGCTGCTATCTGCAGCCTCTTCCTTCCCATGCTGAAGGGCTCTCCTCTCCTCTCACTCGCTCGCTTTGTAGCCGGTGCTTTTCCTTCGCTGTGGTGACTCCTCGCCTGCCCAGACTGAAGGGAGCGTTTCTTTTCTCTGGGCGCTGGCAGAAGTCTATTCCCTGTCCAAGTGCCCAGAGAAAGGAAAATGCTTCGTTCACTCTGGACTGCCAAAGCCTCCTTAAGCACCACTGAAAGGCTCCTCTGGCAGCCCAGATGGCTGGAATTAAAGGAGGAATGGCAGGAAACTGGCCGGGTCTTCGTGCCGCTCTCATATTTCCTGGCATATTTTCCAGGCTCGGGTTCTTAAGTAGAAAATGGTTCTTAAGTAGAGGCAAAAAAATCTTGAACACTCGGTTCTTATCTAGAAAAGTTCTTAAGTAGAGGTGTTCTTAAGTAGAGGTACCACTGTACTTTGCTCTATCTAATTAACCTCATCTCCACTTCCTAGTCCATCTTCTTTTCCTCTGAGATTGGAAACTTCATTTTCACATATTCTGTAAAGCATCAGATACACTAATGTATGTTTGCCTGTGGCTGCATGATAAACTTAGAGTTTTTGGCAAGCATAGAGACAAAGCACTTCAGGATACACGTTGCTAAAAATATTACTCTGCTGAATATATACTGTTTGCCTCCATAAATGTTTAACATATACCTGTAAAAAACCAAATATCTAAAATGCTGTAAGTTTCCAGTGCTTTTGACTCTTCTCTGCAGCTATCTGTGGCTTGTTTGTTCTTTCCTTCATAAAGGGATGACAATGGGGGAAATCCTTCATGAACACAAGGCCATTGATTCTAACACTGTGGGGTGATTCCAGCACGCATGAAGTAAAGCTCTCATGGCCATGATATTTTAAGAAGGCATTATTATTTATTATTATTTATTGGATTTGTATGCCGCCCCTCTCCGTAGACTCGGGGCGGCTAACAACAATGATAAAAACAACATGTAACAATCCAATACTAAAACAACTAAAAAACCCTTATTATAAAAGCGAACGGAGAAATAAACACCTGTTACCAGCAGTTTGGATCATAATGATGATGTTACATTTGCCTTTATATAATCATTCCACATACCGTGCATAAATTGTAAGGCCTAGGGGGAAGGAATATCTCAGTTCCCCCATGCCTGACGACAGAGGTGGGTTTTAAGGAGCTTACAAAAGGCGAGGAGGGTGGGGGCAATTCTAATCTCTGGGGCGAGCTGGTTCCAGAGGGCCGGGGCCATCACAGAGAAGGCTCTTCCCCTGGGTCCCTCCAAACGACATTGTTTATTTGATGGGACTCGGAGAAGGCCCACTTTGTGGGGCCTCACTGGTTGCTGGGATTCGTGCGGCAGAAGGCGGTCCCGGAGATAATCTGGTCCGGTGCCATGAAGGTCATAACCAATACTTGCTGAGACCTCTTTCCCAAAAGAAGGTCCTAGCATGTACCTCACTTTGTAATATGGATATTGTGATTATGTCATGTGATCAGTTGTGTAACAGACTTTTATTATAACTAGATCCGAAATTTTCTGGGTCTTGTTGGGGAAATACAAAAAAGTCCCAATTTAGACTCCTGGCTGATATGTAGCCTAGCTTTTTTATGATAAGAGTTAAAATTCTGGTTATTCCCTTTCAGTTACATTAATAGCTTAAAGAAGAAAATGACTTTTTCCAAGCTGTACATTGCTTTTTCATATGTGATATTTTTAGTGACACAGCATTACTAAAATATATTTTACTAATGTCAACATGCATATAATGACTACTCAGATAATGTCCGGGGAAAAGGTTTAGCTAGGTTATGACTCCTATATCACGCTCTCTACATGGGGCTACCTTTGAAAAGTGTTCGGAAACTTCAGATTGTGCAGAATGCAGCTGCGAGAGCAATCATGGGCTTTCCCAAGTATGCCCCTGTTTCACCAACACTCCGCAGTCTGCATTGGTTGCCGATCAGTTTCCGGTCACAATTCAAAGTGTTGGTTATGACCTATAAAGCCCTTCATGGCATCAGACCAGAATATCTCCGGGACCGCCTTCTGCCGCACGAATCCCAGCGACCGGTTATGTCCCACAGAGTTGGCCTTCTCCGGGTCCTGTTGACGAAACAATGTCAATTGGCGGGACCCAGGGGAAGAGCCTTCTCTGTGGCGGCCCCAGCCCTCTGGAACCAATTCCCCCCAGAGATCAGAATTGCCCCCACTCTCCTTGCCTTTCGTAAACTTCTCAAAACCCACCTCTGCCGTCAGGCATGGGGGAATTGAAATAACATAAATATATAATTTATGTATGGTGTGTTGTGTGTATGTTTTTTAAATTATGGGTTTTTAACTTCGTATTATTAGATTTGTATTGTACATTGTTTCTATCACTGCTGTGAGCCGCCCCAAGTCTACGGAAAGGGGCGGGATACAAATTTAATAAATAAATAAATAAATAAATAATAAATAAAATAAATATCAGAAAGAAATTCAGCTCTCCTCTTATGTTTCGGTTCAATTCTTGTTTATCAAGGAATGTCACTTGGTGTGATTTAGGAAATAGGCCTATTCTATTACCATGCCTGTTTTTCTGGTACATCATAATCCCAAGATTCAGCAGGCCAGAACTCTGCCAGCACTTGAGAAAGACTTTGGATACTTTCCTGGGTGTGGGGATTGGGAGATCAGTGGAGCCCATAAAATGGATGTTATTTGTAGTGATCATTGTTGACCTCAATTCCTACCATTTGTACATTTATTGTTGTTTTTAAATTTAGCTTTAAATTAACTGCCCAATGGGCAACCATAGACATTGAAATGAGCGAACGGAGAAATAAACACCTGTTACCAGCAGTTTGGATGATGATGATGTTACATTTGCCTTTATATAATCATTCCACCAGCAGATGGTGCTCACACAAAATGAAACCCTTTTTTTATTTTGCAAATCATATTTTTCTTACATTCTGGGCACATGCTGCTACTATTTTTTTTAAAAATCTCTTGAAAGCATATATTGTTATAATTAAGAAGTGTGAGTACTTGGATATCATGATACAATACTAAGACCTTAGATTTCTTAAAAGCTGCATTGGGAATTAAAAATAAAATTTTGTTGAGAATATTATTATTTTTAAAATACACGTGGTGACAGAATGAATTGGCTGACCAAAAAACACTCAGTACAAAAAGATGTTTTTCAGTATAATTAGTATTATTTTGAACAAGAATACAGTTAATCATAATATTTGGGATGCTAGTCTTTCCCCTGGTTCGTAAAACATGAAAGAAATGTTAATGGAATCTCACATGTGACTCAGTCTCCAGATTCCCATATTAGACTAAACCCTTTAGTGATGATCCCCAGTGCAGATTTAAGCAAGAGCTTCAGTTTAAATGTGGTAAATGTTGCAATCCATCCCAGGTAGTAATTTTACAATTTTTACAAACAGGATGGATGGCTTTTGCGGCATGAAAAAAAACAACAGCAAGCAATTTCATTGGGAAATAGAACATGCAGAAATTAATTTGTTTCTAATACATATTTTGAAACATGCTTAAACATGATGCTTACTTTGAAAAATACCTATCTCACTTTTTCAGATTATGTATTATTATTATAATTCCCTCAACACTGTCAGACTTTCTACTAAATCTGCACTTCTATTCTACTAGTTTTCCTCATCATTCCTATCACCCATTTCCCCCCATGTTGACTGTATGACTGTAACTTGTTGCTTATATCCTAAGATTTTTATTAATATTGCTTCCTCATTGCTTATTTGACCCCTATGACAATCATTAAGTGTTGTACCACATGATTCTTGACAAAAGTATATTTTATTTTATGTATGCTGAGAGCATATGCACCAAGACAAATTCCTTGTGTGTCCAATCATACTTGGCCAATAAACATTCTATTATATTCTATTATATATTTTATTGTTTATTTATCATATTTATGTGCCTGCTGATCTCAAAAGAATGTGATTCTGGGTGGTGTACAACAATTAACTAAAAAAAGTAAATAAATACATTTTAAAAAATCACACTCGAAACTATTAAGAGACACACAAAATAAGAAATGATAATAACTTTAGTCTGGGAGCCATTGCAAAATCTCCCCAGTCTTTGAACCTAGTAAGCATACCCAAGTCTTGAGGGACTTAAGTGAACACAAAATATGATTAATATTAATAAAGTTATGTTAGATTTATCTTTAAAACAAAATACTTGTTATCCTGTATTTTACCAAGCCAAATTATATGAGCTGATAAAGAAGCAAGCAAACAATGCATTACTCCATTCATTTAGATTTAGATTTATTATTAGAGTTGGAAGGGACCTTGTAGGTCATTTAGTCCAAACCCCCACTCAAGCAGGAGTTCCTACACCATTCAAGACAGGAGGTAGTCCAATCTCCCCTTGAAGGTTGCAAGTGATGGGGCTTCCACAACCTCCGCCGGCAAGCTGTTCCACTGGTTGATCACTCATACCATTAGAAAGTTTCTCCTCACTTCAAAATTGATTCTCCCCTTGGTCAGTTGATCTCGCCCCTTTTTGCCTTTCCATGTCCAGATGCTCCGGGAGGCAACCTTGCGTTGGGTGTATGGGAGGCAGTGCAAGAGAGTCACCACAGCAAAATTGTTTATTCCCTCTCCAAGCGCCCAGAGAAAGAAAAATGCTTTGTTCTCTCTAGGCTGCCAAAGCCTCTTTAAGTGCCACCTAAAGGCTCCTCTGGCAGCCCAGAAAAGCCCGAGATGGTTAGGATTAAAGAGAGAATGGCAGGAAACTGGCCGGACCTTCGTGCCGCTCTCAAATTTCCTGGGAATTTTTTCCGGGCTCGGGTTCTTAAGTAGAAAATTGTTCTTAGGTAGAGGCAAAAAAATCTTGAACACCTGGTTCTTATCTAGAAAAGTTCTTAAGTAGAGGTACCACTGTATATACAAGGCACTTACACAACATGTTTGATATTAGCATTTTTTTTATTTTTGAGATCAAAAATTACAAATGTAATAAATTACAAAGGCTAATTGCAATCACTTAAATTACATAAAAAGATTGCAGTTGAAACAGAAGTTGCAATTATTTGAAAACATTTATATCTATACTATTTACTTGCTGATTTCTAAAATCAAGACTTAAGAACAAACTAGCCCATTTTTCTGGTCATTTGGAAACCTTAATGATATATTCCTACAGTATACCATTATTTACCAATTCCCAATCAATTGTTCCTCAATAGAGGATATTGTATAAAAATACAGTAAAATAAACCATTTGTTTGAAATACTACTGAAGTTATATAATAACTAGAAAACTCCTTCAATAGAAATCACTTATTAAAGTAAATGAGAAATATACAAATTAAGACAAAGAATCAACGAATTATCATAAAAAAGATTGATCGGTAACTGAAAGGTTTGGAGAAAGATGTACAGTGGGTTTTTTGGAAAATTGCAAAATAGATTTCATAAGAAATCTATCAGTGAAATGTTTATCATATATAAAATGATATGCAATTATGTATTAAATTCACCTAGTGGGTGACACTAAGCAGCTATGTATTTATGTTGCTTTTCTGTTTGGTTTGTAAGAAAAGGAATAAGTTCCAAGCAATGTATATAGAGAAAGAGAAACTTCAGGAATTCTACGTGAACCTTGAAGGGAGAGCCAGGTCTGACTTAAATGGAGCCTATGGGCCAGATTGAAGCAAGAGGTCCCGTCAGTGGCAAAGCAGATCATCCACATGGTTTAAAGATTTAAAGGCCAAAATTCAGAATTAATCCACTGAGCCCTCCAAAACAAATATCATGAGATCAATAAGAGTCGGAATTGATCCCCAAATGGTGACCAATATTGGTATTGGTCTTAGCTAAATAATGTAGCAAAGTTTAATTATACCACCTTCTCTTTCTCTACATTTTTCTTTGTAAATTCATGTTTTGTGAAACTGGACAGTTACTAATGGCTGTTTCTGTATTTTCTAAATTTATAAGTTCTTTTAATCCTTTTTTAAAAAATCCTAAATTTAAACAGATCTGTCTCTACCCATACATTTTAACTGGTTAAAAGCCCATCCATTTGGAGGGCCTGTACTATATTGTATACAAAGAAATTATGTGATTTATATTAACCTGTATGGGCTCCATCTCTTATGAACCAGTTTAATGTTTTCTGTTGGTGAGATGGAGATACCTGTAAAATGTCAAACTGAAGCAACGTTTTCATGCTTGTTGTTTTGTTAATAAGAGTGAAGTCTAGAACCAGGTTCTATTTTATAGTACATCCAGTTTTTTTGAAATGGAAAAATATGATGGGATAAATCATAGCTTACAAATACCTCCTATATTTTACTGTTTAGGTTAGAACAGCTGTTTTTCCCAACATGGTGCTTCATAATGAACTCTTCAAATATCAACTCCTTCTACTACACAGAAAGCACATATTGGTCAGGAATTGCTGGAACGTAACATCCAGTACATTAGTGGCACCAATTTAAGGGAGGCAATTGTGGAGGTTATAGATTCTATCCCTTTGCTTTTGAAATGTATTGTCCAATTGCTATCTCTTTGGTACCTACAGCACAATGTCTCTTCATCTTGTGATTAAGATTTCACTTCAGGGATATGATTAGTAGGTTGTTCGACAGCATGCTCATTTTTCCACACACAACATGTTTTATAATTTTCTACTACTTTGGCCTGCAAGTTGGCTTGATCCCTCTTCTGCCAGAGATCAGTGGCGATGTAGATATTGTAGGGGTCATTGGAATGTTCCAACTTTTTGGAGCGGATATAGCTGATCATGACCCCAAAGGTGATGGATCCAAAAATTCCAAGCAGCAGAAGTATAAACACTACTTCCAGATGGTCACTAGAATCAATGAATGGTACAGGCGTGGGGTCTTTTTTCTTCACTACACAGTCTTCTAGCAATTTTGAGAGGATTAATGTTAGGGCTGTGTTGTTGGATGGCATTGCCATTGTGTCGTGAAGGATGCAGCTGTTTCTACAAGATCTAGAGAAGTTTGAAAAAAGATAGTTAAAAAGAATGCATAAAAAGTATAATATCTGTTTAATATTGTCATCAAACTGACTTTCTTTTATAAAAATGATAGAAATATAATGCACTTTTTAAAAAATGGGATTAGTTCTTGAACTGTGTATGCTTCAGATCTTTATTTCATCTGAATGAATTAGGTCCCAACCTAAATTTTGCCATTATTTGTAACCAAAAGATATTCCATGTGAAACAATAATGAATGAATTGATAATATGCTTAGTAATGGAGATGAAATAAATCTGACAATATATATTGCTTTATTCCTCTGTATCGACTGTAGTCTGTTGGTTATTATAAATTTGTAATCTACTCATAATTTTATAATCTATTCATTCATAAGAATGCGATTAACATTTCCCTCATTGATATTTGTAATTTAAATTGCTCAGCTTCATTATGTGTTGGATATAAATTAGTAAAAGGGGAAAAGGAACCAACAATAGAGGGATTGCTATGTTCTCTGGATGATTAGGCATTTCCTAAATTTTAGTTAAGCCACATGATACCCATTTTGTATCAATGTATAACTCTGATGGTTGGATTTGGCTTTAAATTTAAAACAAGACCCTTGTAGTTAAAGATATGAAAGATTAACACCATTCCGTTTTTATGCATTAACTTCACAGGTATAAAAATTAGAAGCAGGAGAATTAAATTATTTCATTCGTTAGGCAGATAATTTGTGCTGTAGGCAAATAATTTTAATGCAGACTAGGCGTTTTAAGGGAATTGGACAAAGGGTTGCTCTGTAGTTTCACCTTTCATTCTCATCAATGTAATTAATTTCTGACATGAGTTGCAGGGATGGTTCTTATGCAGTTGGGACTCAAGTCATTCAGAATATCTTATCTGGTCTGAAATGATTGTGCATCTATTTCTGGGCCCTCTGCTGATAATCCAGGCTTCCAAGTGTGCTTAATTTCCCTAAAATGTAGTGTGTCTAAAACATTAAGAAATGTAGTGATTACTGAATTAACATACTAACAACCAATAAGAACTACAAAAATTGATCCACATGAAAGTTTTGGGACTTTTTTTTAAAAATGAAGATGGTGGTTATACAGTATTTGGGGGCACAGGTGGAATATTGGCTCAGCTGTATAATTGGAGAAGCTCCTTTATGAATACAAAGCTACCTAGCATGAAGCATATGGATGCTCATAGTTTTGTGTCTTTTTCACATGTTTAGTATATTCTTAGTGTACACTGCCATTAGTATATGAAGTGACCGTTGCTTTAAATTACATTTGTGGCGCGTTTTGGATTTTCTTTGTTTTTGTTTATGATACCCTGGAATCATGATGACATAGTGATTAAGAATTATTTTTTACTGGAAAAAATACATTTCAGAATTTTTCATTTCTTTATATTTGTGTGACCATTATTCTTTTATTCTTCAGTATTTATTGGAAATTTCCCCTGCGTCCTGCCTTTTTCCCCCTAGAAAATTATAATGCCAATACAAAATGAGTATATAATACTTCTATATCAGATTTGCAACTATTTGGCCATGCCCCTACCTCATATAATTGTGGCCAAAATTATTATAACATGCTAGGAGCTATAAAGGGAAATCTGGAAGGCCACAGTAGCTCATTTATATGCTGGATATTTCTCTGTTGAAAAATGTGCTTTTGTTAGTGTAAATAATCGGGTGGGATTCAATTCTGTAACTAATTCTGTCATTGGTTTCAGTTTCTTTAAAAAATTGACCAGGTTCTGCAACATGCATGCCATATGTACACCTGATTGCTTTTGCCATTCTTAATTATTTTTTTGTAGTCTCTGTGTGTGTGCATGTGTAGGCACAAGTGTATTAAACTGATTAGGTTGGGGATACTTTTCTGAAGGAGTATTTTGTGTGAAATTACAGGATAGCAAGAGATCTCATCTTAGAACAGCCTTCCTCAATTTAGCACGTTCCAAATGTATTGGGATTATAACTCCTTGAATGTTTGGTTTAGCATGGTCTGTGAAAACTTGGGCGGTGGGTTGTGGGGAGAATTGTAAACACAACTGGAGAACAAGACCTTGAGGAAGCCAGGAGCACCTAATATCTATGCATTGATGACATGTAACTGTATCCATTGCAGATTGCCCATGTAATCATTCTTGGGTGTATATAATTACAACTGATTAGTGTCAAATTACTCTGTCTTCTTTGGATATCGACTAATTGGACATATTCACTTTTTGGGAAAAGTGATCATCTTTCCAGTGAGCAGGAGGCATGACACGAAACCTTATTTCTGCCCCTACATTTCCCAAATAACATGCAGTATGCTCATTAAGAGCAGCTGTGGATCTTTACATCCAATGGTATTTAAAAGGATAGGCTATGTACCTACATGGATTAAGAAAAGAAAAAAGAAAGCAAGCCAAATGCGGTATAGTCTTTTTAATATAACGCTCCAATGTCTACATACAATGTAATCCATTCTTTTAAAAAATATTATTTAATCCCAAACGAGTGGATTTAATATTATAAAGACTTACTATACTGGTGTGGATAGTTAGAGGTGCTTGCCACATTCTAATTCACGTGTATAATGTGTATTTGCAAAATTCTTCGTAATGATTGTACACATGCACCTATCTGAATTGTGACCTTTCAGGCATGATGTCAGCATTTCATATTAACCAATGTAACAGTGGATGTCAAAGTTAAATCCTATACATTAGAAGTGAAATCCTATAGTTCACCTGTAATTTCAGGTATTGCGATGTTTCAAAGCAAAAATTCTTCCCATGCTTCTCTCTTCAGCAGAAAATGTATTTTACAGTGTAAAATAACTTGAGGACAGAAATCAATCAATGGATAAAAATAATCAAGCAAATGAAAAGAAGCACCGGAGATGCCAGGCACGGCCTCAGGTTCCCCAACAGAAAACAAGATTTACATTTCTGATTAGCAAGAAGCGAGGGCAGAAGCAAACTGGGAAAACATGCAAACTCACCAAGTTGTGCGAAGGAGGGAGCCTGCAACCTGGATGCTGTTGAGTCAGGCTCACATTTCTGATAATGGCTAGAAAGGAGCCTGAAGTTTGGCTGTTGGGAATCCACCCAGCTTGTACGGTTGTGCCTCCTGGGAGGGACCCAGTGACTGAGCTCACAGCCTCATGCTCTGAGGCACAGGAGGAGAAGGGAGCCTATAACAAGCCGGCAGAATAGCAACACGAGGTAGAGGAAGGTGACACAGACTTCTAGGCAGAGAAGGAATGCTCAGGAACACAAACAAGTAAGGAAATGGGCCATGTGCACAGAAGAGCCTGCTGTTCATGTGGCATCATCATCAGTCAATTCCCCGGACTGGTTTTCTTCATGCTTTTCATTGTTTAATTTTATGTTCGTTTTAATCCGACAGTGGTTGCCGAGAATTGCTTGTACTCATAGATGACGAGATAATTTTGTAGTTGTATTGATAACGTGCTGCAAGGGAAATTGAAAGCTTCCTCTTTTGTACTGCACCTCCTTTTTATTCTTTCTTTCTGTGCTTTTACTTTTTTTTCTTCTGACTCTTTATTTTTCTTTAATGATTCTACCCTTTTATTAGTTTGTGTTACTTTTTATGTTTTTTTGTAAAAATTTTAATTAAAAAAAATAATTAAAAAATAGATCTCCATATTTGCATTTTGGGGGTGACTATATAAATCAAACACCCACTCAATCATCTGTTAACACAACGGTCAACATGATTCTGACTTGTATTAGGCAGAGGCAAATAGGCAAAGTCAATTTCAAAAGCTACTGGTTCAATTCTGTAGAGTTACTTTTTTTAAAAAAGAGAGAATGACTGGCTGCAAATCACCCACTATCTTTTATTTTATTTTATTTATTTATTTTGTCCAATACACAATGAGGGTTTTAGTGGGTATACACATAGTAAAATACATAATGAAGGTTATAGAGGATATACTCATAGTAAAATATATCTAAGAAAGAAGAGAAGAGAAGATGTAGGGATAGAACATATCAATGAAAGAATAGAAGAAGAGATATAGGAATAGAAGAAAGGTATAGGAGATATAGGAGAGCGATAGGACAGGGGACGGAAGGCACTCTAGTGCACTTGTACTCGCCTCTTACTGACCTCTTAGGGATCTGGATAGGTCAACTGTAGATAATCTAATGGTAAAGTGTTGGGGGTTTGGGGATGACACTATGGAGTCCGGTAATGAGTTCCATGCTTCGACAACTCGGTTATTGAAGTCATATTTTTTACAGTCAAGTTTGGAGCGGTTAATATTAAGTTTAAATCTGTTGTGTGCTCTTGTGTTGTTGTGGTTGAAGCTGAAGTAGTCACCGACAGGCAGGACGTTGCAGCATATGATCTTGTGGGCAATACTTAGATCTTGTTTAAGGCGTCTTAGTTCTAAACTTTCTAGGCCCAGGATTGAAAATCTAGTCTCATAGGGTATTCTGTTTCGAGTGGAGGAGTGAAGGGCTCTTCTGGTGAAGTATCTTTGGACATTTTCAAGGATGTTAATGTCTTATGTTTAAGGCAGGACTAAAACTTAGACCTCCCAGTTTCTAGCCTGATGTTTTCACCATAACTTTGTAGTGATGAGTTCCAGGGTAGACCAAGCAACTTTGTATTAGAAAGTTTAGGCAAAACCTCATCACTCTGCCTGAACTTGTAAACCTGCACAAAGGTATCATTATTTTTTTTTTTTAAGAGACAAATTTGGCAAGGAGTTTGCAGTTTTCCTTCACTTGATATGCTCCAGGGCTATTGGAGTTTAATTCCCAGCATTCCCACCTAGCATTCACATATCAGTTCTGAGCTGGGATGAATTCTTTCCTTATGACTTTATAAAGCAACTCTCCCATCCTATTTGTCTCTAATTTATCTTTCTGTGCTGTGAAAAATATAAAACAACTACCCCATCTACAATCACTCTGATCAGCTTGGATCATTGGATTCTTGCTGCCAGTGGCAGGAAGCTAGATAACACCATATTAAAACACAAACCAGCCTACCACATTTTACCCCTAGAATATTCTGAGTATCTATCCAATCCAATAATTAGCTTGTGGCTCAGGGTCTTGTGCAAATTCTGAACATTGAGTTTATTAAATAAATTGAACCTAATTGAATAAATTGAACCCTGAGTATTGTATTGGCAGTTCTGTGTTAGCAAAAACTTCAGAAGAGAAGGATTTAGGGGTAGTGATTTCTGACAGTCTCAAAATGGGTGAGCAGTGTGGTCGGGCGGTAGGAAAAGCAAGTAGGATGCTTGGCTGCATAGCTAGAGGTCTAATAAGCAGGAAGAGGGAGATTGTGATCCCCTTATACAGAGCACTGGTGAGACCACATTTGGAATACTGTGTTCAGTTCTGGAGACCTCACCTACAAAAAGATATTGACAAAATTGAACGGGTCCAAAGACGGGCTACAAGAATGGTGGAAGGTCTTAAGCGTAAAACATATCAGGAAAGACTGAATGAACTCAATCTGTATAGGCTGGGGGACAGAAGGAAAAGGGGGGACATGATGGAAACATTTAAATATGTCAAAGGGTTAAATAAGGTTCAGGAGGGAAGTGTTTTTAATAGGAAAGTGAACACAAGAACAAGGGGACACAATCTGAAGTTAGTTGGGGGAAAGATCAAAAGCAACATGAGAAAATATTATTTTACTGAAAGAGTAGTAGATCCTTGGAACAAACTTCCAGCAGACGTGGTTGGTAAATCCACAGTAACTGAATTTAAACATGCCTGGGATAAACATATATCCATTGTAAGATAAAATACAGGAAATAGTATAAAGGCAGACTACATGGACCATGAGGTCTTTTTCTGCCGTCAGTCTTCTATGTTTCTATGTTTCTAATTTGCCTTGGATAAATATGTCATGTGAACACTCCCAGTCTGGACAAGGATAGTTAACAGATCATGATAAGCTAATAATGTGTTGACTAAATTACTGTTTCTTCCTTAGTATTCCTTGAGAGAAAGATGAGCAAGAAAGTATATATTGAAAGGAATGCATAGAGATGTATATTGATGCAGAGCAAAATGTTTATCATGGGGGGGGGGGAATTCACATGAAATAATGATATTTTGCACTGCATCTGAATTTACTGCAATGTTTCTTCTACAGAAGCACCATAAAATCATTTTAGCAGCACAATGGGTCTTGCTTCTCCCAGAATGCTTCAGAATTTGGCCTTCTGAGAGCAATGACTCTGAGAACTTTTAAAGAAAGTTTTCACATTTTTAAAAACAGGGACTTTTAAAAAACTTTAAAAGAAAAAAAAAGTACCAGGATTCTACCATACAAACTACTTTCTATAATTTTAAAGTAAATCTTCAGCTGAAAGCATTGTGTGCAATCAGTTTGCTCACCCCTTTCTGTATGTGTCTAGTTTTGTGTACCAAACCATGTTTTTTTTGTATCCCTTTGATTTTGTCTTCAAAACAAATTGCAGATATTAGTGATTGATTTTGTGGGCAAGGAAGAAAGGCATCTGTATCCAGTACTGTATGTGGCATGGGCAAAAATGCTTTGCTTGGTACTGAGTGATACTTTCCAGATACTTACGTTTAATATTATATAGTTATTTCTGAAAGAGTTCACAATGAAATCATGGCACAGCTTAAGTTAAAAATAGAGAGCAGAGAAAGAATCTATTTATGAAGCACTGCAGAAAGAAGAAAAGCCAAGGTGAGAGTGTTGTGTCTAAGGGATCCTTATTTTTGTGTATTGTAAATATAGTTTATTTGAAAAAAAATGAGTCAGTGCTTAATCGGTAACAGTGGAATTCTGAGACATCATCTGTAGGAAAGTTCTGCCATCTTTGGAAGCAAGATATGGTTGTAACTGCTTAGGAACAAAAAAAAAGTGTTTTCTACAAATTCAGAGGCTTTTTGTTGTTCATTTAGGTGAAAACTAAAATGAATTCAAACTGTAAATTTAAAACAAGATGTTTGCTTGTGCATAATTTATGTCTTTTGCATTCTGGATCTGTGCCTTAGATCTTCAGTTATTTGGCAGTATCTTGGGCAGCCAGTGATAAATAAAGCAGTGCTTTATCTCTTTTTTACAACAAAGAGTTTTGTCAGTACAGTGATACCTTGTCTTACAAACTTAATTGGTTCCGGGATGAGGTTCTTAAGGTAAAAAGTTTGTAAGACGAAACAATGTTTCCCATAGGAATCAATGGAAAAGCAATTAATATGTGCGAGCCCAAAATTCATCCCTTTTGCCAGCCGAAGTGCCAGTTTTTGCGCTGCTGGGATTTCCCTGAGGTTCCCCTCCATAGGAAACCCCACCTCCGGACTTCTGTCTTTTTGCGATGCTGCAGGGGAATCCCAGCAGGGGAATCCCAGCATCGCAAAAACAAGCACTTCGCTGGCAACGGAAATCCGGAGGTGGGGTTTCCCATGGAGGGGAGCCTCAGGGTAATCCCAGCAGCACAAAAACGGGTGCTTCGCTGGCAATGAGAGTCCGGAGGCGAGGCATCCCAGCGGCGGTGGTGGGTTTGTAAGGTGAAAATAGTTTGTAAGAAGAGGCAAAAAAATCTTAAACCCCGGGTTTGTATCTCAAAACGTTTGTATGATGAGGCGTTTGTAAGATGAGGTATCACTGTATTTGGTGACCTTCTAGCAAAGGAAAGAGGCTCTGTTTCAAAAACAGCTTGAACAACCAAACAGGATTATATACTACAATGATCAACTTCTATTCATGACCATAAAAATGTTGGCCATCCACAGCTGAGGTATGCTCATTGTTTGGCCATTATAGGATCATTTGCACCAGAGGATTGTCTTGTTGGGACATAGTGGCTTAATGAGTCATGGCATGATGAACACACCGGTATAGATTTCAGAGCATTGAAATCATATGATCTATAAAACACTTCTGTATTAATTCCGAAATGAATGAGTCAGCATTTATGTAGCTTGAGGTATGGAGGATGAAGGAAAAACACAAACATGTATAGAACTGGTTTGTCCAAACAAGCAAGCAGAAGCAAATTTGTATATTTGCCTCAAGCATGTAACTTGAATGCATTTATCGGTTTATGTGATTTTAGAGGTTGAGCCAATACAGACAAGTAGATGTTGCCAGGGTCAAATCTAAATTTGAATTAAAATGAAATCAAATTATTTAGATGCAATTTATACAATTGTTCCCAATAGAACTTTTTCAGTGGGATAAACAAATATATTTGTGTGCTTCCCCCTGAATTTTCACAAGAAAATTTCAGTCTCATGCTACTTTTGAAAAGACTTTCAAAAACTGGATCCCTAGATTGAAGAATGCTTGCCTGTTTTCACACATAAAACTACAACACTCCTGTGATTAATTCACTGAATAATTGCATTTAATTATTTATTAAATTTATATCCTGTCTTTCCCTCAGGAGCTCAAGGAGGCATGCATAAACTCCTACCTCCATATTTTCTAAAACAACCCTATGGGGTAGTTTGAAGTGAGAGAGACTGATTAATTGAAAGTTATCCAGCATGCTTTCATGGCTAAAATTGAATGTGAACCTGGATCTTCAAAGCTAAAGATTTCCTAGGTACTGTGGTTAGACATATGTTCTCAAGACCAGGAGGAAATTACAAATAACTAGCAGCATTGAATAGAAATAAACTAGAGGACCAGTGTAAATTATAAGATGTTGTTGTAGCACTAATAAATGCATGATTAATGTTCACTTACCAGTATCCTAAATCTTTGTGTTTCATAGGCTTAAATATCCACACTGGTTTTTCATATATCTGTGTATTTGTATATAACACAAAATTTGATGGGCTGGAATAGAATTAAACCTCTCATTTTACTTTTAGTCTCTCTCTATTTTTTCAAAAACCAGATTTGCATAACTGTTTAATATGCAAACTTTTCACTGGTCATGGGCATGGGTAAATGAGAGAAGACCAAATTAATACCCTCCTAAAACCTGACACTTCTAAATATGTAGCTGCATGAAGTTAAAATTCTTATGTATTGGGAGGCATCAGAATGGGGAAGGTTAGTTATATATAACATGTTCAACGTCTGATACAGTGCATCTTTCTCAGGATCACACAGGTGAAATCACATGAAATAAAGACCATCTTAAGGACCAATTTACCTTTTTTATAATTTATTTGTACCAATATAAGATTTTAAAAACTGTTTCTCCGGGAGTTTGATATTTGCATTTAGATAGCTGTCATAAGTATCAAGCAGCCAGAACAAATAAATAACTTTGGATTCCTTTGTTGACTTGGTTGGAAGATAGTAAAAGCAGGAATTAATTGTAACTGCTTTGCCATTCATTGATTAACTATTTACTTTCCTGTAAGGTAATACTTCTTCTGATTTCATTTTGCTGCTATTATTGTGACTTGTGTACTTACAGTATAACCAGGGTCCCTTTGGAGTTAATCAAGGACTTCAAATAAACTTAGCTGACAATCTCCCATGGCTAGTAGAATGCTAATCTTTTCTTTGGGTCCACTTCTCCTCCAGGTAATCTCTCGAAACCTGGTCCTCCACCATCTTTGTGACTTTGTTTACTTAGAAGCATGCAATAGAGTCATCTACCCCAGAATTACAGCAGCCCAAACTAGCTAAATTCCACTTCGTTTACCAGCCAACTTCTCCATTTCTTCAACTCTGCTACCAGTTCCTTAGCCCATTTTAACTTCTTTCATGATGAGTAATTTCTGCCTATCTGAAAACTTTTACTCCAATTATTTTGCAAGCTTCTCAGCCATACACTTTAGTATAGCTGTTGTAAGCCACCCCAAGTACCGGGAGTAGGGCGGTATATAAATCCAATTCATAAATAGCTTATGCATCTGCTTCATTCTGTTACATTGATAAGAAGAAGAGTTGCTCTATGAAAAAAGCATCCAAAATCTATACTGCCTACTATGTATGTACGTTTTTGATTTATTCAAATGCTTAACCAAAAAAGACATTACAAAAACTGGGACTGACGAAGATTAAGCCAGTCCAAAAATTAGGACATGTGTTCACTCAGGAAGTCTGGAGTTCAGTCCGTTTCAAGTTGCAGGTTGTAGATTAAATAATTTAATTATGCCATTAGAGACAAACTAAGGCAAAGGTATACCTATATAAACTAAGGCAAAGGTATACCTCTATAAATAGTAACACTTTGGGAAATGTTCATGAATTATCATACCTCTGTGGAAAAGATGTTGCCTTTAGCAGTTGTGGGGAAACTGTTTATATGAGACATCCATGCTCATATTTATGGTGCAAATGAATGTGCCTCTCATAATTATTTCAAGAACAATACTACCAAGTCAGCCACAGTTATGCACAAGGAAATCTCTGTAAATGGAAGTTGGAAGCTGGGTCACTTTGTCCTGGATTATAGCCCTTGCAAATGCACTTTGTGTGAAGACATTTTAAAACCATGACACCTAGAACTGACTCTTCAAACCTCTCTCTGATCAGTTAATCATTTAGGCATCTTCCTGATAGAAGTACAATTGTTTGTTTGTTTTAAGTACAAGAAATGCTGCCTGGTTGTTTCCATATATGTAAGTCACATGGAAAGAATGCATTCTTGAAGCTCCATTTCAAATCTCACATCAGCCATAAATTTATTGAGTGCTCTTAAACATGCTTCTCAGATTTAGTTCACATCTTACTGAATTTATGGAACAAGGTCTGCAAACTTCTTTCATTATGTATGTAAAACATAATCTGAATACAAATTCTGGGTTAAGAGACATGACATTGTTTCAGCAGATTAATGACTATGTCTGTGTTTCAAATGAAGCTATAATGACCACACATGTATACACATGCACAGTATTCTGTCTGGGTCACTCCAGAAGCCAATACCAACCCAAAAAGAGAAGCCAGACACACTGGTAAAAGGCAAAGGCAGTTTTATAAAATGCAAGAAAAACACAGGTAACAGAAAACGTCCTTACAAACAGGAAAATGCTGTATCTTCAGCTATATCCACGAAGGCAAAAGTCCATGCAGCAATACAGAATTCTTGCTGCCAAGCTGAGGCTGTAGATAGCAGACCTACACCTCCCACGGTTCTTCCAAAGCTGCTGGGCCACAAGCCAGGAACAGAGACTCCGAGAAACAAGACAAGATAACACAACTCCAAACTGATAACACTCCACATGGCTTCAAGGGCTTGCCTGCCTTTTAAACCCTGCTAAGGAGGACCACACCCAAGCCCAGCTGTTCCTAATTCAGTGCTGGTAATACTTCTTTAATTGCTCCTTTCTTTGATCTGACCGTCTCTGTCGCATGTCAATGACGGCTTGAGCTTCATCACCTAATGACTCCAAACTACTGGCTGGGGAGAGCCCCCTTCCCCCGGGGCTCTCATGCTGTTCTCCTTCATCCCATTCCTGATTTTCCTCTCCCCCGTCTGACTGTTCAGCCCCCTCCTCTTCGCTGTCATCCTCCTCCGGGCATGGAGCCAGCAGAGACACAGCCGGTCCCTGAGCAGCCTTAGGCTGAACCACAACACACAGATACCATAGAGATCAGTCTTTGCAGAAAGAAAACTTTATCAAAATATGTGATAATCTTAGAATAAACACAGACAAATCACACCTAATGCAATGACCAGAAATATTTAAGATACTCCCAGTGATTGTTAAAACTAAGCCAATGCTAAATAATATTGACACAAATGCAAGAAATCCAGATTCTCTAAACCAGGAATGAAAAATATTTGTTTTCTTTTTACTTCAAGGCCACATTAATTATGGAGACATAAATAAATCTTGCCTGCTAAAGCCTATATGTGCAGAAATGAGAGGACACCTTGAAATTTTACCCTTCCCCTCATTTTAAATTGTCTTTACAAGGACCAGTTGGTTCCCCAGTGATAGATCAGCATTGCTACACACTGTAATCTCCCCTCCCTCAAATTCCCCTCCCCATCCATATCATTTATTATCCCCACCATTCATTTCAATCCAGGGAAGGGAAACATAACTGAATTCTGGAAAATCAGGAGTCACCAGATCCATGGTTGGCCTGTTTCCTTTGATCCTCAGCAAAGATCTGAAAGCTCTCTGAAATTGCCAATACAGTGGTACCTCTACCTAAGAACGCCTCTATTTAAGAACTTTTCTAGATAAGAACTGGGTGTTCATGATTTTTTTGCCTCTTTTTAAGAACCATTTTCTACTTAAGAACCCGAGCCCGGAAAAATTTCCCAGGAAATTTGAGAGTGGCACGAAGGCTCGACCAGTTTCCTGCCATTTCCCCTTTAATCCTGGGCATCTTGGGCTTTTCTGGGCTGCCAGAGGAGCCTTTCGGTGGTGCTTAAGGAGGCTTTGGCAGTCCAGAGTGAACGGAGCGTTTTCTTTTCTCTGGGCATTTAGAGAGGGAATAAACCTCTGCCAGCGCCCAGAGAAAAGAAACACTCCCTTCGCTCTGGGCAGCGACTGTCCTTCTCCTCCTCCCACCCAAATTCCAAGCTGTATATGCTGGCTCTGTTAAAAAGTGCTATTGCTAATATGTTGTAAGCTGCCCTGAGTCTAAGGAGAAGGGCGGCATAAAAATTGAATGAATGAATAAATGTTATTTCTTTCTTAATGGGTTTGCATGCATTATTTGCTTTTACATTGATTCTTATGGGAAAAATTGCTTCTACTTACAAACTTTTCTATTTAAGAACCTGGTCATGGAACAAATTAAGTTCGTAAGTAGAGGTACCCCTGCACTTTGAAATACTGGTTCCCTTGATAGCTAGCTTTCTTGATGAGTAATGGATGCAATGGTCTGTGAGAGTAACTTTGGGAAACAGGAGGAAGAGACATAGCCTAACAATCATCTGATAAGAAATATAGTATCTCAACCTCAGAAGGGATAGGGATGGAGAAAGCATCTCAGAAGAGACCCTCCTTTAGTTTTCTGGAAAGGAAAAGCAAGGGTGGGTAGAAATGCTTTAGACCAGTGATTGACGACCGGCAGCAGGGAAAGCCGCGGGGATTGGCGCCTTCTCCAAGGTGCTGATTGGCCGCGCTTACTAAGTAACAATGCAGGCGGGAGATTATGCTGTTCTGTATTGGTTGGCTCCTCAGCCTGTCTGCTGTATAAAATGTTATGCTTGTGCTGAAACCTTTCATGTGTGTATCTGCCTGCTCTGGCATGAGTTCTTAAAATAAACGGCCTGAATTATACGTGAGTTCCAGTTATTACATTTGGCGACGAGGATTCCTACTATTGTGGGTAAATATACTTACCACAATGTCTACCCACGTATCTTTTCCCCCCTTTGATCCACAAGGGGAGACCTGGGACTCATACGTGGCCAGGTTTGACTGTTTTCTAATCGCAAATGGATTTTCAGAGATTTCTGGTGACCGCAAAAGGGCTTATTTCCTCGGATTTTGCGGCACGGAAATGTTCGAGACAGCTCGAGCGTTGTTTGCCCCGGTTTCCATAAACAATGTGCCCTGGGACGAGTTTCTAAAAACTCTTCAAGATCATTATGCCCCGGCTCCCTCCCGTTGTGCTCGACGGTATAAATTCTATCAGAGGAATCAAGGTGAGGGGGAATCGATAAATGACTATGTAGCTGCCTTACGCAGAGCAGCTCTTTATTGTGAGTTTTTGGATTTGAACGATTACCTCCTTGATAGACTGGTATTTGGCATAAGAGATGGTCGCCTCAAACGGCGTTTATTGGCCATCCAGGATTTGTCATTTCACACGGCTTTGTCAGAGGCCAGGGCATTTGAATTGTCCACTCAATCTGTGGCAGCCATGGACTCCTCAGTCAATATCACCTTGCCAAGTAGCCCTTCCCCAGACAAGCCAGGGGTTCCTGCAGATGTGGACGGTGCAGCGGCGCCTACTGAGGAGGAGGTTTGTCGGTTGACTGCGAGTCGTGGACGGGAGCAGCCACCCACCCGGCCCCGGGCTCCACTGTCTCCTTGCCGAGGGTGCGGAGGGGGACACCTCAGAGTAAATTGCTCTTTCCGTGGTGCTTCTTGCTGGCGCTGTGGTGCAAAAGGGCACATTGCTAAGGTTTGCCGGTCCCGTAGATCTCCTCCGCCGGCTCAAAGGGATCAAAAAGACTATTCTAACTCAGGCTCTCGGTGGCAGAGACGGTCCTCGTATTCTCGCCGGGAAGACTGCAATGCTATTTTCACTTCTCCGCGTTCGACTACAGCGTACGTGCGAAAGACGTCCTCCGCGGTGGACAAGATTTCTGTGTGTGTGCGCCTGGGCCACACTGTTTGCCCGATGCAAGTCGACACTGGATCCGCCCGGTCCCTGGTGTCCTGGTCAACGGCAAAACGATGTTTTCCTGCGCTTCGGAAGTCTCAGCTTCGGCCGTGTCAGCTCAACCTCAAGGACTATCAGGGAACTCTCATTCCTCTTGTGGGGGAGGGTACCTTTACGGTTCAATTTAAGGCTTTTTCGGGCAAATTACCTTTAATTATTGTGAATGGGCCTTTTGCCAATTTGTTGGGTCTGGACTGGTTTACTGCTTTGGGGTTATCTGTAACGGGAGTGAATACTGTGAGGGAGGAGACGGGTTTTGACAGGTGGGCCAAGGAATTTCCCTCGGTGTTTGACTCCAGCCTGGGCTGTTACAAGGGCTCTTTGATTTCATTTAGCTTAGACCCTAGTGTCCCAGCTGTCCGACTTAAACCCCGCCGTGTACCCATTCCTCTGAGGCCCAAAGTGGACGAAGAATTGGATAGATTAATTAGCCAAGGGGTTTTGGAGCCTGTTGACCAGGCAAAATGGGAAACCCCAGTAGTTATCGCGGTCAAAGGGGATGGGGGAATTCGCTTGTGTGGCGATTATAAATGTTCTATCAACCGGGCGCTTGCACATCATTCCTACCCCCTGCCAGTGGTGCAGCAGCTGCTCCACTCACTTGGGAAGGGCAGGTTGTTCGCGAGGCTGGATTTAACGCAAGCGTACCAGCAGTTACCTGTAGACCCCCAAACTGCTGAGGCGCAATCGATAATTACTCACCGGGGGGTGTTTAAGTGCAACCGACTTCAATTCGGGGTGTCTATTGCCCCTGGAATTTTCCAGGGGCTCATGGAGCGGTTGCTCTACGGAATTGGGGGAACCGTCCCCTATTTCGATGATGTATTGGTTTCTGGGGGAACGGTGGAGGAGTTGGAACTGAGAACGAGACAGGTACTGTCCAAGTTTAGAGACGCTGGCCTTAAGTTAAAGGCAAAAAAGTGTGTTTATGGGGTCCCGAGTGTGGAATTTTTAGGTTTCACAGTAGATGCTGAGGGAATCCACCCCACAGGGGACAAGACGAGAGCAATTAAGGAGGCGCCGAGGCCACAGTCAAAACAAGAGCTGCAAGCTTTTTTAGGTTTATTAAATTTTTATGCCGTATTTTTGCCTCACAAGGCATCGGTCGCTGAGCCGCTCCATAGGCTGCTAGATAAGGAAGCTGTTTGGCATTGGGGGCGGCGGGAAGAGTCCGCATTTTTGGCGGTAAAAGAAATTCTGACTTCCAACAGTGTACTTGCCCAGTACTCCCCAACGTTGCCTTTAATTCTTACATGCGACGCTTCACAGTTCGGCGTGGGGGCAGTGCTGAGCCATAAGTTGCCAGATGGGAAGGAGGCTCCATTGGCATTCTTCTCCCGCACTCTAGCTAAGGCAGAACGGAATTATGGGCATATCGATAAAGAGGCTTTGGCTCTGATTGCGGGGGTGCGGAAATTCCACAACTATCTGTATGGCCGGCACTTCGAGCTCGTCACGGACCATCAGCCTCTGTTAGGGTTACTAGCTGGGAACAGGCAGAGTCCGATTGTGTTGTCTCCGCGCATGTCGCGCTGGATAATATTTTTAGCCAATTATTGTTATACGTTAACTTACCGGCCTGGCCGTCACATTGCTCACGCGGATGCTTTGAGTAGATGTCCCCTTACTGAGCTCCTGTCAGATCCTGCTCCAGCCAGCACGGTTTTGGCCATTGGGGATGAGCCTGTTTTATTGGCAGCTCCGGAGGTAGCCAGGGAGACGGGGAATGATTTAATTTTGTCCAAGGTTAAGCAGTGGATTCTCCGAGGCTGGCCTGCCTCTTCTCCTGGGGAGGAATTTGCCCTATATTTTCGTAGCAAGATAGAGCTGTCAGTAGAAAGGGGTTGTGTGCTCCGTGGGAGTAGAGTAGTAATTCCCCCCAGGCAACGTGCACATGTACTGTCGGTATTACACAAAGGACATCCCGGCATTGTCCGTATGAAAGGGCTAGCTAGGGACTATGTGTGGTGGCCTGGCATGGATAAGGAGATAGAACAGCGGGTGGCAGCTTGCCAGGTGTGCCAAGAGAGTAGGTCTCTTCCCCCCAGAGCAGAAGCGTTGAGTTGGGAGCCACCTGCGGGGCCATGGGCAAGGCTACACATTGATCTGGCCGGTCCTTTTTTGGGCGAGAATTTTTTAATAGTGGTGGATGCCCACTCTAAGTGGCTGGAGGTGGCCCGCTTGAGGTCTACTCAGTCTATGGCTATTGTGGCAGTTTTGGAAACGCTGTTCGCGTCTCATGGGTTCCCTGACATACTTGTCTCGGACAATGGCCCTCAATTCACTTCTGTGGCTTTTGAGTCGTTTTTAGCAGCTGTGGGCATCAGACATGCCCTGGCATCTCCTTGGCATCCCGCCGGAAATGGGCAGGCGGAACGCATGGTGCGCTCTGCCAAGGATGCCCTCAAACGGATGCCACATGGGTCATGGCACCAGAGAGTCACGGAGTTGCTAATGGCTCAGCACTCCACGCCATGTGTGGCAACGGGTAAGACTCCGGCCGAGTTGTTAATGGGCAGGAAGCTGAGGATTACCCTGGACAGGTTACATCCCTTATATGCCCCTGCTGCACAGTGGCCAGAGCCAGCGGGACGGAGAATAGAGGTAGGTGACAGGGTGTATGTGCGGGCTTACGCAGGGGGGCAGAACTGGAAGCGGGCAACCATAAGTAGAGCATTAGGGCCTCGTTCCTTTGAAGCAATATTAAGGGATGGCCGGGTTTGGAAAAGGCATTTAGACCAAATCAGGGTGGACCGGGCAAGAGATCAGGAGGGCACGGAGAGAGAGGAAGGCTTGCTGGAAAGAGAGGTGTTTCCATTACCCCCCCAAGTTAGGGACTTAGGAAATCCTGCCCCAGACATCTGTGCAGGAGTGGCTTCTCCGCACAGGGAAAGATTGACAGAGGGGGAGGCCCAGCCGGCGTGTCAGGAAGGACTCAGACGCTCCAGCAGGATTTCAAAAAGACCCGCCTATTTGAAGGATTACGTTTGCTCCATCCAAGAAGAAAGGAGTGTTATATCTGCCTGACGACCGGCAGCAGGGAAAGCCGCGGGGATTGGCGCCTTCTCCAAGGTGCTGATTGGCCGCGCTTACTAAGTAACAATGCAGGCGGGAGATTATGCTGTTCTGTATTGGTTGGCTCCTCAGCCTGTCTGCTGTATAAAATGTTATGCTTGTGCTGAAACCTTTCATGTGTGTATCTGCCTGCTCTGGCATGAGTTCTTAAAATAAACGGCCTGAATTATACGTGAGTTCCAGTTATTACAGCGAACCTATGGCACGGGTGCCACAGGTAGCACACGGAGCCATATCTGCTGGCACATGAGCCGTTGCCCTAAGTTAGCTCCAACGTGCATGTGTCTGCTGGCCAGCTGATTTTTGGCTCACACAGAGGCTCTGGAAGGGCATTTTAAAGCCCTACATGGCATTGGACCAGATTACCTCCGGAACCACCTGCTACCGCACGAATCCCAGCGACCGATTAGGTCCCACAGAGTTGGCCTTCTCCGGGTCCCATCGACTAAACAATGTTGTTTGGCGGGCCCCAGGGGAAGAGCCTTCTCTGTGGCGGCCCCGGCCCTCTGGAACCAACTCCCCCCGGAGATTAGAACTGCCCCCACCCTCCCTGTCTTTCGTAAATTACTCAAGACTCACTTATGCCACCAGGCATGGGGGAGTTAAGATATTCCTTCCCCCTAGGCCATTACAAGTTATGCATGGTATGTTTGTGTGTATGTTTGGTTTTATAATAAGGCTTTTTAGTTGTTTTATTAATTGGACTGTTACATGCTGTTTTTATCATTGTTGTTAGCCGCCCCGAGTCTACGGAGAGGGGCAGCATACAAATCCAATAAATAAATAAATAAATAAATAAATGAATGAATGAATGAATGAATGAATGAATGAATGAATGAATACATACATACATACATACATACATACATACATACATAAACAAACAAATAAATAAATAAATAAATAAATAAAATTTTTGGCTTCTAGAGAGCCTCTGTGGGACGGGGGAAGGCATTTTTACCCTTCTCTGGCTCCAGGGAAGCCTTTGGAGCCTGGGGAGGGAGAAACATGAGCCTACTGGGCCCACCAGAAGTTGGGAAACAGACCGTTTCTGGCCTCTAGGCAGGGAAGCTGTTTTTGCCCTCCCCAGGCATTGAATTATTGGTGTGGGCACTCATGCATGTGCAATAGCGCGCATGCATGCTCTTTCACCATCACTGCTTTAGACTCTGTTAATGATAACTTTAGAACAAAAATTTGGTTTTCTTGTCTGATTTCCTTGAATGGCCAACAGTGGAGGGGTGAAGCTTAAGGGAACCATTTATCCTCAGTGAAAAACATGTTGGATTGGCACACTTGGCAAACTGAAATCGATTTTGCCTTAGTATAATCCTAATAGGAACACAAAGCAAGGGTTTGAAAAACACCAGAAAGCCTTTCTGTTACATTCTCAGACTGAAGCACATGGGCTCCATTCTGGAGGGAAAATACTGACTGCTGATTGGCTAGATTGTCTGGCAGCTCCCTATATAAGGGCTGGCTGTCAGAAACAGCCTTCACTGGGTTGTGAATAGTTGTGAAATAAAGAGCTGTTGTTTTGAAGCCACTTCTGCCTGCCTCCTCCATTACCCTATCTAAACACTTTCAGTGGAATAAACCTTTATAGAAAAACATATACAAAAAAGAAAAAGAAAAAATCAACTGAGGCCATTCCTATTGGCTTGGACAATGCAAAAATAGGAAGAATAACTCTTTATTGCAAAAAGCATTTGTTACGATTTTTGTAACCTGGAACTATGAACGCCTAATTATTTTTAAACTATTTGGACTTTTTTGAGAACTCTTTCTTTAAGAATAATTGGCACTAATGATTCTTTCATTCAAATAACTCGATGGAAAAATCAATACATATATTTTTAAATGTATTAGAAAATATTCTTGGAAAATAGACTGGAACAAAAATGTCATTAAATATTAGTTACCTGGGGGTAATAAAGAAACATAGAAACATAGAAGTCTGACGGCAGAAAAAGACCTCCTGGTCCATCTAGTCTGCCCTTATACTATTTTATGTATTTTATCTTAGGATGGATATATGTTTATCCCAGGCATGTTTAAATTCAGTTACTGTGGATTTATCTACCACATCTGCTGGAAGTTTGTTCCAAGGATCTACTACTCTTTCATTAAAATAATATTTTCTCATGTTGCTTTTGATCTTTCCCCCAACTAACTTCAGATTGGGTCCCCTTGTTCTTGTGTTCACTTTCCTATTAAAAACACTTCCCTCCTGGACCTTATTTAACCCTTTAATATATTTAAATGTTTTGATCATGTCCCCCCTTTTCCTTCTGTCCTCCAGACTATACAGATTGAGTTCATTAAGTCTTTCCTGATACATTTTATGCTTAAGACCTTCCACCATTCTTGTAGCCCATCTTTGGACCCATTCAATTTTGTCAATATCTTTTTGTAGGTGAGGCCTCCAGAACTGAACACAGTATTCCAAATGTGGTCTCACCAGCATTCTATATAGCGGGATCATAATCTCCCTCTTCCTGCTTGTTATACCTCTAGCTATGCAGCCAAGCATCCTACTTGCTTTCCCTACCGCCTGGCTGCACTGATCACCCATTTTGAGACTGTCAGAAATCACTACCCCTAAATCCTTTTCTTCTGATATGCACTGTGGGTTCCATACAAGTGAACTGTATTCGAGAATTGGTCTAGCAAATGTTTTGTATGCTCTGGTTAGCAGTTTAATATTGCCATAGTAGAAACTACACAAGATAATAATAATAATAATAATAATAATAATAATAATAATTTATTAGACTTGTATGCTGCCCCTCTCCGAAGACTCAGAGTGGCTACAACTCTTAGTGCCTTTTTGGCAATGTTATTACAATGGGCTCTGGCACTTAGGTTATTAGATATGTAGATATGAGTACTCTAAGGTCCTTGACAGAGTGAGGGTCATCTACAAGGTCGTGTCCTTCAAGCTTGTATTTTTTGATCTGATTCTTTTTGCCAATGAGTAAGATAGAGCATTTGTTGGTTGAAATTTGAAGTTGCCAGTTGTCTAACCATTCTGATACATGGCCAAGGTCTTTTTGAAGGGTAGCAGTATTGTCAGTGGTATTGAATAGTTTAACATTGTCAGTAAATTGTTTATAATATGGTCACAAAGGTTGTTTATGTAAAGTATGAATAGTGTTGATCCTAGAACACTGTCTTGAGGGACATCACTGTTGACAGGTGCAGGATTAGATAGGGCATTCCCGATTTTGTCTGTTTGACAGGAACACAGTTATCCAATCGTGAAGGGGACCAGGATGCCATAATATTTTAGTTTCTGAAGTAGTTTGCTGTGTACTACTGAATCAAAGGCTTTACAAAAGTCTATGTAAATTGGGTCTATTGTTTTACCCTGATTGAATTGTGTAGTCCATATATTTTAACTTGTTACTTTCATTATTTAAACATGCTGATTCCTGCAGAAAACAAAAATAAAATAAAAAACAACAATAATAATAATAATAATAATAATTTATTGGATTTGTATGCCGCCCCTCTCCGTAGACTCGGGGCAGCTAACAACAATGATAAAAACAGCATGTGACAATCCAATAATAAAACAACTAAAAAACCCTTATTATAAAACCAAACATACACACAGACATACCATGCATAACTTGTAATGGCCTAGGGGGAAGGAATATCTCAACTCCCCCATGCCTGGTGGTATAAATGAGTCTTGAGTAGTTTATGAAAGACAGGGAGGGTGGGGGCAATTCTAATCTCCGGGGGGAGTTTGTTCCAGAGGGCAGGGGCCACCACAGAGAAGGCTCTTCCCCTGGGGCCCGCCAAACGACATTGTTTAGTCGACGGGACCCGGAGAAGGCCAACTCTGTGGGACCTTATCGGTCGCTGGGATTCGAGCGGTAGCAGGCGGTTCCGGAGGTAGTCTGGTCCAATAGCCAATCTTGCACTTCTAACCCTCCCATTGGGCATGCTTGCTGATATTATGGCCTGGGAAACTCAATGCATTTGGAAGGCTAATTGGAGAGGCAGTTAGATACAACTCCGAGGAGAATCTGACTGTCAGACATCTCCCATATTCCTTTTAATGTTGCCTCATCATATACAAAAATTGAAGAATTGAATCACGTAGCTCATTCAGCAAGAAAAGAGCCACAAGAATGGAATCTAATCTCTCTAATTATATCTGTAATTATGGCTGCAATTCAAATCTGTTATCTTGCATTGAGAAGAGTCTGACAATATACAATGTTAGATCAGATACTCTGCAAGAACAATGGACAAAAAACAATGCCTGTACTCATGCTGGAATAATCAAGGCTTATATGTCATGTGTTTTTCCCCCATAGGAACAAATATTTTAAAGTCTCAACGCTCCAGTAAGTTCTTGTGCTAAACAAAATGCTGACATTCTATGAAATGGGATTGGCTGGAGGATGATGAGTGTTTGAAACCACATGTTCATTTTAGAAGGTGGAACTGTTACCCTTCTTCAATCTGTTGCCTTCAGATATGTTATTATATTCCCATTATTCCCAATTTACAGGTCAAAGATTGTACTATCACCCACCCTCCAAAATAGCAACCTTCCCCCAAAAAGAGAAACAGCAAATGTTTTCTGGTTCATTGATTACGGAGAAATAAATCTGAAATATAAATGCTGGGAAGCAACATTTGTTTTGTTGTGTATCACACCAAAGTGTGGTGAACAACCATTCAAAATTATTCAGATTGTTTGCCCAGAAGATAATTTACTCCCCAATAGAACAATAGTAGTTGGTACCATAGCAACATAACAATCAAACGAGTCCTGTATCCTAACTAAAAACTAAATAATACGGCAGCCAAGGTTAATAAGACCTACAGCAACTATTGCAGTGAAATTGAGTCACATGAAATAAGTTGGCAGGCATCTACACTGAATAGGTGATACCATCTCATTAAATCAAGGTTGAAATATGGAATGCTGATTCAAATCTCTGCATGATACATTACAGTGTACTATTGTCCTCTGCAATTTGCTGTTCTCCTCATGTTGTACCAAATTTCATCATTCCCATTCCTTTGGCTACGGTAGCTGAGAATGATGGGATTTGAAATCTAAAGATTTGAAACGTATTAGGTTGGGGAACACTGAGTTACAATACTAAAAGTACTGAAGAATAGTTGTAGATATACAAATACACTAGAGTGCCTTCCGTCCCCTGTCCTATTGCTCTCCTATATCTCCTATACCTTTCTTCTATTCCTATATCTCTTCTTCTATTCTTTCATTGATATGTTCTATTACTATATCTTCTTTTCCAATTTTTCTTAGATATATTTTACTATGAGTATCTCCTGTATAACCTTCATCATATATTTTACTATGTGTATGTTCTGTCTGGGTCCCTCCAGAAGCCAACACCAAACCAAAAAGAGAAGCCAGACACACTGGTAAAAAGCAAAGGCAGTTTATATATGTTAAGTCTGTATAACCAATGTAAAACTCTGTAAAAGAAAGATTTTGTAAATACTGTTCCTAACTATGAATAAACCTTGGCCGCGTCTGATTGGCTAAGACGCACGGCCGTTTCTTTTAGGCGCGAGCCTTTAAAGTATAAATAGGGCTGTTTTGACACTGACAGCTCAGATGCGTTCCTTGCTGAAGTCACTTGCGGAAGAGCTGAATAAACGGAACCATCTTGTACTTTTGTCTGAGTCTCCTTCATTTCACTGGCGACGAGAGAACGAAGAATCCACGAGTCAAGCATGAATCACCTCCAGATCGGCCGGGCTCCCGACTACTTCGACCCCGAGAAGTCGTCCTGGGACGCCTACATGGCGAAATTTGAAATCTTCCTAGAAGCGGCAGGAATGGGAGAAGCCGAAGACGACAGAAAGCGGGCGATCTTCTTAAATTATTGCGGGACGGAAATCTTCGACCTCGTCCAAACGCTCACCGACCCGCTCCCGGCTAAATCCGTTCCATGGGACGACCTCCAAGCAAGACTCGCCAACCACTTCAAACCAACGAAGCCTGCCGTAGTCTACAGACATCAATTTTCAAGGATGACCCAACGTGAGTCAGAAACAATCAATCAGTTTGCCACGCGGCTTCGCACAGTACTGTCAAAGTGCAAATTTGACAGCCCAGAAGCTCGCCTCACAGACGCTCTGATTTTTGGAATGAAGAATGCGACGGTACGAAATAAAATCCTGACAGAAGACGACCCAACTCTTCAGTCGGTTATCAAGTTGGCCCAAACAGCCGAAGTAGCTGACGCGGCCGCCAAAGAACTAAAAGAACACGAAAAGAAGGAAACCGTCTCCAAAATCTCCGTTGCTGTTTCCCGCGCCGAGACCCCAGATGACCTCAGCCCAGCTGCCACGGACGACGACACCTGTCTCCTGCTGCCTTCCGAGCAAGCCAGACAACCCAGATACCAACGTCCATCCAACCCATGCCCCGGATGCCGAGGAAATCACCCACGACAGCGCTGCCCCTTCAGGGACGCCATTTGCCGCCGCTGCAATCGACGCGGGCACATCGCCGAGGCATGCAGAGCGCCCCTACCAGAGGAGTCCTTCTCTACACCCCGCCAACAACGTTTCAACAACCAGGCACAACAACCGCGGGACAACAAATTTTCCAGAGGCTTCAATCGCAGAAACGACTCCACCGCTAACCGTGACTACGCACGAGGTAAAGCACAAACTTACGTAAATTGCGCAACTACTAAAGGAGGGAACAAGATTATCATCTCGCTACTTTTAAATAACAAACCCTGTAACCTAGAATTAGACACAGGGTCTAAGCATTCTATCATGCCTTGGGACAAATTCAAAATGTATATGCCAAATTTTCTTAAAACTGACTTTGCTAACTCAACTTTAGTAATAAGGGATTTTCAAGGTAATGTCATACCTGTTTTGGGGAAAGTAGATGTGCCTGTAAAATTTAAAAATTGTGAATATTCTCTTCCTCTGATCGTGGTTGAGGGAGCCAAACACTCCCTCCTGGGGCTAACATGGATGTCTCCTTTGGGTATTGAAATACTGGGTCTTTGTCATATAAATGCTGAATCTAATATTCCTAACTTTATCCAAGAATTTCCTGAGGTTTTCAGCCCTACTTTGGGCACCTATAATGGGGCCCCTATCTCCTTCTCTCTAGATCCAAAGGTACCCCCAGTCAGACTTAAGCCTCGCAGGGTACCCCTACCGCTATTACCTAAATTAGACATCCAATTGGACAAACTTATTGCCCAGGGCATCTTAGTCCCTGTAGAACAAGGGCCATGGGAAACCCCCATAGTCACTCCAGTTAAACCTGATGGCTCCTTAAGGGTCTGTGCAGACTACAAAGCCACTATCAATAAAGCCCTTCAACACCATCCATACCCAATCCCAGTAGTCCAACAGTTGCTACATTCCCTGGGGGAAGGGAGAGTCTTTTCAAAAATCGACCTGGCGCAAGCGTACCAACAGCTTCCGGTCGATGAGGCCACATCCCTGGCCCAGACCATAGTGACCCACAGGGGTGCTTTCAGGTGCACCCGCCTGCAATTTGGGGTCAGTACCGCCCCAGGCATTTTCCAAAGTTTCATGGAACGACTGTTAGCAGGTATAAAAGGAACCACCCCATATTTTGACGATATATTTATATCAGGAAAAAACCAAGCAGAATTAAACATGCGCATCAGAGAGGTGTTGGCTAGACTTCAAGCTAAGGGGTTAAAAGTAAAACCAGATAAATGTGTGTGGGGAGCCGATAGCATAGAATTTCTGGGCTACAGAATAGACAGTGAGGGAATACACCCCACAGCAGATAAATTAGAGGCCATAACCAAAGCACCCGAGCCTAATAATAAGACGGAACTCCAAGCATTTCTGGGCCTTCTTAATTTTTATTCTGTTTTTCTGAAACAGAAGGCAACGGCAGCAGAACCGCTACACCGACTGCTGCAGAAGGGAATTCCCTGGACCTGGGGCACAATGGAGCGCGAAGCTTTTCATAAAATAAAACAGTTATTGACCTCTAAAAGCGTAGTGGTTCAATATAGCTCAACTTTGCCCATAAGGCTCACGTGCGACGCTTCGGCGTATGGGGTTGGCGGGGTATTAGCTCACATAATGCCAAACAATACAGAGGCCCCCATCGCCTTCTTTTCTAAAACATTGTCCATGGCCGAGAGAAATTACAGCCAATTAGACAAAGAGGCATTGGCCCTAGTCTCTAGCGTTAAGAAATTTCACTACTATCTGTGTGGGAGGAGTTTTGAACTAATAACAGATCACAAACCCCTGCTTGGTCTTCTAGCTTCCAACAAACCAACTCCTCCCTTCATGTCCCCTAGATTAATAAGATGGGCTCTATTCCTGTCAGGGTATCAATATCAGCTAACTCATAAAGGGGGAAAATCAATAAACCATGCTGACGGCCTAAGCAGATGCCCCATGCCCGAGTTAGTCTCAGATCCAACCCCCACAGAGGATGTTTTACTAATAGACCTTGAGGAGAACTGCCTGACCACTGCCAAAGAGGTGGCAGAGCACACTAAAAGGGATTCACTATTGTTAAGAGTAATCAATTGTATTCAAAAAGGATGGTTGGGAGACTCTGAGGAAACTGGACTGTCAGATTTTAAATCAAAGAGGTTGGAATTATCCTACTTGAAGGGATGCGTGTTATGGGGTGACAGGGTAGTCATCCCCAATACATTAAAACAGAAGGTACTAAGTATGTTGCATGCTGGCCACCCAGGCATTGTTAGAATGAAGGGTTTGGCCAGGGGTTACTTGTGGTGGCCAGGTTTAGATAGGGACATTGAGCAATGGGTAGCAAACTGTGACCCTTGCCAGGAGTCACGACCCAATCCCCCGAAAACAACACCTCTGGAATGGGAAAGACCCACTGGGCCATGGTCCCGCATTCACATTGACTTCGCAGGGCCTATTGGAACTCAAAACTTTTTAATTGTGGTAGATGCCTTCTCCAGATGGGTGGAAATCATTGCTATGCAAAACATTACTACTTGTGCCACCATCAAGGCATTATATCATTTGTTTGCCACACATGGGTGCCCAGACATCCTAGTTTCAGATAACGGGCCACAATTGACTGCCAGACAATTTGAGTGTTTTTTAAGCAACTTAGGGGTCAGACACGCACTCACATCCCCTTACTCACCATGGGTTAATGGCCTTGCAGAACGTTACGTACGTGTGGCCAAAGAAGCCTTGCGCAGGGCAGGCCCAGGGGAAATACAACGCAAATTAGATCAATTCCTATTAATGCAGCATATCACCCCAAATTCCATCACAAACAAAAGCCCAGCAGAGATTTTAATGGGTCGAAAAATAAGGTCCCCCCTGGACAGGTTGCACCCTCGTTATTGTACCCAAAATGTAAATGATGAAACATGTATAGCACCTGAAAGAAGTATGTACCTAGGGCAACTTGTTTTTGCTAGAAATTTTGACGGGGGGTTGAGTTGGCTGAAAGGAAAAATAATGCAACAAACAGCCCCAAAATCTTATGTGGTTCAATTGGAAGATGGCCGCACATGGAGGCGGCACATCGATCATTTAAGAGGGCGCATAACACCAAATGGAGAGCCGGCCGCTAACGGAAATTCTTCCCCCCAAGCAGACACTAATTCGCAACTCGAACTTTTGGAATTACAAAAGGACTTACCACGGCCAGATGCATCCTCCAGCGACGCTGAGCCTTCCTCCTCTTCAGGGCACGGTGTGCCACCAGCATACTCATCTCCGCAGGCCAGAGCCCCAACTTGGGCCCAGCCGCGGACAGGAGACAACAGCGAGCCAACCTCCACCATAGACATACCAGCCGGTAATGATCTGCGCAGGTCTGAGCGCACGTCACGCCGGCCTGAGCGATTGGAGGACTACGTCACTTGGCTCACTGATTGACAGTTTGACTCAACTAATGAGGGAGGGGTGTTAAGTCTGTATAACCAATGTAAAACTCTGTAAAAGAAAGATTTTGTAAATACTGTTCCTAACTATGAATAAACCTTGGCCGCGTCTGATTGGCTAAGACGCATGGCCGTTTCTTTTAGGCGCGAGCCTTTAAAGTATAAATAGGGCTGTTTTGACACTGACAGCTCAGATGCGTTCCTTGCTGAAGTCACTTGCGGAAGAGCTGAATAAACGGAACCATCTTGTACTTTTGTCTGAGTCTCCTTCATTTCAATATAATTCAAAGCAAACACAGGTAACAGAAACTGTTCTTACAGACAGGAACACGCTGGAACTTCACAGAGGTTTCACGAAGGTCATGAAAGAAAACAGGATTCTTGCTTTCAAAAACAACGCTGGAGATAACAAACCCACGTCTCCCCCAAGTCTTCCAGACTTCTAGGCCACAAGCCAAGATCAGAGACGCCGAGAAGTAAAGCAGGGTCACAGAACCTCCAGTTGATAACTCTCCACAAGGCTGCAAGGGCGGGCCTGCCTTTTAAACCCTGCTGAGGAGAACCACACCCAAACCCAGCTGTTGCCAATTCAATGATGCAAATACCTTTCTAATTGATCCCGTCTCTGAGCTGCACGTCGCTGTCTCATGTCAATTATAGCCTGTGCGTCTTCATCCAATGAGTCCAGGCTACTAGCTGGGGAGAGCCCCCCCCTGGGGGCTCTCAGGCTGCTCTACCTCCTCCTCTTCCTGACTTTCCTCTCCCCCGTCTGCCTGGTCCTCCCCTTCCTGTTCACTGTCCTCCTCCTCTGGGCATGGATCCAGCAGAGACGCAGCCGGTCCCTGAGGAGCCGCAGGCTGAATCACAACAGTGTATATATATATATATACACCCACTAAAACCCTCATTGTGTATTGGACAAAATAAATAAATAAAATAAAAAATATCCTCCTGTGCTGGCACCGGCTAATTAGAGACTTCCCTATTCAGAAGAGAACGCAGAGTGAACCCCATCAAGGTTAAATGATAATATTGAAGAAATGTCTTGTCTAGGCCAGCAGAATAAAAATATATATTTGTCATACATTTCAATAAGTATGTTAACAAAAACTGAAGAGCAATCTCCCACATGTATTGATCTCTTCCAGAGCAACTCTCTGGGTCTTGATTAAATTGCTTTCCATCTGTGAGTTAGCAGAAAAAGAAGCTGGCACAGACTTTGATGATCCCATTGCCAACTGAAACATCTTCTCAATGTCATCAAGCTGCAGGAAAACTATCAAACAGTGATTTTTCTTTTTTCTTTCTTTCTTTTCCTGATAATTGTCTGCGTATGTCTTTGCAGTTTTCTTGCTAAAATTTAAGAAATGGTTTGCTATTGCTTTTTTTCAAAGGCTGAAAGGAAGTGACTGGCCCGAGTCAGGTTTTATGACATGAGGTCTTTTTCTGCCGTCAGACTTCTATGTTTCTATGTTTCTATGTGTTTGAAACCGGAAGAGAAGAGAATAAAATGGAGTTTCTTTGTTTATGAAATACTGCAATAAGAATTATTTGTAATTGCTAAATTTCTACCAGAAACCAGAACAACGGACAAACTGGAACTTCAGGAAAACCCACTTCTAGTTTTCCATTGTGCTGTTTTTTGCACTCTGGAGGATTTAGGGAAACTTACTGAAGCCCTGGAGCGCAAAAAACTCCAGCATAATGGGCAAACCGGAAGTATGTTTTCTGAACTTCTGGTTTGCCCGTTTGGGCATTTTTTTCAGGTACCAGGCTTCAGTGAGGCCTGTGTGCATGGGTGGAGATGAGAGAGGATTGTGCACATGCATGGGGGCAGTGCAGGGATGTGAGCGTGCATGGGGGGAGAAGGGATGTGGGCAGTGAAGGGCTACCAACATTTTCACTACCACACTGTGGGCATGGCTTATGCAGGATGCCCTGATTTTTCTTTCAACATCTTTCAGTGCAAATTGGGTGCTCTGGGGTGGAGCTCCATTTTCGCTACCCCACTGCGTTTCCCCCGTCCGGGCAGTAGCCCACCCCTGAGTGTGGGCATGTGTGCACCCCCTTTTGGCACACAAACCAAAAAGGTTCACCAACAGTGGTATATATGATTTTCCAAAATGTCAGAGACTTTTTGAACAATCAAAGCATCATAATGATGCTAAAATGTAGCCATTTATTTCCTACTTTAATAAAAAAAAATGTAGACATTATCAGCAATTCAACAACAGGGGAATACCGTAACTGCATCTGATCATTTACATTTTGAATGATGTATGATTGAGAGAAAAATATGAAGAACTGTATTTTTCTTTTCCCTCCATACAGATGGGAAGCATGAAGAGCATTGTGATACTGTAAACTGCAAAGTCTAAGCAACTGCTTGGAGAAATCCAGGTGAATTGAATTATAATTTCATAAATAATGGCAGATTTATTACTATGAAGCAACATTTGAATGAAACCGCATCTAAACCCACCCATCCTTAAAACCCACCTCTGCCGTCAGGCATGGGGGAACTCAGATATCTCCACTTGCCTATGTAGTTTTATGTATGGTACGTTTGTGTGTATGCTTTTTAAATAATGGGTTTTTAGACTTTTAATATTAGATTTGTTATTTTAGACTTTTAATATTAGATTTGTTATTTTAGACTTTTAATATTAGATTTGTTACTGTATATTGTTTTATTACTGCTGTGAGCCGCCCCGAGTCTGCGGAGAGGGGCGGCATACAAATCTAATTAATAATAATAATAATAATAATAATAATAATAATAATAATATAGCAGTGGCAAAGAACTGGTGGGAGCATAAGCCCGAAAAAGTGGTCGAAAATGAGCAAGCAAAACTACTGTGAGACTTCCGACTTCAGACTGACCGAATTCTGAAGCATAACACACCAGACATTGTGATCATGGAGAAAAAGAAAGTATGGATCATCGACATCACAATCCCAGGAGACAGCAGAATTTAGGAGAAGCAGCTAAAGAAATTAGTGAAATACGAAGATCTAAAAATCCACTCTGGCATAAGCCAGTGAAAGTGGTCCCAGTGGTACTTGGCACGCTGGGCACAGTGCCAAAGGATCTCAGCGGACATTTGAAAACCATCGGAATTGACAAAATCTCCATCTGTCAATTGCAAAAGGCCGCTTTACTGGGATCGGCAAACATAATTCGCCACTACATCACGCAGTCCTAGGTGCTTGGGAAGCGCCCGACTGGTGATGAAATACGAAATCCAGCATAGTGATTTCGTTTGCTGTGTTGTACTGACATAATAATAATAAACTTGTTGAGTTCTAGAACTAAAGAGGCAGGAGGCTCTTTATTGTTCAAACAGTTAGATCCAGCAAAAGAACCAGGTTGACAGCTCTCCCTTTTATACAGAGCTGTCAGATGGTTCAACTATTCAGCGGTCTCCATTTTCCTGCTAGCAAAGCAGACCTTGGAGTAAACAGTATGCTCTCAATACATTACATTGCTTAAAAACAGATTTTTGGAATTCATGCAATTAGATTAAACTATTTATTAACAAATAACTGAACTAAAGGGGTGCAGGATTTCAATTAAAAGTGAATTCTAAATTAAATTATGTTGATTCAGGCAGATGGTTTTTAAAAATTCATTCAGTCATGATGACTTGTATGTACTGCTCACTTCAGAAGACAGTTTACAATACCTTTCAATAAGGGTCTTGCAATAAGCATGGAAGGGAATCAGCTAGTGAAAATAGGTGGGTATAAATAGTGAGATTCACCCTCCCACCAGCTTCGTGTATAAAGAAAATGCTAGGTTGGGTAGGAGGAGAGAAGAGGATTATCATTTTGTGGCTGACAGATCTATATGGAACACTTGAGAATCGCTTTTTTCTCTCCATCCTCATTTTTCTCATCTTTCTTTCCTTCTGTTAGGCCTTACAAAAATCAGTATTGTTTTTGTTGGATGTACTAAACCTGTCCATTGGGAAACTCCCATACATTTTGTTAAAAATATAGTGGTACCTCTACCTAAGAATGCTTCTACCTACGAACTTTTCTAGATAAGAACCAGGTGTTCAAGTTTTTTCTGCCTCTTCTCAAGAACCATTTTCCACTTACAAACCTGTGCCTCTGAAACTGTAACCGGAAAAAGCAGGGAGAAGCCTCCTTGGGGCCTCTCTAGGAATCTCCTGGGAGGAAACAGGGCCGGGAAAGGTGGGGAGAAGCCTCTGTGGGGTCTCTCTAGGAATCTCCTGGGAGGAAACAGGACTTCCACCCTCCCTGTGGTTTCCCCAATCACACACGTTATTTGCTTTTACATTGATTCCTATGGGGAAAATTGCTTCTTCTTACAAACTTTTCTACTTAAGAACCTGGTCACGGAACGGATTAAGTTCGTAAGTAGAGGTACCACTGTAGTAGCAGTTGAAAGAAAACTGCTTTTCTTTTGAAAGAAAAGGCCCAAATTCACTTCGGCAAAGGCACAGGAGAAGCTCCTCCATTAGCAAAATTGTAGCCTGAGGTTTCTGTAAACTCTTTTTGTGATCTCTACTTTACATTTCTGAAAGCAAAAACCATAAAAGTAACTACTAAGTATTCTCTATGTTGACTTGAAACTTCTTATTTAAACCTTATTTAAACCCAAAGGCTGTCAAGTTGGTTTTATAAGTAACTGTGAACACAGTCACAACTTCTGTACTTCCAAAGTCTTGAAGGAGTTGAATAATCTGTCAGTTTAAATATACCAAGGCTTCTTGATGCAGCCATGTTTGTTTATTCCTAAAAAAACTATTGGTAAAAATCTGTCTCTCATTACAGGTTATTAATTTGCAGTCAACCTTGTATTCTTAGAAGTCCTTTTGTTCTTTTCTCTTCAGCCCAGGAAAGAAAAGTGGTTTTCCTCCCCCCCCCCTTTTTTTTCTCTCCTTTCCTATCACCTTTCTCTATGATGGATACCTCTATCAACCATTTCCAAAATCTGGATAGGTCCTCTTAGTTTTATTTTTGTGAAGTGAGAGAAAGACTCATACTTATTTCAGCTCAGACGTTCAAACTTTATTGTTGTTGGATCTTTCTGGTTTATGTTTATTATATTTTATAGATGTAGTAACATCTGTAGTAACATCCATGAAACATTCATAGTTTCATGTGCCATTCTAATTCCTCACGTGTGGTGTTTCTTTAAACCTGTTTCAATTCTGGAATAAATTACAGTAACTACTTTTCAGAACTTTGTCTATGATTTTGAGAATACTAAATGCTCCGTAAGTGTGGCCAGTGTCGAACATCACAAAATCCTTGTGTACTTGCAACCATTTCAGAAATGTTTTGATCATTCACCATTGCACAAATGGGGATTACAGTGTTCCCTTGATTTTCGCGGGGGATGCGTTCCGAGACCGCCCGCAAAAGTTGAATTTCCGCGAAGTAGAGATGCGGAAGTAAATACACTATTTTTGGCTATGAACAGAATCACAAGCCTTCCCTTAACACTTTAAACCCCTAAATTGCAATTTTCCATTTCCTTAGCAACTATTCAGATTATTACTCACCATGTTTATTTATTAAAGTTTATTAAAAAAATATTTATTAAAGGCAGACGAAAGTTTGGCGATGACATTTGACGTCATCGGGTGGGAAAAACCGTGGTCTCAGTATTTAGCTAACCATGTTGGACTTCATAATGTTTTTCTAACATTGCTGTGCAATTTAGAAAAACAACATCAGTCTGTGGCTGCAAATATTATGAGAAGTTTAATGGTGGAAATCAAATTGTTATTCAGAGATATCTGTCTATTTGTATTATGCAGCACATCAGTTCAGGGATGAAATTCAAAATTTCCCCCTACCAGTTCTGTGGGCATGGCTTGGTGAGCGTGGCAGGGGAAGGATACTGCAAACTCCCCAGTCCCTCCTCACTCCTGGGGAAAGGATACTGCAAAATCTCCACTCCCACCCCACTCTGGGGCTAGCCAGAGGTGGTGTTTGCCAATTCTCTGAACTACTCAAAATTTCTGCTGCCAGTTCTCCAGAACCTGTCAGAACCCACTGAATTTTACCCCTGGTTCAGATTCAAACTAGGAGGGTGGATAATTTAAAAACATTCTTCCCAGGATTCCCAAACAAAATGTAACTATGATAGGCTGCCATTGGTCAGATTTAACTTCTAATATTCTCTGATCTGCTCAATTTGCAGGGAATGGGTGGGTTCTGAAGTCTTCTATCTGGGACTTCCCCCTTCAGTCAATCTGTAGTAAAATAGAAATTTTGCTTTCATTAGCATACCTTGGACCAAACTGGAAACACAAGGGGTTGCCGTGTAACCATACATCCTGCATACGGGCAAAGACATTTATAAAAAGAACTGAGTATAAGTATGAAATGATAACATGTGTGCTATATAGCTTTTAGACTTGTCTCAGGAGTTGAGATATACGCATGTAATTCTGCATTTGCAAATGTATCATTTTGGAATAATTTGGTGTAGATAACCGATGCACATAGCAAACGTTTTAATAACTTATTCCCTTGTGAAGCCAATAAAGACTAAATGTATGGATATAAAAAGGAATTTACTGTCCAAAAGAAAATATAGGGGTAATGGGACAGCTATCACAATAGAATTCCAAATTATGTTCTCTGAAATTTAGCTTAAAAGAACTTTTTTCTAAAATTATTGAAGGAGGCACCCACAATCAAAATCCAGGGGAGGGAGAACTTCAAAGACTGTGTATTGAATATACAGTAAAAGTTTGTACAGGTAATCCTCGGCTTTATGAGCATAATGGAGCCCCAAATTTCTAGTACTAAGCAAGACGGTTGTTGTCATTTTTGTCTCATTTTACGACCTTTATTGCCACAATTGTTAAGTGGATTACTATGGTTATTAAATGAGTAAGTGAATCTGGCTTATTCCATTGTTAAGTGAATCTGGTTTCTCCATTGACTTTGCTTGTCGGATAGTCACAAAACATGATCTCATGACCCCGGGATAAAGCAACCCTCATTCTGGAACCAACTACCTCCAAAGATCTGCACTACCCCCACCTTCCTGGCCTTCCAGAAGGCCTAAAAAAATTGGCTTTGCCGCAGTGAAAGGCTACCAAAATTTTCACTACTACACTGTGGCCGTGGCTTATGCATTTTCTTTCAACATCTTTCAGTTCAAATTGGGTGCTCTGGGGTGGAGCTCCATTTTCACTACTCCACTGCGTCCCCCCCCATTGGGGCAGGAGCCCACCCCTGCATTGTCAGCAGGCCTGGGGGCCTTGAGTAATAACATCTAGCTCCGGCCCAGAAGTAGGAATGTTTTTATTAAGGGGGATTCTATTCATTATTTATTTATTTATTAGATTTGTATGCCGCCCCTCTCCGAAGACTCGGGGCGGCTAACAACAATAAAAAAGACAATGTAACAAATCTAATATTAAAAAATAATCTAAAAACCCCAACTTAAGAGACCAATCATACAAACAAGCATACCATGTATAAATTCTATAAGCCTAGGGGGAAGGGGAAAAAAATTCAGTTCCCCCATGCCTGACGACAGAGGCGGGTTTTAAGGAGCTTGTGAAAGGCAAGGAGGGTGGGGGCAACTCTGATATCTGGGGGGAGCTGTTTCCAGAGGGTCGGGGCCGCCACAGAGAAGGCTCTTCTTCTGGGTCCCACCAAATGACATTGTTTAGTCAACGGGACCCGGAGAAGACCAACTCTGTGGGACCTAACTGGTCGCTGGGATTCGTGTGGCAGAAGGCGGTCCCGGAGATATTCTGGTCCGATGCCATGAAGGGCTTTATAGGTCATAACCAACACTTTGAATTGCGACCGGAAATTGATCGGCAACCAATTTTATAATGTTTTTATATGATTTTTACTGATTGTACGCGGCAGAGTTGGGTGGCTCACAAATCCAATAAATTAAATTAAATCTGTTAAAAAGTGCTATTGCTAACATGTTGTAAGCTGCCCTGAGTCTAAAGAGAAGGGCGGCATTAAAAAAATCGAATTAATTAATTAATTAATTAATTAATTAAATAAATAAATAAATAATATGCATATTCCAGTGGCCAATCATCTGAATTTTGATATTTCCTAAATATGAAAAATGGTCATGTTATTTTCATTACTGTTGTTACTTCAGTCACTAAACGAATGGTTATTAGTCAAGGAGCACCTGTATAGAAATTTGTATTTCTTCTGATTAGATGCCCCAATAAACACGCACAAGATTGTGGTAGTGTTACCCCTAGGTTCAAAGTATGCGTGTTGTTGTATAGAGTGTTTCTCTTTGCTTTACAAGGAGTCTTCATTCTTTGATACATATAATAATCATATAATCTCCAAATCACCCGCAAACATGCAAACAGCTAAGCCACTTTTTTTTTCTGGAAGAACAGGTCCGACTTAATCAAAAAGCTGCTTCCTGTTTATTGAAGAGCCAAGTGCGCATATTTTTCACAAAATTACCAAGATCAGATTGATGAGATTCTGGGAGCAGCTAAAATAGCCATTGCCTCAGGACGAGCAATTGCCCTAGGTTGTCTTTGAAATCTTTTCCTGCTCCGTAATTCTATGACTCCTGCAAATGGAACTGATTTTGATTTCCTTCCTTAGACTCCATGAGCTGGCACATTTGGGAAGCACGTGTGCACTTGCTATTATGCTGATTATATTTGCATAATAATCACAGATTATTATGTGACAACTTGGATGACTCTGCTTCCTTGGTAAATATTCCCACTGTGGCCTATGGGTTTTCCTGGCTTGGCTTGGCTGCTATTCTGCTGGCATTAGCCAGGCATTGGAATGAGTTTAAGGGGGTGGGGAAAGGAGCTCAATTCTGGCCCTGAAGGACAGGTGCCCTGTCATGAGGCATGATGAGTGTATCTGGCTGCCAGCCAGGGCTGGTATGTTCAGTTATTGAGACATATTGTCCCATTAGTCCAGCCTGGCATATAGTGTTGGGGATTAGAGCCCTGGAGGGATAGCCACCTCCACTGTTGCTACTAGCTGCTGGCTTAACCTAAACACTGGAGGGGAGAGGGAGGGAGAGAGAGAGGGAGAAACAGAGAGAGAGAGAGGGAAAGACAGAGAGGGAGAGAGAGAGGGAGAGTTGGGGAGAGAGAGAAAGAGGGAGGGAGAGAGAGAGAGAGGGAGAGACAGTTGGGGAGGGAGAGAGAGAGAGGGAGAGGGGGAGAGAGAGGGGAGAGGGGGAGAGAGAGAGAGGGGGGGGAAAGACAGGGAGAGAGAGAGAGGGAGAGAGAGTTGGGGAGAGAGGGAGAGGGAGAGGGGGAGAGAGAGGGGAGAGGGGGAGGGAGAGAGAGAGAGAGGGAAAGACAGGGAGAGAGAGAGAGGGAGATAGAGTTGGGGAGAGAGGGAGAGGGAGAGAGAGTTGGGGAGAGAGAGGGAGAGAGAGGGAGAGTTGGGGAGAGAGAGTTGGGGAGAGAAAGTTGGGGAGAGAGAGTTGGGGAGAGTTGGGGAGAGTTGGGGAGAGAGAGTTGGGGAGAGAGAGTTGGGGAGAGTTGGGGAGAGAGAGTTGGGGAGAGAGAGTTGGGGAGAGAGAGTTGGGGAGAGAGAGTTGGGGAGAGAAAGTTGGGGAGAGAGAGTTGGGGAGAGTTGGGGAGAGAGAGTTGGGGAGAGAGAGTTGGGGAGAGAGAGTTGGGGAGAGTTGGGGAGAGAGAGTTGGGGAGAGAGAGTTGGGGAGAGAGAGTTGGGGAGAGAGAGTTGGGGAGAGTTGGGGAGAGAGAGTTGGGGAGAGAGAGTTGGGGAGAGAGAGTTGGGGAGAGTTGGGGAGAGAGAGTTGGGGAGAGAGAGTTGGGGAGAGAGGGAGAGGGAGAGAGAGTTGGGGAGAGGGAGAGAGAGAGAGGGAGAGTTGGGGAGAGTTGGGGAGAGAGAGAGGGGGGAGAGAGAGGGAGAGAGAGGGAATGGGAGAGAGGGAGAGACAGGGGGGAGAGAGAGGGGAGAGGGAGAGACAGAGAGAGAGAGGGAGAGGGAGAGAGAGTTGGGGAGAGAGAGAGGGAGAGAGAGGGGGGAGAAAGAAGGAGGAAGAAGGAGGGGAGATAAAAATACATACAAAACAGAGTGAATGGAATGGCTGGAGAGAAAAGTGATAGAGAGGAATTAAGTGTTCTTGGTTGGGAATATCGGCAGGCAGCAGCCAGTGCTCCCAGGTGCGCGGCTCTGGTATGCGCAGCTGCACATTCCCAATGCACCCCCATGTGAGATTTGGCTTCTGCACATGTGCAGCAACCCAAATCTCGTACATGGATGCACGCAAGAGTGAGATTTTGGCTATTTTTGACCAATTTTTTGTTTCTGCACATTCTCAAAAACAAAATTATCAATGGAAATAGCCGAGATCTCGCTCTTGCGTGCATCTTCGTGCAAGATTTGACTTGCTGTGCATGTGCAGAAGACAAATCTCACGCCGACAGGCACGCACATGACCAATAGGCGTGCACTTGCTCTCAACGGCCTCTGAGGGAGTTCCGGTAGCAGGCAAGAAGAGCGGCCCTTCACTGGTTGGGAATAAAGAAAAATGGCATTGATTGATTGATTGATTGATTTTGTCCAATACACAATGAGGGTTTTAGTGGGTATACACATAGTAAAATACATAATGAAGGTTAGAGAGGATATACTCATAGTAAAATATATCTAAGAAAGAATAGAAGGAAAGATGTAGGGATAGAACATATCAATGAAAGAATAGAAGAAGAGATATAGGAATAGAAGAAAGGTATGGGAGATATAGGAGAGCAATAGGACAGGGGATGGAAGAAAGGAAGGGAAGACCCCATGAAAATGGAAAGGAGGGAAATGGCTGGTTGCAGAGAGTGTCTTCACTCAGGATGGAGTGGAGCCGGTGGCTTCGCCAGAGTGAGAAGCCCTGGTCTCTGGAGAAGGACTGAGCAGAAGGCCCTGAAAGAGGCTCTTTCCCAAGACAGAAAGTCAGGGGTTTGGCTGAGCAGATCCACAAGAAAGTCAAGCCATGGTGAGCTCACGGCAGTAAATTCCAATCCTTTTTATTCTCCCTCCACAAAGGGGAAGGGAGCTGAGGGTGGGTGGAATGAAAAGGAAGCAGGACGCTAGAGCAGTGTTTTTCAACCAGTGTGCCGTGGCACACTAGTGTGCCGTGAGACATGGTCAGGTGTGCCGCAAAGCTCAGAGAGAGAAAGAAAACAAGAGAAAGAAAGAGCAAGAGAGAGAGAAAGAAAACAAGAGAGAAAGCAAGAGAAAGAAAGAGAGAGAAAGAAAGAAAGAGAGAAAGAGAGAGAAAGAAAGAAAGAAAGAGAGAGAGAAAGAGAACAAGAGAGAAAGAAAGCAAGAGAGAGCAAGAGAGAGAAAGAAAGAAAGCAAGAGAGAGAGAGAAAGATATAGAGGGAAGTAGGGAGGGAGAGAGAAAGAGCAGAAAAGAGGAAAGAAGGAAGAGAGAAAGAAAGAGGGATGGAGAGACAGAGAAAAAAGAGGGAGAGAAAGAGGGAGAGAGAAATAGAGCAAAAGGGAGGAAGACAGAATTTTTTTGTCCAAACTTTTTTTAGCCGCCCCCCCCTCAATGTGCCCCATGGTTTTGTAAATGTAAAAAATGTGCCGCGGCTCAAAAAAAGGTTGAAAATCACTGCGCTAGAGAATAGCTTGGGAGGCGATTTAGGAGAAAGCTTGACGTCAGATGAATAGTAGTATTGTGCTGCATACACCACTGCAAATACCTATTGTAAATATTGTCACTTTATGTATCATTTAAAAAAGCATAAAAGTCTCCACTGCCTTATTTTTCTGTGTCAATTGCCACCCTTGCGCAACAATGCAACTCCAGTTCAAAAAGGGAAATCTGTCACACTCTGACAGCCCCCACCATATCTACTGAGGTCCTGAACGATGCTGAGATCACTTGAGTAAGTAAGCAGCTTTGAAAAAAATTGAAACAGGCACACCTTCCCTCACCTCCTTGGAGGTGCCACCTGAAGCCACAAATTATTACATTATTTCTTTCTGGAGTGTGAAAATGAGAATGAGCCCAAACAGAAGAAACTCCTTTGAGAAAATTGGCCACCATAAAATACAACATAAAGTTATGCTAAATAGCAGCAGAGCAGTTTGATGTCAGATGATTTACCAAGAAACTAATACAGTGATGCCTCATCTTACAAACGCCTCGTCATACAAACTTTTCCAGATACAAACCCGGGGTTTAAGATTTTTTTGCCTCTTCTTACAAACTATTTTCGCCTTACAAACCCACCACCGCCGCTGGGATGCCCCACCTCCGGACTTCCGTTGCCAGTGAAGCACCCGTTTTTGCGCTGCTGGGATTCCCCTGAGGCTCCCCTCCATGGGAAACCCCACCTCCGGACTTCCGTTGCCAGCGAAGCACTTGTCTTTGCGATGCTGGGGTTCCCCTGCTTTGATTCCCCTGCAGCATCGCAAAAACACAGAAGTCCGGAGGTGGGGTTTCCCATGGAGGGGAACCTCAGGGGAATCCCAGCAGCGCAAAAAACGGCGCTTCGGCTAGCAAAAGGGGTGGATTTTGGGCTTGCACGCATTAATCGCTTTTCCATTGATTCCTATGGGAAACATTGTTTCATCTTACAAACTTTTCACCTTAAGAACCTCATCCCGGAACCAATTAAGTTTGTAAGACAAGGTATCACTGTATCTTTAAAAGTCTACTTTAGTGCTCTCTAAGTAGCTTTTGAGTTCATTTGCTTCTGGATATTTTATTTCATTACTCTACATTAGGACAATAAGATTAATATAAGACTTCTTTCTATCTAATATTTAAGAACTGTACAAGATTTAAGCAAGCAAATGTATCAAGCTTTCTGCACAGGTGATTGTAGCAACAGAGAACAAAAGAAATAAGAAGGAAGAAATCTTCTGACCTATATATTGAAGCTGTATTATTCCGTCGCAATGTATAATTAAAGTTGCATTAAAATTTCCATATACAAAAGATTCTTGGCTTAGTGTTTCAGATCGGAATCTTCAGAATTAATCAAGATGTGATACAGTAAACCCAGGAAATTCGGTATGCAAAATGTTTTTACTTTTTAGCATTTCAGTGGTTTCCATTGATCTTGCACCACTGATGTACAGTATGATTAAACTGCCACAAGGACATTTGTGGGGAGAGTCTTTTCTACACTGAGGGGAAAATGTATTTAACTATTTTGAACTTTTATAATAATTTTAATTAAAGTTTTAAAGTACAAAGGAAAAAAAGAAACTACCGGTAATACAAATTAAGAAAAATATGAAAAAAATAAATAAATTGGAAAGTGAAAAGAGAAAAAGAAAAAAGGGGGAAAGAGAAATGGGGAAGTGCAAAAGAAAGAAAAAGAAAAAATGTTTTGGGGTCTTTTTGTTGGGGGGAGTAAAAATGGCTACCACAATTTTTGCATTTATAAATGCACATTTAATAATGGAAACTGATAGAATTCCAAAACAGATCTATTATTTGTCTTGACAATTGAAGAACCCTGATATACAAAGAATGATAGATCTGAACTTTGGAAATTGGCATATAAATAAATTATTTAATATAATTGTCAATTATATAATTGAACTGGTCAATTTCTAAAAAGGTTTGAAGGGAATGTGAATAAAGCTAACTATGTGTGCACAAGACTTGTGCGCAATGGGTGCTGAAGATTTTTCCTCGCGAATTGCTGATTTTGAAAGTTTTGGCTGAAGGAGAATGGATATGGTGCAGAGGCAGGCTGCCAATTTTAGCCCTACCAGAAGACGCCGAGAGTGCGCCACTGTGTGTGCGCCCGTGCTTGGTATGTGATTTGAAGACGTGCACGCACATGATTTCTGGGTTTTTTCACACGTGAAGACGTGCACGCACATGATTTCCGCACATACACTAATAAACTGACTTAATGTGATTTCACATTGTTCTACTACTAATACTCCTCTTCCTACTACTAATAGTATTAATGAATCTGGTTCACTCATACTATCAGGTGGTGCCTTGCACTGTTAAGTATTTACAAGTCCCAGACTGTCAATCGAATTGAAAATTAACCATAATAACAATAACACCCAGAATTAACGTTCTCAAACTCATCCTTTCTTCTTAAAGAATGTGATTTATGGAATTTTGTTGATTTGTGCTGTTATATTAATTTCAAAAACTGGTAAAAGTTGCATAGTTTCAATTTAACATTAAAGTGATTGGATAATATAATATAGTTTTTTGAAAGTTTTTCATGCTTTTCAAAAGACGGTCTTTGAGACAATGAGAATTACAATAATAAGTGCTGTCACCAAAGCATGTTAGACAATCACAACATTTGGTTAATTCAGTATTAGAAATATGTTGTAGATGAAATGAAATTTGGACAGAACTTTTTTTGGGGGGAGGGTGTGTGTCAGAAAGAGCATGTGCAAATATGGTCCAATCAGAGTCCAAGACTAAATATACAGCAAGAGTTACTTAATGAAGGCTGGTCCGTACTTGGGCTGACTTACAAGGGTAAAACCTGATCTTAAATAAGATGGAGGGACACTAAGAAATAGGACAGAATTCAAAATGCATATATAAAACCAAAATTATTTATAGGGCATATACCGGTATGTTAAACTCTTAGATATGTTGTAGAGGTAGAACAAATTAAAACTGCTAGAAAAACAGATGCAAAACTTTAAAGAATCAGAAGAAGGTTTTAGTATTAAAAAAGTAAATTGTTTTCATGTTACTTTTCAACTTTTTAGCAATGTCATACTAAGCATCAACTAAACTTTAAGCAACTCTATGTTCATCTATGTTTTAGACATTATATTTAGCATAAGCATTTTCTTTTTTGAAATTTATATTTTAATTTTTTAATTGTCACATTTTAATTTTTATTGGATAGTGCTTGATTTACCACCTTTTAGTGACCATTCAAAGTTACAATGACCACACTTACAACTATTGCAGCATTTTCATGTTCATCTGATAAAAAATTCAGATGCTGGACAACTGATTCATATTTATGACGGTACAGGACACTACAGAATTGGTATTGGTACATGGTGGATTACATACATTTTGAAATTATGGAAATAAGATTAAATAATTTTGATGAGAATAAATTAGAGAAGCTGATGGTGCGATGGAACAAGGTAAAAGATTATATGTTAAGTAGAATCTGTGATGTAAATACGAAAAATAAACTACAATCACTCTTTTAGTAAAAAAAGCGTTCAAGATAGAGCCAAGGATCAATAGAGAGACAAATAACTTAAAAGTCTTTGAATCCTCCTATAGGGGTGGTGGGGGTGACGGGTGTGTGTGTGTTGTTTGGTGATGGGCACATGCACTGTGCACTGTTATATGTTTGTTTATTGTAAACCTATAAAATCAATAAAATTTATTTTAAAAAAAAATATTTATGACGGTTGCAATGTCCTGGGTTCATGTGATCACATTTTGCGACCTTCTTACAAGCAAAGTCAACGGAGAAGCCAGATTCACTTTACAAACTGTGTTACTCACTTCAGAACTGCAGAGATTCACTTAGCAGTGGAAATTTTAGGCTCAATTGTAGTAATATGTTGAGGGCTATTTGTATATAGACACTGGATTGCAGTAGTTTTGTGTTCTCCAATGTATTATTGGTATTCTGCAATGAAGCAACTACCGTTATTTTTCAGACTATAAGATGCACCGGGGTATATAAAGAAGCACCTAAATGTTAGAGGTGGAAAACAAGGAAAAAGTATTCTGAGCCAAATGGTGTACTAATATATTATTTAATAAAATACCAGTGTAGCAGAATACCTTTTACAATCTTCAAACTTGACAGCTTTAAAACTTCTAGACTTCAACTCCCAGAATTCCTCCTCCAGTCATGCTAGCTCAGGAATGGGAGTTGAAGTCCACAAGTCTTAAACTTGCCAAATTTGAATACCTGTGCAGCAGTGAAGGGCTACCAAAATGTTTACCACCACACTGTGGGCATGGCTTATGCAGGACACCATGCATTTTCTTTCAACATCTTTCAATGCAAATTGGGTGCTCTGGGGTGGAGCTCCATTTTCACTACCCCACTGTGTTCCCCTGTGTCCAGGCAGTAACCCACCCCTGTCGTGCACCCCTAATCTCTGGGATAATTAAAAGGCAAAACCTTCTAATTAGCAGATTTTTATCCATTTTTCATAAAAATTGGGTGGGGAAAGGGTCAGGGTAGCTTGTAGAGAACTCTTGGTTGCTGGGGGATTGTAAAAATGCCTGTTTTTGTGAAAAACGGGCCATTTTTCACCTGCTTTTCCCCTGCAAAAATTGAGGTATTTTTGCCTTCCCCTAGTCCCCAGGAGCTCTCTGCAGGTTTTCCAGATCCTCTGTCCAAAAATGGGATGCAGGAGGAGGGGCTTCAGGGCAGCCAATGTGGCTGTATTCGGTGTATAAGATGCACCAACATTTCTACCCTCTTTGAGGGGAGAAAAAAGGTGCGTCATTGTTGTGGTTGGCTCGGCCAGGCAGAACACGTCAAATACTCCAAAAAATACAGTAATGTGTTTTAAAATGAAAAGAGGCAAAGAAAATGGTTACCTTTTCTATACATTTAGTTAATATCATAGTTTTTTTAAAAAATAGCCGAGTTCAAAGGGGAAAATTCCAAATTGAAATCAATGCATAATTGAAGCATGAGCAATAGAAGTCTTCTGATGCTAAAAAAAATATCAGCTTTTAAAAATGAAAAGATTTTTCTAACAGAAGGGATTAATTTCTATTTTTAAAGGTTTATATAAATATACATACCATTCACAATTTTTGATATGGAGCCAACTGGGAATATGATGTTTCCCTCCTATGTTACCATGGTTAGTTTCCCCCCACAATAAAAATTATTTAATTTATCAAAAGCAACCCCTTTACTTTAGAGGTGGGATTTGTTTGCAATAACCAAAGTCAATGTTAAAATCAACAGGGTCTATAATCAAGTTATTTCTTTCTATTAATCTTGCCTTGAACTAACAAAGCGTGCAAACACTAGTCAGCTCCTCACAGAAATGAATTGGTGTACAATTCACCGGGCCCACACATGGGGGTTTGCAGGGGGGCAAATGCCTGAATAGGTAAGCTGACGACCTCATGCAAATGCAAAACATTTACAGAGTTTTGTGAAAAGTTGGGATGGAAATATATATATATATAGGTGCATTAAATATATATATACAGGTGCATTAAAAGGATAATATTCCCCGCTGCACTTGTCATTTATTTATTTATTTATTAATCAGATTTGTATGCCACCCCTCTCCGCAGACTCGGGGTGGCTAACAACAATAAAAAGACAATGTAAACAAATCTAAAATTAAAAATAATCTAAAAAACCCCAATTTAAAGAACCAATCATACATACAAACATACCATGTATAAATTTCTATAAGCCTAGGGGGAAGGAAAAATTTCAATTCCCCCATGCCTGATGACAGAGGTGGGTTTTGAGGAGCTTACGAAAGGCAAGGAGGGTGGGGGCAACTCTGATATCCGGAGGGAGTTGGTTCCAGAGGGTCGGGGCCACCACAGAGAAGGCTCTTCCCCTGGGTCCCGCCAAGCGACATTGTTTAGTCGACGGGACCCGGAGAAGGCCAACTCTGTGGGACCTAACTGGTTGCTGGGATTCGTGCGGCAGAAGGCGGTCCCGGAGATATTCTGGTCCGATGCCATGAAGGGCTTTATAGGTCATAACCAACACTTTGAATTGTGACCGGAAACCGATCGGCAACCAATGCAGACTGCGGAGTGTTGGAGTAACATGGGCAAATTTAGGAAAGCCCATGATAGCTCTCGCAGCTGCATTCTGCACGATCTGAAGTTTCCGAACACTTTACATCATGATGGTTTGCTGCAAATGTGATTTAAAAGCTCAGTTACATAGTTTTTCAGTTCTCCCACTCAAACTAGTTAAAAGTTCAAGATTGCCATAATGAGTTCAGTTTTAAACTTGCCATTTTGAATGGTAGAGACTTTGCTAACTCTGGATAATCCAGGGGTGAAATTCTCCTGTTTGACTGGTGCCCATGGATTGTTGGAGAGGTGGTCATGAAGGTAGCGTGAGGCTCCACCCCCCCCCCCAGACACCGCCATTTGGGTTCTTTTATCCTCTACGCATGCACAGAATGCTTTGTGCATATGCAGAGGGTATAAGAACCCAAATGACGACCTCCTGGTGGGTGGGCAGAACCTCATGCTACCTTCATGACCGGCTCTCTGATAACCTGTAGGCATGAGTGAACTGGAAGCATTTTACCCACGGGATAATCTATTTTGGCAATTAATGGCAATTTCATATATGCATAGCATTTTCCATTTGTTATATGTGCGGAGGGGGGGGGGCGATATATACTAAAATGTTGCCTTTAGCATTTTTTGAGAAAAAAGGTTCGTGGTGGAAATATCAGTTGCATTCATAATATAAAGAGTGTAAATAACCATGTAGTCAGACTTCCTTAACCAAAACGTTAGTTAATGGTTGAAATCACAATTTTCTTCTTGAAACAATTTCAACAATTCTGCTAGTTATTAGGAAATAGGAACGGCATCAAAACTAAGCAGTATTGTCAAGTTTACCCTGCCTGGCTCATGAATGCAATAATAGAAAACCTAAGACAGTGATGGCGAACCTATGACATGGGTGCAACAGGTGGCACGCGGAGCCATATCTGCTGGCACACGAGCCATTGCCCTAGCTCAGCTCCATCTTGCATGTGTGTGCCGGCCAGATGATTTTGGGCTCACAGAGGCTCTGGGTGGGTGTTTTAGGGTTCCAGAGAGCCTCTGGGAGGATGGGGGAAGGCGTTTTTACTCTCCCTTGGCTCCAGGTAAGCTTTTGGAGTCTGGGGAGGGTGAAACACGAGCCTATTGGGCCCACCAGAAGTCGGGAATCATGCCATTTCCAGCCTCCAGAGGGCCTCCGGGTGGTGGTGGAAGTATTTTTGCCCTCCCCAGGCATTGAATTATGGGTGTGGCCACTCACGCATGCACAATAGCGTGCACGCACACTCATTTGGCACATGAGGGAATAAAGGTTCGCCATCACTGACTTAAGAGATTGGGTTTTTTTCCTATCACAGCAATACAGGCAGCCATTGAGTTATAACTGTTCATTTAGTGACCAACATTGAAAAATGTGACTTATGGCCATTTTCATATGACCGTTGTAGCATCTCAGTGATTCAGATGCCTGACAATTGGTTCAAATTTATGACGGTGGCAATGTCCTGGGGTCATGTGATCATTTTTTGCAACCTTCTGACAAATAATGTCAAATGGGGAAACTGGATTTACTTAACAATTCAATTAACAACTGTGGCAAGAGAAGTTGTAAAACGGGAAAAAAAATAACTTAACAAACATCTCACTTAGCAACATAAACTCAGGACTCAATTGTGGTCATAAGTCGAGGACTATCTGTTCATATTATTATTATTATTATTATTATTATTATTATTATTATTATTATTATTATTTAGATTTGTACGCCACCCTTCTCCGAGGACTCGGGGCTATCATATGATAGAAGACTTGAAACCAACATTAGTCTTGGATTTCTCTTGGAAAGATCCAATGATGCATGGAAGCAGGCAGCTTCAACATTAACAGAATGAAAAGTGGACATCGTGTCAAGGTGTTGGTTGCAAGCCAAGGAAAGACATTGCTTCTCAAAATATAAGATACAGTAGTACCTCTAGATACAAGCTGCTCTACATGCGAGTATTTCCAGATACGAGCTAGGAGGGGAGAGACATTTCTGTTCTACTCCCAAGCTGAAATTCGGGATACGAGCCGAGCCTCCACTAGGTGGCGCAAGAATCCTTGCTTTTGGTTAGAATCCTTGCTTTTGGTTATCTCAGAGGGGGAAAAAGTTATTTGTTCCAGAATACGAGTTGCCTCGAGATACAAGCTCCCTTATGGAACGAATTATGCTCGTATCTAGGAGTACTACTGTATTCCCATTCCTCTGACATATCACTGGACTAAGGTAGTAATAGATGCCTAGCAAAAAGTTGTCGCATATAAAGTTTGTTTGGAGCCATGGTGGCGCAGTGGTTAGAATGCAGTACTGCAGGCTATATCTGCTGATTGCCTGTTGCCAGAATTTGGCAGTTTGTTTCACCAGACTTAGCCTTCCATCCTTCTGAGTTGGTAAAATGAGGACCCAGACTGTTGGGGGCAATATGCTGACCCTGTAAACCGCTTAGAGAGGGCTATAAAGCGGCATATAAGACTAAGTGCTATTGCTGTTGCTATTATTTTGTCCAACCTGTACTGTATGAACTAGTACTTGGAGCAATGTTTCTCAACCTTGGCAACTTTAAGATACATGGAATTCAATTTCCAGAATTGCCCAGGCAGGATGGGTTAATGTTGAAGTTCTAGCAATGTATTATTACCCTAGTTCTGATTGGACTCAACAATGATAAAAATCAGCAAAAATAAATTTCCCAGGATTGAGTCACAGCAAACAGATAAGGATACAAAACAAATGTCTTCTTTCTCACCTTAGCAAATATAACACTATTTTTCCTTAAAAAGAGGAGAAAAGTCAAATAAATCAAATGTAGCACTTTTGGGGTGCTTAACATTTCTGTGAGAAAATATCACTCGATAAAACTGGACAATTAATGTTTTATATGCGTGCTATCAAAATATTATTAAACATCAAGTTTAATATTTCAGTGGCCTATGTAATAGGAATAGGAATCATAATGTCCATGGCTATCCACTTCCTTGAAATAAGACAGGGATGGTAGGATACATTTTAATAAGCATCATAATGGAACTTATCATGCATTTGTTCTGAATTTTCTAGGAATGTTCTAAGCAATCTCAAAGTTTATGCAAATTGCTTTTGCACAAGAAGGTAAATTTCTCCAGCTTATTGTAGCAATTAATTATTGAGTATTTAGCACCCCCTGCAGGACAAGAGAGGTATTTCAAATAATTCTTATTACCTGTCCTGCAAATAATATAGTACATATTAAATACAATTCTGAAAACTAAATGCTTGATATATTTTTGACACCTGCTTATAAATTTAATTTTATATTCTAATTTATATAAGATTCTTTGTATAAATATGAGTGACAACTAAGGAACACATATTTCTCTTTTATCAGTTATTTTTGTGAAGAATCTTCTGAGGAATCATTTTGTGTTCCAAATGTAATGAAATCAATAAAGACCCTAAATTCAAAAAGTATATTTTCTTGAGTGCAATATTTGGCAAGAACAAATGACTCTTCACAATTTTTTAATCAATTAAGTTCAAAACAGAAGCAAACACTGGAGCATACCTATTCAAGAATTCCACATCCTGCAGCATTACAGATGTCTTACAATGAATGGGTAAATTCAGACAGATGTGAAGTTTCACATTCTGATAAATATATACAGTACAGTACACTCATTTTTTTGTGTGAAATATGAACAATTGGTATCTTCTAGTCCTTAGAGCTTTCAGCCTACATTTATAAAGTATATAGGGCAAAACTAGAATATTAAAATACAAGCCATTCTGTACTGCTGACTTTAGAAAACTGTTTATTTGAGATCGGCTATTTGTGGGTATATAAACTTACATTGAAAGCCCTGGTATCATTTTTTGTAACTAAAGAATAGTTTATTTTCAACATGTCTCCTTTTGACATGTGTAAATAAAACAAAACAAAAAGCAAAATAAAATCTAACCAGGATTTTTTTAAAAAAATGTGAGCAGCCTGAAAATAAAAAGGTTGAAAAAACACTTTTTCATAGCCAGGCAATTGTAAAATGTATTTTGTTTTAAAGCTTTTAAAATCCACTTGAGAATCGATTTCTCAGAGGAATACCTAGAAACATTTACAATGTAATGCCATTTGGCAGTTGAGGTTTTTTTGTCAATATGGGGCAAAAAAAAATGGCTTTCAGTAATAGCTAATTGGTCTAAAGTGCATCCTTCAATAATAATTCGGAAGAAATATTTCAGAACTTGTACAAACTCTGCATTTACTATACAGAAAAAGTCTTTTTTTCAGGCTTCTGTAGAGACCTGGTAGAAAATGGCGATTTTAAAAAACTGATTCATCAACATTAATCTGATCCTTAAAGCAGCCACATTGCTTTTTAGGATCATGTGCAAGAATTAAATAAGCTGAGTTACCTCAAAAAAACAAAACAAGAATAAATTATCTACCACAATGTACTGAGAGAAGTGTTTTTAATAGGAAAGTGAACACAAGAACAAGGGGGCACAATCTGAGGTTAGTTGGGGGAAAGATCAGAAGCCACATGAGAAAACATTATTTTACTGAAATAGTAGATGCTTGGAACAAAATTCCAGCAGACGTGGTTGGTAAATCCACAGTAACTGAATTTAAACATGCCTGGGATAAACATAGATCCACCATAAGATAAAATACAGGAAATAGTATAATGGCAGACTAGATGGACCATGAGGTCTTTTTCTGCCGTCAATCTTCTTTTTCTGTTTATTAAGGAAAAACACTGATTTTGAATGCAGGGCTTTGAATTATAGTTTAGTTCAATAGTTACCAAGCTTTGTACTGTTAACAAACTGACAGGGGCATCATGCAATATTTTAATTTTTTCTCCATTTATTTGCAAAGTTACGGGGTTTTCAATGTCCAATCTTTGTAAATCTGATATTTTTTTTGCCAGTTGCTATGAAAATAGCAGGTATTGTGTGAAAATCAGTGTAGAACAGGCAATGAGAGTGGAGGTGTCCAATCTAATTCCAAGATTTGAGAAGTTGTGTGGCCAAACATATCCCTTTAGTAATTAATTGTGGTTATTTAAGAATGATTTTAAAAATCCTTGAAATTTATGTGTGTGTTTTTTTTTCAAATGACTATTAAGCTGCTAGGACATAAAATCTTACCGTTTGAACCTAACTTAATAAATGAAATTGTTAAAATATTTCCTTTGGTCTAGAGCTGCCATGAAAAAAAAATTACTGAAATGTTAATGGCTCTGTGAGTTAAGAAAGTTTGAAAATCTCTCATTTAGTTGATGATAATTAAGCAGAATATAGTTCTATTAAACAATTCGCCACTGGCGGAGGGAGAGACAGTGGTGGGATTCAGCCGGTTTGAGCCAGTTTGGCCGAACTGGTAGTTAAATTACTAGCTGGCTCCGCCCTTCCCCACCCTTTCCAGGAACCCCAAGCGCCCCATTTTGACTCCCAGCTAAGTGAGGGAGGCCTCTTAGGCCCAAAATGGGGCACAAGGTGGTCCAGAGAGCCCGAGGCCCGTTTTTGCTCCCAGGAGAATGCAGGAAGGCCTACTAGGCACAAAATGGGGCATAGGGGTGCAGCACAGCCCCCACTGGTGGCCCCTTTTTGCTCTCAGGAGGTGTAGGGAATTCTATTAGGCCCAAAACAGGGCATGTGGGAGAAGCGTGTCCCCTTTGCCCCTTTTTTGCTCCCAAGGGGTGCAGGACGCCGAGTGCTGCCTGTCACACTCCCTGCCCATGCCCACCATGACCAACCCACCCAGCCGGCCATTATGGCAGAGAACTGGTTATTACATAATTTGAATTCCACCACTGGGAAGGGGGAAATGAAATAAGCATTCAATTGTTGCAATAATCTTTCTTGAAATTCATGAGGAGAAAAAAGGCACTACATCTTCTCAAATGCCGGAATTCATGTTTCTTAGCAAGGCAAATATACTCAAACAACTTTAACAACATTTAACAGCAACAGTTATAAATGCATACATTTGTGACCAAGACAATACAAGCTTATATCCTCTCAACTGTTGAGAAAACTGTAACAGTATTTGCAATTCCTTTTACTTCTAGTCAATAAAGAAGTCAAGGTAGCTTAAACCAATATAAATAATTGTTTTTAGAATAATTTAAAGCACTTCATCCAAATGAAAGTATGCACAGATATTTTATACATTTTCTACAAAACCATACATTGGCAATCAACATTAAGAATCATTATTTCACTAGGCTATATTGAAAGTCTGTCCCTACTTAAACAAAACCCAAACAAATTCAGAAAGAAAGCTGAATATTTGAGATATTTTTTAACATAAATTAATAGTACAGATCAAATTGAACAAGTTTACTTTTTTTAGATCTATATGCATGCACAAAAATCCAATATGGAAAATGACTAACAATTTGTTATTTCAGCATCTGTATTTCCATATTACTCCAGCTGAAATTCCTAACACACTTATTTGTATGACTCACTGATTCCAATTTGTTCACTAGTGACTGTAATTTAGAAATACAATATAATTGTCTCATGAATTAGAGGAATTTATCACAGAATGAATACATTTACAGGGAAGGCGTCGTGCTAGATTTTCAGATACCTGGAATATCTGAGTAATTCCCTAAATACAAAGTATATATTTCTGCTCCCAATGCCCCAGTTTGATTATTCTCCAAGACAACCATTCAGAAAGTTCATACTGGAATCTGCCTCATGACCCATTCAACTATAGAGATGATAGCTTCCCTTTCTGAAAAGGATTTTTACATAACAATTTCTGCTTCCACCTCTTACGTCATCAAAGTGTGGCCTGCTATCTCTTTAAAGTCTCCTTGAACATGTCAGTTTGGAACTGAGAACTTTATATAGTTCAGCTTTGAATAGTAGGAGAATATTCTGGCCGCCTAGTTTTAACAATTTTTGGCTTTGGTTTCTTGGTTTCTTCCATTGTTTCGTCTGACTCAAATTCCTCATTGCTTTCACACACATGGACCACCACGCTAGGAGTAGTTTCAGTTGCAGCATGAAGTTCATACTGATCCCCTAAAATGTATTTAAAAAACAGTAAGTGATAATAGTACACGTAAAATTTCCCAATTGAATTTATTGCATGTCGCCATTGATTACAACACTCGCAATGTGATGAAGTGCATAATACCTAGCTGCTTGGCTTTCTGAATCCAGAATACTGCTCCTGGCTTTCCAACAGAGAATTTGGAAATATCTAATATCTTCTCAATTTTGATAGAATGTGTTAGTACAGGAGTACATGTGTGTTAGGGATTGCCATTGTAAACTGCATATTGTAAACTGTACCAAACTTGTACTTAAAGAGTTAATGTGCACTTAAAGGGTTAACTTGTACTTGAAGAGTTAATATTCAAGGCTGTTTCGTCACTTCCTCATTGATGCTATAAAAGCTCATTATTTTGCTAGGTCATTTCCTTTACTTTTTCCTGAGATGGGGAAGTTGTGCTTGTATTAGCTTCGTGCTTGTATAAGCTTTGTGCTTTTATCTATATTGTATTTTGCTTTGTGCTTTAATCTTGTAATTGCTCAGTGCATATTATTCTGTATTTGCTTCGTGCTTATTCTGGATTGTTTATATTTTGTTTATATGTAAATAATACTTATTTAACTAAGTTTGTGTCCATGCTCTGTTAAAATTCTCTGCTCGGTATTGGTTTCATAGCCTAGCTAACTGAGACAAGCCAACATAACAAAATATTATATTTTATTACTTCTGACTTAAGAATTGCAGTAGAACTGACTGAATTAATTTTATTTATCATATGAATTTCATTTACTCTCCCCCCCACTTAGATTTATTTTATTTTAATCAAAGTAACCTATTTAGTTTCTTACTATATTATAGCTGATGCATTATTTATCCTTTTGTTTGTTTTACTTCACTAATAAAAAAATTAAAAATAGGCAAAAAAAGTTAAGGATTCCATTGCTAGTTCCTGATTGTTTCATCCTTAGTCCTGTTCTTAATTAATCATTTAAAATTATTCTAAACATAAAGCAGGTGATCATATGACGTCTGACTTTACAACCTTTTTTCGTAATGCTCATAAAGCAAATGCTGTTGTAATTTAGTGAACCGTTTTGCTGGAAACCGAATGTAAACACTGCCAGAAACAGCATTTGCTTTATGAGCATTACAAAAAAAGGTTATAAAGTCAGACATGGTCTTGTGATCACCTGCTTAAAGACCATCAGTACTTACAACCATAATTGCAGGCTCAATTACAGTTGTTAAGTTGGACTACTTGTATACCACGTTTTTAAGCATGTATTTTAATGGATAATAGAGCAACTTCTTAAGGACCAATTTTTTCCAGACTCATGGAAGTCTAGAATCAAGTTCCATATTTTATGAGCGCGCGCATGCACACATACACACACACACACACACACACACACACAAACACACACACACACACAGAGTGATTAAATAAATTAAATAGCATAAAATAACATGAATTTGAGTCATTAAGAATTCAGATTTTAAATGTCTTACCTGGTCCTAATTTGGAAATTGCATATAAAAGATCATAATTAATAGCAGGTCTAGCATCATCTGCTTGTTCCCAACCAACAGGAGGAGAAGTTGGAGGAGAAATCAATAATTGTCTCTCTGGATCAGGTGGTGCTAAATGTGTAGTTCCAATGTGCAATCTCTGTAAAAAGTATTAAAAAAATATGCATTCCTTATGTTTACTATGACCATTATACGAAATGAAATGAAAAAAAATATGGTGGCATGCATATAGTTGGGCTGTTTTGTATGTCACCTCACTTCTATTTATAAAAAGAGCCGGATCATATTTTAAGCTTTTGTACCAGCTTGAAAGAGCAATGACATTGCTTTAAGGAATCTACTCCTTGACGTGACTTTTACAGCAGTTGGAACTATCTCTTTGTGTGAAAAAGTAGAAAAGATCAGGCTCATATAATGCTGCTGGGCTACTCATGGATTGAGTACTCATAAGACAATAAATGCTCAAGACATAAAAGAATAGAGCATCATAACTTCAGTTAAAAACCTGACTAATTAAATAAAACTTCAAAAATATAAAAGGTTTGAGCATTCACATGAAATCATAGTTAACGAGAAAAGGCTATGTAGGTTTTATGCAAATACTTTGAATTTGGCTTGGTAACAAGACCGGCAGTTAGTCCACTTCAGTGGTGGATTTCTTTCTTTCTTTCTTTCTTTCTTTCTTTCTTTCTTTCTTTCTTTCTTTCTTTCTTTCTTTCTTTCTTTCTCTCTTTTAAACTTTTTAACAGAGCCAGCCTATAGCCCCCACAATCCGGGTCCTTGAGTCAACCTTGAGCCGGTGATGAGATTTGAACCACTGACCTTCAGATCTACAGTCAGCTTCAGTGGCCTGCAGTACAGCACTCTACTTGCTGCGCCACCCTGGCTCTTACCTTCCCTACCAGTTCAGAAGTGCACGCATCATGCTGGAAGTGCCCGCTTTGCGCACGCATTACATCCAGGTGTTGACCCTCTGCACATATGCAGAAGCCTTTGTGCATGCAGAGAGGGTTCAGTGCCAGCTGCTTTCAAGCAGCAGCGACTGGAGAACCGGTTCAGCGGTGTGGCAAGCTACTACTGATTTGGCAAACGCAGCCAAATTTCCGCCTCTGGCTTGCGTGAACTGGCAGCAACTCACCACTGGTCCATTTCCTTTAGGCAGATATATATGTTCAAGCAACTTCCTCTCCTTCAGTCTTTGGTTCTCGGCTGTGGCATCTGGGCCAACTTTATAGGCCACTTCATATAAAGCTCACTGTAATAATCTCATCTTCTGGTTAACAGCTCACAGATCAATCTGGCCAAGTCTAAACTAAATCTTGGTGTTGTTCTGAAAAAGTTACTTTTTTGCACTTGTCCCTTTGTGGGTAATGATTATTCCAAGAGCAACCACAGACTCAGAAGGAATACATCCCTGTCAAGAATGGGCAATCTCTCTAATTTCATAAAACCTCTAATTTCATAGTATCTTTGTTTTGTTTTGTTTTCAGCATCAGCTTACTGGCTCTTCATTCAACCTACCACTGCAACCAGATGCTGATCAAATGACTGTATTAATACCTCTGTATTATACCTCTGTATTATATATATATAATACCTCTTATTATATTACATAAATAATACCTCTGTAATATACAGAAAAGAAGCAGAGCTGGGCATTCGCATGATAACTCATGCCAAATCTCAAAAACAAAAACAAAAAAACCCCCCACCTGGTGATCTGGGCTAACTATTTCATAGAGATATTAAATATTATTAAGAATAAAATGTGACCACACAGAACTGCACAGGTTAATTGTCCTGTGGCTGTAATATAATCATCCAACATTATCTTCCGTACTGAATAATTTTGTTGTAAGAACTGCGCGAGAGCTGTTCAAAAGCAAATTAATCCTACAATCAGAGAAGACAAATGCTAGAACAATATTATCCTCAAAACATGACCTTATAGGTACAAATGGTATATGCTGTGACCTGAGTTCACAATCTACAAAGTGGTTCTAGAAGAATGGTATATTAATCACTGAAGTTGAGGAAGATCAGTAAGAATGGGAGACATTACAGGTCAAGGTGGCAAAGACTGAGTCACCTCCACAACCAGCCTGCATGCTAAGCTTGCTGATTATGTTACTTGTAGAAGACACTTGTCGTTTCTTGCAGCAAGCATGGAAACCCAGTTGATCTTACTATTAGCAGTTAGTAATGGAAATTAACATCAGTATCTTATGTGTGCTTATTTAGAGGACAATTCAAGCTAGAAAAACAATTCCAGGAGCAACATAGTGATTACCTCTGATAAAGTTGGAATTAAGAAGAACTAGATGTAAACAGCTAAAACTAGATCTAACCAGATTTAGTTGAGAACTAAATCAAAATGGGCTGTTTCTGGTCTCCGAAGGTCCTCCAGGGGGGAGGGGAAGGCCATTTTCCCCCTCCCCAGGTTCCTATAAAGCCTCTGGAGCCAGGGGAGGCCAAAAAACCAACCAAGCCATTATGTGCCGAAAGCGGAGGAGCGTGGGGGGCTGCACATTGAATTATGGGGTTAGGCACAGTGCAGACCCACTGTGCCCCCCCCCCCCCCCCGCTTTTGGCACGCAACAGCAAAAAAGTTAGCCATAACTGCACTAGATAATCAATAGGTAAGTGGAAAAACTTTTGGGAAAAGCAGACCATGCAACATGCCTTTTTTTCTGAAGTATCTCTGAATGTTTTAAAACATCAGTACTGTAATCAAATAATAATAATAATTTATTAGATTTGTATGCCGCCCCTCTCCGAGGACTTGGAGCGGTTTACAACAAGCAATACAACATACAAATCCAATATTAAAAACAATTTTAAAACCCTTATTAAAAAACAATCATACAACCCAAACAAATCATACATAAAATGGAACAGCTGAGGGGTATATATCAATTTCCCCATGTCTGGCAACATAGGTGGGTTTTCACGAATTTGCGAAAGGAGGGTGGGGGCAGTTGTAATCTCCAGGGGGAGTTGATTCTAGAGGGCCAGGGCCGCCACAGAGAAGGCTTTTCCCCTGGGTCCCACCAGACGACATTTTTTAGTCGACGGAACCTGGAGAAGGCCAATTCTGTGGGACCTAATTGGTCGCTGGGATTCGTGCGGCAGAAGGCGGTCCCGAAGGTATTCTGATCCGATGCCAAATAAACCGTACATATGATAGATGAATAGATGCATGCAAAGCAGATAGAAATAAGTGAAAGTTATAAATAATGTTAAGTTTCACTGGTTTCTAGCTCCTATATTGGGTAGGCATGATGTATTCTAACTGCAGTATAGTAAAGGAATGGGAAGCTAAACAAAAAATAAAAATATAAGAACGGTTTAAAAACCTATTAAAGTATAACAGGTTAGATTACCTTGTCTTACCTGAGCAAAATATAATTTAATTTCCTTTCCAAGAAATTCTGTCTTGTGTAACCGAATTTTAACCTCAGCTGCTGATAAAGGATTGCTGAAGTTCAGCCTTATCCTTTTAAAACTCTTGAAATAATGAAAGGTGACATCTTTGTCGTATGTTCTAAACAGAGCTTCAAATCTGCCCTGAAAAATAAACATGTGAACAGTTAACAAGGATACAGCATTCCTGCGTATCATTTATTGTATATTAGTGCAAAGAAGAGCCATGTTTTAGGTTCAGTTTGAGGTGGCAAAGAAAAACAAAAAGCTATAGGACAATCCTGGGAGAGGCAACTGAGGGGCAGGTCAAAATTCTGTGACTGCCCCGTTCAAAGTTCCCCTCCCACCCATCAGGCTGCATGACTCAAAGCATATGCTCCCTGTCCTGTGGTTTTCAGTGTACATGTAGGCAAAAACAGCAGGTGCGACACACCAGGAAAGCAGAAACACATATGGATATAATACAATACACTGGTGTATAGAAGAAGGAGGAAGACTAGAAAGAATCCAAGAGTCCATGGAGAGGGGCAGCATATAAATCAAATAAGATAGATAGGTAGATAGGTAGGTAGGTAGGTAGGTAGGTAGGTAGGTAGGTAGATAGATAGATAGATAGATAGATAGATAGATAGATAGATAGATAGATAAGGGATGTTCTGCATGATTTCCCTACTTTGTATACTCTTAAGAACATTTTTATCAGTACTAAACAGCACACACCTTTGTTTGTAAATATGTAAAGGCATCCTTTATTTCTATATAGATATATAGGCATCCCCAGTAGCAGGTTTCCATTCTAATTATACATGAACATCAATAAGGAATGGGCTACTACATACAAAGTTAACCAAAATGCAGAGAAAAAACTGAAAATTGCCTAAAGACACTATTTTCCTTGTAAACCAGTGCTTCTAGAACTGATGCATAATGTATCTTTGCTTTTAAAGTGTTATAGTTGTAGGGTAGGGAACAGATCAAATTCAGAATCACTGGGAGGAATCCTCCAATTATGTTATCCATAGTAGCAATAGCACTTGTATACTGCTTCACAGTGTGTTTACAGCTCTCTCTAAGCGGTTTGCAGAGTCAGCATATTACCCCCAATAAGCTGGTCCCCCTTTTACAAACCTCTAAAGGATGGATCAACCTTGAGCTGCTCAGAATCGAATCCCTACAGTGAGCAGTGAGTTAGCCTGCAGTATTGCATTCTAACCATTGTGCCACCATGGCTCTTATAGCATCAGAACAGACAAAGGCTGTATGATGATTCCATGACTTAGCAACGACAACAAAAATCCTCCAACAACAGAGATGGAATTCAGCTGGTTGTGACCAGCTCTGGCGAACTGGTAGCAGAAATTTTGAGTTGTTCAGAGAAGCGGCAAATGCTACTCCTGGCTGGCCCTGCCCCCATCTATTCACTGCCTCCCGAGTCCCAGCTGATTGTCTGGGCCTTCTTTTGTTGCCCCGCACAGGAGAACAGCTGGTTAGTAGGGTGGGGAAGAAATGAGGATTTTGTAGTATTCTTTCCCCAAGAGTCGAGAAAGAATGGGGATTTCGCAGTATGGGGCTTTTTGCAGTATCCTTCTCCTAGAATGGGGATGGAATGGGGATTATGCCATATCCTTCCCCTGGAATGGGGAGGAAATGGGGGTTTTGCAGCACCCTTCCCCCAGGAGTGGGGAAGGAATGGGAATTTTACAGTATTCTTCCCTTGCCGTGCCCACTAAGCCACACCCACCAAGCCACATCCACTAAGCCACACCCACCAAGCCATGCCACATCCATAGATCCGGTAGTAAACAAAATTGAATCCTGTTACTGCCCCACAAGCTATTAAATTGAATTGAAATATTTTAATTTTTAATCTTGGGGTGTTGTTAAATACCGCTACTATCAACACTATTGCTCAATGGCCTTTGGAAGTTTATCTATTTGGCAGGGCTGCAAATTTTATCTATACCATCCAATTCAAAGGACAGTTATTTAAAAAACAGTAACTAATATGTAAAATTTAGCTATGAGCTACATTGTTAGCTATATAAATAGCCATTAGCATGATAATATATCAAAGGAAACAAGCTATACTGAATGTGTTACTGACAAAGACTTTTAACAGATCTATGAAAAATGTTTAACAACTATATCTCTGTCACCATTATCCTGTTCCAGGAAAATCAGCATCAACTACAGAGGTAGCTAGCTGTTTCTTACAAAATCAGAACATCTAACTCACTCTTTGTTTTTCCTAGTCATCCCTTGGATGAAAATTATTTGCTATTTTATTGTCCCTCTCCTTGCTTGCTGTGCAGCTATAGCCAGACCCATCTTGCAAGAAGATGGTAAGATGGCTGTTTTTGTTGTATGAGCAACTAGAGAAACAATATAGCACATCCCAATCCTACAGTATGTGCCAATATAAGAAATATGCAGAACTAGTAGATGAAGAAGAAGCAGGGTAAAACTTGATATAGTTTAATGAAGATACTGGGTGCTTCAGCATCTGAAGTAAAGTATGCATTTAAAAAGAAGTTCATAAATACAATAGTTGCTGCCCCCCCCCCCAAATATAACTTTTACATGTATATAAATCTGCCCCGCCAAATATAACTTTTACATGTATATAAATCTGCCAACAACTGCCTTTCCTACTGAGGCACTGCTATTGGAATAGCAATTAGAAATTTTAAGCACATATTCAATCCACATTTATGTTTCCAATATTAATAAAAATAGTTGATATCTTTAAAATATATAGTGAAAAAACTAGGAGTGGAATTTAGAAGGAGAGAACATTTTTATATCTTACTTTTTATTCAACAGCAGGAGCAAAATATAATTATCACACTTTAACTAACCTGAAAAAATTAACCAGTAACTGAATTATTAGGATTTTAAAAATATTATAAATTCTGATGAATTCAAATCAACAATAAAATTATTAGTATGGAAGAGATTATTTAATTACATCTTAAAATTTTTATTGTGATTGTTTTAGTAACTATTTTATAATTATAATTACTTTAGCATTTATATGAAAATTCGAACATCCTTAAAAATTAAAATATTCAGGAAAATGCAAGACTATTCCTTTACAACTACAGCTATTTGAGGTCCAGAGTATGAAAGGAATGAAAGACAAACAAAGCATAGAGTAAAATATTGGAAATGAAACAAAATATGACATAAAATAGGGAAAAATTAGCAACTAAAAAGATTACAATGCTGACCTAATGTAAATAATGTTTAATTCCAAAAAATACGGTTCTTGTTATATGCTAAAAACATCCCTTTATAATTAGAAAGCATCATTCACTTTTATGTCCTTAGATAAAAGTACATTTCTGCTGGAATTTGGGAAGTTGAAGGCTTTTTAATATTAGTAGGCTATATCTCATGGAATTCTTAGACAGATAGACTGCTAATCTTTAGTTCTTCTATTCCAGTTATTTGCACAGTGTCAACTAATATTGTTGCATTGCCAGCACATTCAGAAGCATTGTCTGCATAACCAATGATAGCATTAAAGATTTTATCTTCTGCCCAGAAATATTTCAGAGCTTGCAAATAATTAATGAACTATTTTAAGAGTCTTTACTAGCTTGCAGTCTAACATGAGAAATTTCTAAATCACACAAAAACACCAAAGGAATGTCAGTTTCTCTACCTTAAAATGTTAATTATTTTGTTAATTAATTCAATATTCTCAACACACTCACATTTCCCAGTATGCAATATAAATTTTTCCTTAAAAAGTTTTTTACGTACCCTAATTTCAGGTTGACTGAAAATCTTCTGGTCCGCAACACAAGCAATCAAGGAACCAAAAATGTAATCAATGTTCCTGAAATGCATTTTTTTTTTTGCTTCCTTGTAAAAATTGCCAGGAGCTCAGCACACAACCAAGAAAAACTCTTTTCGAAGAAGCAGTTCAGTATTGGAAAGACAGCTTATAAGAGAGACTAAGTCCAGCCTCTCAGCAAGCACAAAAAAACCCAACACCCCAAGTTTTAGAGCATCCTCTATGTGACAGCAAATTCCTAAGCAAAGTTCTGCCACATAGCTTCAGGCTGTCAGGGACAAAATGTAAGCTTTAGCTGGAAAGCGGTGACGTCAGCATGTTAGTCAGTTTCCCTATGCTAATTAACTTTGCTCTGGAGTATGGAAAAAACAGCTGAGGTTTTCATAGGCAGCTGCTTTATCAACTCCTCTTGCAGCATAGTTTCCATTGCTAGTAACTCCATTTAGCACTCAGACAACATACTCTTCACTTGAATAGGACAACCCATTTTAAGATGGAAAAAGTTACTATTTGAGGACTAAGGTTAGCTGCAATAAACAGTAATTAGCTGGCAGGAAATATTTCAAGACTTTGGAAAACTAAGGACAAATCTTAGTCACTATGCAATCAAAGCCAATGTATGTTTACTCAGAATTCAGTCCCACGGGTCTTATGAATGAAACAAATATAGCACTCCTAAACTTGCATTTTCCATGACAGAGGTAGTTTTAAAACGAATTCTAGACAAAAAAATACCAGTTCAGGGATATGCTGGCTCTTTTGTGGCTAAGAGCCTTGTTTTTCTTCTAAATTACTGACCCAATGCCATCCAATGAAGCCTGTGATCAAGTGTAGGGCTCCCCAATCGCTGGGCATAGGTTCGTGACATACCAGAACCCCCATCCGCAGAATGCAGGCAGCACATGAAACCACACCCTCTCTGGTCTGTAGTAAAGCTCTCTCCGCTTGAACCTGGTCCCTAGTGTCCAAATGGTTGGGGGCCGCTGGTCAAATGGAAACTCATCTGCATATCTGTCACTCCAACACTTTAACCACTACATTTACTATTCCATGCACCAGTGATAGTGAACCCATGGCACGGGTGCCACAGGCAGCACGCAGAGTCATATCTGCTGGCACGTGAGCCATTGCCTTAGCTCAGTTCCAACGTGCATGTGTTTGCCAGCCAGCTGATTTTTGGCTCACACAGAGGCTCTGGGAGGCCGTTTTTGGCTTCCAGATAGCCTCCGGGAGAGGGGGGGAATGGGGGAGGGCGTTTTTACCAACTCCCAGCTCCAGGGAAACCTTTGGAGTCTGGGGAGGGCGAAACACAAGCCTACTGGACCCACCAGAACTTGGGTAACAGGCTGTTTCTGGCCTCCAGGGGTTGGGGGAAGGTGTTTTCGCCCTCCCCAGGCATTGAATTATGGGTGCGGGCACTCACGAATGCACGATAGCGCATATGCATCGTCTTTTGACACCCAAGGAAGAAAAGGTTCGCCATCACTGCCATACACCTTCACTGTGGTGAAAAACAGAGGAATGTTTCACTTGCTTTTAAATCACATAACATACTCCTGTGCTATTATTAAAAGGTGAAGACTTTACACCATTGAAGCATTCAAATACCCTATGTTGTATGCAAGAAAGATAAGCTGAAGAAACAGGAAATACTTGCATTCTATCAGCTTTAATCAAGATCATGTTGAAGCTTTCAATACTGGATTTAGATTGCTATTGTGAAATAGACAAATATAAGATGCTCACCCATTTAAAAGTAAGGCAAATAAATTTGGGTGGAGATCCTCTTCAGTTCGTCACAAATGATTTTTGGCAAGTTGTTAATTATGCCTTTAGTGTATTCCATTTAAATCTTTCATCTAGCCTAGGTTTAGAGTCCACAAGTCCAGCAGACTTCTTCCTCTGCATCACAGACTGACCGAAGATTACATTATTGGAGAAACAAACTTGTCTGTTTAAATTTCTGTTAATTCTAGATGCACATTTAAATAAACAAATCTTAGCATATATGAAGATTAAGAAAAAAGTAACAGCTTTTATTGAATGCCTTAGAAAAGACATCAGTAACACATTTTTGTCCTCATAGACTTCTGATACTTATCCTCGTACGTTGCACTTAAAACCCAAACACCCATGGCATGTTCATTCATGTTTCTCGGAAGATTTTCCATCTCTATTTTTGTTACTCAAGTTTACTTAGGAAAATACAATCACAATTTTAAGGTGTACTTGACCAAGTAGACAAATTACAAAAATGAGCCTTACTAAAAGGAAATAATTCACTTACAAATAACTGTTATTAAATATTACAAAATCTACCTAAGCTTAGAATTAACCTAAAACCATAATTTTAAAAACGAAAGATAAATTACTTTTAATTAGTATTATCTTCATATTGTACAGCTTCATTGCAAACATTCATTTAATTTGATGACAAAAATTAAGCTTTTCTACAAATGGTTAGAAATTACCTAGCGAGCTGAGAAAGTCATATTTATTCTCCCACTCTATAATCATTCCAGTTTATGAAAGTGCCACTGGACTCAATAGCAGAATACGTTTCTATGTTTCTACAATTTCCTTTCCTTTTCTACATATTACTTTATGGAATGCATTTTTTTTACCATCTTGGATTTATATAAGAAAGGTTTTGCAGTGGTTAATTAACAAAAACATAAATAATCTAATAAAGGTTTCAAATAAAGGTTTAAACATTTTTGTGAACTCTGTGTTTTACTTTTTATGTATGTATACGTGGAGGGCAATACATCTAATTTGGGTATGCTTTTAATGGAGCAGTTTGGTTGAATTGCATTTCTTTCCCGTTTCCTGTCCAGCAATTTGTAATTAGTAATTAGAACCATTAAAAACTGGGCTACTGCCCTTTGAAAACACATGAGCTAATAATCAACCCTAACCCTAAATTCACAAGTGCAATTTCACTTTATTTATTACATTTATATTTTAAATTATAAAAATGTGACAATCTTTATAGTTTTTAGGTTTAATATTTCCATTTTTCAAACTCTGAAATAAAGGCCTCTTCTCTGAATACTCCCAAACATAATAGTTCAGGTGAAAGTGAAAGTTTTCTTAGCTTTGGATCATCAGCTGTCCTCTGCTTTCCCAAGAAACTAACCTTATGCCTACCCTAATATACCTTCCAAATCAGGCAAATATCCTTTTATTATTTATTATTTCAGGCTTTATAAGGTTTACATTTCTACTATTCTGTGAATTCAGCATGCTATTTCATAAACAATAGCAAAAATTGAATTGTGAATATTTATGCATTAAAAGAAACTACTTTTTCTAGACTTTGAGGGAGAGGAAGATTTAAAAAGCAATAGCTATAAATTTCATGGAAAAACATTGCAAATAATTCATCATAAGTTCCATTTACAGTATTATCTTGATCCAGCTGCTCCATAAATCTCCGTGAAGCACAGAAAACTATTTCAATTATTACAAAATTATACTACCTTTGAGATTATTTGAAATAACAACCAACTCTTTCACAATCTCTGTTATCTTTCAATTATTTTTTTAAATAAAGCTGTTGGAAATTTACCTTAAAGAAATACAAAGCTTAACAGAGTCTTATCAACTTTACCATTGAAAACTAAAATACAACTTTTGAATTTTTCTTCTATCATGAAACTCTGGGATTCAAAACTGGGATTTTGAAATGGTTTTCCATATACAGTAAATCTAGATTGATTTATATGGCATTGCACTGTGCTCTGGCATTTCTTTAATTCTCAGTTGTAGATTGATAGTTAAGTTTCTATTATTGTTATTTTTAAATTTATTTAGAAGCCACAGTAACAAATACTTTTTAAAAATCCAGTATATAAAATTAAATAACCACAAATACCTTTCTCCCAAAAAAGGTTATTTAAATGAACAAATTTTAGTTCCTGGAAAAAGTGAGCTGTCAGTTTTACTGGTGGCTTCTAAAATTTCACAATGATTATTATTAAAATCCTCCATCTAGATTACTGCTGTATGTAGTTGCCAAAATATGGCATTAGCACAAGAAGAGGAAGAGGAAGAAGAAGGTTAGGAGGAAAGATGGTCCTTGAGATAAAAAATAAAGAGAAGCTTTGAAGATTAAAAAAGCACTGATAACATGGCCTGGGAGAAATAGATAACTACTTTAACTAGCACAGAACAGCCTGAATTTGGTTCTGTACCAGCCCTTCCACCGGAGCAATTCCACAAGGGAAAATAAAAAAGCTAGGAATCTATTATTACATGAATCACAATTGAAAAGTCCAAAATGAATGAATCTAACATTTAAAAAAAAGATTTGACTCCAACCAGATTTTTGAACCACAATAATTCAAAACAAAATTTCAGCACTTTTTAACATAATATATTTTAGTTCAAACCAAGAGCTCGTGTTTTCCATCAGAATTATCACTGGGAATTCATCATGGATTTGGCCCACTTACATTCATGAAAACAAGATTTCACCATATAGAAATAGTCTTTTAAATCAATGTTTCTCAACCTGGGCAACTTGAAGATATTTGGACTTCAGCGAATGCTGGCTGGGGAATTCTGGGAGTTGAAGTCCAGATATCTTCAAGTTGCCAAGGTTGGGAAACACTGTTTTAAATAAAAGATCCATATTTTCAAAAAATAGGTTTATACATGCTTCGTTTGACTGCTCTCCCAACATACCTTACAACTGGGCAATTTGATCTCCCAAAATAAAGTTCAGAATCAACTGGGGGCCAAGTTTGATACAGACGTTAAACTGCGGAGGTAATGGCACTGAGATGGCAAGCATGTAGTCACCAGACGCTGAGTCTGACTCAGGGACACCTAATTAGGGAGTGCCTGGGAGAAAAGAAAGTGTTCGTACACACCAACCATGGTCTACCTATCCCATCTTCATTTTGCTTCATATGAAATTTGGAACTACCAAAGTATTCTGGGGTTTGCTAAACCCAGAATGGTTTGGCAGGATATACCTGAATGTATATTTCATGAAAATGAATAACGTGAATTGTAGAGGAGGGTTGTGCATATATGCCTCTGAGTCAGTCTTGATTCTGGTAGCTAAATGAACAAAGCCGTGCAGGCTTTTTGCAAGATTTCTGGAAGATTTCACAATTCAGTGTTGGTTATGACCTATAAAGCCCTTCATGGCATTGGGCCACAATATCTCCGAGACTGCCTTCTGCCGCACAAATCCCAGCAACCGGTTAGGTCCCACAGAGTCGGCCTTCTCCGGGTCCCATCGACTAAACAATGTCGTCTGGCAGGACCCAGGGGAAGAGCTTTCTCTGCGGTGGCCCCAACCCTCTGGAACCAGCTCCCCCTGGAGATTAGAATTGCCCCCACCCTCCTTTTCTTTCATAAACTTCTTAAAACCCACCTCTGCCGCCAGGCATGGGGGAACTGAGACATCTCCCCCGGGCCTATACAGTTTATGCATGGTATGTTTGTGTGTATGTTTTCATTTTAATAGGGGGTTTTAGTGACTTTTAACTATTAGATTTGTTATATATTGTGTTATTACTGTTGTGAGTCGCCCCGAATCTACGGAGAGGGGCGGCAGACAAATCTAATAAATAATAATAATAATTTAAAAAGTGGTTTGCCATTGTTTTCTTCCTAGGGCTGAGACAATATGATTGAGCCAAAGTCACCCAGCTAGTTTCATGCCCAAGACTAAACTCATGTCTCGTGACTGACCAATTACTAGTTTGGTGCCTTAACCACTACACTAAATTTGAGCTCTAGAAGTATAGTAATAGATCCATAACTTCAGACATTTAAAAAAAACAGCCCCAGAAGCTTTCCATCTCTTAAAAATAGCTCCACATAATTTTCCTAGGTTAATTAATAATCAAACCTGATTATGCTTTCCTTTACACTCATAAAAACTTTTCTGTTTGAGGAAAAACTTAAGCATGGCAAACTGTACCCAGGAATGGATTGCTGGAAAATTATAATAAATTGGAAAGTTGGCCAATAACTTGTGAACAGCCTTTTTAAATGAGTCATCTGAATGGCACAATACTATGGAAAGTCTCTGTTTCCTGATAACAATAGAATGGCAAATCACTTTCCGTATGTGCTTTACAATATATTCCAGTTTCCAGACATCTTGGAAATCTTCTCATACAAATTGCTCTTTCTATGGAAAAACCATTTCCTTGAAGACCATTCAAAGTATACACCAGTTGTAATTCTAATTAGAAATTCTCCAAAGTTTTGATCAGAGACTGCATTATTCCCATCATAAGAACTACTCTTTCCATTATTCATTGCGAATTTTTGTGGTAATGTATGTTTTTTCTTTTTACATATTGATATTTAGTTAGCACCCTGAATTGCAACTAGCAGCTGACCGGCAGTCAATGCAATTCCTGCAGATGCACAATCATTGTTGGGGAAATTGGAACATATTCCTCATTTCCTGGGTCAATACTGTATTTTGCAATTTGCAAAGGGCGTTTAGTAACCCTACACAGAGCCCATTAGAGTAATCTAAACAGAAGATGACTAGGGCATGTGTGACTATTAGTAATGCCTCTCAATTTCATACTCTCAATTGATGCAAACAATGTACTGAAAAAAGCAAATGTCTACTTCATGATCACATGGCTAGCAATTACAAACACATTTTTAAAACAATAAACACACCTCTGGCATATTGTTTCTACATAGAAGGATCACTTAAGGCACCATTGGTTCACTAACACCACACCTGCATTTAAATGTAATGTAAATCTATTGTTTAAATGCAGGGATGGGCAGCCTGGGATACTTCAGATCTTGTTAACCCCTTGGCAGTTTGAGGATGAGGAATGATTGGCATAGAAATTCAACAATAACTGGAAAACAAAATGCACTTTTCTGGCTTGAGAATGAGAATCAGCGTGGCTTGGACATTCTCTCCTCTGCTTTTGTTTATAAAGATAAATCAGTTTACCATTTTAATCAGATTAGCTGAAACAAACTAGTTTCATAAACCATTGTGTACAAATAACTTGCTTCAAACCATTACACTTTGCCTGAACAGAAAAAACTTCCCTATTTCTTAAGCCTTTGTGAAGGGTGAGTAATATATAAAGGCTGGAAATTCCAAATAGACTCCAAGGCCAAAGGAGATCATATACTGATGCTTTGATACCACTCTTCAGCCCATTTTTTCCAGGAAGTAATGAGAATAGAAGGCTTTCATGAGAAGTTAATCGTAAACTCACCTCTCCCAGTAAAAAATAGGAACAATAACAAAAAGCTAGAAGTTGTACTGAAGAAACACATAAATTGCTAAATTTCTGTGACACAATACAATCAGGTGTTACAGGATTGCAGCTTGCCTGCCTCTGCATTTAGTTTCACTCTGGACTAGCTATGAAAGACTAACAACCCTCCAGGTGGCACATAATGGCTCTAAGAATTGGTTTCACATGAGAGGATGTATGTAGCTATCGTTGTTTATGCCTGAAAAAATAAAAGGAAAGCCAACGTAAAACAGTGGTTCAGGTACTGGACTGACACCAGGAAGACTCAGGTTCAAGCAACATGCAACATGGAAGCTGGATGACTAATTTTGAGCCAGTCTTTATCTCTTAACCCAAGTACCTCAAGGCACTTACCTTTGCCACTGGTTCGCATTGTGAATTTTTGCGCATGTGCCTCTACACTCCGCTCGCGCACACATTTCCTTGTGCAATTTGGCTTCTATTCAGCAATGGGTTACAAGCCAGAACGCTAAATTGCGCTCGCTACCGCCGCTCGTAAGTTCTTGCGGGACCAGCGCGATTTTGCTGCTGCACCTGTAGAGGTAGCAAAATTGCGCCCATGTTTCGGCGAGGTTTTACCTGCGGCTCCATGCGTGGTTTTGCTACCTCCACAGGTGCAGCAGCAAAATCACGTTGGTCCCGCAAGAACCTACGAGCCGCAGCGGTGAGTGCAAATTAACATACCGGCTCATAGCCCACTGCTGCTTCCGTGCATTCTCAGTAGTTGGAATTGGCCAAACACAGCTGAGGAGCTGATCAGCTGTGCTTCGGGTGAAGGAATAAAGGTCAGTTTAAACCCAGGGGGTGGGTGGGAGGGCCCTCTTACAAGCAGCAGAATAAAAAAAATCACCAAAAATCCTCCCCCCAAAATGTGGTGCCCCCGGACCAGCACCAAGTGAACCAGATCCAAGGTGCCATTGTCACATCACTAGTGGATCACTAACAGTTCAGGCAATCTGGTCCAAACGGAAGGAATCCACCCCTGCCTCAAAGCTTTGTTACTACGGAAAGAATTCTATTCCGGAACTTCTGAGCAAAAATGTAATATAAATCTAACAAATATATGAATAATTTTTCTCTTGTAACTTTCTTTACATACTAAGCTTTTAGTTATAGGTGAACAGAAATCATAGAAAGATCATTTTCTTTTCTTCCTCATCTGCAGTTTTTAGCTAGCTACCGAGAATATGATGATATTTTTACACCCTTGATATAAAAACATGCATTAGTTTATTTGGCTTCCATAATCCTCTGTAACAGTTTTAAAACATTAGACTGTAAAAGGACATCTAGCTTATAGTTGTATGCCCGTTACAAAGTGACCAGCATAAATATCACCAGACCTTTCATATGTACCAATATTTATTAAAATAGACTAACCTTATAAATAATGGGGGGGACGGACTACTAAACATTTATTCACATTACTAATTATTTCAACAGTTAGTAGCATCCTGACACCTAGTCAAACTCAAATTATTAGCTGCTCCGAGTCCATTTTGGAATGAGCGGCATATAAATACAATAAATAAATAATTTTTAAAAAAGAGGATTATACTAGAGTAGCACTTGAATTAAAGACCAGGCGATCCTAATTAAGAAAGGATATGTGTCTGTGCACATGGCTAACAGAATAACAGAACAACAGAATAATAGAGTTGGAAGGGACACTGTAGGTCATCTAGTCCAACCTCTACCCAGTGAAGGGCTACCACAATTTTTACTACCACACTGTGGGCGTGGCTTATGCAGGACGCCCTGCATTTTCTTTCAACATCTTTCAGTGCAAATTGGGTGCTCTGGGATGGAGCTCTATTTTCGCTACCCCACTGCGTCCCCCCCCCACCCCATCTGGGCAGCAGCCCATCCCTGCCTCTACCCAAGCAGGAGACCCTATCCCATTTCTGGCAGATGGCAGTCCAGTCACTTGAAAGCCTCCAATGATGAAACTCCCACGATGTCTGAAGGCAAACTGTTCCAATGATTGATTGTTCACACTGTCAGAAAATTTCTCCTTATTTCTAGGTTGGATATCTCCTTGTTGTTTCCATCAGAGACTTTGGAAAAGAGCTTGACCCCCTCCTCTCTGTGGCAGCCCCTCAAATATTGAAACATTGATATCATGTCTCCCTTGTTCTTCATTAGACTACCCATGCCCAATTTCTGTAATATAATAATAATAATAATAATAATAATAATAATAATAATAATAATATTAGACTTGAATGCCGCCCCCTCCGAAGACTCGGGGCGGCTCTGTAACTGTAATGACTTTCCTTTCTAGTTTCTCCACTGCCTTTTGTTTATGGGAATCTGGCAGAAAAGGTCACCAATGATGATCACATGACTGTGGCTATGATGTAATTGCGAGTCAAGCACAATTAGATTAGATTAGATTACTTTAGAATAGAATAGAATAGAATAGAATAGCAGAGTTGGAAGGGATCTTGGACAAATGATTATCCAACATTTTCTTAAAAACTTCCAGCGCTGGAGCATTCACAACTTTTGGAGCAAGTTGTTCCACAGATTAATTGTTCTGTTAGGAAATTTCTCCTTAGTTCAAAGATGATTCTCTCCTTGATTAGTTTCCGTCCATTGCTTCTTGTCCTGCTCTTAGGTGCTTTGGAGAGTAGTTTGACACCCTCTTCTTTGTGGCAACCCCTGAGATATTGGAACATTGCTATCATGTTTCCCCTGGTCCTTCTTTTCATTAACTAGACATAACCAGTTCCTGCAACCATATGTTTTAGTCTCCTGTCCTCTAATCATTTTTGTTGCTTTTCTCTACATTCTTTCTAGAGTCTCCACATCTTTTTTTACATCCTGGCAACCAAAACTGAATGCAGTATTCCAAGTGTGGCTTTACCAAGGCATCACATGATGCGAATTTTATCCCTCTGTGATCTTGATTCGATCCCTTGATTCTCAATAAAAGGGGAGGGCAAGAGGGGAGATCACTTTTGCACTGTTGCCAAGAAAAATACATGGATATATCCGTAGAGTCAACAGGAGATGAATTAAGTTTTACAGAAGCTTTATCTTTTAAATCTATTCATTTTTATTATATCTCACATTTTATAATACCCCAAAATAATACATGCATATTAAAATAGTAATTCTGTTTATAGTATACAATGAACAGTTAATGTAACAAACAATAGATTTCAAGGGCTACTACCCAACTGAGAAGATAGCTCCTCTTGTTATTATACAAACATTGTTCATGTTGGCCCTAACCAGTATAAGCAAAAATATTGTATTTTGAATACAATTTTCAAAAGCCATATAAAGAACACTTGTGAACACTCTACAGCAGGTAGAGTGCTGTACTGCAGGCCACTGAAGCTGACTGTAGATCTGTAGGTCAGGGGTTCAAATCTCATCACCGGCTCAAGGTTGACTCAGCCTTCCATCCTTCCGAGGTGGGTAAAATGAGGACTCGGATTGTGGGGGCAATATGCTGACTCTGTTAAGAAGCGCTATTGCTAACGTGTTGTAAGCCGCCCTGAGTCTAAGGAGAAGGGCGGCATAAAAATTGAATAAATAAATAAATAAATAAATAAATACATACATACATACATACATACATACATACATACATACATACATACATTTTGTGAATATTTTTGTTGAAAATCTCTTTATTAATTTTTCTTATATCATTCCCATCACATATTATTTTGAATTACAGATTATACATGTTCTCAATTAACATTCTGACAGTAAGTTTTGACCGGTTTCATTTCATTATATACATTGTATTTCATATTTTTAAATTCTAAAATCTATTACGTTCATTAATTTTACATGGTAACTGTAAGTCGTTTCAATTGTACTGTTGTTTCATATTATGTTGCTTTTATGTTCTCTTTTGAACCCATTCATGCCATTTTTGCCATGTTCTTTTTGATTCTATTATTTTATTTCCCTTAATTGAATTCGTGAGTTCGTCCATCTCCACACAGGCATATATCTTATCTATAATTAAATCTTCCGTTGGTATCTGATCACTTTTCCAGAGTTGAGCTATCGCAATTCTCGTGGCGGTGTTTATATGTGTTGTGAGGAGCATTGTTTGTTTTGAATAATGTTTTCTCCAAACTCCTAAAAGCATAGCTTCCGGTGTGAGTTCTATTTCCTCTTTCGTAATCTCTGTGAGCCAAGTATGAGTTATTGTCCAAATTTTTTGTATCATGGGGCAGGACCACCACATATGGAAAAATGTACCTCTTTCCTTTTTACACTTCCAACACGAGTCTGGTAATGTTGGGTGGATCTTTGCTAATCTCGCCGGTGGGAGGTACCATCTGTAAAACAATTTGTAATAGTTTTCCTTATATGCTGCCGAAAGGGTTATTTTGGATATTGTGGTCCATGTTCTTTCCCAGTCGGCAATATGGATCGCGTGTTGCAGATTTTTCCCCCACGCTATCATTGGTGTTTTGGTCGTATCTTTTATTCTTTCCTGTTCCAAAAGTATTTGGTATATTCTGCTTATTTGTTTGTTTTCATTTCCTATCAGAATCTTATCTAATGGGTTCATGGATTTTTGAATACCGGGTGTTTGACTGTCTTTTTTAAATCTGGATTCTATTTGGGTGTATGTCCACCAATCCATTTTATGATTTAATCTTTCCAGTTCTTGTCTAGATTTGAGTTCCCCGTTTGGGTGTAATATGTCTGTGTACTGGATGGTTTTGGCTATGTCGATCAAATTTGGGTAGATGATGGCTTCCATAGTGGAAAGCCATCTTGGAATTTTGTCGTAGTGTTTATTTTTAATTTCGTACCAGGTTTTTAGTAGTGATTTACGGATCAAGTGCCTGTCAAATATAGTTTGTTTTTGCAATTTATCTTTCCATAAATGCGCATGCCAGCCTGTTTGTAAGTCATGGCCTTCTAATACAAGTATTCTCTTATTTTTTAAGTTAATCCACTCTTTTATCCAAATTAGGCTTGCCGCTTTATAGCATAATTTTAGATCCGGGAGCCCCAGGCCTCCTCTAATTCTATTATCTTGGAGATACACATATTTTATTCTTGGACTTTTGTTTTGCCAGATGAATTTGGAGATTATTTTATTGATTTCTTTAAAAAAGTTTGGTTCCAAGTTAATTGGAGCTGTCTGAAAAAGATATAAAAATTTGGGAAGAATATCCATTTTTATTACAGATATTCTGCCTAACATTGATATTTGTAGGTCTTTCCATTTCTCTAAATTTTTTTTGGTATCTTGCAATAATTTGTCATAATTGTCTTTTTTAAGTGTAATTGTTTTGTTTGTTAATATTAATCCTAAGTACTTCATTTTTTTTGTAGTTTGGAGTTTAGTAGTTTCTTCTAATTTCCTAATTTGTCGTATACTCATGTTTTTTGTCATTAACATTGATTTCTGTTTATTTATTTTTAGACCTGCAAATTCCCCAAAATTTTCAATTTCTTTGATTAACTCTGGGCCAGAGCTGGTTGGTTCTTCTAAGAAGAACACCATGTCGTCTGCGTATGCCTGTAATTTATATTCTTCTTTTTTAATTTTAATTCCTTGTATATTTTTATTATTTCTTATTTTATTTAGTAGTAGTTCCTGTGTCAGTATAAATAATAAGGGTGACATTGGGCAGCCTTGGCGGACTCCTTTTTCTATCAAAAATGGTTTTGTAGTGTCTCCGTTTATTATTGCTCTGGCCTTTTGGGTGGTATATATATTTTTGATAATGTTTTCAAATCTGTTACCTAATTTTAATTCTCTAATTAACTCATTTAAGTACAGTGATCCCCCGAGTTTTGCGATCTCGATCTTTGCGAAACGCTATATCACGATTTTTCCACCCGATGACGTCACTCCCTTCCTTTCTCATCTTTCTTTCTCTCTCTCTCTTTCTCTATCTTGCTTCTTCCTCTCTCACACGCTCTTCCTCCCTCTCTCATCTCTTTCTTTCCTTCTCTCTCTTTCTCTATCTCTCCCCCTCTTGCTCTTGAGCGGCAAGCGAGCAGCCAGGCGGGCGGGGTGAACGGGCAAGCGGAGTGGCCGGGTGGGCGGGTGAACGGGCAAGCGGAGCGGCCGGGCGGGCGGGCGAACAGGCAAGCGGAGCGGCTGGGCGGGCGGGCAAACGGGCAAGCGGAGCGGCCGGGCGGCCGGGCAAACTGGCAAGCGGAGCGGCCGGGTGGCCGGGCGAACAGGCAAGCGAAGCGGCCGGGCGGGCGGGTGAACGGGCAAGCGAGCAGCCGGGCGGGCGGGCGAACGGGCAACCGGAGCGGCCGGGCGGGCGGGTGAACGGGCAAGCGGAGCGGCCGGGTGGCTGAACGGGCAAGCGAGCAGCCGGGCGGGTGGGTGAACGGGCAAGCGGCAAGCGATCTTGGGGTTTCCCCTTTGCCTGGGCGGCGGGAAGACCCAGGGAAGGTTCCTTTGGCCGCCCAACAGCTGATCTGCTCCGCAGCGCGGCAGCAGCGAGGAGCCGAAGATGGGGTTTCCCCATTGCCTGGGCAACGGGGAAACCCCATCTTCGGCTCCTCGCTGCTGCCGCGCTGCAGAGCAGATCAGCTGTTGGGCGGCCGAAGGAACCTTCCCTGGGTCTTCCCTGCCGCCCACACGCAAACTCCACCATCTGCGCATGTGCGGCCATGAAAAAAAGGGTGCGCATGCGCAGATGGTGTTTTTACTTCCGCACCGCTATATCGCGAAAAATCGAGTTTCGCGAGGGGTCTTGGAACGGAACCCTCGCGAAACCCGAGGGATCACTGTATTGCCAATTAACATTATCAAATGCCTTCTGGGCATCCAGGAAGACAAGAGCTATTTGCTTTCCTGGATGGGCTTCACCATATTCTAAGACGTCTAAAACTGTCCTGGTGCAGTTGAAAATTTGTCTGGAGGGTAGAAAACCATTTTGGTCTGTGTTGATGGTTTTATTTAATATTTCTTTTATTCTGTCTGCTAAGATTACCATAAAGATCTTATAATCCGCGTTAAGCAGAGAAATTGGTCTGTAGTTTTTTATTTTCTGTTTGTCTAACCCCTCCTTTGGTATCATCGTTATGTATGATTCTCTCCAGGATTCTGGAATTTTGGCTTGTTCTAATATTTCATCGTATGTCTCCAGTAATATGGGTTCAAATAGGTCTTTATTTCCTTTATAAAATTCCCCCGGGAGTCCATCCGGCCCTGGGGTTTTATTGTTTTTTTGTTTTTTTAACGCTAATTGAATCTCTTGTAAGGTAATTTTTTCATTTAAAATTTGTTTATCGAGTTCTTCAATTTGTATGGTATTATTTTCTTGTATGTATTTAGTACATTTTACCATTTCGATTGGTTCTTCTTTATATAGGTTGTTGTAATAATCTTGTATTATTTCCTTTTTCTGTTGTTCCATGTGTTGTATTGTCCCATCTTTATCCTCTAATTGATAAATTAATTTTTCGCTTCTCATTTTTTAAATTTTCTGTGCAAGCCATCTACCTGGTTTGTTAGCTGTTTCAAAGTATTTTTGTTTCGTTTGTTTTAAATTTCTAATAAGTTCTTGCTGTTCTAATATATTTATTTTGGATTTAGCTTCCCTTAGTGATATTTGTGTGAATATTTTTATATTACTTGCACAAGTCCATTTATTGTTAACATAAAAGGTTTTTATGCCAGCACTAACATAGAGTAAGCTTGAAGTACAGAAACCTGTTATTACTATTTGGGTTGGTTGCACAATCAGATGTTTAGATTGCATTTGGCATTTTTGTCCACCTATCGAGCCTTTCCAAAGATTTGGGATAGACAGATATTGTTCTATAGCAGTAGTGGTTAACCTGTGGCACTTAAAGCCTTCTCTGTGGGCACACACACCATTGCCCCAGCCCAGGGATAGGCAAAGTTGGCTCTTCTATGACTTGTGGACTTCAACTCCCAGATTTCCTGAGTTAGCATGATTGGCACAGGAATTTTGGGAGTTGAAGTCCACATGTCATAGAAGAGCCAACTTTGCCTACTCCTGCCCCAGCCCAACTCCATTGTGTTTCTTCCATGGGGGAAAGAGGGAAGGAGGGAAAGAGAGAAAGGGAGGGAGGGAAAAACAGAGGGAGAGAAAGAGAGAGGTAGGAAAAGAGAAAGAAAGAGGGGAGAAGAGAGGGAGGGAGGGAAAGAGAAATATCACAAAAGTTTTTTTATTGTTGCTAAACATAATATTTAAAAAGCAGGAAAAAAATGAAGGCATAAAAGTGCATCAACCACATTTTTCTTAGAACATCTTGTTTATCATTCTTTTAGGTAGTAAAATCTCATTATTCAGGTTAAATTGCTGTGTTGATACCTTACAATAAATAAGAGGGTTTGGGGTTGCAGTTTGGGTACTTAGGTCTCTAAAAGGTTCACCATCACTGTTCTACAGGTTCAATGCAGTGTAATTACTGTGGGCTGTGTAACTAATATCTTTGTTGCATGTTCTGCAAATGGCTTCAGTAACATAAAGGAATTCAGAGTCTTACTCTCAGTTATTTTATTAATTCTTCCCCGCTTACAATGGAAGAACAATTATTCATCCAATAAGTTACATTCTTATATTTCTTTTACTTTGGTTCTTTATCCAGATGTATACTGTATATCTTGTTTAAAGTATCCATTCATATCTCTCCTTCTTTTATAGAAAATGCAAAATATAATCGCTAGGACCACTTTTAAGAAACATTTTATTTTAGGTCCCTTTAATTACAAATGTTAAGAAGCTAGAAATAAAAGAGTTTGCTGCCATTTTTCTAACTAGATAGAAATCAATTTAAAAGACAAAGATAATTTCTCTACAAAAATTAGTTTATTCTTTTGAATTTACAAATGATAGACACAAATAATTAAAAATAATGCCAACCGACTAGAACATCCAATAACAAAATATTTATACTCCAAACATACTGCAGTGTCTTAAAATTAGATTCTTAAGAAGATAGCATCATGATGCAGAGAATCATTATTTAAATACAGTACTTAAATCTTTGTCTAATTTTAATTTTGAAGGATTACAGGTTTATCTAGTTTGCTATTTTTTCAAACTCTGCCCTATATTTTCCCATAGAAATGCAACAGGTAGCTATTTAAAACAAACACCCAAATCTATAAATAGTTTCTTAATTACAACATACAGATCAAATTTTCAGGCTTGCACCATTGCTACCAGAGTCAGTACCAAGTTATGTCATAAGTGCTTCAAGTGATCCTGTATCCATTCCTAGGCTGTAAAGCTTTCTTCTCATACTATCATAGCTACAAATCCTATGTTTACAGTTGATTTCTATTTACTTCTATTTAATGTACAACTGCAATACAAACAACAAAAACAAGTAGTGCATTGCTGTCAGAGAAATGGTTCTTGTTCAATTCTGTCTTCTACTGACAAATGTCTGCATTTTTATCATTGTAATGTAATATTGCGCATATAAGTAGGAATGAACTTTGCATGAGTTGCTGGGTTGATAACTTTGCATGTTCTCTTTCCTCTTTTTCTGAGGCTGGGGGAAGATGAATTTGAATTGTTTTGCTTTAGCTGATCCCTGATTTCTCCTATGCAAACAAAGAATTGTTTGAAAGAAATACCGTATATACTCGAGTATAAGCCGACCCGAGTATAAGCCGAGGCACCAATTTTTGCCACAAAAACTGTGAAAACTTATTGACCCGAGTATAAGCTGAGGTTAGAAAATGCAGTGGCTACTGGTAACTTATAAAAATAGAAACCAATAAAATTACATTAATTGAGACATGTTTTAGAATATTTATTTTAAAGAAAACCAGTAAACTAGCTTTAAGCGATCAAGAGATGAATGGGTGAATGAATGGACAGAGGGTGGGAAGGAAGGAAGGAAAGAGGGAAGGGACAGGAACAGAGGAAGGAAGCAAGGAAACTTATGAAAGGGGAGAGTAAGAGAGGAATGAGTGAAGGGAGGGAGGGAGGGAAGAAGGTGGGAAGGAGAAAGAGAAGAAGAAATAGAGGAAGGAAAGGTAAAAGAGAGAAAGAAAAAGAGAAAGAAAGAAAGAAAGAAAGAAAGAAAGAAAGAAAGGGGGAAGGGACAGGAACAGAGGAAGGAAGCAAGGAAACTTATGAAAGGGGAGAGTAAGAGAGGAATAAGTGAAGGGAGGGAAGAAGGTGGGAAGGAGAAAGAAAAGAAGAAATAGAGGAAGGGAAGGTAAAAGAGAGAAAGAAAAAGAGAAAGAAAGAAAGAAAGAAAGAAAGAAAGAAAGGGGGAAGGGACAGGAACAGAGGAAGGAAGCAAGAAAACCTATGAAAGGGGAGAGTAAGAGAGGAATGAGTGAAGGGAGGGAGGGAGGGAAGAAGGTGGGAAGGAGAAAGAAAAGAAGAAATAGAGGAAGGGAAGGTAAAAGAGAGAAAGAAAAAGAGCAAGCAAGAAAGCAAGAAAGGGTCACTGAGCATCTCTCACTCTCTCTCTCCCTCTTTCTCTTTCTCTCCCCCTCTTTCTCTCACTCTCTCTTTCTCACTTTCTCTCTATCTCAGTGTTTCCCAACCTTTTTTGAGCCGCGGCCGTTAGCCCGGCTGATTTTTCCCTGCTGCCGTTTTCGCGCAAAACTGTCCTGGATTCCCGGATTGCTCGCTTCTCCGGCATCGCGCCTTTTCAATGCCGTCAGAGGGGCGCGTCAGCGGCTTCCGGAGCACAGGGAAGGGCTTAAGCCGCCGTCTTTTCCCCGTGGGAGCGCCAGACCTCTTGTCTGCCCGGCCCGAGGCACGAAATCGCTGCTTATGCCAGGCGGCTCGCCTGGAACACAAGCAATGGCGCCTGGCATAAGCAGCGATTTCGTGCCTCGGGCCGGGCAGACAAGAGGTCTGGCGCGTCAGAGGGGCGCGTCAGCGGCGGGACCCGGCCGCCGCCCCCCCCCCCCCACGTAGAAGCCAAGCCCCCCCCAGCCGAGCCTGGTGGCAAGCTCGCCCCCAACCCCCGGAGATCGAGCGCACGAAGAGGCATCTTCTGCCGCGGCGGAGGAAGGCGAATGCGGCTTGGAAGCTGGGAGGGGGGGGCAGAAGAGCTTCCAAGCCGCATTCGCCTTCGTCCGCCGCGGCAGAAGGTGAGAGATGCCTCTTCGTATGCTCGATCTCCGGGAGTTGGGGGCGAGCTTGCCACCAGGCTCGGCTGGGGGGGGCTTGGCTTCTACGTGGGGGGGGGGGGGCGGCGGCGGCCGGGTCCGGCTCCCGCCGCTGACGCGCCCCTCTGACGGCGTTTGGCGGCTTCCCCGTGGGAGCGCCAGACCTCTTGTCTGCCCGGCCCGAGGCACGAAACCGCTGTTTATGCCGGGCGGCTCGCCTGGAACACAAGCAATGCCGCCTGGCATAAGCAGCGATTTCGTGCCTCGGGCCGGGCAGACAAGAGGTCTGGTGCGTCAGAGGGGCGCGTCAGCGGCGGGACCCGGCCGCCGCCCCCCCCCCACGTAGAAGCCAAGCCCCCCCCAGCCGAGCCTGGTGGCAAGCTTCCGCCCCCCTCCCAGCTTCCAAACCGCATTCGCCTTCCTCCGCCGCTGCTGGGCTGCGCGTGGCGGGAGAAGCCCGGACAACGCCGGAGCGCTTTCCCGTCGCGCCTTCCAAAGCAGCGCTGGGCGAAAGAGAGCCTTCCTCCGCCGCCGCCAGCCGCGGTTCCGAGTGGGGCTGCACCCTCTCTCTCTTCTTCCCCGCGACTGCCCCGATGGCGTGCGAGGGGAAAAAGGCGAGGGGAAGCCGGCAAGGTGGGGGGGGGGACTCGTGAAGCAGGAATCCACCCCCCGACCTCACCATCACCTTTTCCCCCCTCGCACGCCATCGGAGTAGTTGGCTGGCGCCTTTGCTGGAGCCAGGGAAGGGAAGGCACCTGCAAGAAGACTGAAGCTCCAGCTCTAAGAGCAAAGGCAAAGGGCTGGCGTCTTTGCTAGAGCTGGGGAGGAGGCAACTGCCCCACTCTTGCCACAGCCGCTTCGGTTGGAGCGCCCTTTGCCGCCGCACTTTGCCCTTTCCCACACCCGCCCAAGCCAGCAATGTCTGACAGGCTCCTGCGGTGCACCCTCTTGTGGTGATCCAGCGCCCTCTTGTGGTGACCCGAGTATAAGCCGAGGTCGGGTTTTTCAGCCCATTTTTGGGGCTGAAAAACTCGGCTTATACTCGAGTATATACGGTAATTCAATTACAGTGGTACCTCCATTTACAAACTGAATTCGTTCTGTGACCAGGTTCTTAAACAGAAAAATTTGTAAGAAGAAGCAATTTTTCACATAGGAATCAACGTAAAAGCAAATAATGTGTGTGATTGGGGAAACCACAGGGAGGGTGGGGCGCCTGTATCCTCCCAGGAGATTCCTAGAGAGACCCCACGGAGGCTTCTCCCTGCCTTTTCCGGTTCCAGTTTCAGAGGCTCGGGTTTGTAAGTGGAAAATGGTTCTTGAGAAGAGGCAAAAAAATCTTGAACACCCAGTTCTTATCTAGAAAAGTTCTTAAGTAGAGGCATTCGTAGGTAGAGGTACCACTGTATTAAATATATATATATTTAATAGCCAATTGTTTCTTCTGGGTCCTTTAAGAAAGTATTTTAACACTAAGTTGGAAATCTGCTAAAGGAGATCTAATTCTGGTTTATTTCTTTAGTTCTATAGGAACAGAGTTTTATCTTGCCATGCCTCTATACATGTTTGTTGATATATCCAGAGTTAAATTCTGCTTTGCTTTATATATAAATCTTCTGGATCTCTGCTGCCACACTGTGTAAATTTTAAAACCCTAGTAGCAATTATTTTTCTGGAGCATACTATTGATCCAGAAAACTCTGATATAATATAAAAAGCTCTGAAATTTCTCACTGGGTGCATATGTGGAACTTTAACCCGGGTTGTCTGTTTCATTTCCAGATATTGCTAAAAGCTACTGTCCAAATTATTACACAAGACTTTGAAAAGTGATTTGAAGCAAGTATGATTGCAACATTTACACCCCGCCCTTCTAGCTGGAATTAAATTAGTTCTATATACAATTTAATATAAAATTAATGTTATTAAAATAGTTTGATATGCATTCATTAACTTTTCTGTTATCATTTCTGCCTCGAAACTTTCAGTAATATTATTACTTTTATTTTTTATTTTTTTTCTTATTTGCCATTTCAGAAAAAAAAGTACTCATAATCTCATTATTTTATGTATAGCACTGCCATTAGAATAATAACAAAGTGTTATTCTATGTCATTTATTTTATTAAGTACAATTAAAGGAATGTCTCCCTAGGGAACAGTGCTTCAATGTGCCCACTATCTACCTATTGATCTTGTATCATGTTATCTGATACTTCAAGGAATGGAGACTAGTTGGTACAAAGAAATAAGTGGAACAATCTTGTTATAACTTCAAATGGAAACTTAGAACCATAAAAAATGCAAAGCTAAAAATAACTTGTTTCCTTAAGCAAAAACAAGAATCCAAAGTATGTTAATGATACTTGGGAGAATTTCATCAGACTTCCTCAATTATCCCTTTAGCCTCTATATAACAAAATTTAAATAAAAATAAAAGAGAAGAGGAACCTGGGGCAGACCCATTAATTTAAAAGGAAAAGTTACAAAGGAAGGAAAGATTTTAAATAACATATTTCAAGTGAACATAGTTCTACTTTACATTCACCATTTCTCTGTAATATTCCCATATTATTATTTTAATTATTATTTAAAAATATTCCCCAAAACATTTGTCAAAAACTATTTTTAAACATTTGAAATAAATGAAATACCGTATTTTTCGCTCCATAAGACGCAGTTTTTTTCCTCCCAAAGTAGGATGAAAAATCAGCCCCGTCTTATGGAGCGAAGATGCAGGCAGGGAGGGGGGGGAGGCGCTGGAGCAGAGGGGGGGCGGCGATATACAGTAGAACCTCGACATACGAATTTAATTGGTGCCGGAAGGAGGCTCGTGAGTCGAAAAGCTCGTATGTCGAAACATTGTTTCCCATAGGAAACAATGTAAAAGCGATTAATGCGTGCAAGCTGGATACTACAGTACTGGCAGCGAACTGGAGCAGCAGCTCCGCCTGCGTCCCGGGAAAGTGGCCGCCCGGGCCGAGTGGATGGAAGGAGCCTGGCGGCGGGCGGGGCTTGGCGGCAGGTGGGACGCGCGAGGGAGCGAGCGATCCGGCGTGTCAGGCTGCCCGGGAAGGTGAGCGGTGCGCGGTAGGCGCGGGGACAGGGACAGGGGGGAGAATCGTCTGAACGCGGTTCCGAGTTGGGGGTTCAGGGGGGGTGCTGGAAAGCCCCCCAGGCCGGCTGCGATCTTTTAAAACAGCCGCGCCGCTTCCCAGCTGACTCCTGAAGCCAAAAGCGAACTTCCGCGCTTCAGGAGTCAGCTGAGAAGCGGCGCGGCTGTTTTAAAAGATCGCAGCTGGCCTGGGGGGCTTTCCAGCACCCCCCCGAACCTCTAAAATCTAGGTGCGTCTTATCAGCAGGTGCGTCTTATAGAGCGAAAAATACGGTAAATGCCAACAATGGGCAGACTCATTCTCCTCCACAGCTGAAACACCCATTATTCCACTGAAGAGCTAGATCTTAACTATTTCCTTCTGAAATGTCAATAGGGATGAGGCCATATTTGTCTCTGAGGATAAATGGTACCAGTTCACTAAGGCGACTTATTTCCAAGAGTCCCTTTGGCCAACTTTCCCTGGGACAGCACCTATAAGATGTGTTATTGAATCAACAGAATTCAGTTGAATTGGACTAGCATCTTTAATTGAATCTAGAAACCAATCAGTAAGTAATGGTGCTCCCAAAAAAGAGGCATCATATGCAGGATCCAATCAGGTTGGTTATTGGGACCAGAGGTTTAGTCTTCTGAGATTTTGGACTCTAGCATGAGCCCCATCTTCAGCGAACTTCTCTCTAGCAGTGTGTATGCTTTCAACTATTCTCTGTGTGGTATTTATAGGGTGCCTGTTGTGTGTGGCTTTTTTGATGATGACTGGGGTGTTGAGAGTTGGCTATTGTTTCCTTTTTGCTGCCAAACTCTCACTTCTTAAGTTACTTGATAAGCTGGTGGTAAATCAGCATACAAGGGGCCCATTTCCCAGGCTTCAATCGGGTCCCTGACTGTTTTTGTGCCTGCTTGTCCAACAATCCTACTAGCTTCAAAATTGAATGTATGTCCTTGCTCATTGTAGTGTGAGGCTACCAATGAGTTTCAGTCTCCTTGCCTGACTGCCTGCTTGTGTTATTGCAATCTGGTGGTTAGTTCCTCCCCATTTGTCCTACATAGTCACAGGGGTAATCTATGTAGGGCAGGGGTCTTCAAACTTGGTAACTTTAAGAGTTGTGGACTTCAACACCCAGAATTCTCCAGCTAGCTATGCTGGCTAGAGAATTGTGAGAGTTGAAGTCCACAAGTTTTAAGGTTGCCAAGTTTGGGAACTCCTGATGTAGGGGATCCAATAGATTACATTAGAAGTATCTCCCACCTTCAAATGATCTTTAAGATTGCTTGAAGGTGGGAGATACTTTTAACATAATCTACCGGAGACCCTGCATAGATTACTCCTGTGGCTATGTAGGACAGATGGGGAGAAAGCTAATCACCAGATTACAAGGACACAAGTGAGTGGTCAGACAAAGGGCCCAAACTCATAGACCTTAGTACAATCTCTTGGTGGCTACTTCTAACAGTCAGTCAGCATCCACTGTACCAGTCCATCTCACCTGACACACCCACCTTCATATTTCTTCTCTCAACTCTTACTCTGCTTTCCATGAGTTTAAAGAGAACATGTAATTCCCCTCTAGCAGAAAGCATATAGTCCTTCCGACAGTCTCAAAATGGGTGAGCAGTGTGGTCGGGTAGTAGGAAAAGCAAGTAGGATGCTTGGCTGCATAGCTAGAGGTATAACAAGCAGGAAGAGGGAGATTGTGATCCCGCTATATAGAGTGCTGGTGAGACCACATTTGGAATACTGTGTTCAGTTCTGGAGACCTCACCTACAAAAAGATATTGAGAAAATTGAACGGGTCCAAAGACGGGCTACAAGAATAGTGGAAGGTCTTAAGCATAAAACGTATCAGGAAAGACTTAATGAACTCAATCTGTATAGTCTGGAGGACAGAAGGAAAAGGGGGGACATGATCAAAACATTTAAATATGTTAAAGGGTTAAACAAGGTTCAGGAGAGAAGTGTTTTTAATAGGAAAGTGAACACAAGAACAAAGGGACACAATCTGAAGTTAGTTGGGGGAAAGATAAAAAACAACGTGAAAAAATATTATTTCACTGAAAGAATAGTAGATCCTTGGAACAAACTTCCAGCAGACATGGTTGGTAAATCCACAGTAACTGAATTTAAACATGCCTGGGATAAACATATATCCATTGTAAGATAAAATACAGGAAATAGTATAAGGGCAGATTAGATGGACCATGAGGTCTTTTTCTGCCGTCAGTCTTCCATGTTTCTATGTTTCCATGAATGACTGTTCCCTCGCCTGAGGAATGACCATTCCAATTTCCCTTCCAATCCTTCTTTAAAATCTCTTGACTATGGCAGCCCAACTGGTTTTGCAACAAATAACCTACAAAATTCTCAAACCTGGGCTGTTCCAAACCATCTTTCATTCCGTGACAAATAAATGGAACACAATTCCTCTCAAAATTTATAATACAGTTCCTCAAGTCAAATGGCTGCTTAGGATGGTAGCTCATAGTTCCAAGTGGGGGCAGTCTGTCTAAACATGGCATTAGCCACAACACAAGGTATTCTAGTGAACATGATGCTGGATCTCCTGTGCCATATCTGCTACCCCTGAAGACATCATTATAAAACATACCCGATGATTCTCAAATTGCCACTGCCTCTGCTCACAAGCATCCTGAAGCGCCATCATTTCTCTCCTCCTTCTCATGTAGTATTCCAGGGGTATCAAAATGGCGGCCCATGGTCTGGATGCATCATGCGCAGGCCAAACCCACCCCAGCTCCAGGAAGGGGAGAACATAGTAAAATGTTCACCTCGAGGTTTGACTACTGCAATGCTCTCTACATGGGGCTACTCTTGAAGAGTGTTCGGAAACTTCAGCTCGCCCAAAATGCAGCCGTGCGGGCAGTCTTGGGCCTTCCAAGAAATGCCCATATCTCACCATCACTCCGCAGACTGCACTGGCTACTAATTTGTTTCCGGACACAATTCAAAGTATTGGTTATGACTATAAAGCCCTACATGGCATAGGACCAGATTATCTCTGAGACCGTCTTCTGCAGCACGAATCCCAGTGACCGGTGAGGTCCCACAGAGTTGGTCTCTTTAGGGTCCCATTGACCAAACAATGTCGGCTGGCAAGACCTAGGGGAAGAGCCTTCTCTGTGGGGGGCCCGGCCCTCTGGAATCAGCTCCCCCCAGAGTTTCGTACTGCCCCACCCTCGCCTTCCGAAAAAGTTTAAAAACTCATCTTTGCGCCAGGCCTGGGGTTCCTTAGACCTTCCCCCCTGACCGATGAATGCTTAGTTTGACTGCTGAATGAATGATATTGATAGTTTTTAATTAGAATTTTAAGATTTTTTTTTAAGGTATAATTGGATTGTTATTATTGTTTCCTGTTTTTCTGTGCATGCTGTGAGCCGCCCCAAGTCCTCGGAGTGGGGCAGCATATAAATCCAATTAATTAATTAAATAAATAAATCAATAAAAAAGGTAATGTAACGGCAACACGACACTGTGAGTTTGACACGCATGCTGTATTCCATCACTACTTCTTCCCATATTTTTTTACAGTTCCTCTGGTGATCATATAACCACAACACCGAAGCTCTAAAAACTACCCATACCACTTTCATTTTCACCTCTCTTGGATTCTTTTTTCAATTGTTGCTTCTAGAACAGAAAACCTTTAGATTACAGTGGTATAAACCACTTTATATGGCATGCACATGTATGGATGGATGGATGGCACCCACCCACCCATGGATGAATGTATATGTAAATGTAATCACAGAAATTCCTGAAAAATAAATTTCAAATAAAGTAAATATTCTACTAAACTTCCAGGGTTTATAAAAACTGGGTTCTTAAATCAATTTCTTTGGAAGACAATTTATCAACCAAGTGGTGTTATTTCCCCCTCTTGTGGTAGAACCAGGCATGATTTCATTTTAAGTCTGGAACAGCATGGTATTACTGTATTAACAAACAGCATTTCTGCACTGTGGCATTTAAGGTTTCCAAGTTTTTTAAATAGTCTTTTAAATCCTACTTAAAGAGTATAAAAATGTTTATTGGCTCAGAGTAAATTTTAGGTAATTTCTTAAAACCTTAGTCTTCTAAGCCAGTGTTTCCCAACCTTGGCAACTTGAAGCTATTTGGACTTCAACTCCCAGAATTCCCCAGCCAGCATTCGCTGACTGGAGAATTCTGGGAGTTGAAGTCCAAATAGCTTTAAGTTGCCACGCTTGGGAAACACTGTTCTAAGCCATCGAGTGAGCTGTTTCAAAGTAATTATATTGAAACTAAAATACTGATTTAGAAAAATCTCTTCAGAACAATCTCAGTGGTAAGAAGCATGAAGTGGCATGCTAGAAGCCAGGAACGTGCATGAAATTGATGCCTCCCCCATCAACATTTTTATCTTTACTGATCTTTGTATTCTAAGTGCATGGTTACACAGTTTTTAAGGTGAACAAAAAGTCTTTGATTCATATGGATTCAAGGCCACCTCTAATTTGCTGCTTAATTTTAGGGTTCTGCAACCACAAAAATATCGAAAGCAATGGGCCTTTTAATTGTAATGTGAGGGGAGTCGATGACTGTCCCATTCTAATTTCCTTAAGTAATGTACCTGAGGACTGGAGCTATTCTGTTCAGCTAAACTCCTGGCGTACATAAGTGCACTAGTGTGCCTTTCGTCCCGTCCAATTGTCTTTCCTTTCTTTCACCTATCATATATACAGTGATCCCCCGATTATCGCGAGGGTTCCGTTCCAAGACCCCTCGCGATAATCGATTTTTCGGGATGTAGTGGTGCGGAAGTAAAAACACCATCTGCGCATGCGCGCCCCTTTTTCCATGGCCGCACATGTGCAGATGGTGGAGTTTGCATGTGGGCAGCGGGGAAGACCCAGGGAAGGTTCCTTCGGCCGCCCAACAGCTGATCTGCTCCGCAGCGCGGCAGCAGCGAGGAGCCGAAGATGGGGTTTCCCCGTTGCCCAGGCAACGGGGAAACCCCATCTTCGGCTCCTCGCTGCTGCCGCGCTGCGGAGCAGATCAGCTGTTGGGCAGCCGAAGGAACCTTCCCTGGGTCTTCCCGCCGCCCAGGCAAAGGGGAAACCCCAAGATCGCTTGCCACTTGCCCGTTCACCCGCCCGCCCGGCTGCTCGCTTGCCCGTTCACCCGCCCGGCCGGCTGCTCGCTTGCCGCTCGAGAGCAAGAGGGGGAGAGATAGAGAAAGAGAGAGAAGGAAAGAAAGAGATGAGAGAGGGAGGAAGAGAGTGTGAGAGAGTAAGAAGCAAGATAGAGAAAGAGAGAGAGAAAGATGAGAAAGGAAGGGAGTGACGTCATCGGGTGGAAAAATCGCGATATAGCATTTCACAAAGATCGAGATCGCGAAACTCGGGGGATCACTGTATTCTCTTCCTTTCATATATCCTCTCCTCTAAGTTAACTTTTACCCTTTTATATATTACCACATGTCTATTTTTCTTCCTATGTATTTGTGTATTGGACAAACGAATAAATAAATAAATAAATATTCCAGGGGGAGGTAGTGTGTCTTATTTTCTATTCTACCAAAAGGACACAGGCATGAAAGGTAATTTCCTAAAATATTCATGAGCCACTGTACAATAAAAGTGGCTTGCCAAATTAGATGGAAAATTTCTCAGATATTAATCTGGGAGCCGGACAGACAGTAGTGCTACAGGGCACAAAAAGCTGTATAGAAGCTAGTGTGCTTCTTCAGCAAAAGCCAGAGAACATGAATTGACAAATAAAAGTTGATTAAATGGTTAAAGCAACACTAAAGTAGCCTCTCTCTTTTTTTTTGTACATCACAGTGATGGCGAACTTATGGCAAGCGTGCCTGAAGTGATACGTAGAGCCATCAGTTCGGGCACGCCAGTCACTGCCTGTTGCTTTTCCGGGTTCCAGCTGGTCTTTGCATATGCGGGGGCGCAAGAAACTTGAACAGCAGCTCCCTGGCGTGCATGCTTCCAGTTTCCGGGGCACACATGCATGCCGGCCAGCTGGTCTTCGCACACACATGCATGTCCAACACCAAAAGACCAGAAACAGAAGCTTACTTTCTCGGGGTGCACATGTATGACAATAAATTGTTCTTCTGGTTTCTGGTGCTCCTCCATTGGCATGCAAGCTCCTGTTTTGGCACTCGGTAACGAAAAGGTTAACCAACACTGGTATATCATGAGGGCATATGATCATGAGTAGCTTTGGACTGATAATTAAAGACTTAGCAAGTGGAAGGGGCATATCATTTCCAATGGCAACAGTGTCCAAAACGTTTTAATCTATTTTTTTCACAACGAATAACATAAACATATTTATTTGGCAAATAACTGCTCCACTGTACTTGCCCTCCACTGAAGCACTGTCAGTAAAGCAGCAATGTAGGATATTGTGGCCATCAAATGCATCTCCAATTCTTAATGAGGTGGGAACCAATATGGTTCTTTCCAATGCAACGTAATGCACCTACTAGAATCTAAACTAGCTGAATTTTTAATATATATATATATTTAAAAGATGACATCATATTCATTTCATCCAAGAAGGAATGCCAAGATCAGAAAGCTCAACGATCTCTTTCAGATGCTGCCAAAGCATTCTGTGCAATCTTATTTTTCCCGTGACCAACTCAAATCATTTTAAGAGGTTCCTGGGTGCAACTTGTCCACGCAGAATGGAGCAGCTGACATCTACATTAACCAAAACTGTTGCCTTAATAAAAATGTTCAAGTGAGGATTTCGGGGGTCCTTGGCACACTTCTTTTTTTTTTCAAAGGGCATGAACTGGTCCCGTAGAGAATATCCACAACCATGGAAAAGACCCTTTCAGTCATTAACCCCTTATGAGCCTCGGTGGTGCAGTGGTTAGAGGGAAGAAGCTTCTGCTGACTGTAGTTCACCAGTTCAAATCTCACGAGGCTCAAGGTTGGCTCAGCCTTCCATCCTTCCGAGGTGGGTAAAATGAGGACCCAGATTGCTGGGGGTGATATACTGACTATATAAACTACTTAGAATGGGCTGTAAAGCAGTATATAAGTCTAAATGCTATTGCTATTGGTGTTCCTGGTGCACAGTGGGCTGTAAAGCGGTATATAAGTCTAAATGCTATTGCTATTGGTGTTCCTGGTCCACAGCGGGCTGTAAAGCAGTATATAAGTCTAAATGCTATTGCTATTGGTGTTCCTGGTGCACAGTGGGCTGTAAAGCAGTATATAAGTCTAAATGCTATTGCTATTGGTGTTCCTGGTCCACAGCGGGCTGTAAAGCAGTATATAAGTCTAAATGCTATTGCTATTGGTGTTCCTGGTCCACCGCAGCAGGCATCCAGATGTTCACCTCCTGTTGGGACCAACTAACAACCGCAAATGGCTTTCCTGGGACGACGGTCAGGCCTGCCTTTCGGTCCGTCTCTCTCGAGGCCACGATCCTAGCCTGATCTGTCGATTCTCTCGCGGGCGGACACGCTTATTTAAACACGCGCGGGTACACACGACCACCCGCCCCACTCGGAAAGCTAGCCAGCTTCTCCACGCACGCGCACACACACGGGCTCCCACCCACCCACCCGCTCGCCTCTCCCGTCGGTTCACCCACCCTGCAGGGGCCCTCGGCGAAGAAGACGCCCAGCGGCAGGTTGCAGGCGATCAGCGCGTGGGGCAGGTCGTGCAGCGAGACCGTCTCCATGTCGATGAAGGTCCAGTCCGAGTCGTGCTCCAGCACCGCGTCCTCCTCGGGCTCCGCCGCCTTTTCGTCGCTTTCGGGCTCCTTCTGGACAACGGCGGCCGGCGGTGCCTCAGCGTCTTCTCCGGTTTTTGCCGCCGGCGGTGCCACTGCCGCCGCTTCCTCGCCTTGCTCGCCTCCTTCCGGCTTCTCTTCCAAGCCGCCCCCCCGATCCTCCATGCCGAGGGGAGGGGAGGAGTCAGTGGGCGGCAACATCTGCGATCGGCTTGCGCCCAGCTGAGGGAGGAAGGGGGGAAAAAAGCGGCTTAGCGTCGTAGCCCTTCCCAAATTAATCCCCCCCATGGCCCCTGAGGTCCAATGGGTGTCACGGCGCAGCCTGTCCCGAGCCAATCAAATCCCTTTCGACTCTCCCACTTCAACAGGTGACCTATCGGGAAACGTGTGGTGAGGACAACCAAGACGACCATTTTCGGTGAGGGCACTGCCCGCTTTGCTTCTCCGCTTCTTTCTCGGTTCTCCAGTTTTGAGAAGAGTTTAGAAGAGTCTTCGGAGAGGGGCGGCATACAAATCTAATAAATTATTATTATTATTATTATTATTATTATTATTATTATTATTATTATTATTATTATTATTATTATTATTATTATTATTATTAGTGTTGGTCTGCTGCGCCCCGCGCTGAGAACTTCCTTCACTTTCGTGGCATAGGCCGGGGGTCTCCAACCTTGGCAACTTTTAAGACTTGTGGACTTCAGCTTCCAGAATTCCTCGACCAGCAAAACAAAGCAAAGCTGGCAGAGGAATTCTGTGAGTTGAAGTCCACAAGTTTTAAAGTTGCCAGGAGACCCCTGGCATAGGCGCAATAATTGGAGTCTCCAAGGGTTTTTTGTAGATGAGTGGGAAAGGCGTTTTGTATAGCCTGTGTAGGCCATATTTTATGGAAGCTTAAGGCTGCATTTAAGTTACTTATCTAGTTCTTAACGTAATGAGAAATAAATAAAATAAAATAAACCATTAACACGTTTTCCATGTACTGTTAGGATGTTTTCAAACGTTGACCATTGCCTGAAGATACACTATAAACATCCTTCTTTTGGGGCTGGGAATTAAGTTCACCACCACAGCTTTTTGTAAAGATGCTCAGTTGTAATGATTAGATATTGCAGTCCTTATCCTCACTCATTTGGGAGCAACTGCTTAACACTGTGGTTCTCGACCTTTTTCTTCAACTACACCTCCTTTAAATACCTTTCGTGGCCACACATCATGGCCACGGACTCCCAAGACTTAAATCAAGGTTTAAATCATAACATTTCTTCAAATCTTTGCAGGGCCCCTGTGCTGACATTGCCTCCCCCCTTCCGCGGACCCTAGGTTGAAGATCACTGGCTTAGCTCAAAGAGGATAGAAGTACAGTGGTACCTCTACTTACAAACTTAATTCGTTCTGTGACCAGGTTCTGAAGTAGAAAAGTTCGTAAGAAGAAGCAATTTTTCCTATAGGAATCAATGTAAAAACAAATAATGCGTGGGATTGGGGAAAGGTAGAGGCCCTGTTTCCTCCCAGGAGATTCCTAGAGAGGCCCCATGGAGGTTTCTCCCCGCCTTTTCCGGCCCTGTTTCCTCCTAGTAGATTCCTAGAGAGGCCCCACAGAGGCTTCTCCCTGCCTTTTCTGGTTACAGTTTTGGAGGCTCGGGTTTGTAAATGGAAAATGGTTCTTGAGAAGAGACAAAAAAAATCTTGAACACACGGTTCTTATCTAGAAAAGTTTGTAAGTAGAGGTGTTCTTAGGTAGAGGTACCACTGTAGGGTTTCCTCCAAGTTGTAATCTTACCTTATTTTGCATCTCCTTTTCTTGTATTCCCACAACAATAACTATGTGAGGTACTGTAGGTTAGAGCTAAGAGCCAAATCACTTGGCCAGTGAGTTTCTTTGGCAGAGGGTTGACCTGAACCTGGATATCCCTGGTCATAATCCATAAAGACTGCATCATAGTCCCTGTGTCTATGGAGATCTTCATTTATCTAGGTCATGGTTGTCCCAAAGGTGCTTTTCCAAAAGGCAACTAACTGGGCTTTCTTGTGTTTATTTCCCATTGAAAATGTTTCGCTTATCATCCAAGAAGCTTCCTCAGTTCATCAGCTCAGGTCATAAAGATCAAGAAAATACAGTTGCCTTTGGAAAATCACCTGAGGGACATATTTTCTATGACAATCAGAAGGGTAGGGAAAAGGGAATGACAGTCAGTTTGAATAATTTTTATTTGTTTATTTATTAGATTTATAGGCCGCCCAATTCCTTCCGGACTCTGGGTGACATACAACAATCAAAAACCCTTAAGAGTAAAAAAAAAAAAAACCCTTAAGAATAAGACCATTCATTCATTTCTTCTTGGCTGGAGCTTGATGGTTTGTTCAATGGACCCAGGCTGTCGGCAGAGCCAGATTTTCATGGCTTTCTGGAAGGCCAGGAGGGTGGGGGTGCGGACCTCCAGGGGCAGCTGGTTCCAGAGAGCTGGCACCACCACAGAGAACGCCCTCCCATGCGGTCCCGCCAACCGACACTATCTAGCTGACAGGGACCCAGAGGAGGCCAACCCTGTAGGTCCCAATCGGTTGTTGGGAGGTATGTGGCAGAAGATGGTCCCATAAATAGTCTGGCCCTAAGCCATGTAGGGTTTTATAGTGATAACCAACACCTTAAATTGCACCTGGAAACCAATTGGGAGCCAGTGCAGCTTGTAGAGTGTTGGTGTAATGTGGGTGTACCTATACACACAACAGCTCGCGCGGCTGCATTCTGGACTAATTGTAGTCTCCGAAGGCCTTTCAAGTGTACTCCATGTAGAGCGTGTTGCTGCAATTGAGCTGTGAGGTGATAATAGCATGAATGACTGAGAAGAGGCTCTTGATCCAAACAGGATTTTAAGACATAGTTGTTTTTTTATATTAAAGGGAATAAAAATAAGGTAGGTGTAGTTAAATCCATGGCTACAAATCATGAAGTCTAGGTTTCTGAGGCAATAAGCTTCCTTAGCAGTTGCTAGGGAACAAGCGTGGAGCTCTAATGAGAGCCTGATGACTCTGGAAACCAAATGCCCATCAGTTTTTATATATACATATAATGGAAGACGGCATCTGGGAATTATATTGAGGTCTATATGCTGATATAAATGTCCCCCAACTCAAGATTTCACATTCAGGCATTTATTGCATTAAAAGCTAGCAGAGGCACCAAATGTGTTTTATCAGAGTCTGCCTCTGTTAAGTAGGGATATTTTTTGTATTTTTGTAGGCAATTAAAAAAAATCAAGGGAATCCAATATTCAAGATTAAGCATGCTTATCTTGAATATGGGATTCCCTTGATTTCTTTTTTGAATGAAAACTGAAGAATGAAGCAACAACAGAAACTCAAGTATTTTGTTCTTTTATTCACTTATTTACATCTGATACCTCATTCTGAGTACAGTATTTTCTTCTGATAAATCATTGTATTAGTATTTCTGGACTAATATTTAAGTAAGTATTCTGGGCAGAGGTATTTCCAAGGTATCTGTGGGCATCTGATCACCAAATCCGATGTTATCTGAGGAAAATATTGAGATGTTTGTTCATTCAGAATAATATGTACTTCATTATTAGATACTAATGCCAAAGGAATATTTATTTATTTATTCATTCATTCATTCATTTATTTATTTAGTCCAATACATAATACACATTGAAGATAATAGATATGTAGTAGTATAAATAAAGAAAAGAATATAAGAAAAGATATAAAAGTATAGATGAACATATTTGAAAGGAAGAAAAGATAAATGAGATAAGGAGAGACAATTGGACGGGATGGAAGGCACACTGGTGCACTTATGCACGCCCCTTAATATTGATCCTTCTGGAATGCTCTAGATACAAATATAATTATTTTGCAAAAAATTTAATAAAGCCTGCATACATGAAGCTTAATTTGTTTATTTTGAAGCAAGTCAGACAGTTTTCAGTGCAGAGAGAGAACAAATTGGAGTGAGAACAGTTTAAATTGGATAAACATTCAGACTATCAGATTATAATGGATGATCAAATACTGCCATCTAGTGGTAGCTGGTGAAGTCTGGAGACAAATGAAATTTTGTTTATTTCAGGGGGGGCTAGTACAGAATGGAACAGGACGGAATACAATATTCTTGATTGGACACATGTGGATTTTATCTCTGGTGCATAAGCTCTTAGGATATATGAATACAAACAAGAAAGTCATAAATCATAAATCATAAGATACAATAAGATCCTATTCTTTTTAATATGTTTGTGAGTGACATGGGGAAGGTTTGGTAGGGAAGGTTTGCCTATTTGCCGATGACTCTAAAGTGTGCAATAGGGTTGATATTCCTGGAGGTGTCTGTAATATGGTAAATGATTTAGCTTTACTAGATAAATGGTCAAAGCATTGGAAACTGCAGTTTAATGTTTCCAAATGTAAAATAATGCACTTGGGGAAAAGGAATCCTCAATCGGAGTATTGTATTGGCAGTTCTGTGTTAGCAAAAACTTCAGAAGAGAAGGATTTAGGGGTAGTGAATGATTTCTGACAGTTTCAAAATGTGTGAGCAGTGTGGTCGGGCAGTAGGAAAAGCAAGTAGGATGCTTGGCTGCATAGCTAGAGGTATAACAAGCAGGAAGAGGGAGATTGTGATCCCGCTATATAGAGTGCTGGTGACACTACATTTTGAATACTGTGTTCAGTTCTGGAGACCTCACCTACAAAAAGATATTGATAAAATTGAACGGGTCCAAAGACGGGTTACAAGAATGGTGGAAGGTCCTAAGCATAAAATGTATCAGGAAAGACTTAATGAACTCAATCTGTATAGTCTGGAGGACAGAAGGAAAAGGGGGGACATGATCGAAACATTTAAATGTGTTAAAGGGTTAAATAAAGTCCAGGAGGGAAGTGTTTTTAATAGGAAAGTGAACACAAGAATAAGGGGACACAATCTGAAGTTAGTTGGGGGAAAGATCAAAAACAACGTGAAAAAATATTATTTTACTGAAAGAGTAGTAGATCCTTGGAACAAACTTCCAGCAGATGTGGTTGGTAAATCCACAGTAACTGAATTTAAACATGCCTGGGATAAACATATATCCATCCTAAGATAAAATATAGGAAATAGTATAAGGGCAGACTTGATGGATCATGAAGTCTTTTTCTGCCGTCAGTCTTCTATGTTTCTATGTTTCTAATAGTAAATCAAGCTATTTTCCAAAGCGCCTGAAGGCCAGAGAAGGAATAATGGATGGAAACTGATCAAGGAGAGATGCAACCTAGAAATAAGAATAAATTTTCTGACAGTGAGAACAATCAACCAATGGAACAGCTTGTCTTCGGAAGTTGTGGGAGCTTCATCACTGGAGACTTTCAAGAACAAATTGGACTGCCATTTGTCAGAAATGGCGTAGGGCCGTGATGGTGAATCTCTGGCACACGTACTGGAAAGAGCACGCAGAGCAAAACACGTGCTGCAAAATAATTATAAACTTCAGTACTTTAATTGAGGGATACTTTGATATGCAGTCATTGGTAGAGAAAGAAAAGAATTAAAGGAGAGAGTACACAGGACACACCTGTGGTAATTGAACAGGTATTTGATGTGATTTTACTTAGTTTCACCTGCTGCTTCCTGTCTGTTAGAAATCTTATCATCCACCTACAAATGTGGCCAGGCACAGCTGGTCTAGAAAATGCATTTAAATTTACAATCTATAATAATGTACAGTTTGATAAATATACCTTTGTTTAATCTTATCTACTTAATATGCTGTAATTGTTATATGTATGTATGTATGTATGTATGTATGTATGTATGTATGTATGTGTGTATATATGTGTGTTGTGTGTGTGTACCGGTATATATAGAGAGGGGGGGGTGAGATTTGAAGGAGAAAATCTGTTTAATTATAATATACACACCTTATCAAACTACCTTTTCCAATTTTCACCCAGTTTGCCTTTTGTGTGAATCACTATTCTTTTTCCTCTTACCTTTCCTCTTCTCCCCCCCTCCCACTTGCTCTACTTTTACTAAGTTGAACATTTAATACTGTTGCCTACATAAACTAAAGGAAGTCAATTCAAAGGGATAAATGTCATCAACACAGACAATATTCAGAGGCCATTGGGGAAAAAATCCTTAATCTTCTAAAAATCTTGTTCAACTAAATCAACATTTTAAGGGTAAAAACTTGAATATTTCAACATTATAATACATACATTAGAATTTATCACTAAGTCTGACTATATTTATTTGAGAACAATCATAAGCATGTTTGTGTTACCCAGGAAAACGAAAAGGTAGAGTAGGTACTGCTATTGTGAATTGTGTTAGGTTTCATGCTTATCTTGTGTATACTTTAGCTTCACGTAGAAACATCAGGGTTGAACTTCTTATTTTTTGGTCTTCTATCCCATTGTTTACATTCTCTATTTCTCATGAAAAGAACAGGAGAGAGAAGATAAACTGGATTAGATCAGCTTTAATATATTAAATGTTAAACTATCATAAGTTTGTTTTCCATTTTTAAACCTAAAATTGACATATCTTTTAGTTTGTTATATTTAGATGAAAAAATAGTTTCCTTTCTTTTATCAAAATAATAACATCCTCTGATGTCTACATTTTGGATATCAGAAAATAATCAAATCTATGAAACATAAGAAAATATACAAATCCTAAAATACTGTTCTGTGCAGGAATCTACTAAGATATCACATACCTTCCATTCTAGTTTCTGGATATAAAAATATGGAATAGTACTAAGGATTATACCTCAGAAGCCCCACTTAATACTTATTTCCATATTGCTGCAAAATCATTTATAAGCAGAATCCTTTGGGTCACGGGTGGGTTCCATTTACCTTTGCCACTGGTTTGCATCATAACGTTTTGTGCATGCGCTCTCGCTCCACTCACGCACGCGAGCATCCCCTCGTACAATTCTGTTTCTGTACATGCTCAGTAGCTTTAATCAGCCTGAAGCACAGCTGAGGAGCTGATCAACTGTGCTTTGGGCAAAGGAATAAAGGTAAGTATAAACTTGGGGGGCAGGTGACAGGACCCTTTTTCAAGCAGCAGCAGAGGAAAAAACTTACAAACAGTAAAAAATTCGGGGGGGGGGGGGGAAAGATGGTGACTCCTATGGACCGGCACCACCCGAATTGGATCTGTGATGCCATCATCACATCAACAGTTTGCTACCAGTTCGGGCAATCTAGTCCGAAATGGGAGGAACCCACCCCTGGTTTGGGTAGACCAGCAGCAAGGCCAGTATCTAGCTCAAATTTATCCAATGGCCACGAATGTATCATGAGAGCTAAATGCTTTATTGAAATCAAGGTTCACTACGTCCACAAGGTTACCTTGGCCTACCAATTATTGCTATGCCTTTTTAAAGATAAAATTAGTTTGATATTTCTTAATAAATCCATGCTAGCAGCATGCTTTTCTAAAAAGTTTCAAATAATCTATTGTAAGATAATCCACTTTATTTAATGACTTGTCAAGGTTATAATAGCAGTGAAAAAAATGACTTATGACTGTTTTTCACAGTTAAGAACTTTGCAGCATCCCCATAATCATATGTTGAAAATCTAGATGCTTGGCAACTGGTTCATATTTATGACCTTTGTTGTGTCCCAAGGTCATGTGATCATCTTTTGTGATCTTCTGACAAGGAAAGTAAATAGCAATTCCAGATTCACTTAACAACTGGGTGACTAATTTATCAACTGCAGTAATTCACTTAACAGCTGTGACAAGAAAAATCTCAAAATGGGGCAAAACATAACTTAACCAATTTCTCACTTAATCATAGAAATGTTGGGCTCCATTGTGGTTGTACATCAAGGACTGTTGGGCTCCATTGTGGTCATACATCAAGGACTACCTGCCATGTATATTCACATGTTTAGCATAGTATATTCACATGTTTAGCATAGACATTTAGAAAATCAGATTGCAGTTTCTTGGTTTTTCTATCTTTCCAGTTTTGAATAGTGAATTTATATTTTCTTTGAATAGTGAATTTATATTTTCTCAAATTGAATGATTACAATTCAATACTTAATTAGTTCTCGAAGAGTTTTTATTCAAATAAATACTGGTATTTACTGCATTTAATATAATGTGCTATTTCATTCAACTTCTAGCCCTGTAGACTTGCATTGTTAAGCATTATAAGTTCTTATTACACTTTGATCAATGTTGAGGTTTATTTCCATACAATCATATTAAGATGGGGTCTCTCCTCTTCAATGAGGAATGAAAGACACAAAATTCCTACTCTTTATACAATCACCACCTTTCCTCCACAACAAATCATCTTATATATTCATTTATTACTGCAAATTCCTTATATTTTTATATCTAATCATTTTACTTTGAAGTTTAGCTTTTCACATTTTATCCTGATAAGTCTTAAAGGATGAGTTTGACTTCCTCTATAGTTATCCATCCTTGATTTCCTGTTTCCTTTTTGCTTTTCAGCTTGAAAATTAATTTCTACATTAGGTCTTTTAAAGCTTTGTCTTTTTTCCATGTCATTGCAGATCATTTTTGGCTCTATTTTCAATATCTCTCTTTTTGGTATTTCCCATTTCCTTTTGACTGGATTATTATACTCTCCATGATTTCAGGCTACAATACACTGCCAACCTAACCAGTTCTAACATATCTATTTATGAAAATCCTGTGCTGCTTGCTCCATATCTAAATAATGTTTATGTCTCAATGCATATAAAGTTAATGAGTAAGTCTGACTTGATTTTTTAAAATATTACATTGCCTAAAGAACATAACAATCAATTGTTCAATATTTTTCCGTTATATTTTTGTTGTTGTTGGTGGCTTGATTGGTTTCTCTGTTGCTTCATCATATTGGCAAGTTTGCCTGGTGACAAAAGGACTAAGCAAATTTTTATTTCTGAACATCCTTCAAGAATTTCTGTGAAAACAATTTTCCTAACCTTCTACCTAGCCAAAACGTGTTCTAGCAAGTATACCCCTTTGTCTGAATCATTATATAGAAGTCCTTAATAGTAATGATTATGCTAGAATTGCACTTCAGCCTTAAACTTTCCATGCTCTCCTCAATATAAGCAGGGTGGGCTACTACCCAGACCCACACAGGGGGGGGGGGGGGGGCGGCACAGGGGGGTAGCGAAAATGGAGCTCCACCCCAGAGCATCCAATTTGCACTGAAAGACATTGAAAGAAAATCCATAAGCCACGCCCACAGTGTGGTAGTAAAATTTTTGGTAGCCCTTTACTGATTATAATCAAATCTGCAGAGATTCCTGTTTAAAGTATGGATCATTTTCTACTCTACTTCTTAGATCCGTATTTGAAATACATCCCATATTTATATAAAATCTGGGCTTGTTTAGTGTTAAGCACATAGTTTGCAGAATGAGTTCTACAATAATACTTTTTTTTAAAAAAATAGGGGCTTATTTTGCTTGGTAATATTATAGCTTGTTCAAACATTATAAGACCAAAATAACCTCTCAAAAGTTATTTATTGACCTTTCCTGAAAAACCCATGTCGGCATCTATGTCCTACATTCTTTTACTTGTTGCAAAGGTAATTTTTAAACCACTTTCAAACAACACTTTGCCTGACTCTAGCAATTATTTGTAAAGCTAATCTATTGTTTCATGGAAACCCCCCTGAACATTCATAAGCAAATACTGCTAATCTATTTAAGATTGTGTCTGTCCTTGAAATTCTGTCTTTTATTAGTAACCTACTTAATTATTAATTGTAGCCTTCACGTTTAGAAAAAATGGGTTTTGTTGTAGTTTATATATCAGTTAACTAATTTGAATTTTGTATAAACATCATTGCAACTACTTGTAAGGCAATCACTTCAAGATTAGAACCTTTCAAAAAAAATTCTATATGTTATATTCTATCTTATTCACCATGGCTCTTTTGTAATGTTTACATGATAGAATGAAAGTCACTTAATTATCCTATAATCTGATTATACTATGCTAATAAACAAGCAACAGTTTATCAATTATTCAGCTGGAATTCATATCATATACTGTAAAATTATTCTGCACTTTCAAATAATTCAGTGATCTCTTATTATATGGAATATGTGAAGGAATGTTTTTGGGAATGATATTCTGTGTAGCAGCAACCACATCTGTAGTTAAGAATGTAGTATATAAAATATTATTAGCCACAAAAGATTATGCCATAACAGTACAATGTGTGCAATTTTACGCAATATAAATCTTTCTTACTTTGGATATAATTTTTTGGGGTATTTCTGAACTTTATACGACAAAACAGAAGAGGTGGCAAACAAGAAAGAAGTGTAGAAGCATCAATTGTGGCACTTTGGAATTCTCCTCTCATTTTTGCATGATTAGTTGCCTTTACTATAGATTTCATTTTCTAATTATACCTCTTTTTATAAAACCTGAACTTCCCAGAAGAAAAAATCTGATGTGCATGACATTAACAGGATTAAGCACAGGTGATAGAAATCAATTCATTAAAGAATACTGCCAAAATAAAATCACCCAATAGAGGTTTCTATCTTACGGGAATGCCCATTGAGTTTGATGGATTGGACATTTGTATGGAATGGTGTAAGGGTCTCCTACTCAAACAGGGGATGAAATAGAAAACTGTCAAAGTTCTTTCCAACTCTAATATTCTATATTTTATGTTCTGTGTTCTAGATTTTATTGATTAAATTGTGCATATTTTTTAACTGGCAATATTTCTTGGTGCATCTGACCTCTCCCAGGTCAAAATACTGTATTTTATTTATTCAGTTTCTATAGCTGCCTATCTCACTCAGACTGGACAGCTTACAATTCAAAATTGTATTTGTCCTTGTAGTCCATTTTTTTTTGTACTTTGATTGACTGTGTCTACCCAAGGTTTCAGTCAGAAATCTTCTTTATCTTTAAAACAAACATGACAACAGGAGCTAAAACAGATTCCTTCTGTACCCAGTGATTTGTTATACAATTAAATCATGGCACATCTCTTTTCTGTGAATATTTCTAGGGCTGCCCTGAAAGGAACGAATAAAAGAGATTGCCAGTAAATCCCAACACCACTAAATTCAGTCTCCCACAATGTAATTTATTTGCTAAGCAGTCATCTGCTGTGCTGGGTTTTAATTTAGTGTTTGGAGACTCCTTTATAGTTAAACTTACAGTGGCTCAGTATAATTCTATTTGTTTGTTCATTTATTAAATATCTTTTGCACTGCTTTAATATCAAGTGACTTGAAATAACTTAATACACAATAAAACATAATGAAATAAAAATTATTTTATAACAAAACTAGAGAACTATAAATGAACTTAATGCAAAATTCATTGTATACCCTTTTAACTTTACCCACTCACACCACGCTTCCCAAACACTCTTTGAAAGAATCAGGTATTCAGTACCTAATTTCAGGGCATGGATCTTAAGCTAGGGAACTGGCATTCAGGGAAGGAGCTGCTATAGAGGACATTCACCTCTTTGTATCTTACAAGGTCTGGAGACATTAAGCAAACAGTCGCTACAGGCACAACTTGCCAGTCTGGTTCTCTTTGAATCAGGCAGTATCAGATGTAGCCAAATGTCAAACAATGTAGGACTTTAAAGGTACATTAGTACCAGCACTTTGAATTGTACCTGGAACAAACCAGCATGCTGCTCTTACAGAATTGGTGCTACATGAAAATAGTGAGTTGCCTCAGTTTAGATTGGACACTGCATTTTGTCATCCATTGCAGCTTGCAAATGTCTTCAAGTACAGCCCCATTTGGGGCATATTATAGTAGTCCACCTGTGAAATGATGGTGTTATGTAGAAGCTAATAAATATGAACCTGGAGAGGAAACCATTTCTGACAAACTGAAAAGGACAGATCTGCATTACTGATGAAACCATTATACTTCTAACCTTAGCCAGTCCTGTCTATACATCACAGGCAGTTCAAGAAATCCAGATGGAAAAATTGGAATTTTATAGATACTGTATATATTTCCTGTAGAGAGGTTCTAAGTTTTTATTCCATTTTATTGTCACTGCGTTTAGGAGTGAGTGGCAGTTATATCATAAGAGAGACAGAAGTAATTTTTCTCTTTTGATTGGGACTTTTTTTAAAACAGTGAAGTAAGTATATTGAGACTACTGGAAAGTTAACATTGGTTTTTATAACAAGGGTTTTTTAGCTGTTTTAGTATTGGATTGTCACATGCTGTTTTCTCCACTGTTGTTAGCCGCCCGGAGTCCACGGAGAGGGGCGGCATACAAATCCAATAAATAAATAAAATAAAATAAATTCACATTCTGTCATACTACTCTTCCCCCCAAAAAAATCATTCCCCATCCCTGGCAATAGTTTTCACTTTAAAAGTTCGTAAGTAGCCGTCCTTGTGCTGTAAATGTGCATTGAGTCCCATGTATTTAGAAGAAATAGAAACAGAAACAAGAGTTGGAAGGAACCTTGGAGGTCTTCTAGTCCAACCCCCTGCTTAGGCAGGAATTTATGAGACATCAGAAAGCATCTCTTCTAATGTGCATTCAGTATCCAGAGACCCAAAATCCAGAAAGGTACCAGGGCAATCCAAATCTATTCAAACACATTTCATACCAATTGCCCTTCCCCAAAAACCATTTTCTAACAGGATATGGTGGTTGTCTCTACCTGCTAGCATTTTTTTTCAAAAGATAAGGAACACAAAATGGCGGCATAAGTGAACCTGGATGCCTTTCGGCCCCTGTCCTAATGTTTCTCTCTTACTATTATCATGTATATAAACATTCTTACATCTTTGTATACCACCAATACGTACTTGACAAAACAAATAAAATAAAATCACGTAGAACCCCTAAACAATATTCGGGGGGGAAAGTGCGGTCTTAGAAAGGAAGTTTGGGGAGAAAGGTTTGCCCTCCCCTTTGCGCCTTTCTCTTTTTTGGCTTTTATTTATTTATATTTTATTTATTATTTGAATTTATATGCCGCCCAACTCCCAGAGGACTCTGGGCGGTTTTTTTTCCCCTCAGCGCCTTGGAAAGGCAAAGGTGAGACCGGCCGCTTCGCCGGTTGCTTTTGAGCATGCGCACATCCCTCGGGCTGGCTACCTAGCGGAGAGAGTCAAGAATGTGACCCTCGGGGCTGGGCAAGTCTTAAGTCTTAATCCCCCACACGGAGCGCAGGGAGGACAGAGTCGCCATTGCGGGAGGGCGAGCTCGGCCGCTCTTTTGCAGCCACCTGCAATTGTTGGCCCGTCTTTTCCCCCCTTCTTCTTCCCTGAGGAGGTCAAAGCATGGCAGAGGCGCAAGGGTCGCTCGAGCCGGCAACTCCGGCCGAAAATAACGAAGAAGCGTTCGAGGAAAGCGCGGGCGAAAACGGAGCGCACGAAGACGAGGCGGCGAAGGAGCGCCCCGCCAGCCCCGCCGAGAAGGGCGACGACCCTCGGCAAGAAGCACCTGAAGAAACGGCCCGGGAGGAAGAAGAAGAAGGCGAGAGCCCCGGGACAAGTCCTCCGAGCAGCGGAGAGACGACCCCAAAGGCCGAGGAGGAGGAGCGGGCGAGTTTAGCGGGGCCACCTGCTGCACAGCAAGTTGGACCAACGGACGCTCCGAGCGCGGAAAGCCCGGAGGAAAAACTGGAGGGCGACACACCCTCGGCCGAGGCTCTCGTCCCCGAAGAGCCTCCGAGGCAGCCGACGGGAGAGTCGGCTGAGGGCCGCCGCAGGGCAACTCCGAGCGGCTCAGAAGAAGACGCCTCCGAAGAAGAGGAGCCCGCGGAGGGAAAGAGCCCGGCCGAGCCAATGCCGGAGTTGGGAGAGCGCGCTGAGGAGGATGAGAGGGAAGAAGGCGCGGCCGAAAGAGGCGCCGAATCTACTGGAGTTGCTGAAGAAAAAGAAGAAGAAATACAAGAGGAGGGCGAGGCGTGTAGTAACGTCCAGCTAGAAGAGCAGGAGCGGACCGGAGAGGAGACTCCGCGGGGAGACAGCCCTCTTAGCGTGGGCCCTGCTGAAGAAACTCCAGCGGCGGAGGAGGATCTCGCGGTGGAAGAGGCAGAAGTAAAGCAGGAAAGCCTCCTGGTGCCAAATGCCAGTACGGAGGAAGCTGGCGCCCAGGATAATCCTGAGGCGAGTGTGGAGGAAGACGACGACGAGGAGGAGGATCAGCAGGAGGAGGTGCAGTCCGCCGATTCTGGAGTGGTGGGATCTCCAGGAGAGGCTGATGAACTCAGCAGCCACACGCAGCTGGCTGAGCCTTTGGACGGATCCGCCGAAGGGGTTGAAGGAGTGGATGCTCTGGGCCTGAATGGCCTTCAAGGAAGAGGAGTAGAAGAAGAAGAAAAAGAAGGAGAAGAAGGAGAAGAAGCTATTGCAGAAGGGAAGCAGACCGTCTCCCCCGATGCGCCCGAGCAACAGAAACATGACATTTCTCTCTTTGTAAAAGTAAGGATATGCAACATAAGCATCGGGGTCGTTAAGCCCTGGCAGAATATTGCGGCAGCTTCTGGTAGTAAGAATAATAAAAATGGGTAATATTGTGGGTTGCTGCTTTTTAATGAAAGGAATAAGTTTACAACTTTGGGCCAGTTAGGGAACTGTAGATTTTGGAATCAGGGAGCTTCACTTTAGTTAGCATTTCCCCCTTTAAGCTGCACTGGGTTTGCATGTTATAACTTACTCTTTTGAGTAGGATCCTATGTATGGCATGGAAGTTATATATCGATGGCTTCAGTGCTTCAGAGATCCCACCTAAAAGTTTTGATAGCAACGTCATGCTGGGTGATCTAGTTTAGAATCTCCACAACATAATCAGCTTACCATTTCATGAATGAAATATAAAGGTTTGAAATAGGGGAGAAACTAAGCACTTATTTGGATTCTGCTGAACTTGCCAGTAAGGTTGTAAGAGTTTTCATTGTTGATTTTGAACTTGGGGGGTGGACAGTATAGCAAACCTGAGACCAAATTCTACTGCTAAGCTTCAGAGACATCTATGGTTGATAACAATTTTTAGTTAATTGTTGATAATAATTTTGTTTTTCTAGAGTGTTAATAATTATCATTTTGAATCCAAAAGAATACTTTTAGAAATAAGCTGAGTGGAAAGCATCCTCAGAAGTGTACATCAAAATGTCCACTAGAAACAATAGAAAAACTAGGAAAACATTCTAACAGATATATAATCCGTTTATCATATGGGAGACATGGTGTAAATATGGTGTGTTTATCTTTGTATCATGTCTTTAAATCTGGAATCTTCAAGGTGTAAAATTCCAATATCAACAGCCAGCAGTAGGTATGGAGAGCATCAGATCTAGAAGTCTGCAATGCAAATATATCATTTTTTCTTCAACTTGATAGTTTGGAACGTAAGTTCATGGCAATATGACAAACTTACCTATTCTTGCATGGAGTATGTAGTCTATTAAATAGCAGAAAAATATGGTAAGCTTTATATTGGCAGATTTATATTGTTGAGGTTATAGTTTACAAATGTGTTCATGATTCAAATGGATGAAAAATCATGCATTTTATGAATTTAATGTGAATATTATTAGGATTAATTTAAATCTAGAAAAATGATGAGAATATTATTTAGACTCAACCTATACTACTATACTGAGATACAAGAAATAATGATTTTCATATTCAACTTTTATTTTAATACCAGCTACTGTGCAGGTAGTCCTGAACTTACAACCACAATTAATCCCAAAATTTATGTTATTAAGTGAAAATTCATTAAGGAAGCACTGACCCATTTTATGACAATTTATTGCCACAGTTGTTAAGTGAATCACTGCAGTTGATAAATTAGCAATCTGGTGGCTGTGAATCTGGCTTCCCCATTGACTTTACTTGTCAGAAGGTTTCAAAAAGTGATCACATGACCCTGGGATGCTGAAGAGTCCTAAATATGAGTCAGTTGTCAATCATCTGAATTTTGACCATATGATCACGGGGTGCTGCAAAGGTTGTAATTGGGAAAAACAGCCACAAGTCACTTTTTTCAGTGCTGTTGTAACTTTGAATGGTCACTAAATAAACTGTTCTAAATTGAGAGCTACCTATATACTCTGCACAGGCAATCCCCAACTTACAATCACATTTCTGACTGCAATTTCTATCCTAAGGCAGTGAGGGTCATAAAGCGAGTGTTCACAAGACAGGATCAATATTCATGGCCATTTTTATCATAGTCATTAAGCAAATCATGGAAGCTGCTGTGACTCATGCGGTTGTTAAGTGAATCCAGTTTTCTCACTTGACCTTCTTTGCCGGAAGCTGGCTGGAAATTGCGATTGTATGATTGCCAAATGTTGCAACCATTGTATAAATGTGAGCTGGTTGCCTAAATGTCTGAATTGTGGTCAGGTGACTGTGGGGCTGGGGTGATAGCTGTGACTTCAAGGACGGACCCTCACCTTTTCTTTAGCTTCAAACCATCATTAAATGAACACCTGCTCAGAGGCACTTCTCATGGCACTTGTCTTGTGAAGTTGATATTTATTAATTGGACTTATATGCCACTCCTCTGGGGCGGCTTACAACATTTTGATAAAAAGATACAATATATTAAACATTTCTAATTAATAGAATAGTTAATTTAAAAATTATCTTAAAACTATATATATGGGCACCCCTGACTTGATTGGGTTCCTCAAGGCCATAAAGTCCTGGATTTTGCACTGGACTGGGGTGCTAATGGAACTTTGACATGGGTGCAGGTTTAGGGGCATTAATTGCTATTTATTTTATGCTATTTTAAAATGGTATGGTTTGTGGTTGTTGCTGTTACTTGTCCATTGCCCAAAGTGCCTTGTTGTACAAATTACTATACTTATGTTAGATAAATAAATACCTGCAATAATTTAGAAAAAAAAATTGGACCACATGCAAGCAGGGCACATGTCCATTCTCAAACAAGTATTCTGATTTTTTGGGGGCTGCTGATAAAAGTACTGCTGTTTTAAAAGTTTTATTAACTTTAATGAGTTGGTTTCTTAAAACATCGGTGCCTCATTAGAAACATGAAAAAAGTTGAGAAGTTTAACAAATAGTAGGTAGCTGTTGCAAATGCATGCAGCCAAGAAACATTAGTTTCTGAAGCATTTTTTCAAAGGCAGCACTGCTGTGATGACTAAAATTCCAATTAAGAGGCATGAATTGCCTTGCTTCAGATAAAGAAATAATTAAAGGCAGGAGTAGGAAAATCCTACATTGTTAATACCATTTAGACTTATATACCACTTCACAGTGCTTTACAGCCCTCTCTAAGTGGTTTTACAGAATCGGCATGCTACATGCTAAGTATGTATATCAGGGGTAGGTTCTGGAATTTTTTTGCTGCTGTTTTGCTCAGGGCTGCTCCATGCGCACATGCGCTTGCACCCTCAGCAATAGAAGAAATAGCCTCTACGCATGCACAGAAGCAAAATCCAGTATGGCAGCGCCACTGGAGACACCGACAGAACCAACTCCATGACTTCATTGCCAAGTTACTAACAGTTCTAAAGGAACCTCTGGTGTATACCACAAACTCAGTAAGTTAACGATAGGGCCTTTGTCATTGTCTGACTACCTGAAAGTAATGATAAGGTGGGCATAGCACGCTGACCATAAAAGTACAGTGATACCTTGTCTTACAAACTTAATTGGTTCCGGGATGAGGTTCTTAAGGTGAAAAGTTTGTAAGACAAAACAATGTTTCCCGTAGGAATCAATGGAAAAGCGATTAATGCGTGCAAGCCCAAAACTCACCCCTTTTGCCAGCCAAAATGCCCGTTTTTGCGCTGCTGGGAGTGCCCTGAGGCTCCCCTCCATGGGAAACCCCACCTCCGGACTTCTGTGTTTTTGCAATGCTGCAGGGGAATCCCAGCAGGAGAATCCCAGCATCACAAAAACGAGTGCTTCCCTGGCAACGGAAGTCTGGAGGTGGGGTTTCCCAGCGAAGGGAGCATCAGTGAAATCGCAGCATCGCGAAAAACCCGAAGTCCTCGAAACCCCACCTCCGGACCTCTGTGTTTTTGTGATGCTGCGATTTCACTGAGGCTCCCCTCGCTGGGAAACCCCACCTCCGGACTTCTGTTGCCAGCGAAGTGCTTGTTTTTGCGCTGCTGGATTCCCCTGCTGGGATTTCCCTGTAGCATCACAAAAACACAGAAGTCCGGAGGTAGGGTTTCCCATGGAGAGGAGCCTCAGGGGAATCCCAGCAGCGCAAAAATGGGTGCTTCGCTGGCAACGGAAGTCCGGAGGCTGGGCATCCCAGCGGCGGCGGTGGGTTTGTAAGGTGAAAATAGTTTGTAAGAAGAGGCAAAAAAATCTTAAACCCCAGGTTTGTATCTCGAAAAGTTTGTATGACGAGGCGTTTGTAAGACAAGGTATCACTGTACTGGTTCTGGAATTTCCTTTAAAAAAAAAACACCTTTCCTGTTTTTTTGCAATGGTGGAATCAATTTCCTATTGACAAAAATTCAGATCCAGATGTACTCTAAAGTAAATCTTACACTTAGTGGTTTTTCAGTACATATATGGTTGTAATTTCCCAGAAAAGATACGGATTAGCAGTTTCCACAGGCATCTCATAAAACATATATTTTTAAGTTATGGGTCTGGAAAACTTCAACCAATCTGAGGTGGTTTGGGATTTTGTGGCCAGCAATGGCAATGACCAAGTTTATTGATGACCTGATTCACAAGGGGTCACACACTGGATTTTGTTTTTGTGGCAATGCAATAATAAAGTGATCTGGAGTTGAGGGATGTTGCCACCAGTTCCTTGTCATGGACAGGCCACTCAGAGTTCTCTGTGGCTGCTTGTGGTGCAGGGAGGAAGGACCTACTCAGTTGCTCCACTGGTTTCAGAGTTTAGGACTGCTCAGCTCCATTGAGGCCTTAGTTAGTTTTTGAAATAAGAAACCAGTGGCTGCTTGGATCCATCTGGACTCTCGATGTGAATTATCCTGTAGGTTCCAAGTTTTTAATAGGAATTTCGGAACTTAAATGGAAGAAAATATACGGTACCTACAGCCCTGTTGAAAGAAAATAAAGAAGTCTGATCACAGATAAGGAAGGATCTTTTTAAAGAGTTTCTTTGTGGTGGTAAATATTGCAAAATATGCTTATTTAAATACACTGATTGCATTTGCAGATAGCCTGTCATCGGTTCTGTCTACAGTGGCTTGAGACCTCTCGAATAAAACTTTTAGGAGGTCACTTTTAGGCATTTATTGAATGAAATCACTCAGACTTGCTTAGAGCTAGATTATGGTTGCTTGGTCTTATGGAACATCTAGATGAAGCTATTAGATAAAGTCATTTATCAGCAAGAGGTTAGATATCATGAGTATGATGATGAAAGCTGAACATTTGCCTCTGGCCACCCAAGTGATACTATCAAGAACACTTTCAGTGCCTGGAGGCTGGATGTAACAGCCAGTGGACATCCTATGCCTAGATGTCAAAGCCATCACTTTTTATGTTTAATTTTCGCAAATATTAAGCCTGTATTAGAAAATGCAAAAATTCCAACAGAAATTGTGGGGCTTCATAATGCAGCTTAGGGAAAGCTGGAATTATACATTCCTTTCATAGCCTTCATGTGATTATGGTATTTTAAGCTCTTTGGGCTGCTTCCTATAGCTTTATTTATTTCATTGTTTGTTAGTTAAAATAGAATATTTTCTCAATTTACATAGGATTAATCTACCTGGTCCTTTGTTTAGTTATCTGTTGACATTTTTGAAAATTATACTTGTAAATGGTTAAAAGTTATTTGTTAGATATTGGAAACTGACATTTTATATACTTAAAGATTTATTTAGAATTTATATTGAATTCACATTTAAGTTACAAGTAAGTTCCAATTGGAGAGAGCCACTTGTGTTGTTTTAGTTGAAGCTCTGAGCTAGAAACTGAGAAACTAATTGTAGTCCTGCCTCAGGCACAAACCAGATGGGTGACCTTGGGCCAGTCATTCTCTTGCTACGCCCTAGGAAAGAGATAATGGCAAACTACGTCTGAAATGGTTTACCCAAAAACCTCTAGGGACTTCTCCAGGCAGTCACCAGGATTCAATAATAACTCAAAGGCAACCTCTCCCCCAAAAACGTTTCATTGACTTCAGTAGAGCTTTGATATGATTTGATAGAAAGTACCTTTTCCCATTTATGGAAAATGTTACAACTATCATCTTGAGATTGGTTGGCTTTTACCAGTGATGGCAAACCTATGGCACAGGTGCCACAGGTGGCACGCGGAGCCATATCAGCTGGCATATGAGCCATTACCCCAGCTCAGCTCCAATGTGCACGTGTGTGCCGGCCAGCTGATTTTGGGCTCACACAGAGGCTATGGGAGGGCGTTTTTGGCTTCCAGAGAGCATCCAGGGGGATCGGGGAGGGCATTTTTACCCTCCACTGGCTCCAGGGAAGCCTTTGGAGTGTGAGGAAAGCAAAACCTGAACATACAGGGCCCACCAGAAGTTCGGAAACAGGCAGTTTCCAGCCTCCAGGAGGCCTCCGGGTGGATGGGGGAAGCTGTTTTTGCCCTCCCCAGGCACTGAATTATGGGTGTGGGCATTTTTGCATGCACAAGGAAAAAAAATGTTTGTCATCACTGGCTTATACAATACAGTGTGCTTAACCATATGAATTGAAATTCAACAGCTATGATCATGATCTTTGTCTCCATTTTTAAGGAAATGCATCCTAAAGCTTTGTTGTATCTGAAGACTTAATTCTTAATTACCAATTTGCTATATTAAAATAATCCAAGTTTTGTGATGTTACTAAATTGTGTTGTATTGGGATGCATTATAAAAGTCCATGTTTTCAGTGTACATCAAGGCATAAATACATAGTCTCCTCAAATAGTTCCTCACAGACACACTGAAAATATCTTATTGCAAGATTTACTGGTAGGTGGAAAACAATGGATTTTATACAAGTTTGCTGAATTACTTAAAAGTAATTCATTGAGTTCTAAAAATTAAAATGCTTCTGGTGTTGAATTAGTAAATAGTTTTATAGTAAGAGTTAGCAAATTTTCTGAGGGTGGACATCAAGTTGTATCAAAATGTGATTGAACATTGATATCATGTAAGATTTTTGACACATTTGGTTTTTTAAATAGTGTTATTTGATGAAGTTCTAGAATACCAGAAAGAGGTATTATAGACGCCATGGCAGCCACAGGTGCTTTGTAAAAGATGAAATACTCCAAAGATTCCACTGCCTTGAAATTCTGCCTTATTTGCCTTGACGGGATGTCTGAGGAGCTGTCTGTCCCCAATGGGATTGTCCTGACCCAGTCACTCCAGTAGAAGAGGCCTACCTTTTGGATCCTATCTGCCAAAGAATTTCAGCTGGTAGGAATCGAGAGAAATGCCTTTTCTGCTGTGGTACTGCCCTTTGGAATACAGTGGTCCCTTGACTTTCGTGCGGGATACATTCACCCGCAAAAGTCAAATTTCTGCAAAGTAGAGACGCTCCCTTCCTTCCTTCCTACCCCTCCCTCCTCCGTTCCTGGTTTTATTTACCCCCAAAACCCGCAGGGGCAACGGGGTGGCAAGCTGGGGGCTTTGCTGCGCTCACTACTGGTGTCTCCCATGGCGGTACCACCGGCGGTCAGGGCAAGGGAAGGGGAAGCTCCAGGCCAGGACTCAAAGCCGGAATTCCAGGTCGGTCAGCTGGGAGGTCGGACGCTACCACTAAGGGAGGTGACTTAGGTGGGTGGGGGAAGAAGAGGTGGTGGCGGCGGGCGCAAGTAAGGCTCGGCTTCAAGTGGAGCGTACCAATGCTCCGAGAATTAAAGGGGAGGGATCGGGAGGCTGTGGCGGAAGTAGAGCTATTATTTAAAGAAGCAGGACGGCTGGGGGGGAGGAGGAGAGTTAAACCGCATAGTATTGTACATTGGGCAGCCGCAGTAAAACCCATGGTGTTAAAAAAACGCGGAGTATTTTTTAATTAATATTTTTTAAAAACCCGTGGTATAGATTTTCTGCGAAAGTTGGAGCCGCGAAAGTCAAGGGACCACTGTATTCTCCTTCCAGAGATCTCTTCTGGAAGACATTAAGAACCTGGCTCTGCCAACTGGCCTGGAGCCCTAATAGGGGTGCTCTATGCTGGAGTTTACTGAGGGAGTAATGAAAAGATCCCTACTCCCATGTCACTTATTATCTTGGTTTTTATCTTTATTTAATCTTACTTAATTTTTAACTTTTTATGCTATAATTTTATCATTCTATATGCTTCCCCGAATCTTTACAACAAACAAAATTAAATTAAACAAACAAACAAATAGGAACAAGTATTTGGGAGAAATTTGTTTTTCCTTTGTATATTTCCCTGGAAAAAAATGATTCCCCATAATTTAATCTTGTGACAGAGAAATAGCATCAAGATTCCCATGAAGCATTAATACTGCTATATACAGTGTTCCCTCGATTTTCGCGGGTTCAAACTTCGCGAAAAGTCTATACCACGGTTTTTCAAAAATATTAATTAAAAAATACTTCGCGGTTTCCCCCCTTTTACCACGGTTTTTCCCGTCCAATAACGTCATATGTCATCACCAAACTTTCATCCACCTTTAATAAATATTTTTTTAAATAAACTTTAATAAATAAACATGGTGAGTAATAATCTAAATGGTTGCTAAGGGAATGGGAAATTGTAATTTAGGGGTTTAAAGTGTTAAGGGAAGGCTTGTGATACTGTTCATAGCCAAAAATAGTGTATTTACTTCCGCATCTCTACTTCGCAGAAATTCGACTTTCGCGGGCGGTCTCGGAACGCATCCCCCGCTAAAATTGAGGGAACACTGTGCCTTGGAATACTGTTCCAGCTCTGGTCACTCTGTAATAAAAAGATGTTGAGATTCTACCGTAGAAAGATTGCAGAGAAAAGCAACAAAGATTATTAGAGGTCTGGAGGTTATATACCATGAACAGTTATAGAAACTGGGTATATCTAGTTCAGTATTTCCCAACCTTGGCAAATTGAAGATATTTGGACTTTAACTCCCAGAATTCCCCAGCCAGCGAATGCTGGCTGGGGAATTCTGGGAGTTGAAGTCCAGATATCTTCAAGTTGCCACGGTTGGGAAACACTGATCTAGTTTAATGAAGAGAACTAGAGGTGACATGGTAACAAACTTCCAATATTAGAGGGGATGCCACAGAGAAGAGATGGTCAGCCTATTCTTCAAAGCACCTGAGGGCAAGATGGGAAGTAACAGATGGAAATTTGTTTGTTTATTTGTTTGTGTTTCTATGCCGCTCACTCCAAAAAGGACTCAGAGTAGCTAACCATAGTCATAAATACAATAACAGTTTAAAAAAAAACAGACATAAAATCAATAGAACAATAAGATCATAAAAAACCATGCATACTACAGTCAGTTCTAATTCTAGGCCTGCTGAAAAAGCCAGGTCTTAATGGCTTTCCGGAAGACTGGTAGGATGGAAATACAGTACTACGGATCTCTGGAGGCAGTTGATTTCAAAGGGTCGGAGCCGCCACAGAGAAGACTCTTCCCCCAAGGCCCTGCCAGCCAACATTGTTTGGCAGATGGGAAAAGTCTGACTCTGTGGGCCCTTACTGGCCGCAGCGAGTATACATGGAGCCATGTAACACTGGCATTTTGTTATCTGAAAGGATCAGAGTCTTCGGAGTGGGGCGGCATACAAATCTAATAAATAATAATAATAATAATAATAATTATTATTATTATTATTATTATTATTATTATTATCACATAGCTTTTGTTCTGTACAGCCTAGTTATTTGAAACTCTGTTATAGATAAATAACATATGAAGGTTATCTGATTTTTGTGTTGATAATAAAAACCCATGATGTAATAAAGAACAGTATGGATTTTCATTTCTGCTATGTTTACACTTGTACTAACGAAAGGTGTAAATGTTTTTCTGCCAAGAGATTACTAAATCATCATTTTAGCTGCTAATATACTTGTTTTATGCCCTTGCATGGGGAGTAAAAGTCCCGGGAACAGCAGAATTCTCTTTATGAAACATCATATCTCAATGTATAATTTAAAAAAAAAAATCATGGGTAAAATATTCTGCTAGATTTCTAAAATGTGGTAGGCTTAATTATTTTTAGGACGTGTAAGTTTTTCTCTTCACCGTTTTCTGTTGAGTAGCCATGGAACAATCTTCTCTATCTTAATCAGTTTTGCTCTATGATTATCTGTTATGTACTTTATTTAGTTTGTTTGTATTGTCCTGTAATTCTGCTGCCAACTTAGAAATGTAACAAAACCCATTCCTTTACATTTATTCTACAGGAAACGTTATTCTTCTCTATACTAAGTAATTTTTGAATAGTGCTTGAATAATTTGGTTGTCCTTTTAAATTGGACTGCAGTTATAATTGTATGTAATTTCTAAATTAAACTTACTTTTATAATAATATGTAAGAGAGTAATTGAGAAATATTGTTGCTAATCACAAAGTCGCCCAGTATTTCTATCTGTTATTTCTGCTTAAGAGACAAATAGTAGGCTGTACAATATTGATGCAGGAGAGTAATTAATCTGATCTATGTATTCAGGATGCAGTCCTCCAGGGAAAATGAAAGCACGAAATTCAGTTGGGAATAACATAAAGTAGATTGTTGTCAATTAAGACAGGAAGGGTTGATTGCCTAATATTTTTTAGCCACTGCATCTTTTTGATATATTAAAGAATTGTGCACCACTCAAAACATTTGTAGCTATCCAATTCTAAAGCATATATTCCTACTTCATTAGCTTACTTGTTTGAAATATATTTATATTAGGGTTGGAAGAATAAAACTGGAACTTTTGTGATTTGGTGGGTCAGTTCTGACATCTCTCAGATCCACCAGCCCACAATGTTCTTTCCATATACAGTGGAACCCCGACATAAGAGCTGCTCTACTTAAGAGCAACTCGAGATAAGAGCTGGGAGGGGAGAGATATTTTTGTTCTACTTACAAGCCCAAATTCGAGATACAAGCGCCAAGGAGCTGTCTCCTGAAGCCAAATGCTAACTTCCGCGTTCGGCTTCAGGAGACAGCTACGAAGCGGCGCGCGTGTTTTAAAAGGTTGCAGCCGGCCTGGGGGGCTCGGGGGGGTGCTTGCAGCTTTCTTTCTTGCTCTTTTTCTTTCTCTCTTTTACCTTCCCTTCCTCTATTTCTTCTTTTCTTTCTCCTTCCCACCTTCTTCCCTCCCTCCCTCCCTTCACTCATTCCTCTCTTACTCTCCCCTTTCATAAGTTTCCTTGCTTCCTTCCTCTGTTCCTGTTCCTTCCCCCTTTCTTTCTTTCTTTCTTTCTTTCTTTCTTTCTTTCTTTCTTTCTTGCTCTTTTTCTTTCTCTCTTTTACCTTCCCTTCCTCTATTTCTTCTTTTCTTTCTCCTTCCCACCTTCTTCCCTCCCTCCCTCCCTTCACTCATTCCTCTCTTACTCTCCCCTTTCATAAGTTTCCTTCCTTCCTTCCTCTGTTCCTGTCCCTTCCCTCTTTCCTTCCTTCCCACCCTCCGTCCATTCATTCACCCATTCCTCTCTTGATCGCTTAAAGCCGGTCCCTGGTGCAAAAAGGGTTGGGGACCTCTGTCCTACAGGATTGGGTGGCAGAGAAGTTGAACATATGTAAATTTAAAAGTTTAAGAAAGTTTACAAGTTAAGTGAAAGAAACTTCATTATTCATTTATATGTACATGTACATTTCTTCATTAAAAACATGTCTTTCTGCATAATTTAGACTAACTTTGTGAGTTTTTTGAGGGCTGGAACCAATTAAAATTATTTACATTAATTCCTATGGGGAAAAGTCGTTCGAGATAAGAGCTGCTCGACTTAAGAGCCCAGGTCCGGAACGAATTAAACTCGTATCTCGAGGTACCACTGTACAGTGTTCCCTTGATTTTCGCGGGGGATGCATTCCAAGACCGCCCGCAAAAGTCGAATTTCCGCGAAGTAGAGATGCGGAAGTAAATACACTATTTTTGGCTATGAACAGTATCCCAAGCCTTCCCTTAACACTTTAAACCCCTAAATTACAATTTCCCATTCCCTTAGCAACCATTTAGATTATTACTCACCATGTTTATTTATTAAAGTTTATTTTAAAAAAATGTTTTTTAAAGGCAGACGAAAGTTTGGTAATACGATGTCATCGGGCGGGAAAAATCGTGGTATAGGGGGAAAAACCACGAAGTATTTTTTAATTAATATTTTTGAAAAACCGTGGTATAGACGTTTCGCGAAGTTCGAACCCGCGAAAATCAAGGGAACACTGTACTGTACTTAAAGCACTATAAATGACAAGCAAAATGTGAGATTATGCTGATATTTGTTTAAATCTTTTTTTTACCTCATTGGATTTAAACAATTTCTGTGGAACTTTTCATTTGGCAGTATTATACTGCAATATTTAGTCTTTGTACCTTAGAACAGTGTTTTTCAACCAGTGTGCCGTGGCACACTAGTGTGCCGCGAGACATGGTCAGGTGTGCCGCGAAGCTCAGCAAGAGAAAGAGGGAGAGTGAAAGAAAGCAAGAGAGAGAAAGAAAGCAAGAGAGAGAGCGAAAGAAAGTAAGAGAGAGGAGAGAGAAAGAAAGCAAGAGAGAGGAGAGAGAAAGAAAGCAAGAGAGAGAGAAAGAGAGAGAGAGAGGGAGGGAAGGAGGGAGAGAGAAAGAGCAAAAAAGAGAGGAAGGAAGGAAGAGAGAAAGAAAGAGGGATGGAGAGAGAGAGGAAGGAAGGAAGAGAAAGAAGGAGAGAAATAGAGCGAAAGGGAGGAAGAGAGAAAGAAAGAGGGATGGAGAGAGAAAGGAAGGAAGAGAGAGAAAGAAGGAGAGAAATAGAGTGAAAGGGAGGAAGAGAGAATTTTTTTGTCCAAACTTTTTTTAGCCCCCCCACTCCACCCCACAACCCCCCCTGCTCAATGTGCCCCATGATTTTGTATATGTAAAAAATGTGCCGCAGCTCAAAAAAGGTTGAAAATCACTGCCTTAGAAGACAGGCATTTAGTTAGGCACTGATGATATCAGAAAAGCTAAAAGTCATGGTGAGTTGAAGTTGGCAAAAAGTGATAAGAAATATAGATAGATTTCTTCAAATATGTGGGTTTTTTTAAAGAATCCTTGAGAACCAGTTTGGTGAAATAGCTAAGGCACCAGGCTAGAAACTGGAAGGTGGTGAGTTCTGATCACATAAAAGTAGTTTAGAGACTGGGTCATCACTCTCTCAGCTCTAGGAAGCAGGCAATGGCAAATCATTTCCAAAATGTCCTTACAGTTGCCAGGATTCATAAACTAATTTGAACACACACACACGCACACACAGAGTATTTGTGGACTTCATTAATCTTTCATCATTACACTGCCAATTATGTTTTCTGTTTCTATGGATATACTATGAGATTATGTCCCAAAGATATTAAAAAAGAAATGACAGGTCTGAAAGACATTGCCTTAGAAGATCTACAGGATAAAGACTTGAAACAAACCTTATCTGATGGAGAAAAGTTAGAAAATACAAATGATAAACCGAGTGAATGATCTGGAGTGTTACTGACTTGCTAAAGCCCTGAAAATGGGAAGTCATGTGTGTGTGTGTGGGGGGGGGCATTACTGTATAATCTAGATACCTCTGAGCAAAAGATTGGATTAGATGCCTACATGGCTCTTCATATATCCTCCCAGCAGAGGAGTGTCAGAAACAGTTAAGACTTGTAATCTTTTACTGATTTCCTGTAATTATTTTCAATGCCTTTCTCAATATTTAAATTTTTGGTGAAAAACTATTATTCATAATATATAACCAAGTTAAGTAAAATCTGTAAAATCCCAACTCACAAGCAAAGACTACCTGCTTTTTATGTTTAATTTCGCCATTTGGTTTTAGAGCAGAGATTAGGATTATCAATTTTAGATGGTTTCCCCATTTTTGTCTCATTGCTGTCGTTTTCAACTCTCCACTTCTCACATTATTAAGGGTATTTTTCACAGTTCATTATGGATTTTTATTTTAAATGATGCTTACATTAAGGATAGTGGAAACCGTACAAAGGATATGTAATTAAAGGACATAGAATTAAAATACCGGTTAATCTCCTTTTCCCAGCCCTATAATGTGTTCCAGAATACAATGCTCTTTTGTTAAAATAATTCCCTTTAAGAATACAAGGCTATATTTTTTCCTTATTGATGTATGATCTCTTTGGGAGATGGTGCCCAAGTCTCTTCAGAAAGAAAATTATTATCTTTCAGCAAAAAAATTCCTCTATAATGAAGAGTTAGTTTTGTTTTTTCCTTAGTCTTTATTTTGATTTTCTTATTCCCGGGAATTATTCCCTCTCTATTTAGTTCTATTTATTCATCATTTTGTAGTCTGTCCACTTATTATGACCCCATATTCCCACCACAATATCTGCTGGATGGGCATGGCCACATCAGCCTCCTGCACTACAGCAGTGGGGGAGTTTGCACTCCCTGGGCTTTGGAGGTGTTTCTCAAGCCTCCCGGAGGGTGAAAACGGTAGGACCACACTTCCTGAACTTCCAGTAGGCCTGTTTTTTGCCCTCCTCAAGACTGCACATGTGCATCAAAATGGGTCGTGTGGGGTACTCCTGTGGGGGGAGGCAGAGCCAGCCAGGAGTTGGATTTGGGGGTTCTCCGAACTGAACAGAATCTTAGCTACAGCTTCTCCTGAACCTTTGCAAACCCCCAGTAGCCCACCCTTGTTTGTTTGGCCTCAGTTGACTGGGTACAGGTAGTCCTCAACTTATCATCCTAATTGAGCCCAATATTTTTGTTGTTAAGTGAGACATGTGTTAAGTGAGCTTTGTCCTATTTTATGACCTTTCTGGCCTCAGTTGTTAAGTGAATCACTGCAGTTGATAAGTTAGTAACCCAGTTTTTTAAAGTGAATCTGGTTTTCCCATTGATTTTGTTTGTCAGATCACGAAAGGTTGCTTGGGACACAGCCACGGTCATAAGTATGAACCACATCTGCCAAGCATCTGAATTTTGATAACTCGATCATGGGGATGCTGCAAAGGTCGTAACTGAAAAACAATCAAGTCACTTTTTTCAGTGCTGTTGTAACTTTGAATGATCACCAAATGAATTGTTGTAAGTTGAGGACTCCCTGTACTGACTATAAGGATGATTTCCTGCTGTCCAATTCTTCATTTTGACAGCATTTGGCATCTGGAATATCTGACTTCTGGAATCCTCCTTGCCTTTTACCAGCACCTTTCGTTCTTGCAGAATTGCTGAGCTAGTTGCAAGATCACTGACATTATTGTGGACATCCATGTTACTGCACTTTCCATTGTTCAGCTGTCATCTGTTCTAATCAGAAATTATATTATTTCTGATGGGGTGGAAAACAACAGTCTAATCGCAAGTTTACTCCATCAATTATCTTTTTCCCCCTCAGTGTGGCTTATGTGCTTGGTCTTCTTCATTATTATTATTAGTATTATTTGCTTTTATTTCTGTTTAATGCTGCTCACTATTCCTCCAGGGCTAAGGAAAACTCTTCATCCCCCAAGTTGTTCGCTTTGGTTTCTGTTCTCTCTCTCCCTCCCTCCAGTAGTGATCTAAGTTTGTGGGCAGGGTGCGATTTGTGAGTACAGATGTTATACAAATTTGTGAGAATATTTTTATCCTGCCTTTATTATTTTTACAAGTAACTCAAGGCCGCGAAATATCCAACATACCTTCCTTCTCCTATAAGTGTCAATGAAAGTTTTAGCATACATAGGCTATATGCTACAAGTTTTAGTGGATCCCCAAAAGTATAATAATTAATGTGCATACATTTATACATATCTCCTTATTTAATCATTTGTAATGCATTTCTGACCATCCCAGTATATACAGTAAATCTCCCTAAATACACTCTAGGCTTTTAGGGGTAAATTTGCATATGCTGTGTACACTACTATGGTATATGCATAATAAATATTTGAAATAATAGTGGTTGCATTTACTAGTGCTCCTAAAACTAATAATATTTATTTCTGTTTATTATCTATCAAGAAACCTTAATTCATCAACTTGAATTTCCTGATTTTACTTTTGAAAATAGTGCTTTTTACAGTAGAGTCCAGATACTACAAGGAAGACCATAACATCCCCTTGAAATTTATATATTTCATACTTATTTCATATATCTAAGAAGAAGTGAACACTTCTTTTCGTAGTTTAGAATATATAACTAAAGAATGTCAGCTGGTTAACATGTTTCTTCATGTATAAATGTAAAACTCGTAACTGACAGTTAGTGTCTTCCATGTTAGTGTCTCTGGACCTTGGCATAAGCTTTTTGGTTAGCATCGTACATTTTTCCAAGTCATTTTAACTGGTTGGTTGGATAAACTACAACTGAGAGAGTTAGCCTAACAAGTTACACTAGTGATGGCAAATCTTTTTTTGCTCGGGTGCCAAAAGGTTGTACACATGTACAATAGTGCATCCACCCACCTATAATGCAATGCCCTCCTCCCTTGCGTGTGTGTGCTGCCCTCTTGCATGCGCACAATCCCCCTGCACTCCCCGCTGCACATTCAATGAATATCCACTTAAAATTCTACAATAAAATAATAAATAACAGAAAATGTAGATTAAAACCAAATTTGGAATTGAGTCTGTCAGTTGCACATGGCCTAATTATTTCAATCCTTAATACATTTGATTTAATAAACTTGATTTGAATATGATTGCAAACTCTTAATTTCATGATTGCAAGGAAATTTGAATCTCTTATCATTGCACATTTTATTCTGAAATATTCCTATCTTCTGTTTAGCTGAAAAGATCTAGAAAAGAGTTTTCAGCTTTGGAGGGGGGCAGAGGGGGAAAAGGGAATGGTTCTCTGTGAATGGTGGACAAGCATGTTGTCCATTTGCACGAGCAGCAGGCACGCTCACCCACCACTCACACGAATGGAGCACACACGCCCGCTGCTTGCACAAGTGGAGATACTCGCTTGCTCGTCACTTCCAGGGCCTGGTTCTGAAAGGCTCGGTACCCGGTAGTGGTCTGCAACCTGGGGGCTCCTGGCGTAGAGGTGAACCTGACAGTAAAAATGGTACAGTATTGCTGTCAGGAAGAGGGAGATAACAAGCAGGAAGAGGGAGATTGTGATCCCGCTATATAAAGCGCTGGTGAGACCACATTTGGAGTACAGTGGTACCTCGAGATACGAGTTTAATTCGTTCCGGACCTGGGCTCTTAAGTCGAGCAGCTCTTATCTCGAACGACTTTTCCCCATAGGAATTAATGTAAATAATTTTAATTGGTTCCAGCCCTCAAAAAACTCACAAAGTTAGTCTAAATTATGCAGAAAGACATGTTTTTAATGAAGAAATGTACATGTACATATAAATGAATAATGAAGTTTCTTTCACTTAACTTGTAAACTTTCTTAAACTTTTAAATTTACATATGTTCAACTTCTCTGCCACCCAATCCTGTAGGACAGAGGTCCCCAACCCTTTTTGCACCAGGGACCGGCTTTAAGCGATCAAGAGAGGAATGGGTGAATGAATGGACGGAGGGTGGGAAGGAAGGAAGGAAAGAGGGAAGGACAGGAACAGAGGAAGGAAGCAAGGAAACTTATGAAAGGGGAGAGTAAGAGAGGAATGAGTGAAGGGAGGGAGGGAGGGAAGAAGGTGGGAAGGAGAAAGAAAAGAAGAAATAGAGGAAGGGAAGGTAAAAGAGAGAAAGAAAAAGAGCAAGAAAGAAAGAAAGAAAGAAAGAAAGAAAGAAAGAAAGAAAGGGGGAAGGGACAGGAACAGAGGAAGGAAGCAAGGAAACTTATGAAAGGGGAGAGTAAGAGAGGAATGAGTGAAGGGAGGGAGGGAGGGAAGAAGGTGGGAAGGAGAAAGAAAAGAAGAAATAGAAGGGAAGGTAAAAGAGAGAAAGAAAAAGAGCAAGAAAGAAAGCTGCAAGCACCCCCCCGAGCCCCCCAGGCCGGCTGCAACCTTTTAAAACACGCGCGCCGCTTCGCAGCTGTCTCCTGAAGCCGAACGCGGAAGTTAGCGTTTGGCTTCAGGAGACAGCTCCTTGGCGCTTGTATCTCGAATTTGGGCTTGTAAGTAGAACAAAAATATCTCTCCCCTCCCAGCTCTTATCTCGAGTTGCTCTTAAGTAGAGCAGCTCTTATGTCGGGGTTCCACTGTACTGTGTTCAGTTCTGGAGACCTCACCTACAAAAAGATATTGACAAAATTGAACGGGTCCAAAGACGGGCTACAAGAATGGTGGAAGGTCTTAAGCATAAAACGTATCAGGAAAGACTTAATGAACTCAATCTGTATAGTCTGGAGGACAGAAGGAAAAGGGGGGACATGATCGAAACATTTAAATATATTAAAGGGTTAAATAAGGTCCAGGGGGGAAGTGTTTTTAATAGGAAAGTGAACACAAGAACAAGGGGACACAATCTGAAGTTAGTTGGGGGAAAGATCAAAAGCAACATGAGAAAATATTATTTTACTGAAAGAGTAGTAGATCCTTGGAACAAACTTCCAGCAGACGTGGTAGATAAATCCACAGTAACTGAATTTAAACATGCCTGGGATAAACATATATCCATCCTAAGATAAAATACAGAAAATAGTATAAGGGCAGACTAGATGGACCATGAGGTCTTTTTCTGCCGTCAGACTTCTATATTTCTATGTGTCTGGAAGAAACAAAGAAAGAAACTTCAAGAGTGTACTGAGGCTGCCACTATGGGAAACGTGGACTATGTGCATCATGCAGTAATGATTTTAATCTTTATTCTTGCTGTAGGCTGGCAGTGATGGGGAAAGTATTGGGAACTGCCCATTTTCTCAACGTCTCTTCATGATTCTCTGGCTAAAGGGTGTTATTTTTAATGTTACCACTGTGGATTTGAAACGGTGAGTTATAATGCTTTTTCTCCGTTTATTTGTAATACAGTGATCCCTCGAGTTTCGCGATCTCGATCTTCGCGAAATGCTATATCGCGATTTAAAAAAAAATATTAATTTAAAAAAAAACCACTTCCGGGTTTGGCTTCGGGAGTCAGCTGGGAAGCGGCGCGGCTGTTTTAAAAGGTCGCAGCCGGCCTGGGGGGCTTCCCAGCACCCCCCCCCCGAATCCCCAACCTGGGTCTTCCCGGCCGGCCACGCAAAGGGGAATCCCCGGCTCCTTGCTGATGCCCGCCGCTCGCCCGCCCGCCAGCAAGAGGGGGAAGACCCAGGGAAGGTTCCTTCGGCCGCCCAGCAGCTGATCTGCTCGGTAGCGCAGCAGCAGCGAGGAGCCGAATCGGGGTTTCCCCTTTGCGTGGGCGGCGGGGAACGCAAACTCCACCATCTACGCATGCGCGGCCATAGAAAAAAGGGCGCGCATGCGCAGATGGTGTTTTTACTTCCGCAACCCTACATCGCGAAAAATCGATTATCGCGAGGGGTCTTGGAACGGAACCCTCGCGATAATAGAGGGATCACTGTATTTATTTATTTTTCATATTAAATTTTTTAAAGCTTCCAGGCCCAGAATTTATATTTCTAATTACTTAGAGAGGTATTTGTAAATTTTCACTAAATCCAAGTGACTTCTTATCAGTTCCTTCTCTGTCATGAAAGAAGTGCATGTTTTAGGTATAATATAATTTTTATACAATTTTAGGTATGAATTCGGAACTGTCTTCTGTCTGTTTAGAGTCAAGTGCCTGTGTTGGCTGCCATTCCAGAATAACAATAAATATTTAGCTCCTATCCATGCTTGTCCATATAGAGAAAAATATAGGAATTTTTCCAAAACAGTGACTATTATCAAAGCATTTTAACCTCCTTTAGTACTGTGTGACATATCACTATGTGACTGTTTTGGAAAAACAGGACTTCAACAGCACCATTGAATGAGAAATGGTTAAACTTCCACAAGTATAAGGTTTCAGACAATTTCAGAAAATCTCAAGAAATATAGTAGTTTATTAACACAATAGAGTTTTTAATTGATAAAATACTCATAATCCGTTTCATGTTTAACTTTTATCTGCATAATCAACTCTTCCTCCTTACTCTGTGCCTCGCCCTTAATCCGATTCTATATCAGAATAGCCTTGCTATGTGTCAATTGGAAAAAATGCTACCAAAATTTTGCCTAATAATATGGCTTTCCTCATATACCGTGATCCCTCGATTTTCGCGGTCTCGATTTTCGCAAAACGCTATACCACGGTTTTTCAAAAAATAATAATTAAAAAATACTCCACGGTTTTTTTGCTATACCACGTTTTTTCCCACCCGATGACGTCATACGTCATCACCAAGAGTCACGTCTCTTTCTCTTTCTTTCCTGTCATTCTCTGCTTCAATCATTTTCTCATTTCTCTTTTTTTCTCCCCTTTTTTCTATCATTTCTCTCTCTCTTCCTTCCACTCTTCTCTCTCTCTTTCTTCCTCTCTCTCACTCTCTTCCTTCCTTTCTCATCTTCCTTTCTCTCTCTTTCTCTCTCTTGCTTCTTCCTCTCTCTCACTCTCTTCTTCCCTCTCTCATCTCTTTCTTTCCTTCTCTCTCTTTCTCTATCTCTCCCCCTCTTGCTCTCGAGCGGCGGGCGTGGCGGCGAGCGGGCGAGCGGGCGGGTACCTACGGGGAACGGTGGCCGCCAGCGCTGCTGCAGGAGGACCCGTGTCCGAAAGCCGGTGAGAGGGGTGGATCGGGCGGGCGAGCGGCGGGCGGGCAGTAGCGGCGAGGGCGCCGGAGGCAGCCGACATTCAAAGCAATCTTTGTCGGCTTCCGCACTTTCGTCGCTCCCCGCCCCCAACTTCAAGCCCTTGCGCGGCCTTGGGAAAAAGGTGCGCATGCGCAGATGCTGTTTTACTTCCGCGCCGCTACATCGCGGAAAATCGATTTTCGCGGGAGGTCTTGGAACGTAACCCCCGCGAAAATCGAGGGATCACTGTAATGTTTGATTTGTTGCTGTGTCAGGAGCTAACGTGAGGATTGACATTGTGTTAGTCTGTTTCCCAATCAGTTGATCATTTCTCGATATCATCAGTTCTTGGTTCCCAGATATTTCAATGAAAAGAAAAGGTCACAATTTTTGTAGTCTTCCCAGCTGCTATGAAGAGATGGGAAAACCATGTTTTCCTAATTTCTTTTCCCCCAGCTTTTAAAGAAAATAGTGAAAAATATGTAGTGTATTGTTTAGTCTCCACCAACTAAAGTCTCAGAGGGAAGCTATCTTTTTCTTTATGTTAGTCAGAATGCTAAGAGAAGACATATTCTTCTAAAGCCAGTAATTCTACTAATTCTTTAATATTAGTATAACATCTTTCCACTTTCAAAGAGAAGAGTTATTTTGTTATTAACTCTTTTGAATCTCCTTGAATGACATAATTTATAGGTTTTGCTAACTTCTTCAACCCTAAACTAGAAAAAAAGTCTACCTAGTCTGAACTAAATATGATTTACTTCCAATAAGTGTACTTAAGTACTACATTGGCAGTCACAATTTTAAATTCCAAGATAGGTAGCTGAATTAAAATGCAATAATTTGTACAGTTAATTGGTTTTTGTTTTCCTCAAACAAGATACATTTCTTTTTTGTATAGGAAACCTGCAGACTTACAGAAATTAGCTCCAGGAACAAATCCTCCATTTATAACTTTTGATGGTGATGTTAAAATAGATGTAAATAAAATTGAAGAATTTCTAGAAGAAAAGTTAGCACCACCAAGGTACAGTATTCTGCTGTGCTATGATTAATTTGATGTTACATAAAATGGGTGTTGAATATTCTTAAATCATTTGGTATCAAGAGATCGTGGATTGAAAAAGATTTAAAATGGCTAATGGATAGGTAAGGGAGATGATAGCACAGTTTAGTTATATTTCAGAGTTTCAAATACAATGCTGAAAAATAATTTGATGGCATTAAATTCTTATATATTAAATTTTTCAGATATCCTAAACTTGCACCAAGTCATGTAGAATCTTACTCTGCAGGAAATGATGTGTTTGCTAAATTTTCTGCATTCATAAAAAATACAAGGGAAGATATCAATGAACGTAAGTATTATAAATTTTGCTCTCCTCCATAGACTCCATGTCACCTGTGTTTGGCACTTATATCTATTAACTCAGCTGCAGGAAATCCATAATTGCAAAGACCAAAAAGTGATCATTCTATCTGCAGTAATTTTTTTTTTTGCAAAGCTTTCAGGTTTGTTTCTTTTCATAAACTTCTGCTAATGTAGCATTCAAGTCACAGATCCCTTACAAGAGATCAATGCCTTGATTTACAGGCTTCCACAACAACACTCAAAGTTTTTGTTTACATAGAACAATGATCCTGCTATATAGAGCGCTGGTGAGACCACATTTGGAATACTGTGTTCAGTTCTGGAGACCTCACCTACAAAAAGATATTGACAAAATTGAACGGGTCCAAAGACGGCTACAAGAATGGTGGAAGGTCTTAAGCATAAAACGTATCAGGAAAGACTTAATGAACTCAATCTGTATAGTCTGGAGGACAGAAGGAAAAGGGGGACATGATCGAAACATTTAAATATGTTAAAGGGTTAAATAAGGTCCAGGAGGGAAGTGTTTTTAATAGGAAAGTGAACACAAGAACAAGGGGACATAATCTGAAGTTAGTTGGGGGAAAGATCAAAAGCAACATGAGAAAATATTATTTTACTGAAAGAGGAGTAGATCCTTGGAACAAACTTCCAGCAGACGTGGTTGGTAAATCCACAGTAACTGAATTTAAACATGCCTGGGATAAACATAGATCCATCCTAAGATAAAATACAAAAAATAGTATAAGGGCAGACCAGATGGATCATGAGGTCTTTTTCTGCCATCAGTCTTCTATGTTTATATGTTTCTAACTAGAGGAATGGGCAAAGGCAGTTGGGATTGATCTGGGTAGCTTGACTCTGTATGCAAGTGTTCCAGCATGCCCAGTAGTGTTGTGAGAAAACTAATAAAGAAAATCCCTTCCCCCTCAAACCAGTGCAGAAGTTGGTGATAAATTAACGGCTTGGCACACTTTGACACCCCCTTTTGTTTTAACAGTGGATTAAAAACAGGCTGTGGCTTCTGGATTTTTTGTTTGCTTGTCTTTTGAGTCATTGTCTCAAAAATGGATAGGACGTGTTTCTGTTCTGATTTGTGATGAATGCAGGAGGTAGTGAGATAATTTTCATTGCCTTAGATTGTTTCTTTCACAAGTTCTACCCTTGAGTTAACTTTCATGCCTCAGTGTTCAAGAAGCCTTTCTATAGCCATTTGTCTTACTCCTGCTTAGATTACAGCCTTGCAGCAAAATGCAACCTTGGTTACAGCTCCTGGGAGAGAAAAGTCCTTGGTTGCAAAATTGTCCCAAAGCTATCTTATCATTATAGCTAACCAAGGATTTTACGTGCAATAGAAGCTTAAAAAACACCCTTTTATAGTAATTTATTTTAATTGGCTTTTTTCTTCCCCCTGCTTTTATTTATTTAGTTTCTTTTCTAATTGGTAGCTAATGTTTTGTGGCTATTGATCATGCTTCATCATATTTAGTAGTTTACTTGTTTCCTATATGTGAAGACATCACCCAATTTGATTTTATTCTTCATTTTACTACCAGAATATACCTATTTTTTTCTCCTTTATTCTGTTCTTTACCATTAAACTTGATCCATTTGTCACTGCGTTCAGATCAGATTGATAGTGCAAGAGCTTGGCTCCACTATTCTGAAAATTATATCTTCACTTTCTCCCACATGGGACATTTTGCCACTTGTGTGGTGAACTTGTGAAAAGTTGAATGGGATGGGCAGTATTCTTTCAAGTTATTTTCTCAACATCTTTATCAGATCTCTCCCTCAAAGTATACAGACTGTTATCTTTGTCTTTATGGATGTTGCTATTTGGCTACTTAATTATCATTGATCAGATAGTCAATTCCATTATTCTCCTTTTTTTATTTTAGATTTAGAAAAAGCATTGCTTAAGGCTTTAAATAAACTGAATACTTACTTAAATACACCCTTGCCTGAAGAAATAGATGCCAATAGCACTGAAGACATCACTGTTTCCACAAGGAAATTCCTAGATGGTGATGAACTCACATTAGCAGATTGCAATCTCTTGCCAAAGCTTCATATCATCAAGGTTTGTTTTTTTCCCTTTATGTAAAAATGAGTAATGGATGCAACAATAATTCCTCCTTTTTATTTATTTCATATGGAATACTTCAAACTATGTTTGCATGCAGATAAATGCGATATTTGTTCTAATTTGTCATTTAAGCCATGTCCAAAAAATTATAAATTTCAACTCATATTTGTCTCACATTTAATATTTTTAAAATCCTTCCTTTAACTTGAGTCTTAATTTAAAGGGATAAAATAATCTCTATAATTCAAGACAAACAATTACTGAAGATTAAAAACTGAATGCCCTATTTTTTTTGCGGATTATTTGTTTTTCAAAAATTTTGAGTTTTACAACTCAAAAATACCTTTTAGTGCTACATTAAAGTTCAGTTTTTTCAATTTTCTATCACCATATTTTTTCTACTAATTACATAAGAACATACAATGATTGATAATGATTTCTTTTTTTTTTTAAAGGTTGTGGCAAAGAAGTTTAGAAATTTTGAATTTCCATCTGAAATGACTGGTATCTGGAGATATTTGAATAATGCATATGATAGGGATGAGTTCATAAATACATGCCCTGCAGATCGGGAAATAGAATATGCCTACCTGGATGTTGCAAAAAGAATGAAATAAACCAAGAATATTCTGTGTCTTATATTTCTTCTATGAGTGTGTTTTTTAAAAAAGAATCAAAAGCAAAGCATCCGTTCATCAGCAAGGTTTAAAAATGGAGAATTTTCCTGGGGAAAAATATTTTATTAATCTTCTTATTGCAATGTATAGTGTGCATAGGATTGTGTGTGTGTGTGTGTAATTGTGGATATGAAATGAACTGGATATATGCATTGTATGTGAAGTTTCATATAAAATAAAACATTCTCAAGAACAGTGACATTTACATTATATAATAATTAGGTGTTAGGCTTCTGGTAATTATTTTCCAGCATTACAAACATGAGAGGTTAGGTAGAGGTAAAATTTAATGAACTTCACTGGAACCATTATATCTTTGCTATGCTTCCAGATCTAATCAGAACACTGAAGAATAATTATGTTGTTCTGCATATAAATTACGATTGCTTAAAGTCATTCAATTTTATACACAGATAATAGGACACAGAGGATTTGACACACTTCAGCTTCTATGGCATTGGGAATAAGAACTAAAAGACTTCATAAGAACATAAGAAGAGCCATGCTGAATCAGGTCAAAACCCATCGAGTCCAGCATTCTGTGTCACACAGTGGCCCGCCAATTGTACATGGGGATCTTGAACAGAAAGAGAAGGCAAAACCCTCCCTTTCCCTTGACCCCCAACAAATGGTACTCAAGGGAATCCTGCCTGCCTCAACCAACATAGAGGTGGCACATGGACCTCCGTTTCAATAACCAAGATTAGTTATAAAGTTCAGATACGTTTATATACAGATTCATGAATGCCAAGTGTATCAGTGGTTATTGAAACGGATGTCCAAGTGCCGCCTCTATGTTGGTTGAAGCAGGCAGGATTCCTTTGGGTACCATTTGTTGGGGGTCAAGGGAAAGGGAGGATTATGGATATGTTTGCTGCCTTGAGTTAGTGTAAAAATTACTCAATAAAATAATAAAGGTGGGATATAATAAGTACGGTAAGTAAGTAAAGTAAATAAACACATCATCTTGCAAATTATTGGGCAGGTTCATTTTGGCTTTATTTTAATTTATTTTTTATTTGGTTAGAAGCTGGGGAAAATCTTTGGTGTCCACAAATGTAGGACTTGCATTGGTAATTTCTGATCTGTTGTCTTTCATTCATTGATTCCAACCACAAGTAGTTGTACCTGTGCACTTGTTTCACAGAGTTCTATATCTCTAGGCCATTCTTGGTTGCATATGTAAATACCCATGTGGCATATTAATCCCAAGCACTGCTTCCAAGTATTTAACAGTTCATTGACCTACAAGGCAGATGTCAAAGCTCCTAATCCTACTGTTGTCTGCAATGGAAGTTATTCATTAGTGAGGGAAAGCCAGACAGCCTTATTGTTGAACTCATAATCCCTTGAAGGTATATTTACCCTCTTAAGTCTTTTAAATGGAGACATAGATTCCTGTTCTCATTCAAATGTGTTACAGTCTCTGTTTTGTTTCAGAGCTATTGCCACACAGTCTGAGTGAAGCCTTATAAAGAAATTACTTCATTTTCTCTCAAGTTACATGGAACAATAAAACAAATGTTGTTTATATGCAATTCACCAAATATGAACTGGCATTTATGGAAAAAGAAGCCCTTGGATTTCATATTTGGAACACAGGACATCTTATGCAAAGTTTAATACTTTGATGTAAAGGCAAAAAGCTAGTATGAATTCTCTATAATATTTGCATCGATGATTTGTCATAGATATATTCACTTTCAATTAAAATTGGTTTAATTCTATGAATGTAGCAGCCCGCTCCAAATATTTTATTTAAACAAACCAGTTTCATTACACAAGACATATAGTTGGTTTGATGGTTCACATTCAATAGGAAAAATATTTTTTTTAAATCCATAGAGGTTATCCTGACATATAACCCCCCCCCCCCCCCGGTGACATAGTTCTTACTATTCAAAAAGTGAACTACTATTCATAAGGAAGAAGCCTAAAAGGCCATTAACTTGGTTTAAACAAAGTTTTAATTGTCCCCATTAAAAATCAAATTCCCCCCTCTTGGGCATGGGCCCCACATTGGGAACTCTAGAAAGATTGCAAAGAAGAGCAACAAAGGTTATTAGGGGACTTGAGGATAAAACATATAAAGAACGGTTGCTGGAACACTTGATGATTTCTACAACACATTCTTACTACAAGTTAAAAGACTTATCAGACTACATGTACCACTAACTTCAACCAGAAGAAAAAAAATAACTTACCTGTCTCAATAAGGAAACTACAAACCAAAAAAAGATGTCTCTGGCGAAAAAATAGAAAAGGCCAAGTAACCAACTTCAAAAGACGCTACAAAAGCATTTGCCAAGAAATAAAAGCAAAATGTCTCAACTACCACAGCAAATTAGGAAAATCTCCTTCACACCAAATCTAACCGAGCCTTCTACAACTTTGTCAACAACAAACTTAAAGACTCTAGACCTATTCCACCTCTCCTTGGACTCAACAACAAAGAATACCATGACGATCCACCCAAAACTAACCTCTTCAACTCTTTCTTTGGCTCTGTCTTCGTTAACAGTAATGGTTCATCCCCCATCTTCACAAATCACACCTCAAACTCTCTCAACGACCTAACCCAAGTAGACTTCACTATAGACCGTGTTGAAAAAACAATCCGAGACCTTAAACCTTCTCTATCAGTCAGACCAGATGGTCTTTGCGCATACTTCCTAAAAAAACTTTCTTCAGCTTTAGCTGAACCACTAAGCATCATCTTTCAAAATTCCTTCAGGACAAGCACACTCCCCAAGCTATGGTCAAAAGCAGTAGTCATCCCCATCTTCAAAAAAGGAGACCCTTCTCTCGTTGACAACTACAGACCAATTTTGCTATGCTGCATCTCATGTAAAGTCATGGAATCAATTATAAATCAATCAATCACCCTTTACTTAGAATCTAATAACCTACTCTCTAACAAACAATTTGGATTCAGAAAGAAATTATCCTGCAACCTTCAACTACTTCACTGCAAAAACATATGGACTACCCACCTAGATCAAGGAAAATCCATTGATTTAATTTATATTGACTTTTGCAAAGCCTTCGATTCAGTGGTCCATGACAAAGTACTCCTAAAACTCAAATCCTATGGCATCTCAGGATTCCTCCACAGATGGATTACTGCATTCCTGTCAAACAGGCAACAAGTTGTCAAAATTGGAAGCTCCATTTCCAGGCCTGTCCCGGTTAAAAGTGGGGTTCCCCAAGGCAGCGTACTAGGACCTACTCTATTCATTCTCTACATCAACGACCTCTGCGATCATATCACAAGCAACTGTGTTCTTTTCACCGACGATGTAAAACTTTTCAACACCATGGACAACACATCTAGATTAGATTAGATTAGATTTAGATTAGACAACACATCTACTCTCCAAAAAGACCTCGACTTTGTCTTATACTGGTCTAACACATGGCAACTTCAAATATCAACCAGCAAATGTTCTACCCTCCACATCGGCAAAAAGAATCCGAACCTCATATATAAACTGAATAAACAAAATCTCACAGCCAAACCCCACTCAGTAAAAGACCTTGGAATACTAATATCAAATGATCTAAGTGCCAAAGCCCACTGCAACAATATCGCCAAAAAGGCTTCTAGAGTTGTTAACCTGATCCTACGCAGCTTCTGCTCTGGCAATCTCACACTACTCACCAGAGCCTACAAAACTTTTGCCAGACCCATCGTTGAATGCAGTTCATCTGTCTGGAACCCATACCACATCTCGGACATCAACACCCTTGAAAATGTCCAAAGATACTTCACCAGAAGAGCCCTTCACTTCTCCACTCGAAACAGAATACCCTACGAAAGCAGACTATCAATCCTAGGTCTAGAAAGCTTAGAACTACGTCGCCTAAAACACGATCTAAATATTGCCCACAAGATCATATGCTGCAACGTTCTACCTGTCAATGACTACTTCAGCTTCAATCGCAACAACACAAGAGCATGCAACAGATTCAAACTTAATATTAACCGCTCCAAACTTGACTGTAAAAAATATGACTTCAGCAACCGAGTTGTCAAAGTGTGAAACTCATTACCTGACTCAGTAGTGTGAACCCCTAACCCCCAACATTTTTCCCTTAGACTATCCACGATTGACCTCTCCAGGTTCCTTAGAGGTCAGTAAGGTGCGTGCATAAGTGCACCAGTGTGCCTTCCGTCCCCTGTCCAATTGTCTCGCCTTATCTTTTCTTCCTTTCAAATACGTTCACCTATACTTTTATATCTTTTCTTCTATTCTTTTCTTTATCTATATTATTACATATCTATTCTCTTCAGTGTGTATTATGTATTGGACTAACTAACTAACTAAATCCAAATGACTGTTAGACTCCCATGGAGCCATGCTGGGGCAACTCTGTAGACTGTCTTGAGTCCAAGCTTGCTTGAGCCCCTTTGGCTGATGCAATCTACCCAGGTCCCATGCAGTGTAATGAAAGGGCTTTGGGCAATTCCTCTGGCAATATGGCTCTGTCTGAAGGAGGTAGAACTTTGTTATGTAGAATAGACTGGTTCAGGCTGTTAACAAAGGGAGTGGGGAATGAATGAGCTGGGCCATTCCTTGATGGCACATTGACAAAGGTGGGAGCTACTAAGAGTGAATTGCTTCCTGCCTAAAACACATTTCTCTAGGGATATTCTATATAATATTCTGCCTTTTTAATATTTCCTAGGATGTTTCATTTTTCTAGAAGATAGGTACTAATTTCCTTCAATTAAGGAGGAGCACAGAAATGGAAACGTGATGTGTAACAGGAAAATATATAATAAAAAATAAATATATATAAAAAGGAGGATATTGTGCTTTTATTAGACATAGAAAAAATTGAACAGCTCATTGTATGTTATATTTCTTGAAAATAATTTTTATTAGTTTATTTCATAATCAGAAATAAGAATAATAGAACAATTGAATCAGAATATTCTTGGAGTAATTTTAGTAAAGATGTTAACAAGTAGCTATCCAATTCCTAACCTCTTGCTAATCAAGTGTCAAACTAGCACCATGTCACTTTGCAAGCACTTTACTGCCATTTATAAGTAAAAGCTGATTTTTAAAAAGAAGTTTTTGAAAGGTGCTTGTGGATTCTCAGGTTTTATGTTTTATATTCCACATTGTATCTTGCAATACTTTACTCCTGAACAGAGCTGGCTGTTTTAACAATGCTCAATGATGAGTTTCCTAATGCTATCAACAGTTAATTCTGACTTGCAAGTGTCCTGCTCAAAATATTCAGCAATATTTACTAATTATTGTAAATAGTGTTAGCAGTGCTACTGTTGCTACTACTGAGATAGTGAATGACAGCATCTCACATACCATGGAAATAGGGTTTTCCAACCAAAATTTCATGGACCATAATATTGTATTTAGGTACATCTGTCACGATACCATTTAAGGCATAAGAGCCTGAAAAATCTATTTTCCAGACAAAGTTCCATGCACACAATGATACATACTGTTATACCAACACTGAAAGCTATATTTCTCAAAGTTCTTGATGTATTTTGCAATATTAGCTTTTTAGATAGGAGCAGAAAGACTTGCAGACTGCAAACCAATTGAACTATCTCAAAGATTGAGGCTGCTGTTGTCAAAGAAGCAGAAAGGATGAAGATGGTGGTTGATGGTTCAGAGATTTATGCATGGACTTTGAGTGGCATTTAGATCACATTGCATATAAAAGTGTCAGCATTAAAATTATGGTGGTGTAACAGAAACTAGTAATTTTCTGAGTATAATTCCAAATTAAGCTGCATGAAATTTACCAGTCATAAATTTGGGATGAATAGAAGACTAAAAAAAGTACCAGTATATTTGTATAGGCCGTATCTATAATTCAGATCTGTTTTGGACATAGATTTGTTGCATCTTAAAAGCCTGTGGATCAAAGGAAGTGCTATGAATAATAACATTCCCAGCTGTGGATGTACAAATTACTTAAGTATCCAATGGATTTCCCAGTACTTTCTATGGATATCCTTGTTCCTAGAGAGCATATGTTTTTTTCCCTTTTTGCATTATTTGAAGAAACACTTATGGCTGCCACCTATGTAGTCTGACAGTTGTCACCCAGAAAGATTTAACACTTTATTACTGTCAAGATTTAATTGATATAGCATGGTTCATATAAAAATTATTTTATTATATTTTTTTGAAAAATAGTACAAGCCTTAAATACTGAGATGTGTTTTAAATATATATGAACACAAAGCAAAGTGTGCTTCAATTGTTATTTGCACTAATACTATTGTGGAAGAAGTCTTCAGATTCCGAAGATTTCATTGTCAGGCTTCCATTCTGCAATCACTGGAATGGTTTGATGATTCAGCACCTTCAAGCAATTACTTGCTTTGCACACAGTATTTCCAAAAACAGGCTGGAATAGGGAAGATAAAAAAGATCACTTTAAAAGCCCAGTTAAAATATGATTCACATGAATCTCTCTAAAATATATCTTTTGTTTACTTTTGCTCAAGGAATACCAGTACTTTCAGCCAGCCATTCACATCTTCTATATTTGCTTTTTGAAATGTTAGACAGGATAGTTCCTCATTATCTTCCATTTGACATTCTCCAATGTAGAACTTTTCAGATACACTGAATTTGTATTTATTAGCATTTATTTTATTTATTTATTCGACTTCTATGCCGCCCAGTCCCGAAGGACTCAGGGCGGCTTACAACAGCGGTACAAGTACAATAAGAATAAATACAAAACAGTAAAAGAAGTCGAACAGTTAACAGTTTAAAACATAAACTTAAAAAAACCAAAAAGTTATTATAAAAAGAAAATCACACTTATATACATACACACCATTCTTACAGTTGGCCATCAAGCTGTGAATTTATGGCCCCCAGGCCTGTCGGCAAAGCCAAGTCTTTGTAGCTTTGTGAAAGACCAGCAGGGTAGGAGCAGTACGGATATCGGGAAGTTGGTTCCATAGAGCCGTGGCGGCCACAGAGAAGGCTTTCCCCCTGGTCCTGCCAACCTGCATTGCTTAGTCAATGGGACCTGGAGGAGGCCAACTCTGAGCTCTGTGAGCTATGCAGCAAGTCTCTGGGACCTGGTCTCTGGGAGCTATGCAGCAGGAGACGGTCCCGTAAATAGTCTGGCCCTGAGACATGTAGGGCTTTATAGGCAATAACTATCACCTTGAATTGTGCCCAGACACTAATAGGAAGCCAGTGCAGCTCGCATTCTGGACTATTTGCAGTCTCCGAAGACTTTTCAAGGGTAGCCCCATGTAGAGCCCATTGCAATAATCAAGAATTTTTCTAAGCATTCCTACCATTCAGCCATGCTTACAAAAATCGTGGGAGATTCAGTTCCAAGTACTGTATCTGGTTAGCACCAGTTTGGGAAAAGTTGTATTGAATTATGATTTATAACCTGTGGCTGGTCCGAAATTAGTGGGTTACAAGAAATTATTATTGTTAGTTTCACTAACCCTTCTAAATTCCACCCCATTGCTAACCTTGACTAGTCTTTAAAAAAAAGTGCTCTCTTCCATCTGTTGTGGTTAGCTCTGGCCTTGCTCCTGCCCAAGGACAGTGGATGTGGGGGAGACATCCACATGCTGCAGGCCTGTTTTGCCCTGGTGGAATCTGATGATGAAGGCTCCTCTGACCAAGAAGACATGAGTGACAGGGAGGAGGAGAGTGTGGCAGACAGCTCAGAAGGAGATCAATTATCTAGCTCCTCCTTGGATTCAGAACAAGAGTTAATGATACAGCCATGCATGCGGAGAGCGATGCATAGGCAACAACAACTGAGATTATTATCTAAGAAAATGAGGCCACCTGTGGTTGGGTGGGGCTGTGGTAATTAGTGAGGCTGCTATAAATAGCAGCCTGTGGGTTTGGCCATTGTGGAGGATTATCTGATCCTTGTGTTTCGTGACTGCTTTATTGCCTTTGACTTTTTGTGTGCTGATTTTTCCCCGCTTTGAAACTAAACCAGAGCAAAGTGTGTTTCACTTTGTGAAAGAAGAAGGACTGTGAATTGCCTCACAGCTGCAAGCTAAGTATCACAGAACTGATAAGGGACTTGTACAAATTACCAGTTTGTTTGGAGATGAGTGCTCTTTGCTATACCAAAAGAGGGCTTGGATTAAGTGAATTTTCAGTATAAAGAACATTGTTTTGAATTTGTGTGTGTGTCTGAAATTTGTACCTGTGAATTTTTGGGAGGATTCTATCAGAGAGCCCAACAGAACATCATCTCTGACTTATTTTGGTCAAGAAATATTCTACCAGTCTAACCAATATTGCAACTAACTAGGACTCCAAGATCCCTCTAATAGTGAGAGAGATCTTAGAATCTTAGTGGACAACCAGCTAAACATGAGTCAACAGTGTACAGCAAAAGCCAATGCAATCCTAAATTGCATTAACAGAAGGATACAATCTAGATCAAGTGAGGTACTAATATCAATATAAAGCCTTAGTTAGACTGCACCTGGAGTATTGCATCCAGGTTTGGTCATCAGACTATAAAAAGAATATTGAGACTAGAAAAAGTGCAGAGGAAAGCAACTAGGATGATCAGGAGATTGGAGACTAAAACATACAAAGAGCAGTTGGAGGAACTGAGCATAGATAGTTTAGTGCAGAGAAGGACCAGGGGAGACATGGTAGCAGTGCTCCAATATTTGAGGGGCTGCCACAGAGATGAGGGGGTCAAGCTACTGTCCAAAGCACCTGAAGGACAAACAAGGAATGATGGATGGAAACTGATCAAGGAGAGATTCAACGTAGAAATAAGGAGGAACTTTCTGACAGTGACAACAATCAACCAATGGAACAGCCTGCCTTTGGAAGTTGTGGGAGCTTCATCACTTGAGACTTTCAAGAGGAGATTGGACTGTCATTTGTCAAAAATGGTGTAGGGCAGTGGTCCCCAACGTTTTTTCCACCAGGGACCAGTTTCAGCAAGGCAATTTTTCTATGGCCCGGTGGGGGCGGAAAGGGGTGTGGTTGGGGGCGGGATTAAGCATGGGGATGCTGGTCCTTCCCGTCCCTCTTTCCCGCCATCGCCCTGTGGCCGGCAGAACCTGCCTCCCAAACCCTCTTGCCTGGCGGCAGGTGAAGCGCTGGAGGGAGGGGGTCAGGCCGGCCCTCCTGCCTCCCCCTCCAGCCAAAAACGCAAAGGCGTGCCATGGCAGAAGCCAAAAGAGGCTTGAGCCTCCCGGTCCTTCCCGCCCCTCTGTCCCGTCCATCGCCCTGTGGCCGGCAGAACCTGCCTCCCAAGGCCTCTTTCCCAGCGGGAGATGAAGCACTGGAGGGAGGGGGCGGCGGCAGGAGGACTGGCAGCTGCTGACTCCACAGACCGGTGCAACATGCCCCGCGGCCCGGTACTGGTCCGTGGCCCGGTGGTTGGGGACCCCTGGTGTAGGGTATCCTGCTTGAGCAGGGGGTTGGACTAGATGACCTACAAGGTCCCTTCCAACTCTGTTAATCTGTATCTGAAATGGTGCAGGCAGGGATATAAACTTTAAGAATAGGAATGGTTTTTCTGCAATCAATGGCTGATCATCAGTAAAGATGACGCCAGAATGATGATTCCCCAAGATCAATTATAATTGATCAGTAACTTCAGAATCAACAAAAGGATCACGGCATTTCTTAATTTTAATTATTTTGGTGCTTATCTATTAAGCTGACATTGTTCCCTGTCAAAAGACATACCTCTTTTCTTTGATATATTGGAAGGCTGGAGTGCTGCTTTTTGGAAGTTCTTCCCAGTTAAAGTTTTTAGGAAATCCTTGCTTGATTCCACAATATCATCATGTTGAGAAAAGTGGGGACTAGTCTGCCCTTTAGTCAACACATCCTACCCAGAATGTAAAAAAAGAAAGAATTGGATGGGTTAATCCCAAACTAATTTATAAAGCTATTTGTGAAACAGCCATTTTGAGAATATGTACTGATATCCCCTCATTTATGAAGGTGATACCTTTTGGGTTAGATTTTTAAATCTGTATACAGTGGTACCTCGGTTCTCGACCACAATTCGTTCCAGAAGTGTGGTCGAGAACCGATTTGGTCGAGTACCGAATTAATTTATCTCATAGGAAATAATGGAAATGGATTTAATTGGTTCCCAGCCCCTGTTGACTCGCTGGGAACCAATTAAATCTATTTTCTTTATTTCCTATGGGATAAAAAAACTGAGGAGAGCTATAGTCTAAGCGCTCCAAGCTGCAGGAAGGGTGGGGGCGGCTGCAATACTGGCAGCTTCGGGGGGCTCCTTTCCTCAGTGCTTCATCTTCTACCTGTAGGCAGCTACACCAACTTTCTCTTCCCGGCAGCGGCAACGGCGGTGGCTTCCCTTCGAGAGCAACAGCGCTGGGAACGTCATGTGATGAAGGGAAGCCGCTGGAGCCATCTCAGCAGTTGCCGCCGCTCCAGCAGCTTGCCTTCATTACGTGACGTTCCCGACGCTGTTGCTCTCGAAGGGAAGCCGCTGCCGTTGCCGCCGCCGGGAAGGAGAAAGTTGGTGCAGCTGCCTACAGGTAAAAGACAAAGCACTGAGGAAAGGAGCCCCCGAAGCTGCCGGTATTGCAGCCGTCCCCGCCGGTAACATTTCGGATAACTAACAAAATTTTCTGTGGCTGTTCGGTATCCAAATTTTTGTTAGGATGCCGAAGGAAATTTTTGCTGAAAATTTTGTTCGATATCCGAAATGTACAACAACCAAGGCATTCGAGAACCGAGGTACCACTGTATTCAACCATGAACCATGTTGTCTGAAGCTGCAGATTGTTCAGCAGCATTGAGAGAAACGTTAATCCCATATACGCATTCTTTGTTAATTGGTTGCTTATTTCAAATTAAAATTCATTTCTCAGAACTGTACACTTATTGTGTAAAGGTCCCAGTGAAGGGCTACCAAAATATTTACTACCACACTGTGGGCGTGACTTGTGCATTTTCTTTCAACATCTTTCTGTGCAAATTGGATGCTCTGGTGTGGGGCTCCATTTTCGCCACCCCATCCGGGCAGCAACCAACCCCTGAAAGTCCTCACAGAAAGATCTATTCTGATAAATTAATTTGTAATTATGTCCCTAGGAAAAATGGTCCTTTTTTTTGCAATGTTAGAATTAAGGGAAGTTGCTTTTTTGTTTTTAGATTGGTGGTGGTTCCTTACCCTTTTGATGGTCTTTCCAAATATTTTTGCATGAACTGAAAGGCAAAAGAGAACATGAGTTAAAAGTAGAAAATTATCATTTACATAATGGATCAGCATCTATGGCATAGGGCAGCTGTCACTTCAGAAGCATTGCAGAAACATTCAAAATAGAATAATTTTTATTCTGTACCATAATTTGTTTCTTTTTCCCCACTTGGGCATTATTTCGCTTAAAATACTTGGTGCTCCCAGAGCTTGTTTGCTTGCTTGAAGATGTTTCCTTACCTGACTAGTAACAACTTCAGGGCTAGGAAGAAATGGAGTTTGTCCTCTGTTTACGTACTAATGTCTTCCTGTGGTAGTGTTGGTGGAGGAACAGTTGTTTTCTCCTTGGTGATTCATTGATTAGGTTGTTTATTGCTTAATTATTTGTCTGACTTGGTAGTTTTCTGACTAAAATATTGTTCACTGCTTACCATAATTGCTAGCAAGGAGGTCACAGCCAACCCCCACTCAGTAAAAGACCTTGGAATACTAATATCAAATGATCTAAGTGCCAAAGCCCACTGCAACAATATCGCCAAAAAGGCTTCTAGAGTTGTCAACCTGATCCTACGCAGCTTCCACTCTGGCAATCTCACGCTATTCACCAGAGCCTACAAAACTTTTGCCAGACCCATCCTTGAATACAGTTAATCTGTCTGGAACCCATACCACATCTCGGACATCAACACCCTTGAAAATGTCCAAAGATACTTTACCAGAAGAGCCCTTTACTCCTCCACTCGAAACAGAATACCCTACGAAAGCAGACTATCAATCCTAGGTCTAGAAAGTTTAGAACTACGTCGCCTAAAACACGATCTAAGTATTGCCCACAAGATCATATGCTGCAACGTTCTACCTGTCAATGACTACTTCAGCTTCAATCGCAACGACACAAGAGCACGCAACAGATTCAAACTTAATATTAACCGCTCCAAACTTGACTGTAAAAAATATGACTTCAGCAACCGAGTTGTCAAAGTGTGGAACTCATTACCTGACTCATTAGTGTCAACCCCTAACCCCAAACATTTTTCCCTTAGACTATCCATGATTGACCTCTCCAGGTTCCTTAGAGGTCAGTAAGGGGCGTGCATAAGTGCACCAGTGTGCCTTCCGTCCCCTGTCCAATTGTCTCTCCTTATCTCATTTATCTTTTCTTCCTTTCAAATATGTTCACCTATACTTTTATATCTTTTCTTCTATTCTTTTCTTTACTTATATTATTACATATCTTTCTCTTCAATGTGTATTATGTATTGGACAAAATAAATAAATAAATAAAATAAATAAGGAGGTGTTCTGGTATTTTTCTTTCCTGTTTATCTGTTTATAGTCTCCTGAATGTCCATAATGGCTGACTTTCTGAATGCCCAGCTTCCAGGAATTATTTGGCAGTTTTGGATTTAGCTTGGCTAGGATGTCAAAGGAGATTCTCAATCATCCAGGTACACTTATCTTGAAGTTGAGTCAGCAAGTGGATCTTTTTTTCCCCTTTCCTTTTTTCTTTTTCTTTCTTTTCCTCTCCTTTCCTCTCCTCTCCTTCTTTCCTTCTTTCCTTTATTCTTTTGTTTTCTTCTTTTCTTCTTTTTGTTTGTTTGAAGCATTTCGTTGCTCATCCAAATAGTTTCTTGAAACTGAAAAAGCTACTTGGGTAAGCAATGAAACAATTCAAACCAAGAAAGAAAAGATATCCAGTTGCCATGACTCAATTTCCAGACTTGGTTTAGGATGCTGACTATTTCCCAGGTAAAATTATAGCTGAGTCTGTCCTTGTATTATGAGATTAATAGACTGTAGATCTGAAGGTCAGCGGTTCAAATCTCATCACCGGCTCAAGGTTGACTCAGCCTTCCATCCTTCCGAGGTGGGTAAAATGAGGAACCAGATTGTGGGGGCAATATGCTGGTTCTGTTAAAAAGTGCTATTACTAACATGTTGTAAGCCACCCTGAGTCTAAGGAGAAGGGCGGCATAAAAATTGAATGAATGAATGAATGAATGAATGAATGAATAAATAAATTATTTTCATCACATTTTCTTATTGCTAGTTGTTACATACATTCATATACATTTTTAAAATTTATATTCCACCTGTATTACTATTACTATTGCTATTGCTATTACTATATCTATCTATCTATCTATCTATCTATCTATCTATCTACCTATCTATCTATATCTATCTATCTATCTATCTATCTATCTATCTATCTATCTATCTATCTATCTATCTAACTACCTACCTACCTATCTTTCTATCTATCATCTATCATCTATTTCCATCATCCATCATCTGTCCATCATCCATCCATCCATCCATCCATCCATCCATCCATCCATCCATCCATCCATCTATCTATCTATCTATCTATCATCATCTATTGATGTATCATGTTTTCCTTGGGAAGATTTGACTCACTTTGAATGTTACTATAGATGAAAATGTGAAAATAGTTCATTATATCATTCCAATCACAGGTATTGGTCCCTTGAAATGTATTAGTGCTCAGAATGTCTTTTTAGCTAATTTAACTAAGCTAAAATATTTATCTGCCTAACCCACTTGCCCTGACATCCTCCCAAACATTAATCTTTGGTGGGATGTATGTAAAACAATAATGAGTAAGTTACATTCTTTTTTTAAAGGCCTCTAGTTTCTCCGCAATAGGATTACCTTCAGTTCTTCAGAGAAGTCAGCACATTGTGGTTATACAATTTCTGCTTCACTTTTAAATAAATTCAGACTTCATTTATGTTTTTATATTAGTATGAAAGTTGTTAAAACATATTTTACTCAGATTTCCTTTGTGGTCTTAGTGCAGCTTTGTATATTCAAATTTCAAATGCATAGATATAGCTCTCAACAAATACTAATATAGAATGCTGGAAAGCTTTTTTTCTCTTTTGTTTTCTAAAATATGTTCAAACTGTCAATTCAGCCTTTCATTTTAAAGTTACAATAGATTTTAAAATTAATTTCAATTTAAGTATTATGTCTGTCTCCCTAATTTTTCAAAGCATGGTGCACTCTACCATCTGAACATTTATGTGCTGGATTTATTTCTTGCTTTTTAAACATCATGTAAGACAATTCAGACATAATGATGATGATGATGATGATGATGATGATGATGATGATAATAATAATAATAATAATAATAATAATAATAATATTTCTAACCCCTTTCTACCCAAAAGGCAAACATTGTTATAAATTCTGATGGGCACAGTTTGTGCCTTACTACACAAATTCAAAATCTTAATACAGTATTAGGGAAATTGTGAAAAACAGAGGAGATCATTAATATTTTCTCAAAAGTCTTAGTATCTGATCAAATAATAATGATGTTGTAAATACATAATCTTAGAATGTAAAAACTTAATGGAATTATCAAAGTTTTAATATGTAAATACATTTTTGTTCAAAGAATTGTTTTTCAATTTATCAAATGCCTAAAAAAAAATCTAACCAATTTATAATGATAATAGCATAAATTAAGTACATGTAATATAATCTGTTGTAATCAATATGTCTTCATGTGTAATGGTCTTTTATTTACTTGTTTAGCTACCTTGAAACATTAAAGTTTGGTTAATTAACTTCTGGTTGGTAGCTAATAAAAATTGAAGATAGATTTTTATTAATCAGTGAAGCTTTTTCTCAGCTTTTTGGTTCTAATATGAAAATAATAACCCTAAAAGAAAGGAAAATACCTCATACTTTTCTCATATGTAAGGAATGGCCAACCTTTCATTAATCAATGAAATATATTGCAATCACTTCTATACATCTTTGGAAATAAAACTTTTTGTACAATGATCATTTCAATATTAAATCAATGTGGTTGTATAGATTCAGTCTGACGTTGCTCTTTGCTACAAGGCAGCACTCAAACTTTTAAGGATCCCAAAACATTCATTTTTTTCAAAGCAGGTAACAAAGAAAGACAAGATCCTAAATTGGTATTTTGGGAAGAGAGCTTCAGCTTACCTTCATGATTGTCAGGTATTGTTAGTGGAACAATTGTTTGAATGGCTGAAGAAATTGGTATGATGACCAAGAGACTAACTAACAAGAAATGAAGATCCATAGCAAGAAAACAGAAATATCAAGCCTTTTCCAAGGTTTTTGAGGACTCTCTTCATTCAAGTTATTTCTCTGTTTAAGTATTCTGCACTTGGCATGGACTTATAAGCCCTTGCTTCTTTTGTGATTCAGGAAATAAATCTCTAATCAAATGCTATTTTCCACACCTGCATTTTGACATTTGCCAACATGTGTCTTTCTGTTTCTGAGATTTGCTTTGTGCCTTTCTACTGATATTCTCTAACGTCAGAGCTCTTTTCTCTGGTTAAGCAAACACTTTAACTTTACGTTATCATTGCTTGAATAGGAGAATTTCTGAAATGCAGACACAAACTTCGGGCTAAAGAAGTAAAGGGAAAGGTCAGGTAACACGGACGTAGAAAAGAGCCTTAAATTGTACAATGTCCCCTTTTTGACTTTTTAATGAGGATGCTCATAAAGAGCGACATTTTCAAACAGACTGATGACGCCATTGGGTAACTTAGCAAACATCTCAGAAGCAAAGAAGTAATAGAAGTGAGCCATGGGGAGACTGGTGCAAGGGACCAAATGACCAAGTCATCTGAGAAAGACGTGTGAAAAGTCTAATAGCTTACAAAGACATATCACATTTTTGAATGGTGGAAAGATTTCCTTTCTCATATAGAGTTCAGAAACTTTCATTGGCTGGAAAGTTATCTAATCTAAAAAAGCTGAGTGTGTAACAAATTACCAAATTACTGGAACAGTTCACAGCAACTGATCTTGTCAAGCAGTTAATGAAACTAACACATGCATTATTGAGCAAAAAATGCCCTAATTTCTATTTTGAAGGTACAATATAGAGGGAAGGGCTATTAATTTACAAGGATAAAACAACTGTCATTTTGACTGTCTATATGGATTGACTGGCTGTTTATCAAGGGTATAGTGTGTGCGTGCGCACGTGCATGCATTTTGCATGTAACATGTTTTAAACTGATGGAAAGCATCACAAAAATGTGGAGGAACCTGGGGAAAAAGGTTAAATTTAATTTAATAAGTGTTTTTTTTCTTCCCCCCCCCTTTTCTTCTATTTTTAACATTACAAATAATATAGTGGAAATATTAAGTTGAAACATTCATATTTCTTTTTGTTTATACAGTGTTCCCTCGATTTTTGCAGGTCTGAACTTCGCGAAAAGTCTGTTCCACGGTTTTTCAAAAATATTAATTAAAAAATACTTCACGTTTTTCCCCCCTATATCATGTTTTTTCCTGCCTGATGACGGCACATGTCATCGCCAAACTTTCGTCCGCCTTTAATAAATATTTTTTTAATAAACTTTAATAAATAAACATGGTGAGTAATAATCTAAATGGTTGCTAAGGAAATGGGAAATTGTAATTTAGGGTTTTAAAGTGTTAAGGGAAGGCTCTCATATATTAGTTTCATCTTTTAAGTTGCATTACTGAAATAAATGAATCTTTGCACAATATTCTAATTTTTCGAGCTTCACCTGTATGTACCAGATTTTCACCCCCCCAAGGGCTCTAATATTACTTTTAATGGCAGACTTGACTCTGGGATAGGGTGTTTTGATTGCTAAAATATATTTTAATTGCTATCCTTAGTTTAAAGTTGATTTAACTTTGTTGAAGGCAAAGCACTGTGGAACTCCTATAATGTAGCTATTTAACTATTTAATAATATTCTCTTCAGCACAAGGGCCAAAGTATCAGTATATCACTCTTAACTTTCCAAGAATGTTCCATCTACCGTATATTAAAATAGCTTTATGGCACTTGTTTTCTTCAGTTTTCCTAACAGGTATTATGTTGAGCTTGATTTGTGTTCCAGTCTTGTCCAAGGCCTCCCTCTAGAGGTAAAACAGCAAACTACTTACAGTACTTGTAATAATGAATGATTTAAAAAAACAGGAACTTGGAATGAGGAGGAAAATAGGATTTCAACATCACCTACACTCTATCTCTTGTTTTTTAGATGCAGCAAAGTCATTTGCATTTCAGATACAAAGAAATCATAATCTGCAAGTGTGCTAGATTACTCTCAAGGGTTCTCCCTGAGCAGCAAAGATGGTTGTTTTCAAAATGTTAATGGTGTGTGTTTGTGGGTGCTATGCCCAGTCTTTAATCAGGTGGGCAAGGCTTGGTGGTCAGGTGACTGGGTGGGCATGGCCAACTTGTAAAATGTGGTCAAATTCATTTAACAATGCTCTTGCATAGCAACCAAAATTTTGGGCTTAATTGTGGTCATAAATCTTTTCTTTCTTTCTTTCTTTCTTTCTTTCTTTCTTTCTTTCTTTCTTTCTTTCTTCCTTCCTTCCTTCCTTCCTTTCTTTCTCTCTCTCTCTCTTTGTTTCTCTGTCTGTCTTCCTTCCTTCCTTCCTTTCTGGGGAAATGGCCCATGAAGGGTGGGTATGTTGGTATGTATATAAAAAGTACAGCGGGAGGGAGCCAGCAGCTGCAGATTAAGGATCTTTGCGAAACATCATGCCTAAACGCAAAGTTTGATAAGGAGGCGAAGAGATACTTACTTACTTACTTACTTACTTACTTACTTACTTACTTACTTACTTACTTACTTACTTATTTAGATTTCTATGCCACCCTTCTTCTGAGACTCATGGCCTAAAGAAATACAACACCGTAAAGAAATACAACATATAAGAAATCTAATATTAAAATACTCTAAAAACCTTAATACTAAAAACACATAGAAATCTAACTTAATTTATATTCTAAAATCCCTATACATTTAAAAAACCAATCATCCACATTCATCCTACCATATTCAATCATAGGCCGGGGTAGATGTTAAAATTTTAGTGGCCTCAGGCCTGTTGGCATTTTTAAGGCCTTATGGAAGACTGGGAGTATGGGTGCAGTACGAATCTCTGGGTGGAGTTGATTACAAAGGGCCGAGGCCACCACAAAGAAGACTCTTTCCTAGGCCCCTCCAGATGACATTGCCTGGTTGACGGGACATGGAGAAGGATGATTCTGTGGGATCTAACCGGCTGCTGGGATACATAAGGCAGAAGATGGTCCGTGGGTAATCTGGTCCAATGCCATGTAGGGCTTTATAGGTCATATCCAACACTTTGAATTGCATTCAGAGACCGATCGGCAGCCAATGCAGTTCACTGAGTGTTTGAGAAGAATCGGCATATCTTGACAGGCCCAAGACTGCTCGCATGGCTGCATTTTGCACCACCTGTAGTCTCCAAAAGTTCTTCAAAGGTAGCCCCATGTAGAGAGCACTACAGGAGTCGAACCTCGAGGTGATAAGGGCATGAGTGAATGTGACAAGAGACTCCCAGTCCAAATAGGGCCACAACTAGTGCACCAGGTGGACCTGGGCGAATGTCCCTCTCGCCACAGCTGAGAGATGCTTTTCTAAGCTCACCTGTGGGTCGAGGAGATTGCCCAAGTTGCAGAGCCTCTCTGAGGGGGACAGAAGCTCCCCCCAGGGTAATGGATGGACAGGTGTGATTGTCCTTGGGAGGCAGAACCCAAAGCCATTCCATGTTGTCTGGGTTGAGTCTGAGCCTGTTGACACCCATCCAAACCCTAACAGTCTCCAGACACTGCCACATTACTTCCACTGCTTCACTGAGTTGACACGGGGGGAGATGTATAGCTGAGTATCATCAGCATACTACGGTAACTCACCCTGTGTCATTGGATGATCTCACCCAACGATATCATGTAGATATTAAGCAGCAGAGGGGAGAGAACCAACCTCTCAGGAACCCCACAAAGGAGGGATCTAGGAGTCAACCTCTGACCTCCTGCCAACATTGACTGCGACCAACTGGAGAGGTAGGAGGAGAACCACTGAAGAATGGTGCTTCCCACTCCCAAACTCTCCAGTCAGCGCAGAAGGATACCCTGGTCGATGGTACTGAAAGCCGCTGAGAGGTCAAGAAGCACCAGGATAGAAAAGTGACCCCTATTCCGGGCTTGCCAGAGATCATCTGTTAGTGCCACAAAAGCAGTTTCCGTGCTGTAACTGGGCCTGAAACTGAACTATTGAGGGCCTAGATAATCGACTTCATTACTTCCCTCTCTCGGCAGTGTTTTGCTTGAAAATATTTGAGAACCAGACCTGAGGGATGGAGACGAGAGCACTGTGAGGAAACACTGCTGACGTTTGCTGCCTGCAAGACACAGACAAACTGAGAGAAATTCACTGAAGACGCTCACGTCTTGGGATGAATCAGACACTTCGCTGGAGAAACCGACCGCCATCCCAGGCTTCCTAAATCTCCCGCTCCCCAGATGGTCCCCCTCCCCCGCAAAGAAAGCTCAACCCAAAGCCAACTCTGCCTCCAGCCACCTCTTTGTCCTGGTGAAACTCTTTTTGAGAGACCATCTGCAGGTGGTGGGGTTGGTGGGGAGATTTTCTGCACATCGGCAGTAGCGTCTCCTCACAGGGCTTCCTCCTTGCAGGGATTCTGCCACCTCCCCAGTCCCTCTTAATGCGTTCCTGCCCCCCCCCCCTTACCTCTTATCACTACCTCTAAGTCATCCCACCATCCCCAAGGGGCAGCACACCCACTTTGGGAACCATGCTGTAAAGAAACATAGCAGCTTTCCAAAATGGATTCTTGCATCCTCTATATCAGTGTTTCCCAACCTTGGCATCTTGAAGAGATCTGGACTTCAACTCCCAGAATTCCCCAGCCAGCGAATGCTGGCTGGGGAATTCTGAGAGTTGAAGTCCAGATCTCTTCAAGTTGCCAAGGTTGGGAAACACTGCTCTATATTTCCAAGATTGGACCAAATGGAGGAGAATAGAAACTATTATCAAAAATAATGCTAGAGAAACATCCTTGAGTTGCATGCTTCAATCCATAATTCAGGAAGATCCTCCTTTAGACTGAGAAAAAAGGAAGTTCATGTAGTCCCTTTCAAGGGTACAACTGTCTGTCCTGTGAATACAAGGTGGCCTCCTAACACTTATTTTGATGTTAGACTTCAGTTTTCACTGTCAATCGTAGTTTAGAGGAAGAGCTAATTAATATGTAATAGGTAACAGATAATGCAGTGATTTTCAACCTTTTTTGAGCTGCGGCACATTTTTTACATATACAAAATCATGGGGCACATTGAGCGAGGGGGAGTGGGTGGGGGCTAAGAAAAGTTTGGACAAAAAAATTATCACTCTCTCGCTTCCTCCCTTTTGCTCTATTTCTCTCCCTCTTTCTCTCTCTTCCTTCCTCTCTCTCTCCATCCCTCTTCCTTTCTCTTCCTTCCTTCCTCTCTTTTTTGCTCTTTCTATCTCTCCCTCCTTCCCTGCCTCTCTTTCTCTCTCTCTCTTGCTTTCTTTCTCTCTCTTTCTCTTTCTCTCTTGCTTGCTTTCTCTCTCTCTTTCTCTCTCTCTCTTGCTTTCTTTCTCTCTCTCTCTCTTGCTGAGCTTTGCGGCACACCTGACTATGTCTCGCGGCACACTAGTGTGCCATGGCACACTGGTTGAAAAACACTGAGATAATGTAATGAGTGGGTTCTGGATTTTGGGTTCTAATCTCAAACTTCAGTTTCACTACATAATTTTAAATAGCTTTCTCCCAGCGTAACATTAATTTACGATTCATGAATTCTTTAGGATGAATATAAAAATGACAAATAATGTAAGTGAATCTGCATTCAAATAATCTATATTATTATAAAACAATAACATTGCAGAAGCGAGACTCCTTTAAACGTTAAGCTGAAAGGTTAGACCTGAAGTATTTAACTTATTTGCAGTGAACTGAATTCATTCTGTGCATTGATTTCATATAAAAACGAAAATCTTTTAATCTAGTTCTCTGATAGAAAGTGAAAGAAGACAGTCTGGCATGCAGCCACCCTGACTTTTCATAGTTGTGCCAAATCTAAATGCAGTCCTGCATATTTATCAGCTTCAATGGGTGTTGCAAATGTAGAGTGGCAGGTTATTTTTTATATTTTATTTATTTATAAGATGTATTGACCAGTTCAGTTGAAAGTGACAACACTTGATATATAATGTAAAATATAATAACAGTATAGAAATAGACAGACAGACAGACACATAGACAGACACACAGACAGACACACATACATAGATACATAGATATATACATACATACATACATACATACATACATACATACATACATACATACATACATACTTATTTACTTACAGTAAATAGGTAGGTAGATGCAGAGGCAGAGAGAGATAGAGGCAGCGATAGAGATAGAGATAATGATAATACAACAGTAAAAACAACGATTCTGGTGCTAAAGTCCTTTACAATTAACCTCCGAAGAGCTTCTGAAACAAAATGACATGGATGATCATCTTTATGGCATGTTGTTCCAGATAAGGCCTCTGACCTAACTAATAACAATTGCACTAACCTAACAATGGCACCAACTGAGCAAGTGGTAGGACCCCTGAGTTTTTCAAAGCTGATGGATTGGAACTGACCCCTCCCACAGAGCCCAAATCTAATTTCCTATTCCCTCTCTGACTGTCCTTGTTCAGAGTCAGGAATCCATGTTCATGTAAGCCAAATCTTACCTCACTTCTTTACGATATGCTCAAAATCTTCTCAGGTAGCTTTACAAGATTACCTATGCCATGTCTTCGTATTCTGTCCACTCAGTCTCTACTTACAGCAAAGATGATCAATGTTATCCATTAAATGTCTGCTAAACCCACAGTAATGGCAGTAATGGCAAATAATCCAATTTCTTCATCCTTATCTCCAGGGAATATATGAGATTTGACCAGTGTACAACAGAATTACTTTCCAGATCTCTGAGAAAATTCTCAAGATTGAGGCCAAATCCAATATTTGGCCAGCTTTGTGAGTCAGCTCCAAGATGACCTAGATTAGGATCGGAGTTGTCATGAGGACCATGATTTCTCAAGCTACACCAGCTCAGATAGCAGATGTTTAAATCCCTCAGGATGATCAACTTGTATCTATATTAGCCTTACAATGAGACTGCGCAGCTTAGGAGGGGATGCTACTATGGAAGGATGGATATAATAGCCACATCCCCAGTTTGTTCTCATATCTAGTGCTATAGAATGTAACCTTCAGCCAACCATCAGAAGTATATTGGGCTTTTGAATTAGCGAGTCAGCAGCTAAAAAATGCCAGATTTGTCTGCAATAATCTAATCTTATTCACAAAAACATGAGATGCAGACCTAACATGCATCATTAAAGCCTGGCTGGATGATAAATGAGAATTATCCCTCAGTGAGATTTGTCTGAGTAAGTTTTGAGCATTGCATTGGTAGTAATAGTAATAATAATAATAATAATAATAATAATAATTATTATTATTATTATTATTTAACGATCCAAAGTGCAGACTCTGTAAAGAAACAGATGAAACAATCGATCACATACTCAGCTGCTGCAAAAAGATCGCAAAGACTGACTACAAGCATAGACATGATGCTGTGGCACAGATGATCCATTGGAACTTGTGCCGGAACTACCATTTACCAGTAGCAAAGAACTGGTGGGATCATAAGCCCGAAAAAGTGGTCGAAAATGAGCAAGCAAAACTACTGTGGGACTGCCGACTTCAGACTGACCGAATTCTGAAGCATAACACACCAGACATTATGATCATGGAGAAAAAGAAAGTATGGATCATCGACATCGCAATCCCAGGAGACAGCAGAATTGAGGAGAAGCAGCTAGAGAAATTAGTGAAATACGAATATCTAAAAATTGAGCTGCAACGACTCTGGCATAAGCCAGTGAAAGTGGTCCCAGTGGTACTTGGCACGCTGGGCGCAGTACCAAAGGATCTCAGCGGACATTTGAAAACCATCGGAATTGACAAAATCTCCATCTGTCAATTGCAAAAGGCCGTTTTACTGGGATCAGCAAACATAATTCGCCGCTACATCATGCAGTCCTAGGTGCTTGGGAAGTGCCCGACTGGTGATGAAATACAAAATCCAGCATAGTGATCTTGTTTGCTGTGTTGTACTGACATAATAATAATAATAATAATAATAATAATAATAATTTATTAGACTTGTATGCCACCCCTCTCCGAAGACTCGGAGCGGCTAACACAAATCTAATATTAAAAATAGTTATAAAACCCATTATAAAACCGTCATACCATCCAATTAAACCAAACATAAAATGAAACAGCTAAGGGTCAATTATGTCCCCCAAGCCTGGCGGCATAGGTGGGTTTTCAGTAGTTTGCGAATAACCCCAAGTCACAGAAAGTAGAGTAATAATTGTGCATCAAGAAGATATGACAGTTATGAGAAGTGCTATTCTCAAGGTGGAAGAAGCTATTTCCATCATATTCAGGGCATCACATATCAATGACTCAGGTTTTCTAAGAAATAAATATATTTTATGGAGTGTTCAAATGTTAAATGAGAGGAAAAATTGGAAATTACCACTCCACGCATTAAATCTCTCCTCTACTATCTATATATGTCTGAACTGGGCCAAGGTTCTCAACTGAGAATGAACTTTAATTCCTAAGTGCCTTATCCACCAATCATAAAATGCTATTCAGATTCTAAGACAACGACCATCATTTTTTATTAATATGGCGTTTTGTCGATATAAAAATTAAGGGAAAGCTTTTCTGAGAGACTGAAATTAAATTTATCCTGAAAAACTGGCATTCCGAAAGGAAAATGCTGACATGGTGAGAAAGAGATGAGTTTTATTGCATGTTAAATCAATTATACCATGATTCTAAAAAAGTTGAATACCAAACACTTTTTGTCAGATTAAAAAACAACTTTATTTTAAAGTCTGTGTTTTATCCTTTTATTTTACCTTTTTTCTTACAATTTTTGCCATTCCCAGACAATGACTCAAACTGATTAATAATAGTCTGAGAAACTCTTGGTCTCTGCAGTTTGAAAGAAGAGAGCAAACTTGTGAGGTCATGAATAAAACATTTCCAAAGCTAAACTGCTTATTTAAATATGGCAAATGCTTCAAATGAAAGTAAGCATGTTTCTGCTCACTGATTTCAATGAGAGTTAAGGACAGACACTAAAGTGAGAAATGTAATAAAGTAGTTAGATCGAGGAATGCTTAAAAGATTCCAATATGGATGGTTTGTCTGAGATGTATGACTGTTTTTTATATTAAGGGTTTTAAATTGTTTTTAATCATTAGATTTGTACTGTTTTGTTGTTGTGAGCTGCTCCGAGTCTTTGAGAGGGGTGGCATATAAATCTAATAAATAATAATAATAATAAATACGGTAATCCTCAAACAGCCACAAAACTGACTCGGTAACATGGACAGTCATTTTTGGGTGTGTGTGTGTGTCAAAACTATGTCTCTAGCTTGTTCTGAAGATAAATCGGGGTGAAAAATTGTTGCAGAAATTGCTCATCATAAAGTGAGATATCTTTCTCTTCTCCAGGGTTTTCTGTATGAGCAATGATAATGATAATGATAATAATAATAGTAATAATAATAGTAGTAGTAACGATGATAATAATGATAATGATAATAATGATAATAATGATAATAATGATAATAATGATAATAATGATAATAATTAATAATAATAATTATTATTATTAATAATAATAATAAACAATCCAGTCTAAACATCCGTGTGAGCAACCAAAATAATGCTAATATGCTGCCTGATACCTAGGAACTGTGGATAGTTTACAAATTAGACATTATAAATTACAAGTTAAAACATTAAAAATAAAGAAAAATAGAAAAAGTCAAAAATAAAGAGTAAAGATGGCCAAAATGACAAAGCGTGAATGGAACCAAGAAAAGTAATTCATACAATCTAAAGGAGCTTCAGTTACTTTCACCAAAGGCCTGGTATAAGAAGCAAGTCTCCAAGGCCCTTCAAAACATATATTGAATATATGTGGGGTGGGTCACTTGTATCTTGGGGGGACCTCATACCAAGCAGCATGCCAAGTATGTCACAGAGAAGGTGTACTTCTAGTGCCCCGATATATGGCATTGGTTAATCAAAGCTCCTAGAAGCCTGTGCCAACCTTGACACAGATACTAGGGGAGGCAAGCAATCCCTCAAGCAACCAACTCCAATGCAATGCAAGACTTTATAATGACCAGCAGCTTCAATTTCACCTGGAAGCCAACTGCCAACCACGTCTCACAGGACTGGGAAAGGCAGAGCATAACCCACCACTTGAGGATGCAAGGGGCAGCTCAACTATTTGGTAGAATGTAGCAAATGTCCAAAACGGAATTGAGGTACTGTGAAGTCCAGAAAAATTATTCATGGATATAATGATAATGATGATGATAAATGATAATGATGATGATGATGATAATGATGATGATAATGATGATGATGATGATAATAATAATAATAATAATAATAATTTATTAGATTTGTATGTCACCCCTCTCTGCAGACTCAGGGCGGCTCACAACAATAATGTATTCCCATAGAAAAATACTTGTGGATTTTTCTGTCTCAGCTGTCAAAATCATTTTTTCACATCTTGAAAAAAAATACAAGAAACTTTAAGAAATGGACATTTGAGCTTCCCCCCCCCCCATCAAATGGAAATTTAAACATTCTTTGGATAGCAAGATTTCCATTTTTCTGGGAGTTTCCAAACTTACAATGAATAAGAGATTGATCTTCTTTGTTCTTCTGGGGTTCTTGAAAGTGCCAGAACAATTAGCAGAAATTGGTTTTTCCAGTGAAATAAATTCTTCCCAGAGATATTGAACTTCCTTCGTTGGATGTGTTCCAGCAGAGGCTAGTCACTATACATGACACCCTAGTGAGCACTGCAATCAAAACACCAACCCAGCATTCACAAAGTTCATTGAAATAATGAATAATGATGCTTACATACTTCTCAAACAGTTTATTTGTCATTGATACTAACTGTAATATTGAATGTACAGAAGAGTTATGGTACAAAGAAAGCAAATTTCCAGTAGAAGTAATGCAACAGTCCAGCTGCTTTGCATGCTACTCACAATAAATTCTTCTGGACACATTGACCTTGTTATGTGGAAGGGCCTATGCAACTAGAGACTTAGTTGAGTGGGTAAAAATAGCCTGTTCTCTCCCATGGAAGGAAACCATGGGGAAGTTTGGGGAGAATCCCTTCTAAAAGTGACCCATATAACCAGATCAGGAAAAGGTGTGGCAATTCTTGTACACCGTATAAACTGACCATAAATACACCCAGGAAAAGTTGAATTCATGTGGTCTAACATAGTTCTCAAAAGCAGCCCAATTTGCTATTTATATTGTTCACTCATCAAATTTACTATGTTACATCTGAAACATTTCACTTTTATAACTTGGGTCTGCTACTTTTGAAATACCACAAATAACCCACAGTTGCTTGCACATTCTCCTATAACAAAAAAGCAAAGACATTTCAATGTGCCACATAAAACCATGCTTTAACTGTTTACAAAGTAACTAAAACAGTTCATCTCAAAACCTAAAGTAATTAAGCTGGAAGAAAGTTCTCTACAGTATTTAAGAAAAGTGAATTCAGAAAAGGTGTTGTAAAAGAGAAAAATGTCAAATACTTACAAGCATTACCAATATGTTCTATGAAGCTTTTAAAACTTATTTACATACATAAATACAATTAAGTCTCGTGACCACCTTTTTATTGTAAAACAAAATAATTAGTGGATAGTATTGTCCAAGGGGAAATCAACAAAAAGTTGATAGAATGGCAAAATGTTAGAAACAAAGGTTAGATTCTTTTTAAAGCAATTGTAACAAAATTTTCTGGAGACAGTAATGAATACTTTATAGTTATGTGTCATCTGTTGGAAATCAGTTTGGCCTTTTAATAGAAATCTTAATATGCAGAAATAAATAAGAACCATTTGCTCCACTGAATTGTGATGTAGGAAAAATGTTATTTCAACAGCAGTATCAGAGATTTTTTAACCCCAAATATATAGTCATTTGAACTAAGTCTTAGATAAGTATATTTATAATCTGTTATGGAACTTGATAGCCCAGCAGGTTATTATTATTATTTAATCAGTTAGCTCTGCTAAAATCAAATTCATCTCAATAAAGCAATCACTATTTGCTATTAAGCCAGGTACTTCATTGTTTTACAAGATGGTAATATTGTTGAATTTGATGGGGAAAAATTGTCAGACAGAAAAATAAAGCAAATTGCTGTAAAAGGAATAGCTGTTTTTCAGGATCAAAAGGAACTCTGATGCATAACTGATTTGTATAGAACAGTGATGGCGAACCTTTTTTGCCTCGGGCGCCGAAAGAGCGTGTGCGCGTGCTATCACGCATGCGCGAGTGCCCACACCCATAATTCAATGCCTGGGGAAGGCGAAAACAGCTTCCCCCTCTCACTGGAGACCTCTGGAGGCTGGAAAGGGCCTGTTTCCCAACTTCTGGTGGACCCAGTAGGCTCATGTTTTGCCCTCTCCCGGCTCCGAAGGCTTCCCTGGAGTTGGGGGTAGGGTGTAAAAATGCCCTCCCTCATCCCCATGGAGGCCCTCTGAAAGCCAAAAACACCCTCCCACTCTGTGTGAGCCAAAAATCAGCTGGCCGGCACACACATGCACGTTGGAGCTGAGCTGGGGCAACAGCTCGAGTGCCACCAGATATGTCTTTGAGTGCCAACTGTGACATCCGTGCCATAGGTTCGCCATCACTGGTATAGAATATAGAACAGCTGATGCACTCCAAATGTTTTTTACTTTGATGCCCAGCATTTCTGATCAGTATTGAAATCAAGCACATCTTCAAAACACCTCCCTGAAAAAGGCAGTGTTAGAATATGCCTTTCATAGGGCTCCAGATGAGTTTTACTCTAATATATAATCAGCTTTACCAAGTTTGATTCTATGTTTTAGGAAAACAAAGCACTTCAAGTATGGGACCAGTAAGTCTTAAATTAAGTCTATCCAACTATGTTTCATTAAAACAGGAATTTTCCTCTGAGGTGGCCACTTTGACAGATTAAATGTAATCTGCTTTCTTTTAGATATTGCATTTAATCTCCCCAAATGCCAGGTTAGGGATAGGTGCCATATGACATTAGGGAAGATTATTTACCAAAGAGTGCTTCCAAAAAATGCAGTTTATAAGAACCACTGCTCCAAAAGTGGAAACATCATAGAGGTTGCACACTATTTAAAGGCAGATAAAAACACTGGATCATAAACACATCACCTTGCAATTGTTCCTTCTGAATGAGATCCAACAGAAACTCAACAAATTTATTGTCATGTAATGTCTGTATATTTGCAAAGCTCTATCTTTGGGAGTAACTTTGTTTTAGCATTTCTAATTACACAGCAATATTTTGCAGGATAAAATCAAATGTGTTCAACTTCTCATAACATTAAAGTCCAGTGAAGTGTTTCTCCCCCGCCCCCACAATTTCTGAAAATATTTATGAAACTATTACAGTTATTCAAAGAGGATGGGGGTGAAATACAACACATCTGGATGATACCAAGTTTTAAAAAATGTAGACTCTCTGTGCCTCAGGGTGAAGTTCATGCTTGAAATCTTGAATATACACTTTAAAAAAATTCATTGGCATTTATTTGTGGCTAATTGCCTTTCAAATTCTAATACTGACAATGTCATGAGAACAACAGTTTGGAAAAGCAAATCTGGCTTGTTTGAGGTGAGAGGAAGACAATGAATTGGGACATCTTAAATATTAGGTGAAGAGCCCACCAGGGATAATAAAGGATTAATATAATAAAGTAAGAAAAAAGTAATTGTTAGTACTCTACACTTTAATCTAGGGAGTGCTATATGAGTTTACTTCCAGGAAGATATTGAAAGGTATGAAAAGATAATAGTTGAAACATTAGATGTAGTGCTCTCAACTTAAGACCTCCCTACATTACTGCACTGTTTCCTGAATGTTTACGATATACTGTACAAAAAAAGGATTGAACGCATGTAAGAAGAAACCAGCACACCTGCAAAAACTGAGTCATAGCTCACTGGTGAAGCACATACTTTGCATACAGAAGGCTCTTGGTTTAAATCACTGACATTGCCAACTGAAAGGAGGTTTAGTCCCTATTGTGAAAAGCGTCTGATCGTAGAATAGAAAATTGTTATTGATGGCACATCAGGCATCAGCAACAAGCTGTCTATAAGTAGCATGGTATTTTCTAGACCAGTGATGGTGAACCTTTTTTTGCTTGGGTGCCAAAACGGTGTCTGCTTGCATGATAGCAGGTGCATGCCCACACCCATAATGCAATGCCTTCCCCATGCACATGTGCGCACAATTCCACCCCCAGCATTACGTCCCCTGCACATGCAGACCTCACTGAAGCCTCTGGACGTCTGGTAGGCCTGTTGGACTGTTTTTTGCCCTCCGCAGGCTTCAGCAAAGCCTCCGGAGTCTGTTGATGGTAAAAAACAGGCCCAATGAGCCTACCGGAAGTTTGGAAATGAACTTCCAGTAGGCCCATTGGACCATTTTTCACACTTCCCAGGCTTCAGGAAAGCCTCCGGCTTCCCCAGGCTTCAGGAGGCTTTCCTGAAGCCTGGGGAAGGCACAAAATGACCTCCCCCTGCCCCCTGGAAGGCTTAAAATCAGCTAGCCAGTTGGCGCTGACAGAGCTTAATGCTTCTTGTGCCATCAGACATGGCTCTGCGTGCCACTAGTGGCACGCATGCCATAGGTTCGCCATTATGGTTCTAGACCCTCACAAAGTAATTTTTGTTCACGTTAAAGCAATATTTAAAATTGTTGAAAACTTCATGAGAACCCCGTGAAATTATAGCAACATCATGGGAGAGTGCTAAATTTTTTGGCAATGATGCTCAATGCCAGAAATATTGGCTGATTCTGAAGTAGATAATACTGGGCTATGTGAACAACTAGCCTGGTATAAGGCAACTTCCCCGATTCTTGTAAGTTTAGTGCATTCTGAATACATGCAAAGTGCTTACACATGGCCTTTTGCAACTATTCATCTGAACCTGGCTGACATCTATAACACTGCATATGCCAACCAAGCACTTAAAGCTTATTGGCTTCTCCAGAATCATACCCAACTCAAGTTCAGTGCTTTTTATTGTTACATTCTCAGAACACAGAGTGCTAAAATGGATTTAATCCAGTCTGTTTCTGGAAGAAGCTAGTGAATTGTGTTTATTGGGGCTTATTCTCAAGTAAGTATGGAGGGTACTTATTTCTGCATAAATTGGAAGAGAAGTGTGCTATTCATTATTCATGGATGTGCCTAGATACGAATTCTTCTGATAGAAATTGAGAGCATTGGGTGATATTAAGGAGTACAACTGCATTCGAATCCCACATAACCTGCTTAATTTAAAGTGACATCTTGAATGTTTGAGATGTATTAGAAAACAATGGCATTTTAAACAACTACCAAGTTGAGTTACATACTTTATAAAATCCAAATAGAACCAAACAAAAAAGGATACCAAGTTACAGGTGGGATACACAAACATAAAAACAGATGTGAGGCCCACATTCCATAAGAACCAGTTGTCCTTAAAGATTTGTTTCTGGACCATAAGAATCCTAGGAAGGCTGCAAGTCTGAATATTGAAAAGATGTCAAGGTGGGGCTGCTTAGGACTTAGAATAGAATAACAGAGTTGGAAGGGACTTTGGAGGTCTTCTAGGCAAGAAACCCTATACCATTTCAGACAAATGGTTATCCAATCTCTTCTTAAAACCATTATTACTTTATGTATATGCTATGCCTCTATCTACTTATAGAAAGTGGAAGAGTGGGGAGCTTTTCCTAGAGAGAGAAAAAGTATCTTCATTTTTCTTTATATGTTATGAACAGACATTTGTGTGTCCATAAATTATACTTTAGTTCCCATGTGGTGGTGAATTCACCTCTCTGGAGTAGTAGACGAGGTTTCTTGATCTTATTTTACCCATTTGGATTGCTCCCCCTTCCCCCAATGCACTTTAAATATATTCGATTTTTATTAATTTTCCTCTGAAAATCAGAATATCAGAATATTTTGAATATATGAATTTTAGTGGGGACTTTGGGAGTTACTTGGGTGACCTAAAAGAGGTTCAGTAGTCTCAACGTTGCCCACATCTCTCTTTTATAAGGGTGCAAAGTAGCTGAGGATGAATGAGTGAATAAATGCCTGGAATGAAGAATCCCACACAGAAGTTATATTGGTTTGAACTTCAATTATGTAAGATTGCTGGAAAATCCTTTGGATTGTGTGTCATTTGGGGGAGGGACTTGGGTCTTCAAAAAAGTGATTAGGATTCAGCCTTAAATGAATTTTTGAATCACCTAATAGGGCAAGGGAGAAAACTAAGATGTATTGTATTTGGATCATAATGTGGAACTTAGCAGTAATTTAGAATGCTAATATTTAGCTGTGTTGTTTGATTTTCCTCCCCCCCCACTTATGTTGTCTTTAAGAAAGTTGATGGAATATAAATATCATACTGTATTAGAAATTCCAAAATATATACTCTTAGACAAATCTTTGCTTCCAGTGCCCAAATCAGCATCCAAATGCGGCAAATACAACCTAAACTTCTTTCTTATTCAAAGACATTATATTATCACAATATTTTCAAAGAAACCTGGCTTCTCAATTGGACAAAAGTGACTTTGTTTAAATTATTGAATGAGAATGAAATGGAGCTAAATGTAAACAATATTTCTAAATAATTAAAAGTCACATTATCCATAATTATTCCAGCCATTTTATATGTAATAATTTTAAACTTTGGTTGCTACAAAATGTATGTGCTTATTTTCAAAGCATTATTTAAATAAAAGCATCACACACAAAAGATCAATGCAGAGCATAAATATTGAGCAACTCATCATGTACTTTTTCAGTAGTTGAGAAGGACTGCAGTCTGTCACTCCTTTATATTAAAAAAATTAAATTACTTTTCTAGAAAAGAGGCTTTTGTAGATGCACTTAGCTGACAAAGTACAAGAAAAGTAAGCACATTATATAAAAAAAGGATTAAATCTTTCTGCAGATTTTAAGGTGCCAATAAAGAAAGATGATACACAAAGAAGGATGAGTTGCAGCTGAAAAACATAATAAAAATAAAAACAATTCCTGTATTCTTTGGGATATATAACTTGATTAAAAAATTATTTCCAGGATATAAAAACTCTTATTCACAGCATTGCTAAATTAGAAGCATTCACAGTTTCTCTCTGAGAATCGTTGTATACTTCCTTTTAACTTACAGGTCAAACTGATTAAATTATTTAAGATTGTATAAGACTAAATGCCTCAGCACCAGATGTCAAACAAAATACTTTAAATTTCAAAGTCTGAAACTCTGGACACGTATTGAGTATCTATCCTTCTCCATATTTATAGCCAACATGAGTGAACAAAACTGCAATTTTAAAATGTTATTATTTTCTGAAGTTCAGACTTGGAAAAGGTCTATGGGAATGTAATCACTTCACTGAGCAAAATCAATCAGAGAACATCATAGCAATATTTCCAGAAATACTGACTTCAGAACTGATTGTTATTCTGTGTGAAAGATAAACATGGCAGTGCTCTCATTTGTCATATAAAAGCATGGATATTACCAGAATAGACACCTGTATTAATAATTCAATATGGTCGCCACACTGCTTCTTCTAATCTTGCTGTGGTTCCCATATTGGTGGGGGAGTTGCTATGACTGCCTTCAGTGTCCACAACGTCATTTTGGTTTGGAAGGTTGGGATTGAGCAAAGTGGATCCGGTGGAAGCATTAGTGCAAGGAGGCAGAATACGAGGGGGAGACCGATCACCACCAGACATCATGGAGAATTGGTAAGATCCGGCTGATGTTCCATAGTAGAGATGATAGGAAGGAGAGCTGGTCTGAAATGGGCTGCCTTGAGCCTGAGAAGAACCTGGGTAGGGAGGTGGTAGGTAGGTGTGGTATCTGGTGGCGGTGGTCATGGCAGACATGCCAATTCCTATTCCTGAGCTGACTGGGGTTGGAGTATAGGTGAATGCTCCAGGATAGTGCATACGAGGGTCAGAAATGGAAGGAATGGCAGAAAATGGACGATCAATTCCCACCCTTGGATCACTGAATGCTGTTAGGTCAGAAGCACCTGGTTTAGGAGAAAGGATATAAACACAAAACAGATATAAACTGTAAGAAAAATACATGAATTTATTTCATTGAAGATAAATCACTCAGATACACAGGTGGCCCATATGACTTGCAGTCTGATTACCTGCAGTTTTACATATATGTAACTGATAAATGTAGACAAGGCCTCATTATCAGCAATAACATGTTTGTGTATCTGCAGTTTTTGTCCTGTGGTTCTGTTACGAGGATGCTATTTGGAATGGTTTTGGAAATTTTAAGAATGCACAAAAGGGCAAAATATACTTTTCTGCCTGCCTAAAAGTAATTTACTTGAGAGCTCATATTCATAGTTATATGAATAACATATGATAACAGAAAATTAGATTTGACAAATACAAAATAGTGAAACAAAATATTGCCTATTAACAATGAAGCTTTGGTAATGCACTTGAATACTTTTGAAATATATGCCTTAAATAAAAATAAATTAGCCATATCTCTAGGTCCACAGTGTGTTTTAGTATACACAGTATAGAAAATTAAGTATATATGTCTAGTTATTATTGGAGACATGAATAACATTTTACCAATCTTGTAATAGTTGTACTATGAAAATGTTCTGTTTCTAAAATTAATGTTAAAGTCTTTTATGTAACCACTAAAGTCATAAACTTCACATTAGTTCTCTATTCAATAATCCTGCTTAAGATCTAATTAGTGAGAAAGCTGTGACTTTGTTCCTAGAAATATGCTTTAGCTTTGTCCTACTATTCACAAGTCCTGTTTCAAACAGCTGTTAGTTTGCTACAATCATCAATTGGGTTCAATAATAAACATTTTGATTTGATATAAAATCAAATATACAGTGATCCCTCGATTATCGCGAGGGTTCCGTTCCAAGACCCCTCGCGATAATCGATTTTTCGCAATGTAGGGTTGCGGAAGTAAAAACACCATCTGCGCATGCGTGCCCTTTTTCCATGGCCGCGCATGCGCAGATGGTGGAGTTTGCGTGGGCGGCGGGGAAACCCGGATCTTCGTCTGCTCGCTGCTGCTGCGGCCGCCCAGCAGCTGATCTGCTCGGCGGCAGCAGCGAGGAGCCGAATCGGGCTTTCCCCTTTGCGTGGGCGGCAGGGAAACCCGGATCTTCGTCTGCTCGCTGCTGCTGCGGACGCCCAGCAGCTGATCTGCTCGGCGGCAGCAGCGAGGAGCCGAATCGGGCTTTCCCCTTTGCGTGGGCGGCGGGGAAACCCGGATCTTTGTCTGCTCGCTGCTGCTGCGGCCGCCCAGCAGCTGATCTGCTCGGCGGCAGCAGTGAGGAGCTGAATCGGGCTTTCCTCTTTGCGTGGGCGGTGGGGAAACCCGGATCTTTGTCTGCTCGCTGCTGCTGTGGCCGCCCAGCAGCTGATCTGCTCGGCGGCAGCAGTGAGGAGCCGAATCGGGCTTTCCCCTTTGTGTGGGCGGCGGGGAAACCTGGATCTTCGTCTGCTCGCTGCTGCTGCAGCAGCAGCGAGCAGACGAAGATCGGGGTTTCCCCGCCGCCCACGCAAAGGGGAAACCCCGGCTCCTCGCTGATGCCCCCGCTCGCCCACCCGCCCGCCGCCTGCCAGCAAGAGGGGGAGAGATAGAGAAAGAGAGAGAAGGAAAGAAAGAGATGAGAGAGGGAAGAAGAGAGTGTGAGAGAGGAAGAAGCAAGATAGAGAAAGAGAGAGAGAAAGAAAGATGAGAAAGGAAGAGAGTGACGTCATCGGGTGGAAAAATCGCAATATAGCGTTTCGCGAAGAACGAGATCGCGAAAATCGAGGGATCACTGTATTCCATTAGCAGCAAAATAAAAGACCAAGGATGACATGTGATTCTCTTTATAAAATTTTATTTATTTATTTGCCTACAGTTATTCAGATAGAATAACCCCTGGAGATCCTGCTTGGAGAACCTCCATTTATCATGTAAAATGTGGTAAACCCAGAACTCAAAGAGCTAGGGTGGCGCAGCAGGTAGAGTACTGTACTGCAGGCCACTGAAGCTGACTGTAGATCTGAAAGTCAGCGGTTCAAATCTCATCACCGGCTCAAGGTTGACTCAGCCTTCCATCCTTCCGAGGTGGGTAAAATGAGGACCCGGATTGTGGGGGAAATATGCTGGCTCTGTTAAAAAGTGCTATTGCTAACATATTGTAAGCTGCCCTGAGTCTAAGGAGAAGGGCGGCATAAAAATTGAATGAATGAATGAATGAATGAATGAAAGAATAAATAAATAAACAAACTCAGAGTTGGATTTTGAGCTTTAAGTGAAAATAAAGAATGATAAATAGATTATGGAGTGGTAGCAGCAAGAGACAGAACACTGTGATAGACATATATTCAGTGGTAAAATCCTCTAAAGTCTACTACCGGTTCTGTGAATCTGCTACTTGAGGTGTGCCTGCGCAGCACTAAAAAAGGAACATTTGAAGCCTTCCAAGTCTGCAAAAGTAAGTAGAACGTGTGTGTGTGCATGTGCGTGTGCGCGCGAAATCTGCTGTGCCCCATGATTTAGATTAGATAGAAAGCAGGAAATCCTTCTAGCTAATATAAATTGCGCATCACAGCTGATCGTCGGCCAGCTGATTGTTGGAAATACCAGTTCGCCCGAATAGGTAGCATTTTTTACTAGCGGTTTGGAAGAACCAGTCTGAAGCGGTAGCATTTAATTCCTGTATATATTTAGTAAGAAAGTAGCAACCACGAAAAAGTTTTCAATGTTAAGATTTGCAGGTCACGTTTGCTTTGTCGAAACAAAGAAGTGTTTTATTCTGAACAGATGACTATGATGTTTGGGCAGTTATTTAGGAAACTGCTGACTGTTAATGTCCTTCAGTATTCCAAGCAAAGATAGTGTTATTGGGGAGGTGTAGATTGAAATATTTCACCACGGCCCCTGTCACAAAACCACCAACAAGAATTTCTTATTTTTGCTTTTAAGATAATGATAAAAAAGGAAAAAAGAAGCAAAACAAAAATATATACATTGTAGAAAAACTGTTTTAAATTGAAAAAAAATAAAAATTGAAAGACAAAAGTATATTATTTTAGCAGTCTATAGTTATCTAAAGTAATTATTCGAACACATATATTTTCTAATATAATAATCTAATATAACACGTTTTTAACCTTCTCTATTTTCTAAAAATTAATTCCTTATTTCATTATATTCATGTATATGAAGTCTATCTCTGTAAACAATCTACTCAGAGATGGCAAACGCAATCGGGTCTCAATCCAGTGAAAGGGGCCACGCAGTTATCTTTTCAATGCTGCAGTATCAGCCTTTTGGCCCACTAAAAACCTAGCTTCCTGGAACTGCCATTTCTTGATTTCTTTTCATTTAGTATATTTCCATCCTGATGCATTTTGTAAATTGGGCAGTTAATGGGAAGTGTGGTAATATTTCATTAGTAGGAGATGAATCAAGCTTCTCTGACAGTTGGTCACACTGAAAGACAAACAAAGCTGAACTTTTCCACCCACCCACCTTTCACACCAGTAATTCTAATCATGAAATTTAGGAGAAGAGAAGCCAAGCTAGTCCCAAACAAGCACACATTTCTGTTCATTTTGCAGGGATCAACACTGCCAAACTATTTACTAAGTCTGCACTACTATTAATCTTCTTATTGTTCCTATTGCCCATCTCCTCCTACTTACGACTGCATGATTGTAACGTTGTTCTTTGTATCTTTACAATTTATGTTGACTGTTTCCTAATGTGATTTGATTGTTTATACCCTAGGACAGTGATGGCGAACCTTTTTTGGTTCATGTGCCAAAAGGGAGTGTGTGCATGTGCTAGCCTGTGTGCACATGCCCACACCCATTCCCTCCCCCATGCATGGACATCCTTTACTGCCCCTGTGCATGCGCACAATCCCCCCTATGCCCGCATATGTGTACAGGCCTCACTGAAGCCTGGAACGGTGAAAAAACAGCCAAGCGGGTAAACCCAAAGTTTGGAAAAACGGACTTCCAGTTTGCCCACTGTGCTGTTTTTCACACTCCGGAGACTTCAGGGAAGCTTCCTGAAGCCCTGGAGTACAAAAAACAGTACAACAGGCAAACCAGAAGTCCATTTTCTGAACTTCTGGTTTGCCTGTTGGGCTGTTTTTAGCACTACAGGGCTCCAGGAAGCTTCCCTGAAGTCTCTGGAGTGTGAAAAACAACACAACAGGGAAACCAGAAGTCCATTTTGTACTCAGTAGTGCAAAAAACAGCATAAGGGGCAAATGGAAGTCCATTTTTCTGAACTTCCAGTTTACCCATTGAATATTTTTTTTGCACTCTGGGGCTTCAGGGAAGCTTCACTGAAGACTCCAGAGGGCAAAATGACCTTCCCCAAGGGTCAAAACCAGCTTGCTAGTATGTGAATGCATGCTGGAGCTGACATGTGCCCTCCAATATGGCTCTGCTTGCCATCACAGCCCTATGACTATTATTATTATTATTATTATTATTATTATTATTATTATTATTATTATTATTATTATTATTATTATCTATTAGATTTGTATGCCGCCCCTCTCCGTAGACTCGGGGCGGCTAACAACAGTGATAAAGAACAATATGTATTGACAAATCTAATAGTTTAAAATCTAAAATAGCAATTGTACATTTAAAAAAATCTAAAAAAGAAGGAACCCCAATATAAAAAACATACATACAGTCATATCATGCACTAAAACTACATAGGCAGGGGGAGATGTCTCAGTTCCCCCATGCTTGACGACAGAGGTGGATTTTGAGGAGTTTACGAAAGGCAAGGAGGGTAGGGGCAGTTCTAATCTCTGGAGGGAGCTGATTCCATAGGGTCGGAGCTGCCACAGAGAAGGCTCTTCTCCTGGGTCCCGCCAGACGACATTGTTTAGTCGACGGGACCCGGAGAAGGCCAACTCTGTGGGACCTGACCAGTCGCTGGAATTCGTGCGGCAGAAGGCGTTGCCTAAGTGTTGTATCGTATAATTCCTGATGAATGTATCTTTTCTTTTATGTACACTGAGAGAATATGCACCAAAGACAAATTTCTTGTGTGTCAAATCACAGTTGGTCAATTAAGAATTCTATTCTACTCTCTCTATATGCGTATGTGAGAAAGATAAAGAGAAGGGTGGAAAGGGGTCTCTCTCTCTCTCTCTCTCACAAACACACACACACACACACACACACACAAACACACAGAGAGTGGGGGAAATAATTTGTGAACCTCGTTCCTTTGCTCCTTTCATCTGGACTAGATAAATACTGGCTGCTTGGTCAACAGAAAATCACCAAGTTTATAAATTTAGGAACTAAAAGCATTTCGAATAGCTTGTTCCCCATTTGAAATAATGAACTTCAGCTCCCTTCCTCTGCTGATTGAGGAACTCTCACTTCCCCTCCAAGGCCTCCCCCCTCCCACAGACGAAAGATAATGGCCTCTTAAAAGAGAGCTAGGAGACAGGCTCCAGTTAACAGAGACTTTGGCTCCCTTTCCTTGCCAGCTATTACAAGGCATTAAAATAACAATAAAGCAACCTTTCCTCATGGCAAGCCCTCCTCAGACGCAGTGTGGAGTCTGCCTAAAAGGAATGTGTGCCTACAGAAGGGAAAGAGTCAGGAAGGTGGGAGAAAGAGAACAAAAACAGTCTGGCCCGCCACTGGATTAAAAGGGTGCTGCAAATATAGTGTCAGATTCTGAAAGCTTGTCAGCCGGCTAAACAGACCTCTTTGATATCCTTCAACAAGTTTCTCAGAAGGTTTCCGTGACAGCCTATAGTCGTAATTTTGGATGTGCCATATATAATCACCATCTGCCTTTCTGCTAAACAATGCTACTGAACACCTGGAAATGCCTCCCTCGCAGATCAGATTTCAAGTGTAAATGCCAGTTGCAAAGAGGACTGCCACTTCTTCCCTGGGAAGGTTCTCTGTGCTCCTTGCAGTAGCCGCGAGAGGCAGAAATTCAACTGGGGAGGCTGTAATCCAGCAGGGAAATATAGTAATAGACATGTCATGTGCTGAACATCTGATTGCCGCACATATCTATAAATGGAACGTGATGTTAGGAATGCCATTGTTTCGCATCCAGATGCACCTCCCAACAATTGCAACTGTGGCTCTGGGTTGCCTTGTGGAGGGGAAAGGGGAGATGACAATGCTTGAGCCCAGAGGAGAGAAAATGGGGAAGGCAGAATTTATTTTATTTTATTTTATTTTATTTTATTTTATTTTTTTCATTTCATTTCATTTCATTTCATTTCATTTTATTTTTTTATTTTATTTTATTTTATTCTATTCTATTCTATTTTATTTATTATTTTATTTTATTTTATATATTATTTTATTTTATTCTATTCTATTCTATTCTATTTATTATTTTATTTTATTTTATTTTATTTATTATTTTATTTTATTTTATTTTATTTTATTTTGTTTTGTTTTGTTTTGTTTTGTTTTGTTTTGTTTTGTTCTGTTCCGTTCTATTCTATTCTATTTTATTTATTTAATTTATCTATTTTGACAAACAATTATAGGGTGGTAATTTGTACAAAAAAAACATTAGATAAGTAATGATAAAAAATAACAAAAGAAGACAATAGGACAGGGACGGTAGGCACAGTGGTGTGCTTATGCATGCCCCTTACAGACCTCTTAGAAAGGGGGAGAGGTCAATTGTAGATAATCTAAGGTTAAAGATTTTTGGGATTAGGAGTAGAAACCACATTTCAGGCGTTTTAATTCATAAGACGCCCCGAGTTTTCGGAGAGGGGCGGCATACAAATCCAAATAATAAATAAATAAATAAAGAGCAGGGGGAAATGGTAGGCATTTTTAGGGACTGATAAGTGGGTTGAAAGATTACATTGGAGTTCACTGGTATGGATGAAATCTATAAAATAAACCAAGCCTTCAAATTTAGGTAGCAGAGGGCAGGGTGAGGAATGTGAAAACAGCCAGCCTCCAAGCCGTACAGAATTGCTGCATTGGAAATCACAAAATGGAACTTTTGCAATTTGAGCTGAGCAATATCTAAGCTGAAAGAGAATTGGCTGTGGGGTAGACAGGGTCGTGGGAAAATAGTGCCCATGACTGGGATAAATCACTAGGGGAATTTCCCATCATGCTGATGAAATGATGGGGGAAAAAGTCACTGGCAAGCTTATCTATTCTTATTTCGTGCAACAACAATAATTAGCAACTCTTATCCAGGTGTGATTTATTCAAGTTGAAGCCAGTAAAAGTGCTCCAAGTTAGCATCTAATTTTTGGATTTGGGGGAAAACAGATACAGTTTTAGGTCATATTTTCAAAATATTAAAAATTCGAAAGGATTCACAAACATTTAAACGCCATTGTATATTCCACTTTTTATTAATTCAAGGCAGCATTCTTTCCCCACAAGAACCCTTTGTGAGGTAAATTGGACTAAGAGAAAGTTGGGTGAGGTAAATTGGGGTAAGAGAAAGTGATTGGCCCAAAGTTACCCAATCAACTTCTGTTCTTGAGAGATGACTATAATCCCTACCACTAGCCCCAGTGGTGCCAGTACAATATCTTAAACTTGCTGGTTCTTAGTGTTTTAAAAATGGGCCTAAAGAATAGTATTATTCTGCTAATATCACATCTCTAACTGGCTACACTAATGTCTTGGGTCTGAATTCTTTTCTACACTTTAACTTGTTATATATTTATCCCAATCAAAGCACAACATTTTTTTTGTTCTGGAAACTGTCAGAAGAATTGTAATGAAGGGGACAGGAAACCCAACAAATTACAACCAAATTTCTTGAATTATATTATAGATTGACACCGTAATTTATGCAAAAAGCTGCAGCATTTTACTTGTTCAAGAGACAAGATTCTCCAAGCCACTTACTTGTTAGCCGGCTTGAAAGCTCTGCAGAAAGGGAGGTCATCCCACTAGCCCTTCCGGGTGAAATCGGTGTGGCTGGATGAACAGAAGAAGTTGCAATTGATCCCAGGTATTGGTAAGATGGATCATAAGGCCAGGGAGGAGATGGTTGAATTTGCCTTGTATCTGAAATGGGGAAAATAGATGTGAAGAATAGTGAAATACACTTCTTAATCTACCATTAACATTAGAGCATCAATTCATGGTGAATCATCCAGATATGATTTATTGCAGAGTTTTGCAATGATGGTTGTAAATGTATGCCTGCTGGTTGTTGTTTTACATACAGGATACAACAAGGCAGTTCTTTTATAAATACTTTAAATTCCATGAGTAATAGATCACAAAACACCAAAATCATATTGACTGAATGGAACACAATAGCATTTGTTCTCTTAAGGCCTCAGGATGATGTCTCCCTCTCTGAACCTGCCCAATGGTTTATATCAGCAGTAAAGGCCCCTTCAAGGAGAGATGCCCATGGGGGTAAGGGGTAGAAAAAGATTGGGGTAACAAAAAGACATAGACTGCAATGTTGGGGTGCAAACATGACACATGCATCACAGTATACAATTACAAAAAAGTGCAGCTTGCTTGATGACACCACAAAGCACATCTTATTATTTGGGAATCTTCAAGGATGGCCACAGAGAAGTATACTTCTCAAGTACCCTGTGGTTGGAAGGTTGTGATCCACAGGAAAGTTTCTCCTCCTCAACAGTTCCCAGACTCTAGAATGCTTTATCTAGGGACACATGTTTGGCTCCAACTTGCCCAATGTTTAGGCAAATGACAAAAATGTAACCCCTTTTGCCTAGCTTTGAATTAATTATGATAATTACAATGCATTTGAATTTCTTTGGTTTTTCTGCCCTTTACTTTTTGCATTTTATTTTACTTTTGTAAGCCAGCTTGAGTGTTTATATATATACACACACATATATGATTTCATAGATTTTCACGGGTACAGGTATGATGGTCTTGGTATATTCGGGTTTCTTCCCGTGTAGGATTTGGAAATTTCTGGTGACGTTTCGACGAGGTCCCACTCGTCATCTTCAGGCTGGTGTTTCTGTCCTTGTTCTAAGGTGAACACTGCGAGACCTGAGCTGCCTTCCTTCTATAAATACTGGTGGCTGGGTGTGGTTTGATCAAGTAGCCTGCAAGCTCCAACTACTCAGGATATCACGCCTAATCAACAACCATTAACTAATCAGCATACTTCAGTTACATCAACGACCCCAGATGTTACCCCACTGACTCACCAGGAAGTTTCTACACAGCAGGTAATTGCTGAGCCATCAAACCACACCCAGCCACCAGTATTTATAGAAGGAAGGCAGCTCAGGTCTTGCAGTGTTCGCCTTAGAACAAGGACAGAAACACCAGCCTGAAGATGACGAGTGGGACCTTGTCGAAACGTTGCCAGAAATTTCCAAATCCTACACGGGAAGAAACCCGAATATACCAAGACCGTCACACACATATATATGTACACATTTGTAATAAACAGACAAATAAAGATCAGCAGTTTTATTTTAAAACTCTATTTGCAGACATACTGATGGTTTTGAGGAAGGAAGGAAGGAAAGATTACAAGGATCTTACAAAGAAAGATTATGAGGATCTTACAAGGATCTTTACAAAGAAAAAAGCTCTGAGTTATTTTCATGCCTCTTCTGTGGATGTTAACTAAAGATAAAAACTGTGGCTGACGGAAAAACAGTTTGACAATTTATCTAATCAGCTAAAAGAGATTTTCAGAGAAAAGTTGTACAAGATGGGCAAAATTTCCTGTCTCATGTCAAATGAGATTAAATGCTCTATACTTCTGATTCTACAATTCTTTCCCCATTTTGGTATATGTAAGATCACCATTTTCTTGTTTAGGATGGAACGGTGAATCTCCATTTACCCAACTGTTAAATCTAAACTTTAAAAGTTTTCCATCAGAATATACCAGCATGTGGAAAATTCTACAGTCTTTGGCTGTGTTCACACTATGTATTGAAATAAAAAATCAGGCAAGCACATCTGTGTTTAGTATATTAAAAAAAAGTTAGCCAAATGGAGCATTATTAGTTTAAATATTTACAGTAAGTACTTTAAAGCAGTAAATGAATAAAGGTAATACAAAGAGCCAACAATTTCCAATTTCTGAGACCAAAACAGAGTGAAGCCTGGTTCAAATCACCACCATTTTTAGCCATATTAAAAAAATAGGTCTTTACCCATATTGTGTGACATGCAGTCACCAATGACCTGCACTTTACTTGTTATTTAGAAAAGTATTCCATCCTATAAATCCAGAAAGCTGGGAACTATATTTGCAAATCACATAAGTGGAAACAGAACCTATTTGGACAGATATCAAACACTGGACTGTCTCTAGAAGTCTGGCTTGCAGAACATAAAAATTGCAATGACAGCTGAGACACTACTTTGTGCTTCCATTTGTTAGCACTTCTCTACCACTTGAAGTGATGAGACAATGACCGCCTTTTGAGAAAATCAAATCAAAGGGCCCTGACTTGGCTTTGTATTTAGCCTGTTGCATGCAATTGTAACTCCACAAAAACATATCAGTATGCAAAGACATCAAGATTTAACTAAACAAGTTCTTTTTATCTAAAGTCCTTTGTGAGGAGGTGGAGTTCATAATTACTAAAAATATCAAGCGAAGATCAGAATATGAGAAATTAGAACAACTGTGAATGGCACCATATGAAAATAAGATGCTATGCCAGTTTTGTCTTTATGAACACTACTAAACATCACCAGCTGCTAAAGACTTGGTTGACGATCTCAAATCAATATATGAAGTTTTAGGGAAACTTCTGAATTGCTTTCACATGTGACCACCTATACGGTTCTTCCATTGCACTTTACCATTAATCTGCAATGATACATACATAATTTTATACATTTATATAATTAGTTTTAAAACATTCATTTTATATACTATACAACATACTTTGACAGTTTAACACAGAGAATTCTATTAGAATATTTGAACGGTGCAAACTCAGTAGATAAGTGTTAATATGCGTATTACATCAGAAAGTGCAGATCAGATTCTTCGGTAATAGAATTGAAAAAGGTTGAATTCTTTAAGCACTCCTCAAATTCATCTTCTTACCATGAAAGTCCTGATAATTTTCAATTTTCTTTTTCCTCTTAGATTGCCTGCTGCTTTATTTTACTCTTCTCATTAATCTAGGTCAATGATGGCGAACTTATGGCATGGGTGCCATATCTGCTGGCACCCGATCCTTGGCCTAGCTCAGCTCCAACGTGCATGTGTGTGCCAGCCAGCTGATTTTTGGCTTGCATAGGGGCTCTGGGAGGGCATTTTTGTCTTCCAGGAAGCCTCCGGGGGGATGGAGGAGGGCATTTTTACCCTGCCCCTGCTCCGGGGAAGCCTTTGAAACCTGGAGAGGGCAAACACAAGCCTACTGGACCCACCAGAAGTTGGGAAACAGGCCATTTCTGACCTCCAGAGGCCTCTGGGGTGTGGGGAAAGCAGTTTTCACCCTCTCGAGACATTGAATTATGGGTGTGGGCACTTTCACATGCACGATAGCCCACACACATGCTTTTTCAGCACCCAAGTGAAAAGAGGTTCACTATCACTGATCTAGGTTATTTTTCTCCAAAGTTTTTTATTTGCTCCTACTTATTTGGTTTCCCTTGATTTTTTTTTCAAACCATGCCTCTTATCTTTCCAGAAATAAAGCAATTCAGCCAATCTTTGCCACGTTTTTTTCTGATTATGCAATTATGCCAACAACTGCTGAGCAGCTTCATAGCAACAGAAGAAAAGATATCAGTCTTCTTCAACCTGGAAATATTCAGAGGTGTTGGGACTGGTGTGCCTGTGTGCGTATGTCTCTCTCTCTCTCTCTCTTTGTGTGTGTGTGTGCAGGGAGAGAGAGAGAGGGAGGGAGGGAGAGGGGGGAGGGAGGAGCTTCAGAGACAAAGTTATTAACTCTAATTCCAAGATCAGAGATTTTCCTATTCTGCTGACTTCAATAAATGTAGGGCATGTTTCTCCCACAACATTGGTGTTCTTCCCAAAGCTTCATCCAGCACAGCTATAATAATAGGGAATTTAGAAGTTTTAGTCATAATACATGTGAAAGCTACTAGGTTAAGGAAGCCGCTTTACTGAATTATGCAGTTACAATCTGAAATAAATGTTTATATAGGTTCTGATAGCAAAATGAGGTTTCAGTATTTTTTAGACAGAGCTTAAAGGAGCAAAATGAAAAAGATCGTCTTGATTATTCTATTATCACTTTAGATCATTTGCAGCCTATATATAAAATGCTTTTCACTATAACAAGTACTATTCATTTCTGCATTTTATAGTGTGAGAAAGTATATGTAAACAATTATTGGAACAAAACACTTTGGGGTGGGAACCAAACTACAGTAATTCACAAGGTGCTTAGTTAGACTCCTGTATTCATGTTTCATGTGTCCAGTTTCCTGTCAAGCTAGCTATTACATACAAAGCACTATATCATCATTCATGCCCCATCATGATTTACAGCCACAGAAATTTTGTGTTTGCTTTCTTAAACAATAACAACCCGATAACCATAATTAAACAGGGTGTACATTGCATAATATTTAATACTTTCATACAATAAGCTTTGATAATATATTCATGTCTATAAGAGAAAACGTATGTATTGAAGATGGGTGAGATAAGTGCATATAAAAAAAGAAGCTGCACTATTTGTTGCTTCTTAGAAATATAGGGACTTTTTTTTTTAAAAAAATCAGTATTTGCAGCAGAATGGACCTTATCATTGGTGGGAGTGTATCTTCCGAGAAAAATACTTTTTGATATACTGCCCATTGGGTGGCAACAGAGAGCTTCTTGCACACTCTTTTAAGCACCCGGTAATGCTCAATTTGATTCCTCAGAGTTAGTATACTGTAATTATGTTCTGGGGCAATTCTGTACTGCCATAAATTATGTTGATTTATTCTACAATTTGATACCTATTAAATCTTGGGACTGAAGTGGCTTGAGACAGGCTTAAACAACAGCTCTTTATTGTAACAGTGAGTAAGATCCAGCAGAGAGCTTGGCAGACAGCTTCCCCTTTTATAGGGAGCTGTCAGATGGCTCGGCCAATCAACAGTCTGTTTTCCCACTTGAGGAGCAGACCTTGGCGTGAACTATGCAGTCTCAATACTTAACAATATTTTAGTTTCAAGAATACATAATGTGCCAAACAAGACTCATTTGTAGATATCTCTATAACACCTGAGTCCACCATTCTAAGGACACAGAATGCTTAGGGCAGTGATGGCGAATCTTTTTTCCCTTGGGTGCCAAAATAGCATGCGTGTGCACTTTCGCGCATGCGCAAGTGCCCATACCCATAATTCAATGCTTGGGGAGGGCGAACAAAGCTTCCCCCGCCCCCACTCAGAGGCCCTATGGAGGCTAGAAATGGCCTGTTTCCTAACTTCTGGTGGGCCCAGGCTATGTTTTGCCCTCTCCTCCCCAGGCTCCAAAGGCTTCCCTGGAGCCAGGGGAGGGTAAAAATGCCCTCCACCATCCTGTCGGAGGCTCTCTGGAAGCCAAAAACATCTCCCAGAGGCTCTGTGCAAACCAAAAATCAGCTGGCTGACACACACATGTACGTTGGAGCTGAGCTAGGGCAATGGCTCACGTGCCAGCAGATATGGCTCCACGTGCCACCTGTGGCACCTGTGGCATAGGTTCGCCATCACTGGCTTAGGGTATAGGTGGCCGAGAATAGATCTAGATTTTGTAATAATGCATTGTAGCAAATCACAACAAAAATTATCTAACTCCCAATTAATATAAGTTAAAGCAGTGTTTCTCAACCTTGGCAACTTGAAGATATCTGGACTTCAACTCCCAGAATTCCCCAGCCAGCATTTGCTGTCTGGGGAATTCTGGGAGTTGAAGTCCAAATATCTTCAAATTGCCAAGGTTGGGAAACACTGAGTTAAAGTATCTGTAGAATCTGAGATATCTGTAGAAAATGAGTATATGATATTTGTTGTGGTCCGCCAGTGGCCTGCGGATCTGCAGAATCTGGAAAAAACAATCCTGTATATTTTTTATACATCGATAATATTGTGAATCTGGCAGCAGAGTCGGACAGTGAGAGGCTGGGGAGGAACATGGGTCACCCCTGGAGTCTGGAGAAGGCTCGGTGCCAGAGGCAGAGATCCAGCCGGGGCCACCTGGGAGGTCTACGCTGACTCCACAACCTCCAGAGGCTGACATGAGTGAGGCAGAGAAACAGGGGGAGCCTGTTCCCAATGCACGCATGCGCAGAGCTGCCCGAAGGCAAGAACAGTAATGGAAAAAAAGCTAAGACTTGGAGGTGATTGGCCCCTCACACAGGCTATAAAAGTGGAGCAAATGGATGTGCTCATTTCAGGAAGCAACTTTGTTCAATCTGTGTCTCAGCATTTTGGTTCTGACTGCGTACTTTTGTTTGGCTCCTTGCCAATTAGGTCTTTGGCAGTGTGTCAAGAGATAAAGATTGGTGATATCAGCCTTCTTCCGAAAGACTTCTGTTGGACTCATTGACATTGTTTGGGACTCATTGACGTTGTTTGGGAATTATTATGGCTGGAAATGAACATAATTCACAACTGTTAAAATACAAAAAAGGTTTTGGGATTCCATTTGTGCTTTACTATTTATCAGGAAGCCTTGTTCAGAACAGTATGACCCGGAACAGCTGTAATTCAATCCATAGCACACAGAGCAAGGAAAGTATACTGCTCAAAAAAATAAAGGGAACATTCAAATAACACATTCTAGATCTGAATGAATGAAATATTCTCATTGAATACTTCATTCTGTACAAAGTTGAATGTGCATAATAGCATGTGAAATTGATTGTCAATCAGTGTTGCTTCCTAAGTGGACAGTTTGACTTCACAGAAGTTTGATTGACCTTTTAATTACAAAATTTAAGTTTTCATCCAACTTCATCATAACACTCTGTTTGAACATTTATTCCTAAATAAAGTAATGTATTTTAGAAGGAAATGTATTACAAGGAAACTAAGAAATATGCATGAGCTTATACTACTATTCCTGTTAGCAATTGTAGTTGGTTCTGATCATTTTTGGAAGATCTGGTGATGTTTTCGCCTTTAACAGGGGTAGGTGAGGGGGCACAAGTCTAGCTTGAAAAATACCGGTAGATGAAATTTGGAGATGTTATTTTTATATTCCAACCTACAGCCTTTATAACCGGAAGCTACCACCCTTGCAAAGAGAAGCAGTCAGTGAACTCTCAGAATGGCAGCTTGCCATCTTTTGGAACCACAAGGCTACCTTGGAAGATGGTCATAATTGCACAAGCCAATCCAGAGTTCACCAGAGGCCAGATATTGCCATTCTTTTCAACTTGGCGGCATTTAAAGAGGCTGGATATTACAGTGGTAGAATGTGTTGCTGGAATCATTTTTGAGCAGGATGTGAATCACTAGTAAAATTATATGTCAGTAACTGCCAAAATACAAATACCTTTTTGTTATAATAGAGAAACCCACATGCCTGCAAAGCGTAGTAACTAACTTTATTTTTCTTTCTTAATTTTTTTGAATGCCTTTTTGTTTTTATATTAAAAAATATGAATTTACAACTAAAGGCATTATGGGAAGAGACAATACAATACAATAGCCACAAATTAATTTCTCAGATATCCATTACTAACCACCCATTGCAAATCTAGTTTTGTCATTTTAAAACAATTATGATATGACAAATACAATCCATCAAAGAACACAATTTCTTATAATTTTAAAATAAACATTGCAAATAATGTATGAATTAGAAAACTATTTGAAAGATAAATAAGCACAGATTGAATTATGTGGTGGTGATCTATTAAGAATTAAGTTGATAGAGACAAATTCTGAATAAAAGATTCTACATTCATGTTTTTTTCTGGAACTTTTGCTGCTTATTTTTGAGCCAAGGCTAATATTCTTAATTAATATTAGTAAACAAAAAGGAAAAAAAGTATCAACGTGTTATGTGAAAGGCTATTCACTATTTTTTTCCAATTTCTTAATAACCTTCATCCAAATGAATAACTAAATGTTTGGTATACATTACTATTGGAGAGATAATACATACCAATCTGATTATTTGTTTGATATTTGGATATTTATTTGTTTTGTCAAGTACGTATTGATGATATATAAAGATATAACAATGTTTATATACATGATACTAGTAAGACAGAGACATAGGACAGGGGACGGAAGGCACACTGGTGCACTTATGCACGCCCCTTAGTGACCTCTTAGGAATCGGAAGAGGTCAACAATGAATATAGTCTAAGAGGAAAGTTTTGGGGGTTAGGTGATGATACTACAGTCTGGTAGTGAGATCCATGCATCAACTACTCCGTTACTAAAGTTGTATTTCCTGCAGTCGAGTTGGAGGTCTTCTAGTCCAACTCTCTGCTCATGCTCAATAATTTTCATTCTTAACAAGTTGTTGAAATAGATATATAAAAAATCTATAACACAAGGCATTTCAAGCTTGAAGAATGTATTCCGAAAAAATTAGGAAGAGTCTGCAAATAAAGCCAAGAGTTCTGGCTGCATTTAATATGAAAGATTTATAAAATATACTTTATAAAATATAAAATAATATTAACAATATTATTTGTTTCAATACCTTTACATTACTTGAAAAAAGAATAAAGCATGCATGGCAAAAAACACATCCTTACCACCACCCATTTTGTATGTATGTCATAAAAACAGGGTGCATTATATTGTGTGTTTGCCAGTTTGATCTTGCAGGGACAGCACTGTGGGTATCTTATTTTTCCATTAAACAAAACTTGTTTAATGCTTAAATTTCTTTATTATAGTGCACCATTTTCAATTTGTTTGGTTTAATTTTTTATCCTGTCTTTAATATTCAATCAACTTAGGCTTCCCTCTGTTTCCTCAATATCTAAAATCCATTGCTAGATAGGTTTATACAGTACCATGCTTTTGCAAGTATTTGTGGATATGGCATGATAACAAATAACAAATCAGTTATTTTAATTCTACCTCTGTTTTCTAAATATAGGGCTAGATCAACTGTGTGCTTCAAATAATACATTTTAATTAGCCTATCCATCCAGAAAATATCCTTTGAATGTATGCTTTTAAAAGGTCTTCCATCAACCCCAGTTGGCTTATTTGTCTTTCTTTTCTTCATATTTTCCTTCTATACAAACAGCAAAGCATGGCTGAATCCTTGCCTAATGCTGCTTTTTAATGACAGTATCATTTCCTGGTAGCTGGATTACTCAGGACATTTAAAAAGGAGGAGTTTACCAAAAGACAACTTCATCACTATGAACAGCAGGGATATAACATAAATATTGACTTATCTTTGAGAACACCAACATGAGAAACTAGAAAATTGCAGAGGAAATTGTAGAGTTCTGTCACCAGCTGTTTCATTATGAAATTACTTTTACTCAAAGCAGCCGATAAGGGAAAAAAGTGCTTGTATTTTATTCTTTTATTTTTATTTTTTTTAAATACTTTTTTTAAATGAAAAATGCAACAAAGTTCAAAGAAAAAAACATAATGCATAATTTTAGCAATAGTTTCAGATGGATTTGAGATAAGATTTTGCAAATAATTATAAAAAACCTTCCCCTGGGATAACTGAAAATTGAATGAAAATCACCTGGTGTTTTCAGACTTGTCAATTCAGTGATTCCTAATACCTGAAAACAGTTAACTATTTCCAAAAGTGGTTAAAAAAGGAATTATGTAAACTGAGTGTCCTTTTGAAAGTACAGACTATAGTTTGAACAAAATGGCTTTTGCATAGCTGTCTTCAGTTCATCATTTCTTCCTTGGAAGACCTGTTGTTTCCCATATTTCTGTAGATATTCAATCAGGTTCTCTAGCCTTCTGATTTTGTAAAGGTCTAACTTCAATCTTCCAATTCTTCTTGTCAATAGGGAATATCTTCCAAGGAATCTTGGATGTTAACATTCTCACTGGATTGAATTTCAATATTCGTCTACTATGTTTATTTGATCTTCCTTACAGTAGTTGTATCTATTCATCTCTTATAGACTGATTTATGGTCAGAATACCCTGAATCTGGAGAGTTTTTCAAAAACTTCCTTTGTTGCTCAAAATCTGTTACCCTCTTTAATATTTTTACAGATATTATTGTGAATAGTGCACCTTGCCTCTTCTAACAAGTTCTTTTAAAATTCCTTATTCATTTCCTTTGTGAGATCTTTCTCTTTTCACTTTGGCTTCTCTTCTTTTGAACTTTTGCACTCTCCTTTCATCTTGACATTTTACAATTTTTTAAAATTTCATTTCACAATCCCTCTGGTTCCCTGCCATTGAGGTCCAGGACTTCAAAGATATTCCTGATATTTCCCTTTGCAAATGCTGGAGAAATGCTCAAAATCGTATCATGGAAAGTGTTGCCTTTCTCTCTCTCTCTCTTTCCTTTATACTGAATCAGAGTTGTGTTTAACCTTGGGTGGGGGCTTGGGTGGGTGTGGCCCAGGTAGGCATGGCCAGCTTGACATCACTTCTGTTAGGGGCGCCTGTGGTGGCCAGCAAAAGTGGACTTCCAATCTCTGTTTTCAGCTGGGACAGCCTCCTGCAACTCTTTGCCAGTTGAAATGGAGCTCAGGAGAGCCGCATGGAGATTGGGAGCCCATTTTTGCTGGCAGAGGCACTGTGGACCGGTCCAGGGCATCCTCACAGGCCAGATCTAAGCACCCCATGGGCAAGATGTATCCTGTGGGCCTTGAGTTTGACGGCCCCTATCCTAAGTAAACCAGACAGGAAACATGATTAGATGACTAAACCTATTTTATTGTAAGGCTACAGAAGCAGAATCTTCAAGTCTGAAGGCACATATGTCCTGCTGCTCTTTTAACTGCTTGATCCACTAGAGTGGGTCCTTTCTAAGTTTCTTGCTCCAATCGTAGCCATTGGGACAAAGGTGGGTTCCAGTTTTCTTCGCTGCATGTTCGTTCAGATGTGAAACACATGTGTACATTGTGCATGCATGCACAGTGCTAAAAACACAGCATGCAAAGAAGCAAAAAACAAGGTGGCGCAGCCTATGGTGCCACCGAGACAGCCAGTTTGAGCATGGCAGGCCTGGGTTGCTGTCAGTTCCAGCACCCAAGCTGCCAAGTTACTACTAGTTCTATAGAACTGGTCCAAACTGGGAGGAACCTACTTCTGCATTGGGAGCTCCTACCTCTTTTGTATAATTGTTTCCCAGGCAGCATCTTTTCCCCCATTCCCCAGGTTTATTCCCACAATCCATTACATGGATTACCAAGACAATACAAAAAAAAGGAAGAAATATAGAATATTAGATATAAGTTTTCGTAGATTTTAGATATTAGATTATATTAGATATAATTATAATTATGTCTAAATATAAAATTATATTAGATATAATTTTCTACTTTTAAAAATTAATGTGATGTAATAACAAGTCTTTATACAGTATTGTTAGGACCTCTGCAAGAATAATTGTTTTCATTCTATCTTCTTTGTAGCATCCAACCTCTGCTGGTTGTGAATAGAAAGCATGCCACTGGTGCTTTTGTCTCCAATTCCTAAAAGCTGGCAAGTAATTGGCTGATACTTAAATAACATCTTATTGTATCTTGTTTATAAAGAGCTAAATATGCAATATGTAACATACAATTATAGCATGTTACGTAAAACACACAATAACAATATGCAATCTGGGATCTGCAGACAGAAGAAAAACCTAAAATTTATACAAAATAGGAAGAATCAAAGATGTAAAATAATGGCACCCTATATGTTAACTGCAAGGAATCCTGCCGTTGCTGATTCTAAACCCAGAAATTAAGTTAACTTAATTTAAGTTAATACTGTTGCTGCAAAAGTGGTGTTAAAAGTTGTCACTTAGCAATAAGCAGCCTGCTGCATTTTGTACCAATTGCAGTTTACAAATCATATTTAAAAGCCACACCACCTTAAGTCAGTGGAGAATAGATCTTAAATAATCTTAGTCTTAAAGTTGCCAAGGTTGCAAAACACTGGTCTAAAGCAACAAGGACATGAAGGACCATTGCTTCAAATAAAATGCATTTGATGCACCAAACAAAGCTGGACAAAGGCTGCTCTAACCATGACTTCCAGCTGATGGGAGCTGAAGAACATCTCATATTGTAGATCCTATCCTTGGTGGGACTTCCCTCCCTTCTAGGGAGCTGCGAGAGAGAGAGAGACAGATCAATTTTGGACAAACAGCCCTTTTAACTGCATTTTCTCCTATAACTAAAAAGTACACAGTTATAATGCACCTAAGGTTTCAATATCATTGTCAAAGTTACTTAGGTTCTTTAAAAAGACACAAGTGCCTTTAAGCAAGGCCCTAATGCCCTAATGTTTGCTTTTAATTTAGAGCTTTTGTGGTTTTACTGAGGCATTAAAACCATTTAAGAAGTTGTGGAGAAGCCTGGGCCTTTGAAATGACTTTCACAGGAAGCTGAGATTAGTCCATTTTAAATTATATCTCAGATTGCAGGACTCAGGATCTAAACAACAAGCAAACTGTAAGTGGTATGTTGCTATTTTTGTCATAATACTGAGAAATCGCCGAGTCTCCGGAGATGGGCGGCATACAAATCTAACAAATTAAATTAAATTAAATTAAACTCTACAGTATTTTGAAATATCTAATGCAAACATTTTAATTGTAGAACTTATATAGTTTTATTCAACTATTTCCTCTGTATGAGGAGAAAAATTTGAAAACCTGATTCTATTGCATTCCAAAAATTCAAAGCCAGTTTTAGACTAAAATATCACAATATTAAAATCATAAACTATGAAATAAGGCCTGTTTGATAGTTCCTAACAAAGAAGTATCATTACCTAAAATGTTGACAAATAATGACAAATAGGAATAGTATATTATTTCAAAATAATTATCTTTCGACATGGAATGAAATTTAAAAAGACCTATTGCTAAGATGTGAGAAACAACAATTGTCATTGTTGGTTGGAATTTCTGTAGTAAAAATGAATGTTCTGTCTAGAATGATGTCAGACAATGCTATTTTGGCAGTTGATGCATCCTTTAAACAATGGCAAAAAGACATCTAAGTGTCAGGCCGATGCCAGAATGCTTGGAGGTTTTGGCCTGCCACATTATGCTATGTTTTTTTGGAATGTTTCTTGCTGTGGCAACTTGAGCGGTGTGTGGCTGCATGCATGACACATTACTTTTTGGTTCTCAAGGTCAGCATATGACCAGAAGCTGCTGGGAGTTGCAGGATACGCTGGCAGAAGATGTATGGTTCATGTGATGGGCTTGTGGGAGGAGATGCAAGGAAATGAACTCTTACTCGGATGGAGATACCCTCGTAACTTTAGATTCGGGTTTCTCCAGTTGTGCTAACACAGCCCTGTTAATAAATTGGAACTTTGAAGAAGGTGATGCCTTGGACTCTGATTTATTTCTCGGATGTTATTTCGAATGCTGACACTAAGTTTGTATGGTAAGGGGAAAAGCCATGAGTTAAATATAACGAATTATAAAATGTGTTTACAAAAGGAAAGAAGAGGATTGAGTCAGTCATTTTGTCTCAGTTCACAATATCAGGCTCAGGTGATACGTTGGCCAGTTGATCCATTGGATCAGCACATGGTTGATCTGAAGGGGGAAAAAGTGGATCCTGAATTTGAGGAAAATGCTAGGGAGAAAAAAATGGTATTTCAGTATATACTGTGTTCTGTCTGGGTCACTCCAGAAGCCAATACCAACCCAAAAAGAGAAGCCAGACACACTGGTAAAAGGCAAAGGCCGTTTTATAAAATTCAAGAAAAACACAGGTAACAGAAAATGTCCTTACAAACAGGAAAATGCTGTATCTTCAGATATATCCACGAAGGCAAAAGTCCATGCAGCAATACAGAATTCTTGCTGCCAAGCCGAGGCAGTAGATAGCAGACCTACACCTCCCACGGGTCTTCCAAAGCTGCTGGGCCACAAGCCAGGAACAGAGACGCCGAGAAACAAGACAGGATAACACAACTCCACACTGATAACACTTCACATGGCTTCAAGGGCTTGCCTGCCTTTTAAACCCTGCTAAGGAGGACCACACCCAAACCCAGCTGTTCCTAATTCAGTGCTGATAATACTTCTTTAATTGCTCCTTTCTTTGATCTGACCATCTCTGTCGCATGTCAATGACGGCTTGAGCTTCATCACCTAATGACTTCAAACTACTGGCTGGGGAGAGCCCCCCCCCCCCCCGGGGCTCTCATGCTGTTCTCCTTCATCCCATTCCTGACTTTCCTCTCCCCCGTCCGACTGTTCAGCCCCCTCATCTTCGCTGTCATCCTCCTCCGGGCATGGAGCCAGCAGAGACAAAGCCGGTCCCTGAGCAGCCTCAGGCTGAACCACAACATACTGCATCAAAAGTAGATTTACAGATAGGAATCAGTGCATGTACGCTAGCTGCAGGAAAAAAAATGTGAAGAGAATCTGCTGTAGAAGCCTAAAAAAAGTAAAAGATAAAATAAAATAAAACATGAACCCCCCCCCCTTGATTTCTATGATCTCCTAGCAGTGGATCAAAAGATAGAAGGTTCTGGACCTAAGATAATAGAATAGAACTTCCAAATCTGCTATTTGTTTTGGGTTGAAAACAAAACACATTTTTCATTTTGTGCATAACTCTACTATATAATTTTCTTGGCAGCAGCGTAGAAGTAGTTTACTCCTGATTTCTTTCTAATGTTATTTCAACTTTTCTATTTAGTCTACTGCTTTGGGCATCCCCACCAATCTTCTATTCAGGTATTAACTAGATCTTTCTGCAGTCACACAAAATCACTCACGTTTTGCCTCCTGCCTAGTCTAATCTAGTCAGCACTTGGATTTTCTGCAGATTTTTTTGGCTTCTGTCTTTTATTATCAGTAGTTTGAGAATACGTACAGCAAATGAGCAGAATACTGGAAGAGATTCATCAACAGCAAATAAAGTAGCATACATAACTTTTTGGAGAGCTTGCTTATTTACTATTTACAATATAAATTAAGAGAGACCTCCAAGAGCCCATCCAGACTTCATGATGTAAGGGGTTTAGGCTTACCTAAGATCTGTGCAAATAATCCATAACTGACATATACTTAGTTTTGCTATTGCAGAGATTTTTATATTATATTTGATAATAGCAAATCCAGAAATAGTTATCACTTTATAAAGAATACTAGAGTTCTTGCATTTAAATATTTTTATTTATTCGACTTCGACGTCTATGCTGCCCAATCCCGCCCAATTTTAAACTTTTAACCACATAACAACTGCTTTTTTCCTATTTCCATGTTAAAAATACAAGCTAACTAAAAATCGGTTAGTGTCCCATCAGATTAAATCTAAATGAGTGTGTTTCTCCCTCCTTCCTTTCAAACTGCTGACGTACCTCAATCTGTGAATCTTAGGTAATACTTGCTGAGGTACTTGAAGGCAGACTTAGACAATTACCATATTTTATAAGCATTTAAAAGATTTGGGCCTTGAAGCAAAATACTGTTTACTGAAGAATGAATATGCCCTTATGCTTAATACAACCAACTATGTTTGAACACAAATGTTCTGGATACAAGCCACCAGTGGACTCTGGGAAGGGTTTATAGGTATGAGATAGCATCAAACTCCTATCTTTATTTCATTACTTAAAGCTCTTTATTATGCTTTAAAACAAAAACAAAAATGCAAGTTTCAACAGAGAAATATTATTACAAATTTTAAAATATTTACCTATTACAGTATTTAGTCCCTATCATTACATGTGTGTTCCTGGCCATT